>NC_135531.1:71373761-71996261 GCF_045843805.1 Urocitellus parryii | reverse complement strand
TTGGAGTAGATGCGTACAACAACAGCACATCTCTTGTTGGTGTTACATGTTCATCACAGTAGAACTTGAGAACTCTGTTTCACTGCAAGCTGATGAAACTTCATTGTCTGGAATATTGTTGGTGGCTTCAGCTATGGAAATGAACAGAGAAGTGAATTTTCTCTTGAAGATCCCTTCTCAAAGTGACACCTGTATCCTCTCTGTACATTTCACTAACCAAAGCAAGTCATTAGGAACATGAAATGTGTTTCATTGCCTGAGGACAGGGAAATGCAATTTAACTAGTAAACAAAAGATGAGTTACTAGTAGATATCAGAAGAGAGAGAGAGGGAGATTAGAGGGAAAGTTATAATGGCTTTTGTCTGTTTCCCTTGTTGTTTACAATTCCTTTCATTTTAATGATTATGTAAACACACCATATTAATGTGATTAAAATATCCTTTGAAGTTCATTTCAGACAAAAGGTAGCCCCCTGTTCCCAGGCATCCATCTTCTGAAATGATTTTTCACAAAAGAACAGCACCAGAGAATAGTTGAGCTTGCAAAATTATAATTTTTTTTTTTTGCAATAAAAATTCTACAGTCTCAGTGTATGAGTAATACTATAGGACACCACCTTCCCAGTTTATTTTTTATGTTCTTTCAGTCTTTCAGTTGAAAGTTAGGGCTCCTGTTTATCCAAAAATGTCCTTGGATTGACATCGCCATTATGGCCCCAGTTGTTATTGCTGTGCTGTTGCCAAGGCAGCCAAAATATAGACCTAGGTTCAAAGTAGTAACTGGGTGTGTAAGAGCATAGCCACTTCCACTCTCATGAATACAGCTGCTTGAATGTGACAAATGTCATTATCATTGTGGGTCTTATTACCTCAAGCCACAAGGTACTCTCTGAACAAATGCTCCATTTTAACTGTCAGATTCTGGAATGTGTCACATTTTTCTTTGGATCTTTGGGTGATTGTAACAGCTGTTTGTAAACATTGTAAAGCCCACATTAGCTAAAGAATGGATAAGAATATTTTGTCCCAATTGTCTGCCCCCTGAACTGTGATAAGGAATCCAGCCTGTATACTGACACTTAAGCAGTAGGTTTAAATAGCAACCAGTATCAACTTCCAGTTGAATAAGTTAATAGGCATTTTCAGTTTCTGACTCAATCTGGGTCAGTTTTCTTTCATCTGTGGCCTAAGAACATTCAAGGGTATTCAGATCTTTAATGGGGAAAAAAAAAGTGACATACCAGCAGGTATTTCCAACAAGATTTTGGCTGAGCAATATTTTCACTAAGAATCTAATATATCCTTATTGACAGTTAAAAGTTACCAGTGCTTGTTTAAGAGCAGTCCTTTCCTTTAGAAACAGGCACATGAACAGCTTTAGAATTTGTCATGCTCTGATCTCTTTCATTCTGAAAATACCCCATGCTATTTTATGTGGTGGTAATGAGTTAGATATTTCTAGTGCTTGCCTGGGTAAGCAGTCATGAGGGCTGTTGTAATAAATAAATAGTAAGAGTACATTGCTCTGATAATAGCAACTTTCATTGAAGGATGTGAATATGCTTTGCAAAAAAAAATGATATAGAATCCTTAGAAAGGCTTTTATTAGTAGAAATGTAATACAGCAACTTTTAAAAGAAACAGTAAAGCAGACTGCAGAAAGAATTTCTGACATTGTGTTTCTAATATCATTGCACTTTCGGACATCCAGGCTCTCAACCCAAGCAGTTGAATGCTAAGAAAAGTTCCAGTAAGCAAATGAACTTGTACCATATTAAATATTATGGGAAAACTAGTCCTTCAAATTTTTAGATTTTTTTTTTTAGGTGAACATACCTGCCAATAAATTGCATTAGTTTCCCTTTTAAAAAGCCAGGTGATATATATTCAGTTCAGATTTTACCTAGGATTGAAAACAACATTCTTGCATTAATTATCCAATTCACTTGTCTGCTTTTATGGAATAAGTTATGGTAGCCATTACCTTCAAAAGTTAAAGATATTTCCCATAAGTTTGCTTAAATAGAGCTCACTACTATTTTATATATAATGATTATGGCAGTGAAGATAAAACTCAAATATTTGTTTATCAAACAATTACTTTTCTTGAGAAAGTCAATCTTTTTTTGTTTTTATTTTTTGTTTTTTGTGGGGTTTTGGTACTGGGAATTGAACCCAGGGATACTTAATCACTGAGCAACACAAATCAGTATTTTTATTTATAAAAATACTTAGATAATAATTAAAATTAGGATTAAAGGCATTACTACCAAGGTGACTTATATACATAGTGAATAACAGGACAAAGTCAGACTGAGATTTTACCATGGCTAATAGAGACTTGACAGTGTAGGACGTATGTTTTCATTTTAAATATGCAGACAAGTTTTTAAATGTTTTCTTTTAGTATGATGTTTAGACAAATTGAGGTTCTAGTCTCAACACACACACATATACAAATTCACTTTCTGTCTTTCTTTCTGTCTAAGGGAGAATCTTAAAATGAAACTGGCAAAGCTGTGTTCTACTCTTTTATAGTGTGATGTTTGTGAGGTTTCTCACATTGTTCACATGTTTCCTTGAAATAAAGATGGCACTTTCATTCGGGCATGCATCCTGAATTTCCTTGTGAAATCAAAATTGAAATTGGAGCCTAGGAATAGTGCCTGAGATCTTTTATGTCTATTTTGTCATGAAAACTATTCTTTGTTAAGGCTGTCCCTACATAAGTGGGAGGAAAGAATAGATTTTTTTGTTGTTGTTCTATTGTCTTCTGCATCTCTTAGAATTATTCTAACATGTTCTTGTATGTTTTAAGTTTTACCCTTATTCTTATGTCCCCAAGCGAATACAACTCAGTGCCCCTGAGAAGGTAAGAATTTTAGAAAGTGTCCCATTTATAGATTTTGCAAACCCTCATCTATCATTCCATGTTTTCTGGAGTACAGTTCTGAGATTTATGAATGATAATCTAATAAGCATAACAATATATTATGCATCCTATATCACATGCAAATAATATCCATCCTATCAAGGGATTTTGTTCAGAGAATTTTCTATAGAAATATTGTTATAAATGATCACTATATTTCTAAGTTCATAGAAAAGAAGTAAAAACAAACTTTAAACTTCATTTGGTACTTAGTAGCTCTGCTTCCTTCCAGACTGCCCCATTTCCTAGTATCCTCCCACAAAAATGCCAGACTCTACAATAGTAGATCTCAGCTTTGTTAATAACAATCTGAGAGCACAAATTTTCACTAATTCGTGAACGTGTGAATAGCTGTTAATCCCTTAAACTCCCAAAGGTCTAAAGTGGTTAAAATAGCTGTTACTCAAAGAAATCATGAATCTGTAGGATTTTATTTATTTATTTATTTTTTTAGTTGAAGATGAACTCTTCCCTCTTCCTTTATCTTATTTATTTATTTATTTTTCAATGTGATGCTGAGGATCTAACCCAGTGCCTCACACATGCTAAGTAAGTGCTGTACCACTGAGTTACACCTACAGCTCCAACCTGTAGGATCTTAACATAATAAAGAGAAGCTAAAAGTGTCCAGATGATATCCAAAATTTATTTTCAGTTGACACATACGGAGATCATATCATTCCAGACTTTTATTTATCTCTGGATCTTTGTATCTACAATTCTCATAATTTGGGAAACCTTTTCATTCCTAACTTTTTGCACCATAGAATCCCTAAAAAGTCCAATTTTTCTTCATTGTGGTTCTCATTTCAGCAGCTATGAGGCACTGGTGTGTGGGGAAAGTGTGCCAGGAAAGAAAGTATTGTGCACATTGTTATTGGGTAAATCAGAAACTGTATTTGCATTCAATTAGGGACTTTCTGGTGATAGTGCCTTACCTGAAACTGTTAGACGTGCATGATTTGGGGAAGGCTATCGAAAACATATTGAAGTTCCTCAAATCACACCATTGGTGTAGTCTTTTCTACTCCTAACTCAAATATTCATTTTACTAATTTCTAAGTTAAATAGATGAGGTTTATAAATCATAAACCTGTCTTTCCAGTCATGGTCCTAACATTCACTAGCCCTGTATTTTTTGGAGAAAATTACTTCATCTCTTTCAGTTTTTTATTTTCCTTCTAAAACAAATAAAACTGTGCTCTAGTTGTGTCTTAGAAAGATGCTGGTGGAGACATGATATATGAATAAACGTGAACAGTCTCAAAGTTAGGAGCATTGTGTACATTTCACCTGTTTTAATTGCAAAATATTATGAGATGGAACAAAATGCAGTCTTAAAATTTTTCCTCTGGTTTTAAATTAGTTCTAATGTAGAAATCAGGCACAAAATTTAAGAAAGTAAAAATGTCAACCACTTTTTTTTTTTTTCCCTGTACTGGGAGATTGAACTCAGGAGTGTTTAACCACTGAGACAGTCAGAAACTTTTTTATATTTTATTTAGAGACAGAGTCTGGATGAGTTGCTATGGCCTTGCTAAGCTGCTGAGGCTGGCTTTGAAGTCATGATCCTTCTCTCTCAGCCTCTGGAACAGTTGTGATTACAGGCATGTGCCACTGCATACAGCTCAACCACATTCTTAAAAACTGAAATCAACATGAAGTTTCTGATTTTATAAGGGATTTGCTGGGATATTGTTTTAGTCAGCTTTTTCATTGTTGTAACAAAAACACCTGACATGAACATTTTAGAGGAGGAAAAGTTTATGTGAGGGTCACAATTTTAGAGGCCCCAAATCACAGACAGCCGATTCCTTTGCTCTGTGCCTGAGGTAAGACAGAACATCATGATGTAATGGTTTGGCAGAGGAAAGCAACTGGGTACGTGCCGCCAAGAAGAGGGAGAGTTCCTCACCAGGAACAAAAAACATAAAGCCTAAAGTGATGTCCTGAATGACCTACCTCCTTCAGCCACACCCTATTTGTCTAAGGTCACCACCCAGTGAATCCATTCAAGTGGATTAATGTGGTGGTTATGCCACAGCTCTCATAATCCAATCACTTTGCTTCTGAACTTTCTTGCATTGTCTGACACATGAGCTTTTGGGGGACACTTTGTATCTTAAAATATAACAGATATCTCTATAAAATCATGATTTAGAATGCCAGGAATGCAGCAAACATCATCAATGAGAAGGTAATTTTTTCTCCCTTTTATGTCCTGTGTCTTTTACACTTGAGGTCCCAGTATTGATGTTCATTGAAAGATATTTGAACATATGTGTTAAACTAAAATTAAATTGAACTGAAATTAAATAGATCATATAAGCATTTATTACAGCACATGGTTTTGTTTTGAAACCTAAGAAACACGCTTTGAGAAATTTAAGATGTAAATAAGGAAGTATTTGAAGATATTGTGTCCTGCATGGATAGAAAAGGGGACAAGAAAAAGTGAATCTTCTATGTTATTGTCATTGGGGTCCGTTAACATCAACAGTTTATGAAGCTAGGAAACAGCCACAATGTGATCCATTCAGTCAGATATTTGCACTTCACCCTCACAAGATGATGTATATACAAACTCAACCATCATACATCTCATTTCCTCAGATTACAGCTCCCCAGACTTGGGTGTATAGTATTCATCATAATATATGCCTAATCAATAGCTCCATTTGGTAAAAATCTGAATTATAGTTATCAATACTAATGTTCCAAAAGATATCACAATTGATCTTATTCTTTCTAAAATGTAAAATATCATATTGCTCCACCAATTAGGAAAATATTTTAATAATCTTTACAATATATATTCATTGAGTATATTGATATATACATATGTATATATAAATAACAATCTTAAGTTATATTAATATTATCCTATCCTAAAACCATTTTTGCTTTGTTCAAATTATTTTGGTACTTTAAATTTATCCTTATTTTCTTTATGAAGAGACCTGTGTGTCACAGCATGCAAATTAAAAACCACATGTGAATTTAACAGACTAAGGAAATTTTTTAATCAGTGCATTGTTCTTAGCTTAGGCGAGAACAGATTGAACAAGGTGGCCTCCATTATGTCACTTGCTAAATAATTTGGCCCAGAGAGTCAGAGAAGAACCCATTGACCTCCAAAATGAAAACAATAGTGAAAAGGTAAGTCAGAAATCTGAGTGTCACCTCAACTACTGACTCTCCCTTACTCCAACTTTTATCTTTTAAATATCTTTTACATTTCTGAATTTCATCTAGCACAACTCGCCAGTCACCACTCTTTCCCTTGAATCACTGAAACACTCTCCTACTCTTCTAATGGTCCTTCCTTCCCTCCTTCCTCCCTCCCTTCCTTTCTTTCTTTTTCTTTTCTTTCTTTCTTTTTTTTTCCATTTTTTTGAGACAGGTTCTAAGTTGCCGAGTTTGGCCTGAAACTTGTGATCCTCCTGCCTCAACCTCCCAAGTCCCTAGGATTATAGCTGTGCACTGCTGCACTTGGCTCCTAATGGTTTATTATGATCCGGTTTTTTGAAATCAATTTCCCCTGTTTTAGTCAAATAATTTTCTAGTAATATCAAACCTCTTCCCTCAAGAAAAGTCTCTCATATGATTTCCCTTAGTCCTAAGGACATAGAGATCCATTTATTTTATTTGTTCATATTAGACCTTGCCTTTTATGTGGGTGGTTTTCCTCAACTTCCTCAAGATTCTTGGATGTCTATTTGTGCAAGTGATAAGACTATACTAAAGGGTAAGAAGATAGCTGACATAACACTGTGTTTGCTTTTGTTCAGTACTATATTTCCCCGCAAGGCCTCTCACCTGAATGAGAAGGCTGACTAAAGGTTCTGTGTAAGTGGGGGAAGTCAAGGGAATGTTTTGATAGCTAGTCTCTTTGAAGTACCCATGGGAAAAAAGCAAGTTACAGAGCAGGAGCCTCCCACAGTCTCCTGTATTCTACAACCAAAGGGAAGCGTTCTTCTGCCTTTTATTTTAAATTTACCTTTTATGTGTGCCGGTCTAGAGTTATGCTAAGATGTGCTTCACTTCTCTCTGACTCCAGCACCTTGGAAATGTGACTTTGTTATGTATATCAGTCACTTGCCCACTGGATTTCATTGATGATACACTTATTTGCTTTCCCTGGTATCCTAGCGTTATTCATTTTAATGTATCATTCTGTCAATTCAAAGAGACTTTGAGACAAAGAAAATACAGGCAGATTTGAGAATAGTTCTTAGGTATAGGCCTTGGCTGGCAAATTGTAGCTTTTGTATTTTTACTTGTCTGAAGGAAGAGTTCTACTCTGTCTGCTTTTTAAGAAGTGGCTTCCTAAGTAAGGACACAGGATTATGTCCTAGCCTTTTGCTGCTGCTATATCTGCTGATTGATCTTGGAGGTCTTTGATGACTGTTGTTAAATTTTATCTTCTTTCATTTCCCTATTAATCATATTTTATTCTTTTGCTGCCTCCTGAAATTTCTTATAATATTTTGATTCACTGATGAAATGCTTTTTTTTTCCCCTTTCCATAGTGTCATTGGTATGATTCATTTTAATTTGTCATTTCTGGAAATTCAAAGAAATCCTGAGAAAAAAGAAATATATTAATATATTTGAGCTTACTAAATCATCAGAAGCTTAATTTGCCTTTTTTTGTTTTGTAAAAAATGTTCTGAATAAATTAATCATTAAAATTTTAAATTGTAAAAGACATAATTTTAATATCTAAGAGGTCTCATTTTTTTCCTCCGTCTGTACTGGGGATTGAACCTAGGACCTCACACATGCTAGGTAAGCACTCCACCACTGAACTATATGCTCAGCTCAAGCTTACTATTATTACGCTTAAGAAACTTTAAAAAAAAAATTTCTATTAATTTACAAATAACTTTATCCATTTTTTTAAAAAAAATAACTCAAGAATCAATTCATAAAACTTAATTGTTTGACTATACTATAATCAAAATTTAATGTCTTTATAAAGATTCTGTTTTGAAACTGAGACATTATTTTAACAAATTTCAATCAATTAATTATAAACTATCAATATTCAATAATATGAAAATCAGTCAAATGATGCAAAAACATACAATTTTGATGCAAAATATATAATGGGTAATATTTTGAAAATTTTCAGCTATTTAAACAAAACCTTATTTGCTATGCAATATTCAGTCAATCTTCCTGCTGATTATTTCCATCATAGTATATTTTCAATAATCACATTTTTAAGTCAATTGAAATTATAGTAACTAATGAGGATTAACTAAATTATATACCTTTCTAAATTCTCTTAGCAAGTAACAGATGACCAATAAATGATTCAATGAAGACTTGAAACCCATCATAATGTTCTCATAGGAACTGATTTTTATAAAGAATTCATGGTGGTAAGGAGGAGAAGCAAAAATAATAAAATATATGGTGTCTCTCTTCTCAAAATGGATACAAATATTTTTGGTGGATACAAAACATTTAATCATCACTGAAATCTAACCTTAAAAATTAGTCTCCGGTTCATACATATATTTACATATATTTCACACAGAAATTCCATTAAATATGTCTTCAGAGAACTCAAAAAAAAAAAAAAAGTTTGGGCTGGGGTTGTGGCTCAGTGGTAGAGCATTTGCTTAGGATTTGTGAGGCACTATATTTGATTCTCAGCCACACATAAAAATGAATATATAAAGGTATTTCCATCTACAACTAAAAATGTTTTAAAAAATGGTTCTGTGTTAAGAAATGACTTTTAACTAAAGGTGGAGTAAAATTATACTAATGTTATTTTCAACAGTTTGTTCAAAACACTGATTCCTTTAAAATGGCCCTTAGTCCAATTTGCTATTTCTTTCTGCTGTTTTTCATCTTCAGTACCCCTATATTTCTCAGATGCTCATATTTTCATCTCTGTCTACTTCTGTCTCCCCAACCTCCAAATGAGCCCTTCTTTCCAGGACTTATCTTGTCCTTCAAAGAGATCTATATGTGCAGAAAACCATTGTATTATTTTAACCCTCCTTCCTAAGGTTATCTTTTCTTCCTTCACCATTAGTTTATCCAATGTGTTTCTTTCTTCTTTTTATTTTTTATTTTTTAGTTGTTGTTGTCAATACCTTTATTTATTTATTTATTTATTTATTTTATGTGGTGCTGAGGATTGAACCCAGGGCCTCACATGCACAAGAGGAGTGCTCTACCACTGAGCCACAACCCCAGCCCCTCCAATGTGTTTCTTTTTCCAGCAATTCATCAGGGCCCAGCATAAATTTCCACTGATTATTCCACTGGATTACAGTTTTTGAAAAGGCAATTACAGACTTGGTTGCATGTCTCTTTCAGGTATTCTAACTCTGTAGACTAAAATTCTGCATGATTGATGATAATTTAACTTACTCAGGACTAAAATTCCCTGAAGATAATTATAATTTTTATTACTAATCTGTATATGCAAATATCTTGTAAATTATTTATCCTCTTGTATATTTATCTTGAAAAAAACTTATCTCTAAACACTCTAACAAATGGTACATAAAACAAATATTTAAACATTTTATATTCAATATCTTCATGCAAATATTCATTTTAAATTAAACATACACCTGATAATTCATTTCCATTGAGTCATAATTAAAATTTAGCTGTGAATTTAGATATTTAATTTTAATCTCTGCTAATATTTATAACATTTATCACATGTTTTTGTGTTCCTAAAAACTAGACTTATTTCCCAGTATACTGTTGTTATATATTTTCAGAAATCATTAAAACAATTAGTAAGCACTTTAAGGAAAATGGGTATCTTGAACATAAATTCAAGAGTGTGTACATGATAGCTGAATTTAAACAAGGCCAGGCAGAAAGATGGAAAAGATGAATTTTTGTTTCATTCATTCTGAAACTCTTCAAAATGGCATTTATTTTGTCTCATTGGTGCAAGCTATAGTTCCAGATACTTGGGAGGCTGAGGCAGCCTCAGTAACTTACTGAGACCCTGTTTCAAGTTAAAAGGAAAACATGGAATTTAATTTTAAAAATAAGGTCACTTTTTATAACACAATGTAACTATTTCAAACTCATTCATGAATAAGTTAGTCATCAATACTATTTGAATTTCTCTATAATTTGATTTTAGGGTCTTCACATAGCCTGACAGTTTAAGATGCCTTGGAACTGGAAAAATTAAAGTTTGCTCAAAGACATGAGGTGAGTAGAAAAATAGGAATTTTGATATATTAACAAAAATTCATCAGGGCCATACTTGGTAATATTCTTGAGAGTCATAGTCACAAATCTGAGAGTCAGTATTTGTATACTGCACTTTTATAAGTAAAGCATTATATAAGGTTCTGGATAAAGATTCAGAGGAATCCTTAATTCTGAGAGGTTAGAATTTAAGAATGAAAACCAGAATTCTGTTATTAATCAAAAAAAAGGGTCAGAAGGAAATTTTATGGTGTCGATAATTTTTTATTTATTCCCAATTTGAATATTTCTACAAATGTGCTTTCATTTCTTCAAAACATTTAACTATACAATGAAAAAATACAGATTATTTAAAAAATTTTACCTATAACCTAAGTAAAACTGAGTATTTTGCCTACCATCTCAGTCCTAATCACAGTTTAGAATAAAATTGAAAAGACTACAAATCTGAGGAAAACAAAGATATTAATTAATGCCCTTAATACCTTAAGAAGGAAATGAAACCCAATAGATTGTGTGGACACCATAGAACTTCTTTAAACCACCCAGGTCTTTTCCCAGAGTCTCACACATTAAATAATTGTTCATATTTTTATTAAAAAACATTTTACCAGGTGCTTTCTAAAATTTTTTTTTATTTTGAAATAATTTTAGATTTCATAATTTTGCAAAAATAATTCAGTGAGTTCCCTGCCCCCTTTTTCAGTTTCTCAAATGTGAACATCTTACCTTGCCATGATACAGTTGAGAAAATTAAGACACTGCCACTGGTACTTAAGGGAAACTTAAGACTTCCTTCAGATTTCTCCAGTTTTTACAGTAATGTCAATGGTACATGATGTTAACCTCAGTCATTGGATAAAAACAATGCTTGGTAGTCATTCCCCATGTAAGGCTGTTACTTTACTCTTTTCAATATTCTATTGTTTTAGATAGACATCAGTAAATTCAGCACATGTTCAAGGTGTGTGTGTGTGTGTGTGTGTGTTTGTGTGTTTGTGTGTGTGTGTGTGTGTGTGTGTGTGTGTACACTCAGCTGGGAGGAGGATTAGGGAATTAAGCTCCACCTTCCAGAGGGGGTAATACCTATGTTTTAGTAGTGCTCCCCACATATTCATGTCCACAGGGAACCTGTAAAAGTTAACTTTGGAAATAGGATCCAACATCACTGGTGTCCTTATAGGAAGAGGGAAATTTGGAAACCAAAACTGACACACTCACAAGGGAGAATTTTTGTGTAAAGACTGAGGCATAGCTTGAAATGTGTATCTGCAGATTGCTGGAAACTACCAGAAGCTATGGAGAAGCAAGGGAGGATCTTCCTCTAAAGACTGCTGAGAAAGGGTTGCCATACCTTGATTTTAGATATTTCTACTCCATAAATGGGCAGAGAATACATTACTATTGTTTAAGTCACCCATGATCTGGTAAGATGTTAAAGCAGCCCTAGGAAAATAACACAGTCTTTTTATGTTGTTGGTCAGGTTTTTTTCAAATCTTGCTTTTGGGAGATCTTTCAGGTTGGCTTTGACATATCTCCATCAAGTACAGCATTTTTATGCCCCCTTTTCTTTCATTGCTTCTGCCAATCTCCTCTAATTTAATTGTTCTCTCCCTCTCTCCCTACCTTCTCTCTCTTCCCCCTCTCTCTCTTCTCTCTCTCTTTATCTCTCTCTCTCTCTTTATATATATATTTGTTTTCTTCCAAGTGTATGTTATCTTCTTCTGTCTTGTTATTTGGGTAGCTTGGGTAGCTATAGACTTTATTAGCTTCATTCTATAAGTTTTCCTCTTCCCTGACATTAATCCTGAGACATCTTAATTAACTAAATAAACTTATTTCTAGGGAAATAGAAATGAGGAGGAGGCAGTAAGAAATGTTGTAAGTGGGGGGTCTTTCAGGGCCTTTTTTTCTCTGTCATTTAATCAATAGGTCCATGCATTTAGCTGTTTACCTTCCAAAAATATAATAGATAAACATTGACATGTATTTTTATTTTTTTCCAATTTTCTTTTTTCTTATAAGGACAGCAGTGATATTAGGTTTAGGATCCATTCTAATCCTACATGACCTCATCTTAATTTGATTAAATCTGTCAAGATCTTATTTCCAAAGAAGGTCACATTCACAGTTGTCTTGTGGACAGTAACATTTTGGGGCACTATTAAAATAAACACAATGATTACAACCCCAAATATCAAACAGCTCTAGATGAGCACACAATGATTAAATGAATATTTAGATAAAGTAAATTCATGGGAAAGAAGGACAAACATTTCTTATAAAAAGTCCCAATATACATGTAGATGTTACACTCTAGGAGGCATAGTTTAATTCTCAAATCCTCCTCCCACCCACTACATACATGTAATAATTCAATAGTTGGAGGTTTACAGAATTTGTAGTTATTGCGTATCTTGAAAGCAAACAACAAAAATACATAGTAAAATTAGTATGGGGCACAGACAGAGTTATCAAATAGAAATGAAGTGAAATAAAGTCTTTCATTTCTTAAAACTATTATCTTTTCCAATAATTTCAATCACCAATTTATTTTAAAATTTTATTACCACAACTTTCTTGTAGGAAAATGAATAGATGAAATATTTACTTATTTTTTATGGCTGCCCAATTAAAAGCACGATAAATGGATTTCCCTCAGTCTGCAGGAAATTAGCAAATTAGGCATCAGGGGAGTATTCCACAAACTAGATAATTACATAAATTGACTTAAAAACCCCTCCATACTGAGATTCTCCTTGATAAGTGAATATGTAAATAATTCTCCAAGTTTCACCTTCCTGATAAAGGAACTAAACATTATGATAGCAGTTTCACTCATAAGCTTATGCATATGTCATTTTATGATGTGAGCAGATCAATGATGAAATAGGAGGATAACATGTTACAGGAAACAAATTTCAAATTAGGATCAAAGAAGGATTTTATTTCTCACTGTTTGATGCAACTCCTACACTCAACAATTATTCCCAATTTTTTGCTCATTTGCCTCAAATCTGTATTCACAATATTATTAATGATAAGTTAATACCTGTAAAGAATATTTATATAGATAAAATAAAATATGTATAAAGGATGAAATTTGAAATAGAAGAACAAGTAAGACTTCTAAAATATTATGTAGAAACAATAAATTGGTCAGTGAATGTTATATTCACCTTTTCTACCAACTGGCAGCCTTGCATATAGAGAAAGAAATAATTATTGAATATATTTTAATATAGAGAAATGAAGAAGTATGCACCAAACCAATTGCAGAATAGAATACAAGAAAATACTTTATAAATGGTATAAAAATATTTGTAAAGTTTAGATTGTGCTCCAATATTCCAAGACATAATTGAAGCATACAAATGACTATAAAACATAAATATATATTGCTTGAAAGTTATAACTTATTTTCTTATAGCTGATTACTTAATATCAGAGCCTCACCCATATGATGCCCAGATATTTAAGTTAAACCAAATAAACACTGAGTGTACACAACATAAACAAGTGTACTGACTTAAGCAATAAATTGCAATAGGTGTATGGGGGAAAATCAGAAAGTATAGTACTTTGATATCTGTGAAAGATGTTATTGTTCCTATTTGTGTGCTATCTCCTCCCTCAGAATATAATCCACCCCCTTTCTTACCATGCCTCTCAAAAGATAGATTTTTTTTTTTTTTAAACCGGCAATGAGGCCAGTTTTTCCGATGGATGGACACATATTCTCTCTGGGCATATGTTTTAAATGTGGGCTTTCTGTTTCTTTTCTCTATCAGGACAGCATACCATAGACAGGGGCTACTTATTCTGCTGAAATATGGAATGAGAACATGTGAAGAAACACAGAGCTAACATGCTGACCTAAAAGTAAGAAATTAAAGTTTGCTTCCATAAGTCAGTAGAATCTCAGAGATACTTGTTAAAGCAAAACAATTTGATGAACACAAATGCAAGAGCTAATTTTACACTCATTCTTGATCTTTTAATCATCCAGTACTCCTGTCACCTTACTATTTCTCTGAATAAATTTAAGTGGAATGAAGGTGGTTGGTTTTAGGCTTACGATACTAATGCCTCCTATTTGTTCCCATAGATGAATCCATTAGACTCCATTGCCATAGGTTATCTGTTCTGTTGAACCATCTAGACTTCCTCTGCCTTTGTATCATCTTCTCTCAAATGTGGTGAAATTTAAGGCTTCTAGGCTAAACTGCTTGGTTTGTGGGCTTCTTATTTGAATTTGTTTTTATTCATCACTTGTTCTTGAAGGATAACATCACAGCTAAGTTTCGATGTTAAACTTCTGCTTCTGCCAAATACAAAAACCAGAATTCTATTGGTGCTATACAGAAGGGTCTCTCAGACTATAAATGAAACCATCTAGCTAAAAGCTTGATACAGATTGTAAAAGCTTTCTACATCAAACTAAGTAGCTGATGTGTTATATGAAGCTAGTTAGGACTTTTAAGGAAAGGAGTGATATAATCCCTTTTTGTTATTTATATATATATAAATGTAGTAGCAAATAGTGAAAAAATGTATGGGAGGAAGAAAATAGTGTTAGGAAAATTAGATAAGAAGCTTTTGCAAATGTTAAAATTCTGACAAGTAGAAAGTCTGAAAGCATAGAATAAAATGTCAATAGTGGACAAAGGAAAGCACAGACTTGGGCCACTTGTAATATAATCTCAACAAACAGTATGTTTTGCTTTAGTTAGTTTCATTCTTGACTATAACAAATGATAAAGTGATTCAAGAGATACTCTTCAGGTGAAATGATGTTATCCATCAACCATTTGAAAATGTGTGTGAAGTAAAGTCTGTGAGAGAAGAAAGAAAAAATATTCCAATCACCAAGGAGAAGAAAGTGCAAAAATGGAAAGAGAAGGCAACTAGAGGGTGGCTTGAACTATGTAGAAACACACATGCAGATGCAGTCCTTAATATGATTCTAATGTTTAAAACTTTGGGATTCAAACATTATATTTCCCTTCACTTAAAAAGGGATTACCGAATATGACTTATTTATTATTGACAGTGTGAGTTTGAGTGTGGAACTTTGAGTGTGGAATTTTGATTAAATAAAATTGTTATTATCACCATTTTAGGACTAGGCATCCAAACATTTATAAGTCAGTCTGATAACTCCACCAGGAGAGTTTAGCAGCAGTGAATAAATAATATTCTTATTCCTCTTTAGTGGTACACAGAAACAGAAGAGACTGGTATTGAAGTCATTTATGTTAGGATCAAATCCTTTGGGTTCAACATTTGTGATATGAACACTAGTACTAAAGATCAAGATCTTAAGGTTGAGAAAATACCGAGTCAGACTAATAATCACAGTCAGCAAAGGTTAACATCCCATCTCTCTGCTTAAGGGAGATGTGACTCATTAATTATACAGAACAAATCTGAATACAGTTTCACACATTTCTTTATTCTAACCCATCTTTTTTCCAAGTGAGGAATGAACACAAAATATATGGTTAAAGTTCTTTTCTTACAAAGAAAAAACTGGGGGAAGGGGGAATATATATATATATAATTATATTGTAAATATATAGTCTTCTTATTAATAATCTTATGCTAAAAATGCTCTTTTGATCCCTTAATTATTTAAAATATCCTTTTTCACAAAATCAAAATGAAAACCTCAAATGTGACTGGGCAGTAAATGGAAGAACTATGTTTTATACAAAATAAGAAGAATATTCATTGTATTCTATGCATTGCTTCCAATTAACTATTTGTTGCTAATTCGGATGCATGCCTTGAAGAAGAGAGGTAGAATTTATCATGAACAGATCTACTCTAATGTTCTGAAATACCTGCTATTCTTTAGAACTTCTCAAAATTGAAGCCTGCCATAGTGAAACACAGAGTCATTTTCTTGAATGATTGACTCCAAAGGGGTCAAATTTATCAAATTAGAGTGAGAAATTTAAAAAAAATTGTAGATATTTTGTGTTATTATTACAAAGTAAAAAGTATAATGGATGGGTGTTAAATTAAGGGATCTTTATTAATAAATATAAAACTCAACTTAGAAGTCACAAATATAACAAAATTTCTCATTTCTTGCTTCCCTTTACTGTAATTATGGAAAAAAAATACCCTAAAGAGAAACTAATCCTCATATATTGCTTAAAAGAATTCCAGGGACCAAAAAATTTCTAATTATGACAATAGATCAATAATCAATAATCCCACTAGGATCCAGAAAGGGTATCTGCTGTCAGTCAGACCCCTAGGTATAAATTTTCTGGACAGGCATTCTGCAAGAATCTTGTGTAGAATGAATGGCAACTACTGAAACTACATCTTAGATTCACAGAAATTAGCTCAATAGGATCACTTTATTGTGTGCAGCATAAGCAATATTATATTGAGAATGGCCTCAATAGGACAGCCCCTGATATTATCAATGATATCAGGAGTGAAGGATAAAAATAGATGCAAAAATAAGCCTGTACCCTAAATCTAGTTCTGAGTATCTAAGGAAGAAAGCAGGAGTAAGATGTTCATCTTCCAAGGGCATACTCTATTTTTGCAGGTAGAAAATACATTAAGTAGAACATTATTTACTATGCAGAGTGGGAAGGAGAAAGAAGGAATATATTCAAGATATTGTGTCACCCAATTCTAAATTTATATGCTATCCCATTCTGATAATTCTGCTGGGTATCTAAAAAACACACAAGTTTCAACATCACAGATATAAAAAAGAACATTTATTTTGTCCCATACTAAGCCCTCCTTTCAAAGAACAGCTGAATCTTGGAATTTTCTTTTGAGCCATAAAATCAATAGAACTTCCCTCTTAAATCAAATGGAGCCAAGTACTGAGCAAATTGCCACAAAACCTCAAATCTGTCCACCATTAGGCTGATCTTTAAAGATTGACCAAATAACCAAAAGAAAGATGATGAACACTAAGAATAACTGGACTTGGTAAAAATTTTAAAGAACCAAGTCAAAGAAAAATTTGAAAAAAAATATACCTGTGATATCCTTAATATAGAACAGTAACAGGAAAGTAGATATTTGAAAACAACACTCCTACACTCTTATAAAGGAGAAAATTAAGCATAGTAGGCATGCAACAAAAGTGAACTGATTAAATGCTGTTGAACGCAAGTTATTATAAAAAAAAATAATTAGTAAAAATTAATGGCTTTGACAAATCAGTTAACCAAACAAAAATCAAAATTGAGAAACTTGCAAATTGTGTAGACAATTAGTTTTATGAAATTTAAAAAAAAGAGAGAGAGAAAAATGACAGATATAGAATATAGTAGAAGAATATCATCATTTTAAAAATGTCTAAGGAAATTTTATACCTGGGCAATGATTATCAGTGCCAATTAGCATCACAAATTTGGGATATCCAGAAATTACATGTCTCATGAAGGAAGCAACCAACACCGCTATTGTGAATTCTTGCCCCAAAAGCAAATTTAAATCTAATTGAGCCTGGTATGATCTAATTTTCAATATGCTGAATCCAATGGAACATATATCATAGCGATGCTGTAAGAACCATCTAATCATGGGAAATTCTACAATGGAAGTGTGCAGTTTCTACAACAGATCAACTGAAGGGGAGTGAAGAGAAGAATAATCCAGAAAATAGATTAGAAAAGATTTGAGAAATATAGCAAGCAAATCTAAATCTAACCTGAATCTAAAGTTGTTATAAAATCAGTGCTATGGAGAGTTATCCTCATAATGTTTAAAGCAACATAATAATACATAAATGTCTCGAAAATCCAAAATTTTCATTTATGTAATTTTTTGTTTATTGCTAGACTGAGAGCAAGAGAAAACTTTTTTTCTTTTAGTAGCATGAGTTCTATTTGCCTATTATTTTTGACCTCTTTCTATTCCACAACTCACATCCAAGGGGAAGCAACTGAGGCAAAGATTAAACTAGAAGGTAAAGAGGGCTATGGAGGGTGAACTGGCAGGTTCTTATGGCAATAGGCAAGAATAATATCACTGTTTTACAACCTAAAATCTAATGAGTTTTATGGCCCCTAATGAAGTTCTAATTTAAATCATGAGCTCCATTTCTAGGCATACACAGGGATAGCTCAGTTTCTCAAAATCTGTATTTCATTCAGTACCAAGACAGAAAAGGCAAAGGGAGTACCTAAAATTAACATAACTTGCACAAGGCTCAAGAATTATCTCCCACTTGTGAGTGATTACACATTGGTTCTAAATTGGCCAATTAAAAATGAAAAAGAAACATCTTTGCTAGGTGTATTTCCAAGACCCAGGCAATTCCATAGTTAAGGCAGTAGAAATAGTCACACAACACCAGAGATATGGAAATGCCTGCTCATGGAGTGAGCTTTGTGACTTGAAAGTCAGTGGGTTCAATTCTGCAATTCAGACACATAGTACTAAGGCAGCCATGGGCATTCAGATGTTTGTAATATACTATGCAGGAAAGAAAGAACTCATTAAAGACTTCACAATGGTGATGATACCAAGGCAAATTTGTAAATATATGGAAGAATCTAATGACGGCTCTGATGGATATCCTTGAAAGAGGAAGCATTTTACATAGAAGGATTATAGGCCCTGTGGTATGCTGAATGCCTAGTGCTGAAGTTAATCTTTCCACTGGGAGAGTCTTTCCAACTGAATGTGCTTACATTAATTTCTTTAAACTTTAATTCATAAGGGCAATATAATTTAATTCATGCTTTTTTGGCTGTTCCAGAACTTTCGCTGGGGGCGAGGTTAGTATGTCTAATTCTGAAGTTTGGCATTAGAAAACTAGAATACAGATAGAAGCCAATTCTTTCATAAAGATTTCCCATCAGGATATCATTTTGATTGCCATTTCTTTTTCCATTTTTCTCATTTAGTTTACACATAGCAGAGAAAAGAGATGCTAATTACTGGTCTCCTCAAACACGAACCTATGTTAATGCAAAAGAAAGATTTTTCTTATTTAAGTACACTTTTGGGAAATTTACTACACTAAAATAAACTGTTTCAACAATATAATTAAGGGCATTGTCCAGAATGTCATTCAACAAAGGTAACTCATAAAAGAGAATGTTGCTAATTACAATTGAAACCAATGAAATAATAAAAAATAAGAAATAATAAAAAGAATTAAGGATTCTTAGTAATTAAGAGACTTTATTCACTAAACACATATTTATTGATTATATACCATAGTAGGCAGAGGAAATACTGTGTTGAGCAGACACATGGGTACATGCTTTCACAGTTTAAATTTCAAATAAACAGAAATAGCCAAATAAAAATAAAACAAAAATATCAAGAGGATATGTTTTCTTATTTTATATGTTTAAATGAAGTAACAAAAAAACTATCAAAATTAGCTACAAGCAATATTGTGTTGAAGAAATAGAAGAATTGATCTTTGTTGTACTGAAGCTATGTGGTATATAACCTCTGAAGCTTTTTTTGAAAAAAAAAATTTTTTTCCTCTTTCTTCTCTCTAGGTTTTCCCAATTTCATTATTCATGTTGTAGACAATGAGTATCCTAGTCTTTGTTCTGAATTCCAGCCCTTACTGCATAGAATATTTTTAAATTCCCAGTTGACAAATAAGAAAATCTTTTGACTCAATTTTAGTGATCTACTACACAACCAATCTGGGGGGGGGGGGGGAGACAGGGGCCAGAATCATGTGACACCAACATGGAGTTTGGCAGACTTTGTTTCTTGCTTATGCAATATGTATTCTTTATAAATTGATGGTCATAATAGAATTTTAATTGTATATAAGACAACAAGTTCCCAGGCAAAATACAATATTCCTTAGCATATTTTGTGAATAAAAATTGTCATTTGTCAAGGTTCTGGTTCAATGAAACATAGCAGGAATTCTCCTGAGGAGGCTTTGGAGAAAACGTTTTTAAAGGGAAAGATGTAGAAGACACAAGCCCTGGGTCTTTGGTGTTGATATTCTTCTTCCTCAGAATCTAGATACAATCCTGTTTGTGGCTAACCATCTTGTAAGCACAGAATGGCATGGCCAATGGCAAAAGTTTATGCCAAAGTCAGCTGAGTGAAAAGCTAAACAGATACTGCATCTTTAACATCATAAAAAAAGCTACCATATGAGTCAAGAACTTCTTCCAGAATTTTGTGATGTGACAAAAATGAATTTTCTGCTTAGTTAAGCCACTGTAAATTGAGTTTTCAGTCTTTGTGATTGTTTTTGATGCCTATTACAGTGGATTTTGACTGGTTAGCAACAAAAAGACTTACTTTAGCAACTAATGTTTATGACAACAGTAATCAAAATACAAAAAGAAAAAAAAACTATATGAAAAAATGCAGCAAGGTTGGGAATATAGCTTTGTGGTACAGCACTTGCCTAGCATGCCTGTGGCCCCAGATCCCCGAGTCCTCAGTACAAAACAAACAAACAAACAATAACAACAACAAAAACTAATTGAAGTCAGTGCAAAGCATGAAGAAGGACTGTACAAAAGTACAGTACTCTTCATACTTCATAAAAGTTTAGAGTATAAGCCATTGTAGAATAATAATATTTATGGAATTGCTTGAACTAGTAAACATAATCTAAACATTAAACCCATGGTATTAAAGGAATATGAGTTAAGCCTAACTAATAAAAGTATGTAGTAGAGAAAATATTTATAAAATTAAGTGGAAATATTAGGGAAAAAAAGAATATTTCAGTTTGAAGTGAAAAAATGCTACCTACTTATAAAATATGAATCATATTCCAAAAAGAATTCAGAAAGTTGAAAATAATGAGAAATTTATTAATAAACTTTTTATAAAAGCAACACATATTAGGATTAATATTAAACAACCTGAATATTAACAACAACAAAAAAAAAAACTCTACATAAACTAGTCTAGTTTTTATTATTTAGGCTTAAAAATGACAAAAACTAAATATTAATAAACATCCATGCACCAAACAATATAGTATCCAAAAATATAAGGCAAATATTGTTAGAAATGTAGCATTCATCAGAGAAAAAAAGTAGAAAATTTTATTGTTCTTATAATCAATCTGTAATAGGTTCATTATACAAAAACCAGTTAAACCCTAGAGGAGGTAGGTTAGCAAGAAAGTTGGGTTTGGAATGATGGAGGTTTGCATTGGAATCTTGGGTTCAAGTAAAATACTATAAAGCTCCAAATATTCAAAAAATTCTCATTTTGGAGTTAAAAAGATGAAGGAGGAACAGAAAAAAGGGAAATGAGAGGAAGAGATTAAAAAGAAAAGGAAAAGGAAGAAAAGAGAGGCAGCGAAGGAAGAGAAAGAGAAGGAGAAGAAAAATCTAACACAGTTCTGTTTTTGTGGCCATTACATGCATTATTACAGTTCCTTGCATGAGCCTATCCCCATTTTACAGTGGAAGGAACATAACTTGAGAGGTAAATGATTTTCCCAGAGTCACACAAAGGTTTTTTTTTTGTTGTTGTTGTTGTTTATTTGTTTGTTTAGTTTTTCATATTATTCTATTTTCTTTTTTTGATACTGGAAATTTACTTTTAGATATCTTCTACATTGAAAAGTTTGAAAAATAAAGAGTGATTTTCTCATTTCGGAAAGATAAAATTTTAAATTGTATGGTTAATTTTCTTGACAGAAGAGTCAAAATGTTATCATTTGTGTAAAACTTTTGACATGCACTAACAATTAGTTTACACCTTAATAAGCATATAATTGTGTTTTGAGAGAAATTATTTCTAAAATTATTCACATTTGTTTTCCAACCTCAGAAGCATGAAACACAGAAAGGGATATTGCTTGAAATAAATAAAAAGTTGTGTGGTTTACACGCAAATTAAATAATTTCAGTCAAAATGTATTCCAAGATAGAAATCTTTTCACTTTTATAAAGTAACTATTTGAAAGCCTTTAAAACACTATTCTCTTCAAACATTTTGAAACAACAAAAAAAAATCTTTTGCCTTTTGATTGGAACTATGTGTTTCATTATAAAGATGGAACACGATGTTCTGGCTTACATATTCTCTGCAGAAGGAGGTCCTTTTTTGTACTGAATTTTTAGCATATAGTAAAGATCCAGATTGTAAAAAATTAATTTCAGGCATGACAGACTGGAAGTATATATTGAACAGATCTGGGAACAGAAATGATGCAAATGCCTTTCTCCCAGCTTCTGAAAATTATGTAATGGACCAGAATTTCAGGATAGACTTCTGTTTGAGTGAATCATGGACTCTTGATCAGAGGATGGTCCCAAAAATGACTTTTGGAAAGCAAAAGTATAAGGCAGTTTCCTACAAATGGATGTTCCATGAACATGATCCTAGAGATCTGGTTATGTCTAAGAGTCATGATATTCACATACATTTTAATTATTAGTGATGTAACAGATCTAAGATGAAAAACATGTCTCCTGAATGAGCATGAGAGGTAAAACAAATTCACTCATGAAAGGAAGGAGACCAGCAATGCATTAAGAGCTGGAAATAAAAATCAATGAAATTGTTTTAACTCTGCAGTATGTTGCTATTATATTTAAAGCATTACACAGTTTATTCAGGTAGAAAGATGACGGTAACATTTACATTGCCTGTACATTGCTGTATATATATTATTTAGTGTTTCTACCCCCACAGCAAATAAGAATACTGATGAAAAAAATACTTGAAAGATTTCCATATTCCTATCACTAAACTATTTAAAATATAGCAGCTGCAAAGAGTGCAACAGAATAGTGCTAGACACTTGTTATTAGGAAACTTTTACCATAATGTTTTTGATAAATGCCATATAAATCCTCAGAAGAATTAACAAATATTGGTGATTCAAATACATGAAGGAATGAGTTCATTTATATTTGTGTATATATAACTAAAATTAGGAATCTTCCTAATAAAACATAATGACTATCAACACAGCAGATGGATGGACATTTAGAAAGTTTCTGTTAAACCAACCCATTTATAAATTATCTGCAAATTCAATGCAATGCAATGCAACTCCACAATGTTCGTCAAGAGCCTGGTATGTGCAATTTTTCCCTTAAAGAGTTTCTGGGGAAGTGAGGAAGGAGTGAAAAATAAATACATCCAATAAAAATGTTAAGGGCATGGCATATCACATTATTCAAAAAGCATGGATAAAAGTGGGAATTTACAGGTTTCTTAAATGTCTAAATCCTCAGCAGAGACTTCATGGGGGTTGGCATTTTAGATAGTGCTATAAGAAAAGGCAAGAATGCAATATGGAGAGCAATGGAACAGGGCATAATTTAAGGGTGAAAGCCAGCGTAAGTCACAAAATTTCCTAAAATAAAGCTCAATAAAGTCATTAGCTCATTTTGACTCAATAATAGAAGACAAAGGATCTTATAAGAGAGAGTGAATGATAGTCTGCTATCCACTCAGGATCCCCGAAGTAGCCAGGGGTCATCTAAAATCAGCTTGTGCAAAGTGGATTTTCATTTCTATATCTATCTCTAAGTAATCACCTTTTTATCTATATATTCCTATTCTTCAATTACCATGTAGTTAAAATACCCTTACCTAATTTTTTGATAACAAAGTAGACAGTTACACACACATGCACATACACTGTGTGTATTTACTATTCTCAAATATCACTTCCCAATGACATAGCCAAAGAATTTATAATTCTTCAAAACTCATTCTGTGAAATGCTTTTATAGAAAATTTTCAGATTGACTTCACTTCCCATGTCTTTAAGATAAAGTATAGGTTAAATTTTATGTCACAAATTCTCCTTATTTAATTATAAATTCTCATCTCTATAATTATCTGAAAGAAAGTTCTTTGTTATATGAAAAGGATAAGATTTGATTTATGTGCAGAAATGTGATATATTGGTAAAATAGAAAAGAGAATACACATGTACTTAGCTAAATTGCTTCTATGATGAATTTAAACCAAAATATTTTCAATATTTTTAATCACAAAATTATATATTTTTTTAAATTTGAAATTTTAAAAAATTGAATATACCTTAAGTTCCTATTGTTGCCTTATCTTGGTACATTTTTTCCTGAATAAATATCTTACCAATTTTATTTCTCTAGTGTTTTTAAGTAGATCCAAGCTCACACCTTTACTTCAAACTAAACATTTCAATTTCTACTTTTAAAAAACACTTTTTGCTTTTATAATTTTTACAGTGAATGGGATATTAAACTGCAATACAATATTTGGAGGTGATAGAAGTTTATACCTATTCTTGAATCACTTTCTCTATTTAAAATCAGGTTAACTTCCTTTTCTAATAGTACTTCTTTATTATATTCTCATTTCTCAGTGTCAGACTACGTGTTGCCCCTCCAAGAAGTCTCTCAAAATAAACCAAATAGATGCTGTGCATCTGTTACCCCTTTAATACTCTTAAAAAAACGCATAAGAGATGTGCTGTCAACCCTATTTGCATTCAAGGATATTGAGTCCCAGCCTGGTTCAAGTAACATTCAGGCATGTTGGAATCTAAAGCACAGGATGCTTTGCATGTTTTTTTTACTTTTTCTCATGAATATGTGCCAGTGTGTGTGTGTGTGTGTGTGTGTGTGTGTGTATCTGTGAGAGCGTGCGTGCACAAGTATATATGTGTATATGAACATGAACATGTATATGTGCAAATGTGTATATATGTGTGTGTGTATGTTCCTATTGATTTGGTTGAAGATTATAACTAGTCTTTTTATATCTGCCTGCAGATTGGAGCATAAAATAGTGAAATGAAATGAAAGTTGTATTCATAGCCTTTCCAGAGTCTCCATGGTCTTTGCATTTCCTTCATTATCTAACATGGTAACTGACAGATAGTAGTTACTCAATAAATTCTTATTGGTTGAATTTAAAAAAACTTCTAAGTTTATTCAGAGAATTTTTTGAATAGAGTTACAAATGCCTTATATTCTTGTATTTTCACTCATTAATCCCCATATAGCTGCTTTAATAATATTTTTATTCATTTAATTTTCCCCACTTTAAAGCACGTTTTAAGAAAATTTGCCTAGTGCTAAGAATAATATGTTCTGAAAGTGTCGAATTTGATTTTGTATAGCAAAAAATGATTACAGATCAACAACTTTGTCACAAATCACCTTTTGTAGTAGGAAAAGTAAGAAAGAAATTTCTATAGGGATCTTATTTTTCAGTTGATACTAATTAGATTTTTTTAAATCAAGTTTAAAGCTCACACTGTTCTAGCTTGAACAGTGCCAAATGATAATCCAATGTGACATACATTTCCTATAGCAATAACATTTTGGCAGATAAACTCCCCAATGAGAAACAACGATTTCTATGCTTAGATGAAATTTGTGATAGAACGCAAATGAAAAAAAAAAAGTAACAGAGTTTTAAAAAAAATTCCACGGTATAATGAATCCATTTTCCATGTTTACTGAAAGTGCCTAAATCCATAGAGAGTAAAGGCATTGAGTATATACTAAACAATATATCAGAGATTCCTCATTGTCCTTGGAAGGTTGGTAGAATAACTGATTATTATTTACACTGAAATTCATTCCTAGAAATCTTGCATCCCTTCCCTTCATTATGCAACACTGTCTTGGACCTGGGAGTCTAGAAATGTGGAAATTATAACACTTTGACACACCATGTAAATGAGGTATCGCTGTAACATGCTATTTAAATAAGGTTTGGAACAAACATTCAGTAGGGAAGTTTGGAAAACTTATAACGAGATTACCTCATAACTTTTTTTTATAAGAGTATTCTTGTATTTCCCCCCAGCCATCTTTTAATTCCAACAAGATGGCACAGTGTGCCAATTTAGCTTTCCAGCAGCAAAGCTTCACATTGTCTTATTGTGGCAATTAGTCAGGAGCTGAGCTTGTCGTTTGAGCTGCTCCTTCTTTTCTTTAGATAATATTTGACTTGGAGGCTCCTTGTCAAATGGAAATACCTGCAATGGATAGTATCAGTCTCAATCAACAAAATATTTCCCATCATCAGTTCTGAAATTGAGGCTAGAATTGGATGGCTAGTAAATGTGTGTGGACACAGTAGTCTGTGCACTTTATTCATTACCTACATTTTATTTTCAAGATTAATTACAACACCTGGACAACTGTATGCTCATGGAAAGCCTTAGGAGAGATTCAATTTAGGAACAATTTTTTTTTCCAAAATGAAATACTTATTTTTAAATCTTCATAGCTATAGCAGCACAACTGACTGTCCATGGGGATGACACCTATAGATATAGAAGGGGAAAAAAAAGAATCAATGAAAATACTTCATCCTTGCAACATAAGTTTATTATTTTTAGAATTGTGCTCTTTTTAGGGGAGTTTATTTACTTCTATGTTAGAAACTTCAA
Source organism: Urocitellus parryii (assembly GCF_045843805.1). Classification (NCBI taxonomy): domain Eukaryota; kingdom Metazoa; phylum Chordata; class Mammalia; order Rodentia; family Sciuridae; genus Urocitellus; species Urocitellus parryii. Next base: position 71,969,765 of record NC_135531.1, on the reverse strand, counting down.
AAAATTATAAATAAATAAGATGTAGGTTACAGGGTAATTAAAAATTCCAACTTCCTTTTATATTTATAAATCTCTATCAGATAGGGTGGATACAAAAATATTTATTAAAATTAAAAGAGATCTTCATCTTTCTATAATTCAAGAGCTCTCATAGGTGACACAGTAACCATTTCTACTATGTCTTAAGTTCAGTTGGTGGCACCTCCTTCAATTTCTATACTTGATGAATTCCAATCTTATTCCATCTTTCCAGTTTTACCCTGTTAGTTATTTTTTCAAACTTTTTACTGTAAATAAGCATTTCATGTGAAATCTATTTCTTTTAAAAAAGAAAAAAAAATTATATATATGAAAAAAAAATCAAGTTTCAACAGGCTGAAGACCAAAGAGAGCAAAGAGCTATCCATGGAAGAATCCAGCCAGGGAGGCCCAGACAGTCCCTCCCTCAAGAAAAGCCAATGCATCTCCCCAAGAACTATTTCAGTCACCGTGTGCTCTCTAAATAGCCTTCTGAAGAAGTTCCCAAGGAGATTTCTTCCCAGGGCACTTGGGAAAGGTTCCTTCAATTAGGGTGGGCTTTTGGGGAGGAGTGGATGAAGGAGACCATTAGGTCAGGTTACTAAAGATAGCCTGCAGAATACTTTAATTCTGACAGTGAATAAAACGAGAACAAAAAACATTGAAATACAACAGTAGAGAGCTTTCTGAATAACACTGTGTGGTTTTCAGCTTCAAGTCTGGCTATCTCAATGCCAATACATATTTACATCGGAATACAGAAAGCTATAGCTTATAAATAGTCTAACTTCTAATGTTTTTATTCTTGAAACTATTTCCTGAAATAGTGCCCTGTCTGTTTTGAAACTGTAACCTTTCCTATTTTCATAAATAGAGGAATAAAAGGCAAATTATCATTTCGTAACTCCTAGGCATCTTCAGTGGAGAGAGCCGCCTGTCAGTTTTACTTGCTCAAGTACTTTAAATTAAGTTGTTTTGGGAGCAAAGCAATAGAATCTAAGTCTGGTCTCTCTCCATTTGTGCTTTTTGCCAGTTTCCAGCAGAGCTGGCTGAAAGAAAGCTGAAGGGCACTGATTTAAAATCAGAGTGGCTAGGGTGAGCCGTGGCACTTTCCTAACACAGAGTCTATCAAAAACACATTTTAATTTCTTATACTTGTCATTTACTCAACAAGCATAGACTTCATTGTGCCTAGTTGTTTGCTTTGTTGAAATGTATTGGAAGTTCACATCTTTTTTTTAAAATTTCCCATGGTAATATTAACTAAATCTAATTTTAAGCCATTAATCTTTTAACTTTTCATTTTGCTTTTATTATATCTCCAGTTAAAGAGATAACATATAACATTAGATGTACCAGTTTTTATTATCTTGTTTTGTTCACTTGCATGTGTTCAAAATTTTTGAATACTTTTATTTTAGGTAATTGCTATTTTCAATGTAGAAATACATACCTTGTAACTCTGCCTGCTGATTTTTGAACATACATAAACATAACTATTGTACACTGAACACATTTTCCTATGAGCTCTTTTTAAATTATAACTTATCCCCTTAGGCCAAAAATTATAACATTTTTATATTTATTGTGAGATAAAAAAAATAATTTCTAAATACAGCCACAGGATACAGGTTCATTTGTGGTAGTTTGAATCTAAGGAAAATTCAGTAGGGTTTTCTGTTGGTGGTTTTTAGATTTTGATTTACTAATTGATTATATATTATGTGGTTAGTGAAAGTACCTTCAGATTATATAATAATTTTATTGGCTTTTTAAAAGTATTATATTTTAAGTGATAAATTCTGAATACATTTCCTTTCATAATCTTGCCTGTGTATACTATGAAGCCTTTTTATCTTAACTTATATTTATTTCATTAAATTCATTTTATTTTTCAGGAAAATGTTACACCCTAAACCATATCAATGGATTCTGACATTTTTCTGCTAAGATCAGAGAAGTATACCCCTAAAAGGTATATGTTGCACTACTTTGATTTCAACAGTTTGCAAATATGTGTCCTCCCAGCAGCAATTAAAATTTGATGAATATTAAATTATCCCTGGAATTTTTCTCTTTGATAAATTTTAATTAATGTACTTATTATTGTAGCTTTCACAATAAGACAATAATGATAAAAATGAGTTTAAGTGATACAAAAAGTTTTACCAATTCCACCTGAAAATTATCAGATGAAAACATAGATTTTAATAGCTGCTATCAGTCTATATTTATAGCATATCAATTGAGGTGAGGATTAGAAATTATAAACCTGAAATTGTCAATGATCATTATTATGATGCTTTGCTTTTAATCCAAATAAGTGAATGCAAATCTCATAACTTTAGAATTAGTTCTACACAATGCAGAAAAAAAATTCAATGGAACTAGTTTAATGAGAAATGAATGTAATCAGTAGAAATTTAATTGAACAACAACTGAAGATAATTGAAATGACTAAGTGAGAAAATATGTATGACTGATATGACAAGCAAAGAGTTAAAAACCTCATGATAAGACAAACTCATATTAATATAAAAAATACTAACACCTTGGTAAAACAAATGAGAGGTAATTTGAAGAAAAGAATCACACATACTAATGTTATATGCATGTGTGTTGTATGTGAACACTTAAAAATATATACAAGAAGAATATGCAAAACAGAAGTATTCTTTGGGGAGACAGAGAAAGGAAAATAGAAGACATTAAATATATTTCTAATATTCTAAAGTAAGTATATTAATAATTGAAATAAACAACTTAAAATTGCTAAAATTTTTCAGCTTTTACTGGTGAGTTCAGGAGTGTTTTTTTTTTTATTTTCTAGATACTTTTATGATCCCTATATTTAAATAATTAACAAATTGAAAATAATAATCACAGAACTTACAAATGTTACAAATGGCTAATAACAAATACAACAATTAATAAATTGATCAACATTAGAAGTAATCAAAAATGCAATTAAAAGCAAAATAAAAATTGGCAAATAACTATCAGAGATTTTTTAATGTAGGATATTATATATTTATGAGTAGGACAATAGTCATTCTCATACAGTGCCATGGGAGTGTAAATTGGTGTAAACTTTCTAAAAAGCCATTTGGCAGTAGGTATAAAGAGCAAGAAAATGATCAGCTCATTTTGATCCAATAATTCCATTTCTTGGAATGTAGCCTAAAGGCAAAAGAAGTGTGATAAAATACATAGGCACAAACATGTTGACCTTTTTTTCATTTATCCACTTAATGAAAATCTATAGAGCCCTTGTTATGTGTCTGAAATTGTACAGACACTAGCTCTACAATGGCCATCAAGGCAGATAAATGTCTCTCATATAAAACTTACACATACACGTGTGTACATGAATAAAGGGAGAGAGAGGAATAATAATAATTTTATTATATAAATTTAAGGAGTAGAATATGTTGTTTTGATACACATATTTATAGTAAAATAGTAAACTATCACTTTTATTAAGCAACTACAATGTGCCATAGGCAATTTTAATCATGATTATACACATTATATGTATCATCTCATTTAATATTCACAACAACCCCATGAGGTAGGTATTGATTATCTATTCCTATTGAAACTAATTACTACAACCTTAGTGGTTTAATACAACACAAGTTTTTTCTCTTCAAAATTGACTTACCAGTCCGTTCTTTGTTCTTTCTACAAGCTCTGGGGATAATCTATTCATTTCTTTTCTCTAACCACCTTCCAACTGCATTCTTTAGCACTATTTCTTCATCTTCAAAGCAAACAAAGTCAGGCAGAGTCCATACACTGATAGACTTTTAGTTCTTTCTCCTGCCCTTTCTACTCCTGAGAACCCTTGCATACGTTGGGCCCACCTGGATAATTCGGTATAAACTCCCCATCTTAAGGTAAACTGTCTAGCAAACTTAGTTACATATTCAACCTGAATTCTTCTCTGCCATGAAACCGAACATAGTCATAGGTATTGGAGATGATGATGTGAACATCTTTGGAAGGTTGTATCCTACCTATATAAGTATGTAATATGTTTAATTCTCATTTTACACAAAACCAAGAGGGAACAGAGTTTTGCATTTTTTATGTTTTGATTTTTTTATTTAGTTGTTTTTAAATTTTGCCCAAAGTTCAAAGAGTTACTTAGTAATAGATCTGGTATTCAAACTTCCTTAACCAAACCAGATCTTGAGCTGTTTGACTTCATTAGCAAACTACTAGTTCTAAATCCTCTATAACAAAATAGAATTTTTCAGAGAGAGAGAAAAAAACAATGAGAATATACTAAAATGTTCAGTACATTTACCTCTGAGCTTATAAGTAATTTTTATTCTGCTTCTTTATACACTTTTGTAATTTCCACATTTTCTTCAATGAATCTGTTGAAACCTTTTCCGGTATTAGTTGGTTAAGCTGATATGTTAGCTGTTTATCACTATGACCAAAATGCCTGACGTAAACAACCTAAAGAAGGAAACTCTTATTTTGGCTCATGATTTCAGTAGTTTCTGTCCACAATCAGCTGATTACAGCAGAACATCACAGTGGAAGGGTGCAGTGGAGGAAAGATGATCAGTTCATGGCAGCCAGGAAATGGGGGTGGGTAGGAGGGACAAAACATAGTCCCAAGGGCATGAATTTATTTATCTACTTCTTCCAACCATGATCCCCCTGTGTATGGTTTCCACCACCTATCAGTAGTTCATTCAGCTCTCAATGGATTGATCTACTGATGAGGTCAGACACTTCATGATCCAATCACTTCCTGAATGTTCCACATCTGAACCCTAGTACCCTGGAGACTAAAGCTTTGACACATGAGTTTTTTTGGTAACACTTTGTAGTCAAACCACAATAGCTGGGAACTGTTTGCTGTAAACACCTTCCATGCATGTTCTATTTGGCCAAATGTGATGCTGTAAACATTATGGAAGATGGAAGCAAAGCACTATGATTGCATTCTGATGGTCATTATCAGTTAAAGTCAATAAGAGAGAGATGCAGGTCTGCAGGTGACGTTCAGTTTACCCTCATACATATACCATCTGCATGTAGCAGTCCCTCCTTAACTTTGTCAAGAGCAGCCCTTTTCTCACCACCTAAAGTTATCCTCAAAGAAATAAGAGCCATGAATAGTCAATAATCTTCCATAGACTTCCATACCCACCTTCCTTTGTCACTCCAGTTCTGTAGATGGGTGTGCAATAACTTCCAGACTTCTATGCAGGAACCAACTTACTCTGTCTCAGGGCTGCCTAGATACTTTTCTCTGGAAACACTATTTCTGTTTTGAAACTTTTACAATCCTTGTTTCTCTCAAAGTGTGTAAGTCTTAATTCCTAAAATAAATTTATTTTTCCTAATACACATAATATTTCTGCATGCTTTATTGAATTCTGACTGATACCATTATTGGAACCAGAACTGTGTTGTTTCTGTCACAAAAACCTTAAACTTGCAGCATTTACCTTCAGATTGGCAGTGAAAAGAAGTGGAAGGAAACTAAGGAATTCACTGCTAGAGACTTGAAGGATAACGGAAATTATTATTTGAAGCTGGAAGAAAGGTGATTCAAGTTATGTATCAACTTGCCTTACCTGTGGTAACATGGCAAATAGGAAGAGCCACTAAGCAAGTCATTGATGTGGCCAGAGAGAAAGTTGCAAGTACTCTTTGATTTTTCTAACTACTAATGATAAAATGTGAGAAAATCAGCTTATGAAGGACACTCTGATTTTTAGGACAATTTAATGGGACTGTACTTAGAGGGAAGGTCAAGGACAGTTGTTCTACACAGAGTTGAATTCTCAAAGTAAGAAATGGCTTCCAGGTAATGATGAAAACAAGGGATCTACCAGTAAAATATCTCAACTTAAAAGATGGAGTCAAGAATATACCTTTAGCCCTTTACTGGGATCACAAGAAGATTAAATGTCTGCCTCACAGACCTTCTCCACTAGACAAAAGAAAAAAAAAAAAAGAAAGAAAGCTTACTATTTTGCTCCTTAGTACTTCTGTGATGGAAGGTTTCTGTGGATGTTAATGGTTTTGTGCTATAGCACCTTGACTCTCAGTCCAAAATAAAGAGTGACCCTTTTTAAACCGATAGGTGTGTATAATTCTAATTGTATGATCTTCAATAGTACTTGGAAAAGGTCACAAAGCCTTTAGAACCTTAGTTTTAAGGCCACAATCTCTTTAGACTCTCAGTTTTGTAGTGGTAGAAATATTGAATGATTATATTAAATGGGAGAGAATCGGTTCAAAATTAAAAAAAAAAAACAAATTATGGGCTCTCTCAACTTTGTATGAGCAGAAATCAGGCTGAAAAAGTTAATTGGATGCAAAAGTGGGCAGTTTCCTAGTGAAAAGGAAGGGTGAATCAGTGTGAACCCAGTAGGCTACAGAGTAAAGAACTCTTTAAGAACAACTATAAGAAACTGGCAGTGTTGTCCTGACTGGATCAGAACTGCAATTGGCTAGTGACTTCTACTGACTCCTTATTACTCCCTCACATTAGAATAGGAGTGGTCACTGAAGTTATCCTGAAATCACACCTATTCTACGACCATTTTTCTGTGATGAGCTCAAAGTCTATGTGGTGAAACTTAGTGGAAAAGTAAAGGTGATCAGCAAACTCCCAGCTTTGTCCACATGCCAGTACCAGTGACAGCAATGGGGAGAACAACCTGAAAATCTTGCTGAAAAGAAATCATGAAGACCCCTGCAAACCATCCCTGCCATCTCCAAATCTTGCTTCACTCCAGCTGAGGCACAAGCATTGTGCAGAAGAGACAACCCCTCTCTGAGGTGTTCTGACTAAATTCATGACCCACAAAATCATAAACAAAATAAACTGGTTGCTGTTATAGTCTAGGGTTTCGGGATGGAATAAACATATAATTTAAATAATATGTACTGCATGGTTTTTTATAAGTCCTAATTTTATAATCTGTATGAAGAAATAACAAGTAGATCATAAGTATCCTCTTTTTTCTTTGACTCATTCATCAATTTAAATGCTAAAACTCAGAGAAGTAAATATCTCAATGTTCCAAATGAAAGGGTAGCAATTCATCTATAATTAAAATGCTGCCTACTGATAGACATTTCAATTCTGCCTCAGGGTGGAAGTCACCTTCCTCTCCTATTTTCCCCACCAATGCTAATTAAAAGCACCATTTATCTGGCATTCCCTAAAACCTGCCTGGTGATGTAGGTATCAGAGATTTCATACAATGGTTAAGGTAATAAATATATTGCAAGAAATTCAAAGGTATATAATGCATGATTCCTATCCTAAATAACCCCAAGTCATGTAAGCTATTCAGTTGACTTGTATAAATATATATGCAAATACATGCTCAACAAAAGTTTGTTCATAAGAAAAATTCGGTGTTACAAGGGTTCAAAGGAAACCACCTATTTGCTAGAAGGTAAATATATATATATATATATATATATATATATATATATATATATATATATATATATAATGTAACTGGGATGAAACTGGGATTATAGAGGTTTTTTGTCCAAAGTAGGCTTTAAACTCACTAAGAGAAGGAATACCATGATCTTCATCTCTGAATTCCTCAAGCACCTGTCAAAGAGTTTTGAAAATTATAGAAACTCAATAATTGTTTGTTGAACAAATTATTGGATGGATTTCCAATTTCTGTGTATTCTATAGTTGTAAGAATCACTTGATTATCTTTTGTTCTAGAATAATAATTTGACAGTGTCTTTTTACTACCAATTTCTCTGGGATACAGAGAAGATTGCATATAAAGCCATTGTGACAGTTTTAGATAAAGTAACTATAAAAGTAAGATTTATTATTAGATAAAAAGAGGACAAAATTCATTAATACTTTTCATGCAGCAAAGACTTTGCCACATTTTCCCAGAGTAACAAGGGCAAATGGCTTAACATTAAAGTCCACACTCTTTGTTGAAGGTATTTTGACAGGGTTCTACACTTGTTCCTGACGTTGTAAATTGTAATGGTTATAACATCTGCATATGACCTGATTGAGGTAAATGGGAGCAAAATAGAAAGAAAATCTAATTTGGAATAGAGCTGTAAAAACAAAAGATTAGAATAAGGTCCTTATGTCACTGAGATAAATTGTTACACCCTTTTATGTTCTACATCATGGACTTCTAACACATTCACAACGTGCATGTGTCATGTGGGCATGAGCTATTTCTCATCCTCCCACTCATACTTCCTTCCTAATAGCAAGTTGTTCCAAAATATCTTGTCAGCAAGCCTTTGCTGCTGCTTGAAGACAAACTTGATTCTGAAACCCTTTGCTCTTTGTGAAAAGAAAGAAAAATAATTTGGTTTTATTTCCAGTGTTAGAATATAAATCAGATACTTTCAGTGTCTTATGAATGCTTAAATTAAATACAAATAAAATACAATACCTCTCCTAAATAAAACTCAAACTGTAAAACAGATACTAAACACATATAAAACATTCCCCCAAATTCTTGATTTTCTTGATTATATATATAACATTTATATATATATAAGCTATATATATATATATATATATATATATATATATATATATATATATATTTATTTTTTTCCTTAAAAGCCATTTTTGTGCTCCTGGTTTAAAAAATCTATGAAGAATCATGATTTTTGTTAACACACTTTAGAGAAAAATCCCAGTTAATGTAATTAATAACCACATGTGTTTAAACCATAGATCAGTTAAAAAAAAGTAAACATAAATAAATAAATAAAAATTTACCAACCCTAGCTCTAACATCCTTGAAAATTACAAAAGACTTGTGATAAAACTTGAGCCCAGATATAGAACATAGCTTTTCCTGACCACAGTTTACACCATAGAGAAATACAGGACCCTCATATTCTGGAGTTTATGTATTATGCCACCCTACTTAGCCCCCCTTTTTTGCATACAGTTTAGTGTTTGATCCCAGTGTCTAGCTCAGAACCATTATCAAGGAATAAGTGGTAGGGGTTGAACTGGTTAACCATCACCACAGGGCTGGCTAGTGTCATATTCTACATTGACAATACTGGAACTAGAAGTTCCAATGCAAGGAAATAGGGCAAGTTTCTGCAGTGTTCATAGGACATTCTGTTCCACAAAGAAATAACAGTCCAGGGCAAGGAAAGCCATAAATACTCATGCACATTAATGACTTAAATATGTTTGTGTGTATGATTTTTTGTTGATGAATCAAAAAGACAATTGAAAAGTATGTAACTGAAAATCAGTTGAGCCAGAAAGATTCTGAAACTGGTGGGAAGAGATGGTGAAAAGTGTGAAAGTAAAGGTGTAATACTGGGAGGGCTTAGAATACTCTAAGGCAGGAGGGAAGAAGAAACACACGAGTTACAAAAAGAAAATGATTCCTACATGGAGAATATAAAAATTGAACTATTCCATAGAAAATAACTCTGATTGCAATGAATTAGGGATTCTGACTGCCTGTAAAACAAAGGGAATGTAAAACATGGCTTTGTGAGTTGAGAAGACATGGGAGAACATGTTAAGTGGCAATGTGGCAAGGACCATTCACACAAAATCAAACCAGTTTGTGAGCTACTGTGAGGTTTTACTCTGCAGAAGTGGGTTAGAATATACAGATATTAAGTAGACATATTTAATTAATTTTGGATTTACAAATTTCTTCTGCTTTGCTCAATTCCTTGAAACTCAAGTTGGAAAATAAAGGTAAAATTTCTTTCAAGGCAAGGGAGATCCAAGTACAGGAGAGTCTTACCCAAAGAAAATATACTAGTGATCACCAGGTATGTGAATAATATACCAGGTATGTGAATATATACAGATATGTAACATCTGCATATGCATGAATATTCATGACTACATGTCATAGAAGTGCAAATCAAATCAAAATTACAATGATAAATAACTTTATACCTATTGGGATGGCTAGTATAAAAAAAGAAAACAGATATTTATTGGCAAGGATGTGGAAAAATTAGAACATAAATTAATAAATAAAAATTAGAACATAAATAAATAAGTAAATATATAACTTGTGCATCATTGATGGCAATATAAAATGGTGTAATTATTATGAAAATAGTATGGAAATTCCTCAAAAAGTAAAAATAGAAGAACTACCATATGACCCAGCAATCCCACTTATGGGCATATATCCAAAACAATTGAAGTTAGGACCTCAAAGAGATGTCTGTACTTCCATTCTTAGTATAGCATTATCCACAATAGCTAAGATATTGACCCACTCAAATGGATATGTACAGAAAATGTAATCAAAACATATAATGGGATATTATTAAGTCTAAAAAAATGAACCTACCACTTAGAACAATATGGATGAACCTGGAAGACATTGTACTAAATGAAATAAATCTTTCTCTAACAACAAAAACTGTATCATTCCATTTATATAAAGTATCTAAAATAGTCAAACTCAAAGAGAATTGAATGGTGCTTCCCAAGAGCCTTGTGGGAATGGAAAATATGAAGTTGGTCTTCAAGGATAAGAAAATTTCAGTTAGGCAAGATGGATAAGTTCGAGATATATGCTGTACAACACATTGCCTGTAGTTAAAAATATGGTATCATGCACTTAACATTTATTAAGAAGGTAGATGCTAAGCATTCTTAACACAAATGGGGAAAGGGACACTAGGAAATTTTTAGAGGTGATGGAGACTTTTGTTATTCTATGATGACGTACTATGGATATATAATTATATCCAAATTCATCAAACATTCACTATACATGTGCAGTTGTCTTTTTATATCAGTTTTATCTCAATAAACAAAGAAGAAAAAAGGACCAAGAAGATTGAAATACTGGCATTTATTGTAGAAAGATAAGGGCAAGATATTTAAAGCATAAAGAATTAAGAAAATAATTTTAAGATTATATACATTCTGTAATCAGATAAAAGCAAAAAATCAAGTTCCATAGTCAAGTAATGACCTTAACATTTCTTTTGAAATATTTTCTCCATTACTGAGCCTCAGTTATTCCCTCAGTTTCACTCCTTTTTTTGTTAGAGAGAGAGAGAGAGAGAGAGAGAGAGAGAGACAGAGAGAGAGAGAGAATTTTTTAATATTTATTTTTTAGTTTTTGGTGGACACAACATCTTTATTTTATTTTTATGTGGTGCTGAGTATCGAACCCAGTGCCCCGCGCATGCCAGGTGAGCGCGTTACCGCTTAAGCCACATTCCCAGCCCTCACTCTGTTTTGACCTCCTACAAATCCCTAAGCATCAATCTAGTTCTGATCTTCACCCCATGTTTGAATGTTTGAACTTCACCTTATCTTTGAGATTCGATATTTAAGCCTCTGTCCTGCTCCTGACATTCACCTCATGGTACTCCTAAATGTCCACTGCCTTAATTTGGATCTCACTCCAAGGAGACAGTAAATATTAAGGACAGTGTGAGCTATAGTTTTAGAGGTGAGTGATAGATAAATGTTTGTAATAAGGTAATAGGAGATGCAGGATTCCTATTGCAGACATCAATTTTTTAAAAATCTTATTCATATTCTAAATTCAATTTCTTTTAGAAAAAAATGGATATATAGACTTAAAGATATTTACAGGTTAAAAGTAGTTACGTATGTCATGTATCCATAAGACACTAATGAGTTATCACAGTCTTGTACACGATTGCCATTTTGTCTTGTGTGAGTGCATAGGTAGCAGGGGAAATCATAAGACAAATGATGAATGCAAGATAGTCTCAGACACAGTTTGGAACAGCATGGAAGAGTCAGTAAGAAGAAAGATGTGCACCAACTATTACTCTTTCCCATGGGCTCTGTGGTAAAGAAGCATGAAGGAATGATCAAACCAATGCATAGAGCCAAGTTCCTATAAGGACAGAATAATGGGAAAGTGAGTGCATAGAAAACTGATTAGATCAGAGCAAAGGATAAGAGAGTAAAAGAGCAGTCAGGGTTAAAGTGTGTCTAAGAAATTAATTAGGTGTGAGTTGGATTTAAAAAACCTACATCTGAGGGTATAGTGGAGAATATTTGACTTTCACCTTCCATGTGCTGAGAATAGATGATTGATGGATATTGGTGCTGGGGAATAAACTAGTAGGCCATGGTAAAACAAGAAACAGGATGTGTAATCTTTACTGTTGGCAGAATTTGCAGTTTTTGAAACCACAAAGGCCTGACTGGGGACTGGGATGTTGGTGTGATCTTACAAACTTGCTTCCTCTGCTTGGTTCTGTTGCTGATAACAGCTTCACATTGGAAGAGTGGCTGTTTGGAGTACTGCCCTTTCTCACATTTGCCTTCTACATGCTGAGCTCTGCAATGAAAACAGAGGGTGCTAGGTGAAAGAGAATCTAGGCCTCTTTCCTCCAGGAATTATGTTGAAATGACTAGGCTTTATAAAACTAAATAAATTGGCAGTATGTCGGTGAAGTGAAGATAAAAGTGGAAACTACAGCATTATATCAAGTTGAAGAAACCAAGACTTGAAATTGTCAAGACAATATTGCACAATTGCTGACTCAGAAGAGGCTCAACTATTTCCTTCCACTAAATAGAAAAAGCAGCATCTCATTTTCACCCTTAAACCAAAACATGTATTGCAGAAATGCCTTTCATACTAATGATGCTACTACTCTTCTGTTTTAGAAGTTCTTATGGTAATAAGAGTTTTTAAGCCCTTCAATTGTTAAATAATCTAATCACTTCATTTGTAGTGATCCCTTTGAGAGTTGTAATCAGATTTGCATGTTAAAACAATGATTTTGACACTAGGTTGAAGAGTAGATTGTTAGGGACTATGGAAAGATGAAATAAATCAAGAAAATGTTAGAATATAGTGAGAACTGATGGTATATAAAGAGACAATATGTTTAGGGAAATTAAGTTTTGATAACTAAAAGAACATGTGAGAAGGGATGAAGTAAAGAGAAGAAAGCAGGTTTTATAGTTTGGGCAGAAGTGCCATTACTGAGATAGTGAAAATAAAAAAGATAAGCTTATGTGAGGAAGAGATATTGAATCCACTTTGGGGCATGTTGATTTTGAATATTAAATTTAGACATGTTAGAAGCACCCAGCTGAAAGTAAAATATAGGATTCTGAAAAACTATATTTGTGAGAGTTCGGTGTTGTGCATACTTGGTGTGGTTGTGGATCACCCAAGGAGAAGAAGACAGAAAAACGGTCCAGACAACATATTTTAATTTTAACATATTTAAAAATTTAAACTATAGTTGATCAAGAAGCCAAAGACTAAGGACTAGTTTAGATGTATACATAAAACTTCATTTAAAAAGAAATTATTGTATGAAAACAATGGGCCTTTCATGGATTAGTTTTCTTACAGTTTGTATATTCAATTGCTTACTTTTCAGAGAAAGAGGAGCAATGTACCCCTATGATGTGTGTGTGTGTGTGTGTGTGCGTGCGCGCGCGCCCATGAGCGTGCACACAGGAAGATGAGAGTGTGCAACAAAAGATCCAGTGTATGTGTGTGTGTGTATGCACATATAAAATTCTTATAAATCAATGCACATGAGGAAATACTAAAAGTTTGTTCTTAAGGGCTAAGAGGAACACAAGTTTTTGGAGGATGAGGAAGGAAATGTTTGTTAACGGGGGTATGAGTGCTTTGCTTATAGTTCTGCTTCAGTCAGTAAAATAGTTAAAGTAACTCAATCTTTATTCACTAAGAAGTTAGCATGCTTTCCCAGTGAAAGACCATCTCCACAGCAAATAGCTGTTAAATAACTTGATTGTAAACTCCAGGTAATATATGTGTCCATATGTACAGCAAACATATTTTATACACATTTTACACATATGCACATGCAATTTTTAAGTGGTAGAATAAAAGGCAAATTTTAAGAATAAAATAATTATAGAGAAGGCCCTAAACAAAAATAACCCAAAACTAGAATAAACAAACTATGGTAGAATAATCAACTTAAAACATGGTTGTATTTCTCTGGTGATAATATAAGCTCTCAAGAATTTGATTAATTTTACATGATGAGTTTAATGTATCAATTCTTGATGAATTAGAAAACTTAGTCTTGAAAATTATATTAATCTTTTTTATGTTTACACTAAGCTTATATTTTTATAAAAGCTCAGCGTTTCCATAATTTTCCTAAGCCTAGATTGATTATTAAATTTTATGCATGAGGTTGTCTAAAAGCTATTTAGAATGCTTGAAGAAATGGACTTCCCAATGCCAATAAATTGATTACTTAATGAATGTAAGCATTCTGGGTGACCAATAAATGACACTCATTTTTCCTTTGCATTTATAACTAATGAATGAAGAGCTAACAAGTACAGCACCAAATTTTAACTTTATTTCTAACAAAGGTTGTCAGAGGAGATGGCTTCTGTGTCCAGAGAAGTCAATTATTAATATTCTAAATTAATCTTATTTGCATAGATAGCAAAAGATATCCCTGTCCGCAGGAGAGCTGTTCTACTGACTTAGCCAAAGAGAATGCACACATCCTGCACCCAGGCCTGAATCAGGCATACTCAGTTTTTTTCTCCCAAATTTACACCTCAGGTAAGTCAGTCCACTTCCACAGGAAGAGGAGGAAGAGAGCAAAGAGAAAAATTGAAGGCATTTTTTTTTTCCCGCAGGAGTGAAGCAGAAATTTATGTGCCTCTTTGAAAACATGGGCAGTGTAAAACATACCCCTTCTTCAAGGTGATGGTAATAAAGTGCATTTTCCTTACTATCAGTGTATGCAAAGTCTCTTGTATTGACCTAGATGATAGACATTAGTAAAACATGATAGAGAATCATATTATTTCTGTTACTGTAAAGATGTTCAAGTTCAGTTTCTTTTTCTTACTTTTCATGCTTCTGGGAAAATATCATCATTGTGTAGGGAAATGAGTGATAGTCTTCTAGCCTAGGAGCACCAGAAGTATTTTTGTGTCTATTTGTAGTTCTTATTTAATCCTTATAATTCCAGTAAGGGTTATAGTGGATATATTTAATCAATTTTTTTTGTTTGTTTTTCATTTGCCTATATTTGATGCACTTGTAGAATGTTGTTGCAGAATGCTGGTTGTAATTTCTCTGCCTTCTTTTGTTCTATTTAGAACATCATTACAAAATTTCTGAATGCATTTTTATAAAGTCCTCATGAAAAATAATAGACACTCTGATGATTGGACACCAGATTGATTTTATTTTTTCCCTACATCAATGAAAGTTGGAGCTATATGTAGAGGAAAAGAGGGAAAACAAAATATTATTTAAAACCCAGAGAAAAGTCGACCAAAAGAGTTTGAGTAGGAAAATAGTTAACTCTGAGGTAATGATTAAAACTTTCTTGTAAGCAATCAATATATTTAAAGATATATAAAGATAAGCAATTGACTATGTCATTTGATTTCTAAACATTTATTCTATTAAGGTAAATGTAGACATTTTTGACAGCTCATTCATTATTTCTTTTAATGTTACTAGATTTAATAGTATTACTATTATATATAACCTGAAACTATACTTCAGAGAAAAGGAAAATATCATGAAAAACTTAATTTTATAAATGAATTGCATGAGTAATATATAAATTTATGATGATAAAAAGACAATATTGTCATGAATCAGTGCATTGGCTTTATTAACAGTTCTATTTAAATTAAAAGCTTTCATAAGATTGATTTAGCTTTTTAAAAATAGTTTTTAGTTGTTAATGGACCTTTATTTTATTAATTTACATGTGGTGCTAAGAATGAAACCCTGTGCCTCACACAGCTAAACAAGTACTCTACCACTAAGCTACAACCTCAGCCCCAGTTTAGCTTTTTTTATTACTACAATTAATACAGAAACAAGATATAAGTGATGGGAGCTTGGATTGTGACTTGGTGGTAGAGTGCTTGCCTAGTAGGTGTGAAGCACTGGGTTCAATTCTCAGCATTGCATACAAATAAATAAAATAAAGTTCTTTGACCTCTAAAAAATAAAAAATAAAAAGATTTAAGTGATGGATCACATGTCTTTATATTTCATGAAGGTGGAGGTAATTTCAGTTAGTTTTGTTCACCAGTGTACCTACGGTGTGGTACTGAACACACGGTAGGAGTGCAGAGCACTTCTGTTGAATATATGAATATATATGAATATGAAACCAGAGGCTACTAAAAATATAAAAAGTACCATTCTCGTTCTTCTTGGAGGGTCTTTTTGTTAATGTATGGTGGGATTGAAAATTACTAATTTTCTCAGCAAAAGGGAAACAGTTCTTTCATAATTTCATTATAGTTTAATGATGCCAGATTTTATGAAGCATTTTAGAAGAATTTTTTTCCTGAAATAGAATAAATTTGTTGTTAACATATGAAATATATCCTGAACAAATTAAGGAAATTTTCTAAGCATGGAATAAATGAACTGTTGACCCACTCTTGTGGGGAATAGAGACATGTGTACTTTATCCACACTCATGATGAGCAATGAGAGAAAAAGAACCAAAAAAGGCAGTACTGGCTTCTCCATACTCTGGGTTTAGGAAAGAATAAAATGATTATTTAATATAAATTAGGGATTTCTTACATTTTGAGATAGAAAAGATGTATGGAGTACAATGATAATGACCCTGGGGTAATTTGCAATTTAAAGCAATTCAGAAAATGAGATAAATTATATGGCAAAATAGTGAGAAATGAGACTCAAATCTCAGTTTATTTGCTCTTTAGTCAGGTGATTCTATGAAGTGACTTAATCTCTCTGTAACTTAGTTGCTACATTTATAAAATAAGAATAACATAACATACTTATTTCATAATGACTATTGTGATGATTAAGTAACATAACTTCAATAAGAAACTATGATAATGCTTGGCATTTGTAAGTATCAGAACCTGATTTTGTTCCCTCAGAAATGTAGGGAAATTTTGAAGAAAACCACTCAGCCTTCCCTGCTAGGAAAGCACTTAAAGTAACAAGAAGTCAAGGCATCTGCTGGGTTGTGTTTAGAATGAGTGAGAGACAGAGAGTCACCATGGATCCAGTTAAATTATCTCTAGAACAGTGTCACAGTAAGGAGCTAACTGTTGTAGGCAGGTAAGGAAAAAACTCACACTGATGCTGGGTTTTGCTGGGTGACTCTGTGTCTCTCACTCATTCTAAACACAGCCGAAGCCAAGTGAGGAGGTATTGATACAAAGGAGTAACAATTCAAATGGTGGTGGGTTCTACCAGATCGTAGCAAATGAGTGAAATGTTTGAGTGCTCCCCCAGTACTTATTTTAGAGAGAGGAGTGTCAACATTATATATGAACATAAATGTTTCCCTGAATAAAAATGTAGCAATAGCCCTGAGAGAGTGGCATGGGAGAAAATTCATGTAGAAATAACACTGGTGACTCCTCCTTAATCCAATGCAGGGGTGAAAGTCATCATGGCACACACTGAAGACTAGAAGAAAAAAACAGATCCAGCCCAGGAGAGACCTCTTAACGTTGGAAAGAGTCACAATGAAGTGGGTCAGTTGGCCTAGGGTATTCTTCCTCAATGTGTGGCCTATTGACTGGCCTAGTCAGCACCATCTGAGAACTTGCTAGACTCTGGGAAGAGGGTCATGTCCCAGATGTTTCTAACAACCTCTCCTGATAATTAGATGCATTGACCTCTCAAAGTGTTCTTCTGAGTCCTGAGTACCACATCCTTACATTTTTGAAAGATGCAGACAGCTATATAGTAAAAGAGGAGAATATTCTTCAGCATTAAAAGAGGAGAATATTTAATGCTGAATATTCTTCAGCATTAAAAGAGGAGAATATTCTTCAGCTATATAGTAAAAGAGGAGAATATTCTTCAGCATTAAAAGAGGAGAATATTCTCACATCTTTTCCTTAGGCCTCAATATTTGCATAGTATAATTATAAGTAACAGAAAGTTGAGGGAGAGATTTTTCTTTCATTGCTTAATGATTGAAAGCCTCATACTACAATTTTTCTCCTCTTCCCAAAGTGGTCCCCTTATAAGCTATAAGCTGTATTGCAAAGTGAATCTAAAAATAAGTTAGAGACTAAGACCACTCAAGGGCTAAATTTTATGTTCTGGAGATCTAATGTTCATTATGATAACTGTTGTTAGTGATATTATAAGGTATATGTGAAATTTGCTAGGAGTTAGAACTTATATGATCTCACCATACACACAAAAGGAGATAACTATATGAGGCGATGGATTTGTTAATTAGCTTTATAGTGGAAATCATTTCACAATGTATACATATATATCAAAACATCATGTCATGCACTATTAATGTATACAACTTTTAATTGTCAATTATAGCTTAATACAGCTAGAAATACTTGTTTAAATTTTTACAAATGGACAAGGGTTAAAGACAGAGTTGTTGAGATTGGTATGTGTTGAAGGTTCTTGCTTATTCTTCATTTCCATTCAGGAGGTATCTTTCTTCTATAATTAATAGATTGGCTTAATGACTTGGAGGCTTATTTCTATTTTTTAAACTGTTGGTTTAGCTGTTACTATTTTACCAATTCCCAGGTCCATTCTCATGCCATTGATAATGCCAGAGAGCAGCTGTGTTAAAGCTGAGGCTGTGCCCTGACTTTCCAGCCTTTGAGGTCACCACCTAAAAGTAGTTCAAAGGGATTCGGCTCTCTTCAAGATCTGATGTTACTCCATCTGTTATATGCGTAGGCATTCCCCAACTTCATTTAATCAAACAACTCTTCTGCACTTATTCCTCTGTTTTTTTTTTCTTCTCCTTTTCCAAGGAACATTCTTATTATCTTGCCTATTATTCATCTGAGATAATCTATGTAGTAATTAAGCCTTCTACTCAGGATTGTATCATGACTTTCTAATTTTTATGAGTCTCATCCAATGGTTCACCCAAGGAGCTGCCCTACCTTGTAAGATCAGTACTGAAGACTTCTGTTGAGTACAGCTCCTGTATCTGTCTAGTGTATTTCAGCCAATAGACTCTCCATTGTTAATATGCGAAGATTTCTAAGCTTGTTCTCTTATGAGGGAAAGGGTTAAATAGACAAAGGGATCCAGGAACAATAAGGACACATGAAGAACAAACAAGTAAGTACTTTGATAAGGCATCAAACATGGAACCAATGCCCTGATCTGATGTTCATGAATTTGATATCAATTATGACATTTTGATGTTCCAAATCAAAGTGGCTAAGATCATAGGTACCATAAAGACCTCAAAAAGAATGACTGACCTTCAGTGAGTTCTTTGTAGCATCAATGAAAGACATAGGAAAAAGAA
Source organism: Urocitellus parryii (assembly GCF_045843805.1). Lineage (NCBI taxonomy): Eukaryota > Metazoa > Chordata > Mammalia > Rodentia > Sciuridae > Urocitellus > Urocitellus parryii. The sequence continues at coordinate 71,950,469 of NC_135531.1, read as the reverse complement.
AAGCACTTAAGAGACATGATGTTTCATTGAGAGAATTTCTTTTCTACTAAGAATTTAAGAGTCTAGGTTTATATTTTTTGCCTAATAATAATAGTTTTATTATTATTAAATAAAATTTAATATTAAAAAATCCACCACATTACCAAATAATTTTGTTTATCTATATACTTGCCCAAGCCTTTCAGAGTTTTATTATTTGGTTGTAAATATGAACCAACTTGTAAAAGTCATCAATCAATAATGCCACAGAGTATAAGTGAGCTAACTGTGCTTTTCTAACAGGCTATATTTGGACTTCACAGCATTGTATACTGGGGAGAAACATGTTAGGCTTCAACTAGAAGACTACTGCCTTTGACTACAGTTAGTACAAACCACGAAGGCATTTGAGAGATAAGAGAGAGACACATTTGGGACTGGGACTCAAAATGATCAAATGGAGGGCAATCCAAGATGGCAGGCTGGAGGGAGGCTGCATTCTGTGTTGCTCTGTGACCTGGGATTCAACTAGTGGGAATACTGTTTCTATGGGAATGATTAGAGGACCCCCTACAGCTGCTCCCCAGGCAAGAATCATGGCCACCGTGTCCGCTCAGGTCTCCAGGCCTCAGTGTCAGTGCAGGACTCATGACCATTTACCCACGGAGGACCACTGGCATCAACACCCACACAGGACTCCTGGATGCCCACCTGCACCAAAATCCCAGATGGCACTTCCACATAGGACACCTGGCTACTAACTACATGCAGGGACTCCAGCTTTCACTCCTGTGTGGTCCCCACCTACCAGTGTGTGGCTCCCCAGGTTGGCTCCATCTTGTGACACTGCAAACACTGTAATAGTCTCTTACATGTGGTAGTCTACCCCTGGGGACACCATACAGGATCTGAAGACAGCCACCAGCCACAACACCACACACTACAGAACTATATCTCTGATCACAACACCCACTGTCACCACCTGGCTCCACCCAACCTGATACCCCATTACTGAAAACAGCCATCTCCATCTTAGGACACCTTCATCACCATCTTTAGTTGGGGCAACTCCTGGCTTGGAACACCAGCTGGGGCTTAGAAGTAATATCAAGGTACCTTTAGTTCTCAACTCCGCCCCTCCCCAGCAGCTGCTAACCCAGCACAGTGCTGGCAGCTAGTCTTAACTCACAAAACCTGGTCTTGAACTGCTCAGTACAAAATAGCTCTGCAGGACAGGTGCACAGCCCCCAGAGCACAGTCCACAAGACCTCCAGAGACAAAGGTTTCTGATTGGGAAGTAGAAAGGGAGGGGGTGAATGAGATACAATTTAAAGACTAAATTAGAGACAAGGAATTGTGAGGTCTACAGGTGATATAAGGAGATAAGACCACTTGTCCACATCACAAGAGTGGGCCCAAAAGGAGATCCTTGGGGTGCAGTCTCCCACTGGGAACCAGCAAGTGCTATACCCCACCTCCAAGAGCTCTGTCCCCAAGACCAACCATCTCACCTTAATAACCTTTACCATCCTGAGGGTGGAGATACCAGCACACAATAGACAACCCCACTTATTGGACGAGAAAGGAAGCAGGAAAGATACTGATCACCAACAAAAACAATTCTTATATCTTCCTTCCAGATTATTTTTTTTCTTTCTCTCTCTTCTACCATACTCACATCCCCAAGATTTGTGAAACTAAGTACTTTTTATGAATAAGGCTACTGAGGACTGGGATGTCTGAATAGTACATAACAGTTGTGTTGTATACTCTTTTATCTCCTATCTTTACATTTTTTTATTTTTCTTAATATTTATGTTTGATTATTTTTGTGCTCTATTATTTTCCCACTTACTTGTCTCCCAAAAATAACTCTCTCTCTCTTCTCCTGCTACTAACCAACTTCTTGAAATTCCTCTTTCACACTTCCTAAGATCTAATAACTCTATATCCTCACCTCCTACCCCCTCAACATTTCATCCTACACCTCATCCCCAGTTCTTTGTTTACAATTAGAAACTGTAGACCCTTTTGCAAACCTACTGTTTAGATTATCTATAAAAAATGAACTCACCATTGTGACAAAACCATAAATGTCTTAATAGCAGCTATTTGGTTTAAGGTTGCATATTGTTTGTACTGTTATCTGTTAATATTGTTCTCCCCCTTAAAGAGAGATATTGGATTCCTACAGTGACATTATAATCCTATAGGGTAAATACTTTAATGCCTCAGATCTGCAGCACTAGAAGGGAAGACACACGAACAACAGGAAAAAAAGTGTCCCAAACAAAGCAAGATACTACATTATTAGAATCCATGGCCATCATAACAGAAGAAATTACAGAGAAGGAGTTCAGGTTGTACATAATTAAAATGTTCTGTGAATTAAATAATGATATAGGAGAGCAAACACAGGCAGCAAACGATCATTTTGATAAAGAGCTACAGAAGCAAATACAGGAAGCAAAAGATTACTTCAATAAGGAGATAGAGGTTCTGATAAAAAAAAAAAAAACAGAGATCCCTGAAATGAAAGAAACAATAAACCAAATTAAAAACTCGATAGACAGCACCATGAACAGATTAGATTCCTTGGAAGAAAGAACCTCAGACAATAAAGAAAAACTATATAATCATGAAAAGAATATTGACCACACAGGGAAGATGGTAAAAACCCTTGAGCAGAACATTCAAGAATTATGGGATAACATTAAAAGACCAAACTTAAGAATTATTGGGATAGAGGAAGGCATAGAGTTTCAAACCAAAGGAATGAACAATCTATTCAATGAAAAATATCAGAAAATTTTCCAAACATAAAGAATGAACTGGAAAATCACATACAAGAGGCTTACAGGACACCAAATGTACAAAAATCACAACAGATCCACACCAAGGCACAATTTCATAAAAATGTCTAGCATGCAGAATAAGGAGAGAATTTTAAAAGCCACAGAGAATGGAATCAAATTAAATACAGGGGAAACAGATTAGGATTTCTGCAGATTTTTCAACCCAGACCCTGAAAACTAGATGATCCTGAAACAAAATATAGCAAGCTCTGAAAGAAAATGGAAGTCAACAAAGAATCGTATATCCAGCAAAATGAAGCTTTAGATTCAAGATGAAAGAAAAACCTTCCATGACAAATGTTAAAAGAATTAACTAGAAAGCCTGCATTAGAGAACACTCTTGGCAAAAAAATGAGGAGGAAATGAAAACAACAATGAAAATCAGCAAAGGGAGTAGTATTACTCTAAAGGAAAAACAAATCAAAGTAGAAACCAAGTCAAATTAAATACCAAAAATAAACAAAAATGGCTGGGAATACAAATAATGTCACAAAATAACCCTGAATGTTAATGGTCTAAACTCACCAATCAAAAGACTTGCAGACTGGATTTTTAAAAAGACCCAACAATATATTGCCTTCAAGAGTCTCATCTCATAGGAAATGACATCCACAGACTGAAGGTGAAAGTTTGGAAAAAAACATACCACTCACATTGAATGTGGAAACAAGCAGGGGTTTCCATTCTCATATCAAATAAAATAGATTTAATCAAAAGGGAAAAGGGAGGACATTTCATACTGCTTAAGGGAACCATTCATCAACAAGACATAACAATTATAAATATATATGCCCCAAATAATGGAATATCTATGTTCATCAAATAAACTCTTCTCAAGTTGAGGAGTGAAATAGACCACAACACAATAATTCTTGGTGACTTTAACACACATCTTTCACTACTGGATAGATTTTTCCAAACAAAAGCTAAACAAAGAAACATAGAACTCAATAATACAATCAATTACCTAGACTTAACAAACTTATATATAATATTTCCTCCATCAGTGAGTGAATACGCTTTCTTCTCAGCAGCACATGGATCCGTCTCTGAAACAGACCATATATTATGCCACAAAACAACTCTTAGCAAATATAAAAAAGTAGAGATACTACCCTTTATTCTATCAACTCATAATGAATGAGATTATAAATCAATGCTAAAATAAAAAATGTAAGCTACTCCAACACCTGAAGACTAAATAATATGCTAATGAATGAATAATGGATTGCAGAAGACATCAAAGAGGAGATTAAAAAATTCTTATAGAACACTGATACAACATATCAAAATCTCAGGGACAATATGAAGGCAGTATTAAGAGGAAAGTTAATTGCATAAAGTTCATTCCTTAAAAGTAGAAAAAGTCAACAAATGAATGACCTAATATTACATCTCAAAGCTCTAGAGTAAAAAGAATAAGTCAACACCAAAAGCAGTAGAAAACAGGAAATAATTAAAATAAGAGCAGAATCAATGAAACTGAAACAAAAGAAACAATTGAAAAAATTGACAAAACAAAAAGTTTGTTCTTTGAAAAAGTAAATAAAATTGATAAACCCTTATCCATGCTAATAAAGAGAAGTAGAGAGAAGACTCAAATTACTAACATCCATGATGAAAAAGGAAACATCATGACAAAATACTACATAAATACAGAAGATAATCTGAAATTATTTTAAAAAATTTGTACCTCACTAAAATAGAAAGTATCAAAGCCATTGACAAATTTCTAGAGTCATATGATTTGCCCAAACTGAATCAGGTTGATATACACAAGTTAAACAGACCAATTTCAAGTAATGAAATAGAAGATACTACCAGAAGCCTACCAACAAAGAAAAGACCAGGAACAGATGGATACACAGCTGAGTTCAAAAATTCCTTCAAAGAAGAACTAATACCAATACTCCTCAAGTTATTTCTTGAAGTAGAAAGAGGGAACACTTCCAAACTCATTCTATGAGTCCAATATGCCCCTGATTCCAAAACAAGACAAAGACACATCAAAGAAAGAAAACTTCAGACCAATATCTCTAGAGAACATAGATGAAAAAACTCTCAATAAAATTCTGGCAAATCACAGATAAAAACATATCAAAAAGATAGTGCATCACAATCAAGTGGGGTTCATCTCAGGGATGCAAGTTTCATTCAACATACCAAAATAAAAAATTTGTAATTCATCATATCAATAAATTTAAAAATAAGAATCAGATGATCATCACAACAGATGCAGAAAAAGCATTCAACAAAATAGAGCACCCCATTCATGTTCAAAACACTAGAAAAATCAGGGATAACAGGAACATATCTCAACATTGAAAAAGCTATCTATGATAAGCCCCAGATCAACATCATTCTAAATGCAGAAAAATTGAAAGCATTCCCTCTAAAAACTGCTACAAGACAGGGATGCCCTCTTTTATCACTCCTGGTCAATGTAGTCCTTTGAAACTCTAACCAAAGCAATTAGACAAAAGAAATTAAAGGGATACAAATAAAAAAAAGAACTCAAACTATCACTATTTGTGGACAACATGATTCTATACCTAGAAGAGCCAAAAAATTCCACCTGAGACCTTCTAGAACTGATAAATAAATTCAGCAAAATTGCAGGATACAAAATCAACATCCATAAATCAAAGACATTTCTATTTATCAGTAACAAATACTCTGAAAGAGAAACTAGGAAAACTACACTAATGTAAATGGGAAATACTTGGGAACCAACTTAATGAAAGAAGTGAAAGACCTCTACAATGAAAACTACAGAACACTAAAGAAAGAAATTAAAGAAGGTTTTAGAAGATGGAATGATCTCCCATGTTTATTCATAGGCAGAATTAATATTGTCAAATGGACCATACTACCAAAAGCACTATACAGACAGATTTAATGCCATTCCAATCAAAATCCCAATGAGATTCCTTATAGAAATAGAAAAAGCAATCATGAAACTCATCTGGAAAAATAAGAGACTCAGAATAGCTAAAGCAATCCTTAGAAAGATGAGTGAAGCAGGTGGCATCATTTCACCAGACCTTAAACTATACTACAGAGCATTAGTAACAAAACCAGCGTGGTATTGGCACCAAAATAGACTTGTAGAGCAATGGTACAGAATAGAGGACACAGAGACAAACCCACATATATATTAGACAAAGGCACCAAAAACATATATTGGAGAAAAGATAGCCTCTTCAACAAATGGTGCTGGGAAAACTGAAGATCCATATGCAGCAAAATGAAGTTAATCCTCTTTCTCTCTCTCACCAAAACTCAACGTGGATCAAGGACCTAGCAATTAGACCAGAGACCCTGTATCTAATAGAAGAAAAAGTAGGCCCAATTCTTCATCATGTTGGATTAGGCCCCAACTTCCTTAATAAGACTCATATAGTGCAAGAAGTAAAATCAATCAATTGGATGGATTCAAACCAGAAAGGGTCTTCTCAGCAAAAGAAACAATCAATGCAGTAAAGAGAAAGCCTATGGAATGGGAAGAAATTTTTAACCACATGCACCTCAGAGCACTAATCTCTAGGACATAAAAAGAACTCGAAAATCTTAACACACACAAACACACACACACACACACACACACACACAAAATCAATAAATGGGCCAAGGAACTGAACAGACATTTCTCAGAAGATAATATGCAATCAATCAACAAATATATGAAAAATGCTCAACATCTCTAGCAATTAGATAAACACAAATCAAAACTACTCTACGATTTCATCTCACTCCAGTCAGAATGGCAGCTGTTAAGAATACAAACTATAAGTGTTGTCAAGGATGTGGGGGAAAAGGCATACTCATAAATTGCTGGCTGAACTGCAAATTGGTGCAACCAATGTGGAAAGCAATATGTAGATTCCCAAAAAAGTTGGAATGGAACCACCATTTGATCCAGCTATCCCGCTCCCCAGTTTATACTCAAGGACTTAAAAATAGTATACTATACTGATGCAGACACATTAATGTTTATAGCAGCACAATAGCTAAATTGTGGAACCAACCTAGATGCCCTTCAGTAGATGAATGGATAAAGAAATTGTGGTGTATATACACAATGGAATACTCTTCAGCATTAAAAGAGAATAAAATCATGACATTTGCAGGTAAATGGATGGAATTGAAAAATATTATGCTAAGTGAAGTAAGCCAATCCCCCAAAAACAAATGCTGAATGTTATGTGTGGATGCTGATCCATATGGGGTCATGGGGCAGAGCATGGGCGGAATGGAGGAATTTTAAATAGGGCAAAGGGGAGGTAAGGGAAGAGAGGGGGCATGGAGGTAAAAAAAGCGGTGGAATGAGATGGACATTATTTCCGTAAGTGCATGTATGAAGACACAAATGATATGACTCTACTCCGTGTATAGCCAGAGACATGAAAAGTTGTGCTCTTTATATGTACTATGAATTAAAATGTATTCTTCTGCCATGTATTTCAAATTAGAATAAATAAATATATTTTTTTTAAAAAAGTGATCAAATGAAAAGCTCAGAGTATACATAGTTAAACTTCAAGCAACATTCTAGCATTCTTTCTTTACCCATGCAGTGACTGATATTTTTTTGCCTCATTCACCTGCCTGGATGAGACCTTCCAAATTTAATATATACTCTTTGGGGAGAGAAAAAAATCCTTCTAACCGCTTAACTTTCAGGAAAAATCTCCCTAGATAAATACTATAATATTTATATATACATAAATACATAGTAAATACATTCACTATATATAAATCACACAAAACATCTATAGTTGCATAACACATTGCCACCAACTTAGCACCTTAGAGTAACACAGTATCTATGGGAAAGGAGTTTGGGTCAGATTTCATCTTTTCAGGGTCTCATAAGGTTTCAAGTGAGTTGCCAGCAGAGATGGTATTTCATCAAGAAGCCTAACTGGGAAGGAACTGGCATCCAAATTCATTGAGGTTTTGGCGGAATTTCACTTCCTCATGGCTTGTATGACAGGCCTGTAGCTCTTACAGGCTGCCTGCAGTTCTTTGCCACATGGACCCTTGATAGGTGGTTCACAATATTACTATTTGCTTGAAGTCAGCCTAGGAGTGAGAGAGGAGAGATTAGAATTCTCCAGGCTCCAGGGGCTGGGGATGTGGCTCAAGTGGTAGCACGTTCGCCTGGCATGCGTGCGGCCCAGGTTCGATCCTCAGCACCACATACAAACAAAAGATGTTGTGTCCGCCGAGAACTAAAAAAATAAATATTAAAAATAAATTCCCTCTCTCTCTCTCTCTCTCTCCTCTCTTTTTAAAAAAAAAAAAAAAAAAAAAAAAAAAAGAATTCTCCAGGCTCTGGACCTTAGAAAGGTATTGAAAGATTATCATTTGCCAGCAAATGGGGTTTCTTACAGTCAGCCTGAAAACAGGAATAGTAAACAATCCTGTACTGTAGTACGTCTCGCTGTATCACTTGCCTGTGTATTCTGAAACTCAAAGAAGGGCCTATATAATTTCCTGAACATCAATTTTAGTTCAAGAACTTGCATTTGTTAACCCTTTATTCCCCAAGTTGAATTCTTCCTGAGACTTCTAACCCCTCTACTGTCTGAAAAAGCATATCAACTCCCTTCTTTTCTCTTCTATTACTCAACTTCTGTTTCCACACCGAGGCAATTTTATCCATTTCAACAGTTTCAGGGGAGATTTATACACCAACAATTCCTAAAGCTATCTATCTAGGGATCAGAGTTCTCTTGGAAAAATAAGTGCTACTTTACGATTGATTCCCAGCATTTGACCAATAGTTCCGAAATAAATTTATCACCATCCTGCTCTCTCATCTGCCCAAACTTAATTTCTCCTGATCCTTTTATTTCTCTCAATAAATAGCAAAAACATCCATTTAGTGGCTCTGATCATCACCATGGGACTGAATCTTCAATATTTCCTCTTCCTCAATATTTACAAATTAACAAATACTGTCAATTTTACTTCACAATATTTGAAATTGTAATTATGAATATTGGGTATTTATACCACATAGGACATATTACATAATATATAATCATAAAATTAACATTAAAATACAAGCTATCCAAATTAAGAACTTAAAGTCACTTTTAATTTTTGTTATTTTTCACGTTGTGATCATCTATACAGCATCTTAGTGCTTCCTCACTCCTCCAGTGCAAACTACTATTCTAAATTTTTTGTTTATCATTGTCTTGTTCTTTTTCATATCTGCCTCCTAAGAATATAATATTTAGCTTTGCTCAGTTTTAAACTTTCTAAAATTTGTATCCTAATATATACATTCTTCAGCAACCTGCTCTTTTTCACTCAATGTTATGCCTCAATATTTATCTCTACTGTCTCATGGAGATGTTAACTTGAAATTTGTGTATTAAAACATTTTATGAATATATAACAAATTATTTTTAAATTCCCCTAGCAAAGGGCACATGTTTTAAAGTGTATTTTTATTATTGCAATTCTTCTATGAAACTACAGTACATGTCCTTAATGCACATCATCATTAGTCTTATTAAAGCCTATTAGATAGAAGTAGAATTTTGGATTATTATACCGTCCTATTTCCAACTTTACTGGTTAATGCCAAGTGATTCCATAGTGTACACAGAAGTCTATTCAGAAGAATTTAAACTCCTTCTTATGGTGTTTAAGGCTTTCTATTGCTCTAAATTCTGGCCAACACTTTATTCTTTAAGACATTTTGTTTTATCATTATGGTGAATATAAAATAATATTTTGCTTTGGTTACATTTTCATTTCTCTGAAATTTATGTAAGTAAAGATACTTTTAAATTTATTGTTGGCAATCTGTTTTCTCTTTTGGAAATAGATGTGTTTGTTTCCACTTGTCTATTAGGTTGTTTGCCATTTTTCAGTGACTTTTATAATTTTTTTATATACCCATATTGACATTATTTTTCCATTTTAGGTGTGCAAAATTGTATTCTCCTTGTTGCTGATTTTTTAAACATTTATTTGTAAACAGCAAAATGTTTTTTTTTTCAAAGACATTCTAAATTTAATATAAATCAAGGAAATATTTTTAAATTGTTGTATCATTTGAGAAATCCTTTGATTCCCAAGGAGTCATAAACATATCCAAACATATCCTATAAAACATCTTACTAAAATTAAGAATATTTGTATTTTAAGATTTTAATCTATTTGGAATTAATTTTTGCATATAATGTGAAGTAAGGAACAAATTCATTTTTTAAGTTATTGGAAACAGTTATGCTACCATTGGGGATGCAATGTGTATATTTCTTCATTTTATATTGTGTCTCTTTACATGGATGTGTCTGACACTTAGCTTTTTTGTTGGTATGTTTTAATTGTGATCTTAATGTCATATACTTACAAACTATAGTTTTATCATATATCTGGACATCCAGTAGAGTGGATTTTCTCACTTGCTCTGCTTTCTGAATTTTCTAACTATATATTTCTCTTTTCTTTCCTACATAAATTAAAAAACAAAACAAAACAAAAAAATTTTCATTATCTACCTTTCCCTTTCTTATTTTAAATCAATATGTTTATTTACAAATGCTCATATAAATATATAGATACATACACACATATGCAAACACACAAATAGTTATGTAGAGGAGAAGATTTACTTCATAACTGCATTTGTGCCCTCCCCATTTTTCATGACTCTTTGTCCTTTCCAACCATTTCTACTATAGCTCCTGTATCCTTTCTGGAACACAGGTCTGTGGTATCACTGCCCACTGTTCTTAGTATAAATGCTAAATTGTTTAAAGTGGCCCAAATACTTTTCTTGGCTCAACATGCTTTTCTCTCCATGTCCTTATCTAATATGAACACTTACACTCCCAAAACATTTGAATCTGCTACAAAAGCTGCTACCAAACCTTGTGGAGAAATTTTTATGTGGGATTTATAAAACATTACCTTAGTTTATTCTTGATAAATTTATAAAATATTACCTTAGTTTATTCTTGATAATAAGTTTTATTATCCCCATTTTACAGGGGAGAAAGTGAGATTATTAGTGTCTTATCTGAAGTCACACAGATATTAGTTGAAAGACAGATCTGTCCTGTTTGACTGACTTTACAGAACTTTCTATAACTATTGATCTTCCTGTCATCCCTTTCTTATTTCTAGTTTTTTCTCCTCTCCCTCACACACACCACAGCCTTCACCCTCCATCATAACTGTTTCATCACTCAGGTCTTGCTTAATAAAGCACACTGTTCATAACACTGTTATGTGCTTTTCTCTGTCATAACACCTGTCTTAATTCTTCTGCATTTCCCATTAGATGATAAGCTCTGTGGTAGCAGAAACCAAACTGACCTAATTCTTGGTGTAATGGTTTATCACACAGTACAAACTTTCTAAAACCTCAGGCTCTGAGGAATCTTTGTTCTAACAAAGTTTTCATTTGCCTTCTGCTGTTTTTTTCTGGTTTTTTGGTTTTTATTTTTTTTTTTTTAGACAGGAAAAAACCATATTTGTGAACATCTCATACTTACAAACTTATGAGATTTTAAAAAATTTCTCATACACTGGTTCCAAAAATTCTGATGTAATTTAAGGAAAAGGATTTTGTTTCATGGTAAATCAAAGCATGGGGACTTATTTTTCCATTTCAGGAGAACCAGTAACTAGTTCCCAGGTCAGAGAGCTGATTTGATTTACTGTTTTCAGTGCAAAGTTTCCCATGCTCAAACTTCAATAAAGAGAAAAATAGTGGAAGTTATATTTTAAGAGCACATTCTTTAATAAGCCAACCAATATTTGTTTAATTGCATGTTGGGCAAGAGTTCCAATCTTAGTAATGTTATAAGAGAAATGTGAATTTCATAAAATGAAAGTCTAAGTTTTATATTGTTTTTGAATATCCACAACATCTTCCAGTTTTGACAATATCAATTAAGAAGTTAGATGAATGTCATTAATGTATCCCTCCATTCTTATAAGAAAAATATTTTATAAAAGTTATTTAGTAGTCTATTTTAAGCATTCATACTTCATTTGCATTTTTAGTAAATTCCAGTCAGACAATTCAGTTATTTTTATTATGAAATACATAATATTACATAGAATTTACCAGAAGAATTTAAAATATAATTTTCTTATATAAACCAATTAAATCAATACAACCAATTTTTAAAATTCTTCTTTACTTTCATTGTTTTTCATTCTAGTAAAGTGAAACATGTACCTACTCCCAGGCTAGTAATTCACTTCTAATTATATCCCCTACAAAAAGGCATGCTTGGGGCTGGGACTGTGGCTCAGTGGTAGCACACTTGCCTTGCATGTGTGAGGCACTGGGTTCGATTCTCAGCACAATGTATAAATAAATAAAATAAAGATATATTAACAACTAAGATAATTTTTTTTTTTAAAAAGGCATGCTTAGGTATACTAGGATACATATAAACAAATCACAGCCTGAACCATAAGCAATCAAATGTTTAACAGCAATAGAATGGAAAAAATAAATTAAGGGCTATTCAACAATGGATTAAAATGAATGAACTATAGCTTTAGCTAGCAACATGGATAAATCTTAAAAAACTAATATTGAGTAAATGAAGTCACATAAAAGAAATATATACTCTATAATTTTACCTATATAAAGTTCAAAACAGACAAAACTGTGTTATATTATTTAGTGATACATATTCAGCTGTTAAAACTACAAAGGATAGGAAGGAAAATATGATCATAATCACAAGGGCAGTGTTTTATTTGAGTGGGAAGAAAGGTGTCATGATTAGGTGGAGCTGTTGGCAAAGTTATGTTTTATAACCTTGTGGTGGTTACATTGATTGTTTGCTTTATTATAATGCAATAAGCTGTGCTTTTATTTTTCATGCCCTTATTTATAGTGCATATTTCACAATAAAAAGAGGATGAGACCACAGTAAAATTTCATTCATATTTGCTGTAATGCTAGTGTATCTTTGAAAGATGAGCTAGACTCACCAATTTCTATCAGCATGTTAGTCCATACAGTCCACACATACTGCTCAGGGAGGAAATGACATAACAGGGAGGGGGGAGGGGATGGGGAGGGGGAAAAGAGGAGGAGGAGGAAGAGGAAGAGGAGGAGGAGGAAGAGGAGGAGGAGGAAGAGGAGGAGGAGGAGGAAGAGGAGGAGGAGGAAGAGGAGGAGGAGGAAGAGAAGGAGGAGGAAGGGGAGGAGGAGGAAGAGGAGGAGGAGGAGGAGGAGGAGGAGGAGGAGGAAACGGAGGAGAGGGGACAGAGGAGGGAAAGTTAGTTTGAGCTAAAGAAGAGTTAATCTTCTTCATTGAGAGGATATATAAAATACTAGTTTTCATTTATGAGTATAGGGTGGGTAGAGCTAGTCAAAAATACTTTTCCCTGTGAATGAATGGTCAGTTTTGCACTGTAAAATATAACTTTGTTTTTATACAATGCCATCAAGGCTCATCATTTTACTGACCGTTATTCTTTTTATTATGGCCGTGGTTTAAGGAAATTTGTATTTTCATCAAACATAAGCATGGACAATTTTGAAATTTTTATTTCATCATTCAGTACCTACAATAAGTTATAGAAGACTCGCAGGCACATGTGAATGACTTAGTTTAAAACATTATAATGCCTTTCACTTTTCTGTAAAAGATCAAGTTAATTAATTCATTCAATGAAATATTAATTAACCAGCAACTCCACGACAGTTCACCATGCTGGCAATTAGGAATATAAATATTAAAAATTATATGTATTTTGCAACTAACTTGCTTGAAATATTTGTATCTTATGAGTTAGGCTTTCAAATTTAAAATTTAATATGTGGGCTTATTCAACTGTTTTAATTTAATTAAAAGCAATGTATTGTCAGTTCATTTAATTTTAATTGTTGGCTACATTCATCTGGATTATATTTCTTACTTGATTATAGTTGTCTAAAATGATTATACCCCTTAGTTTATCTTAATGTCATTAGAAAGGTGGGGGGAGTTCATGGATTTGAGAAATATTTAAGAAGTTGGCTGGAAGAAGGAAAGAAGAAGATGATGTATTCTTTTTGGGACATGTGGTCTTTCAGATGGTTGGGGGATATCCATGTGAAGGAACTGAGCTTTAAATACATAGAACTTACTAAAGCTCATCAAAAAGGCATTATTATTCATTGGATTGGATTCTTTCCCATGTAGATGGTAAATGAGGCTACCAGCACATAAATGATCATTAAATCTATAAGTGATACTCCTCATGAAAATGTGTAAAATGATAAACAAGAGCCTAACAGACAATTCTGACAGCACTAAATACATATAGAAATGGCAGTGGAAGAGGAAGCTACAGAGAAAATGAGAATGTGGTGTCATTAAACTAAGAAAATTCTGCTCTAAAAGGAGGGATTAATCAGCAATGTCAAGTTCTACAAATAAAAGCTAAGAATACCCCTCAGGGAGATAGGAACAAAGCATTCATCGATATTAACAAGAACAGTGTTAGGAAATTCTTTGGGATAGTTTCGAGAATGCAGGAGGTTAATGATTGCACAAAAACTGAAGGAAGGGTAGAACAATGACTCTAGGCCACTCTTTCAAGGAGTGTGCCTATGCAAGATGTTGATGGGACCATAGCTGAAGAGTAACTCAAGAAGGAGGGAGTTGGTTTGTTTCTAAAATTGGAGACACCTAGGTTTATTGAGATCGTACTTTTGAGAAACAGTCAGCAAAAACATGAATCTTGGAGAAAAAAGTAGAGAGGGGGAACAAAACATTCTAGAAATATGATTCTTAGAAACCCAAGGTGAGAGAGTAGGCAGGAAAATCAGGGAAGAGATGAAAGGATTGACCTCTCATAGAATGAGTAATATCTGCATGTTTGTGATTGGAAGAGGTGGAACCAGTGGGTAAGTTCCTCTCAGAGAATGGAATTTAAGATTTTTAGAGATAAATCAGTTCTAGGTGATTACAAGCACTAAGTCAGGCAAGCTGTTTTCCAAAATTAAATTGGGCAGATCTATGTATTGGCCTTTACATCCTTTGGTCTACCATATTGGTTTAAACGTTTGTCTTCAAAGTATCTCTTGCTTTCATTTAACTACAATATTCAATTATTTATTCATCTGTGTATTCAAAAATCTACTCATATTTCATGAATCAACACAGGATTACCTCCTTCAAGTCTTTCCTCATTACCTCAGCCCACTGAAATTTCTTTCTTACAATAAATGAAGAGTTAAATGTTTTTCCCTCACTGGCTCACATGGGTGTGCTGCAGAAGCTGAATTTCCCACTACCCTGCTAGTCTTGTCAGTATACCCCTGTTCATGCCTCTGTTTGTCATGGAAGCCTGTCACCAGCTCCTTCTCTGTCTAGCTCCATTAACTTTCAAGCAAGGCATCTCCTCTGTTCCCACCATTCTCTATATTTCTTTCAGTACTTAGTGCATCATGTTCATATTATACGTCATATTTAACTCTTACAAAGCTGTACAGTTCCTGAAATAGACTTTGCATTTTATTTGTCTTTGTTTCAAACACTATGCCCAGCACAAAACAGATGTGCCATAACTGTTTATAAAGGTAAATAGATATGAAGTTGTGTTTAGTTAGTGACTATATGGCTTGGGCAAGAGAATCCTCTCTCCCCTGCTGAAAGGGGAGGATGATGTCTTAAGTTAGGAGTTAAGTTATAGTTAAGAAAATCAGTGATATGTCTAGTGGAGAAGAAACCCTCTAGTACAGGGTCTGGCAGATAGAAGACTGTAGAGCACATTTTCCAACTTATTTTTGGTCTACTTTGTGCCATTCTTGTATTTTTAATCAACTTTACATATATACCTAATCAAACTAATATTAAATTTTATTTGAGTAAGGATTGTACAGTGTAGTGATTTATGTACCTCACATTACCTAGAACACAGCATAAATATGAATAAATGCTAAAAAATATTAATCATTACCAAGCAAATGAACTACTTTCATAGATTCTGTTTGATGTCCTAGTGCTAAGTTAAATAAAGCAGGATAGTTATGTTTTTTTCTTTAAAGAAGAACACAAATAAATTTAGGTATGTTTGAATTTGATGATATAATTGAACCAAAACCAACTGAAAAATCATGAACTGAAATTTTTATTTCAGAAGTAAAATGCATTTGGCATACAACGACATTAAGTTAAGTCATTATAGTCTTTCTTGTGTTATTTGTATCATAGGAAATCCTGATCTGGGCTAATTACCACACAAGCAGACAAGAGAAACTACATGACCTGAGTAATATCTGACATAACCCCTGAATCATTAAACCTCTTTTCTTTTAGTTCATAAGAATTTACCAATATTACACAGACATGTTACCCAGCTGAAAATTTTGTTGAAAAGTAACAAACACAAAAGCGTTGATACAGATGGCCTAGATAAAATATTATCCTATATAAATGTATGTAATTTTCATTAAAATTGTGTTCTTAACTTACTTAATGATTTCTTCGTGATAACAAGGTCTCTTTTATAAACTGTAGAAGAAAGATTTATAAATACCTTTTTATATAAAGAAAAATGAAGCAATACTTGTATGCTATTACTTACTGAATGTATAGAAATATACCTTTCTTCAGTTTTGGTCATTTGGAAAGAAGGCAGGCACAACCTCACCCACTGAGTCCATTCCTTTATTCTAGCAATTTGATATGGTACCGATCGGGAAGTTTTGAATAATATGCATGTCACAACCTCAGAGTGGAGAGCTGATTTGACTTGTCTATTTGTTTGTACATATTTTGAATTTTTTAAAATGACACAATACAACTTGAAAAGGAAACATTTGATTGCAGGAGTTCATATGTACTCTTTAGATGTTTTCATAAACCTTCTTCATCTATATTTTCAGCAATTTTTCTTGGACGTCTAACAAATACTGAAATCGGTTTGCCTCTCCACTTACCCTTTCATAATGTTCGTGACACAATCCTGTGTAATTTGACACCTTGGAACTTCAAACAGACTCAGAATCTTTTGGACCTTCTAGCCATCATCAATTCACATAGTGTGCAGTAAATCCAGCTCAAAATAAACAACACAGATGGAATCGAAGCTTATAGTACAATGTCAGCAGTATCCACAGATTGACAGAGCTAGTTAGGCTGCCAGATGCACAGAATGTTGTTCTATCTACTTGTTCTTTATAACTGGACTTGATGGAGTACATCAGTGTCAAACTCCTTGCTGGTTTCCACACGCACACGCACAGAAACGCACCCGCATAAACACGCACATTCCTGCGCTCTGTATCAACGGAACCATCTGCTCTCAGCTTTACATGTGGTAGCTAACTAACTATCCTACTGTGCCTGGTCTCACCGACTGCTTTCCCTGGAAACAAATGACAACAGTTTTTATCTTGTGCCCTCCTTGGCATTATAAAATAAGGCTCTTAACATTTCCATACGCATATATTTTACATGCATTTTTTTTTTAAATTCTGTTCTCCGTTTTATTTACTGATTCCCTGGAGAATGGCACTATCTCTTTTTATATCACCCCCAAATTGAGATTTTTCTGTGGAACTTCGCATACCAAGATTGTTTCTTTTGACTGAGATTTACACGAAAGCAATATATATATAAGAGTAATGGGTCCTGGGATCATTTTTCTCTTTCACACTATTTTGTGCATACTACTTTCACAAGTGGGGGCACAAAAAACTGTGGAGGTGCAATAAAAGACATTTATGTCTTTCCACTATTCTTTTATATAATTCTACTGAAAATGGTTACCATGCTGGAACTTAAAATGAGGGGACTATATAAATATGAAATATTTTCACACACATGTATTCTGCCTGAAGCAGGAGTTCATATGTTATTCTGTTTCCAAATGCAGAATTTTTGCCTTGACCCCTTTGCCATGTGAGATCTAGATGTGTAATAAGATATAAAAAGGTATAATCACTTTAACTGACAAAATTCAATTATAATATCTTTTCAAAGCAATATATCTATTTGAACGGGGTTTAGGACATGTTATAAAAAGGATATGCAGAATGAAATTGTAGAAAGATGACCCAGGTTTGGGCCTTACCAAATATCTTTTTATGACCCATTTCCATACCTGGCATCTGTCTTTATGACAATCTCTCCAGAAAATCTACAGAAATTATACTCACCTTCTGGTAACTAGGTAACATAATCTCCTGGAGGCTAGCTAATTGCAGCCCACGATAACCTCACATACAGTAACTGTTAAATTTTTCATTTCTTTCAAATTATTATGGATCAGTGGAGAGGGTATTGATTTGATTCATTAACAGATTCCCAGTCTGTTCCAAGGTTAATGATTACATGTATCTCAATTACATCCTTAACAGGTTACACTGTATGATTTGTTTTAACTGCTATGTACATTGTACATCCTTCTCAGCTGAAAGGCTTCTCAGCAATCCACGGTTTAAACAATCTTTGTCCTCCTCTTCCTACCAGTGACCCTGCTTTGATGGAATGTATAAAGGAAGGACAAAAATTAACTATAAATTTTTTTTCAAAATCTTCCTAAAACCATAGTATAATACTTTCTTTAAGTAAATGCTCTGCAATTCATTTACATTTGAAATATTAAAAATGTAGAGCAGGGAGTTGATCCTTTCTCATAGCATTTTATACTAACTTCCTTATGTAGAAGGGACATTTTTTCCTATAACTTTGATCTATTGAGTATACACTTAATGCAGATCAACTTAGAAAGGCAGAAGCAAAAATATACATTTTCAAATCACCTGTAATCCTTCCATCAGAAGCCAGACACATTTTAACTGCTTTAATGAAAAAAATTACATCATTCAAAATATAATATGACACTGTTTAAGATGACAAGTTAAACTCAAAAGAGTACACTTTCCATATCTGCAGTGGCTACTGAGACATGAGAAGAGAGGGATCCACTGCAGGGACTACAGAGTGGAGATGACATCTATGATTTCGAAAACATTATGTTGATGTTGCCTAAAAGAAGACAATTATTCGTTCTAGCAGTTCTGTTTTCTTTTTCCCCTTACTATTGTCTTTAAGGCTACTTGCCTCTGTATATTTAAGCGAAGGAAATATCCACTGTATCTTGAACCAGAATTGTTGTATCTAGGGACTGTCTAATTTTTTTATTTATAAGAAACCTCTGCTTCTTGCACATACAATACTATAGAGTCTGTAGCAAGAATTACATTTTAAAGAACGTTATTGCTTTTACTATCCACTTGTATTCTGAGCAAGCAATGCACTAGACACCTTCTGGGACCCCCAAGATTCTGACAGAGTTTGGGGACTCAGAAGCCAAATGGGAATCATCAGGAGGAGAGACTTCAGTTATACAATCCATTAAATAAAACAATAGAGCCTGCAGCTGAGCTATTAAAAAGAGTAGAGCAATTTTTATTTCAATGGCTACATTTTATTTCCTCTTCTGAGTGACTGTTAACAAAGGGCCGCTGAAAGGACTGGATAAAAAGCAGGCGTCAGATGCAGGATCCATGAGTTAAACAACATTATTAGATACAATTTCATAAAATCTAGTTGCTTTTTTGCTACTAGAAATCATGTCCTTTTGTCAACTTGTGGTCACATCAGCACTTCTGCTGATATAATTTGCTCCAGCTGCAGAGCATAGCTGGCCTGCAAATCAAGAACCAGAATGAGGACAGGCAGGAATAACTCAATGGCTTGGATAATGTGCAAATCACTACACTTCTCGCTATTAGTCTACTTTTTTTTTTTCAGAATATTTGGAAGAGGAAACATTTATCTTTAGCAAAACAGCCAATCAGCCACCCTCTTAAGAACTGGTTTGTCTGGTTATCTTCTCCTGAAGCCTAACCCTCCCAGCACTGATGCTTTGTAATCATGATATTATGTATTTTTTTTTCCTTCACCCACCGTAGAATACAATGTGAACATCTAATATCCACCACCCTTAAAACAGTGCTCTCCAATTCAAAAATCTTCTTGAGCACTTCTGTTTATCATTTTTGTGTTTCAAGTGTTTCTCCGTGGCCTGCAACATACAGGTTTACAAAGTAATACACACCTTTCTGTCCCAGACACAAAATGGATCCAGTCAAAAGTGAAATATAATACTACTTATTGATTTAGACATGAGGTATTTAGAGACTTAACTAGTCATTCAGCATTGAACTTCTGGCTGCTCTAGTTGCTGTATTTGAAATTCTATTGAATTAAATTGAAATCAATTAGAATTGGATCCCAACCATTTAAAACTCAGCTATAATTGAATACTCAACAATCATTCTCTGTGCAAAAGACAAGTTTCTAAATAAGTGCAAAGCCCAAATACTCTTGCATATCTAAGGAAATTGTTATATATGGTAAGAGAGAACAAAAACAATAGCACATATAGCTGGAAGAGCTGAGTAAATGTCTCTGACAATAAGAGCAGCCTATCATGTGTGCAAAGGCAGCTCAAGTCTGCTGTTCACCAGTGCAAGTGAGCTGACATTCTCTTTTCATGGTATGGCAACCTTCCAGGGCCAGGTGCAATCATAACTACAAACTCATTATGTAACCTGTCACCTTCTAAAATTCATTGCTGCAGCCAGTACCCAAATCCAAAGTTATGATTGGAATATTTTCCTTTTCTCTTTGTAAACCAAATGGGAAATTTTATGACTACTGAGCATGTTTTTATACACCATTGTTTTAGAGAAGACAAAGAGAAGGAATGTACTACATACCTGTGGCACCAAATCTGTTTTCCATTTGGCAGAATTGCACAATGAGAAGCGGGTAAGACCAATACCTTATTCTATTCTTTTATAACACAATGTAGAGATGAAGTTGCCAAAATTCAGTACTCTGCTTTCTCCTCAGATCAGAATGAAAGGAACAATATTTTTCGAAATGTATGTGGGTAATTTTTACCCATCCTGAAAGCCTTAGACTTTTGCCTCTGCTAGGTGCAGGCCAATGAACCTCACAGGCACATGCCTATAAAAGCAAACTTTAGTTTCTAGTTGGAATCAATTAGCTTCACAATTTTTTTTGGATATATAATTTGCACACTTTTATTATTGGTTACTTCTGGGTGGGTGACAAAATTATGGTTTATTTAAGATAATAAAAATGCATCTAATATTGACTGGTAAATATGTAATATTTAACTGCTACATGAAGTAACTCTATTCATTCAAATAAATTAGAAACAAGTGAATGAATTGCAAGAAGTCTTTTTCTCTCTAGGAAAAGGAAAATACCTGTTTTGTGAAAAGAAACATGTTTTGTGAAATGAATTTTGACATCTCTAATCACTCTTCCAATTCCTTCAATTCAGCATCCTTACAGATGAAGCTGGGCCCAAAGGTAGACAAACAAGGAGAGCCTGGAATCTGCAGAGCCACTCTTGAATGGGAACGAGTACTTTCTGGTTCTCTACTCATAACCCAAAACAATTCTTTCTTTATTGCCATTAAGCCATAAACTGGTTGGAGCAGTGAACAGTATGTGTGGGGCACTTTCAAAGTAGCAATACATACAGACATGTTCTCAGTTCACCAAATTGCAACTTTTCTACATCTTACATTCTCCTCTGGTATCTTGAATTTGTGTTATACAGGGGACAGTAGCATTTTAAAAAGTAATAAAATTGTTTCTAGCATTCTCTTTCATTTTTCAAAGGGGGAAAATATAATGTAATCTGTCCTCATTGATGTAAGAAGTGAGTTGTTTTTTCTAAAAGTTCTCTATTTACTCATGATTGTTTGTGTGGATAGTCACAAATCAAACAGAAGAATATATGTAGTATTGAATCTACATTATCAATCTAGTAGTTAGCATAACAATATGGTTTCAAGAATATTGTACCTGGAAGTCACATGTCCCACAGACATATGAAGAATATTTTGAGCACTGTATATACAGTTATTCATATCTGTTTCAGGAAATGTTAATGTAGAATGTGAAAGATAAAGTATTTCCATCTTGCCACATTCAAGGAATCATAGTTCAAATCCTAATATCAAAAACCTTCCCAGTGGCTTTTACTGAAAGTTGTAAGATATAAATCATTGTGTAATAACAGCAAAAAAAATCTGCAAAAATTTTAATCTCATTGCATTTTATTCACAGTCCCTATATGTTCTGTTCTTAGCTATATCTATAGAGCATAGGGTGTTCATGAGAGAAGAAAGCTCATATTGAGATATTTATTAATATTTTCAGGGTTAAAAAAATAGTTGACCTTAACACAGCACAAAACTACTGAAGCAAATTTAATTGCAGAAAGAAATATAAAAGGACAAAAAAAAAGAAAGAAGGAAGGAAGGAAGGAAAGAAAGAAAGAAAGAAAGAAAGGAAGGAAGAAAGAAAGAAAGGAGTAAAGAAAAAATAAAGAGAAATAAGAAATAAGAAAACCTTGGAACAATTACTGTTACTCTAATATCATGTCTGCTTTTTGTTTGTGTTATGAGGAAGTTCTGTTGACTTAAAGCACTTCTGCTAACATAGGCAGCAATACAAGAAGTATGGTTTTATCGCAAATAATATTTAAAGCAAAAAAATCTTTTTTTCAGAGTGATTCATGTTATTGAAGATTCCTGAATTTTCACAAAATGTTTTCAGAGATGCAGAGAGGGTCCAGGAGCATAATTGTTTCTCCATGAGTCCCAGGAAGCCTGATGCAAACCTACTGTGAGATGCAGGCTTTGCTTAGGTGGCTGGTAAATGAAACCAAAGATTGTGATTATTTGCATATCTTTCTCTTGCAAGATTTCTTTTAAAAAATGTTAATTTGTAAAGCCATGGAAAACACACACCTGCACAAAATTTGTGAGTACTGTGTTAGTTTTATTTCATTGTCAATCTGTTGATTGTTTCTAATACTTGGACTTTTTCTTATTGATGATGTTTGCTTTCAAATTTGAATGCAGATATAAAATAAAGAATAACTGAATTAAGAATCAATTATTTTATGATATGCTATATGCTCTATGAAACAAGTATTTTGAGAAAATTCTTGTTCTTCTGCTGGATGGTAAGACTAAGTCACAGATTGTGTCTTGCTTAGATATGCATGTCCTGGTGAACAGCAGAGTTCCTTGCACATAGCAGAATGAGTGAACATGTGCAGAGTTAAAGTGGAATTCAATTGAATTATAATGGTAGTAAGACAGCAGTTATTTGACAATTCTCTGAAATAGACACAGTTGATAAATGGACAATTTCTATCATCAAATGTTCTATGGTTATGAATTAAGATCTTGGTGGGATTAAAGAAAAATTAACTATGTCTTTATGTTATAAGATCCTAACATTCTTCACCTGAATTTTCAAATACCTCTATAATTTCAACATTATCAGCACCCCAAATCTTAACTTTTCTGGTAGAAATATTTATCATCCATTTGATATTAACCCTGTTCTAGGCTCTTTGCAAAATGTTTTATACTTTTTATTATTTTACACCAAAACCTTCAAATAGTCACATTTAGTCATATATTTTTCAATAAGGAAAAATAATCCCTAAAGATTTGAAAGACTACTCATAGTTAAGACAGAAAAATGGCCCTCTAAAAGAAAAAGAACAACAGAATCTCTAAAGTTAAATTTATATAACAAAAAAAAATATTTGCAGATGAGATTCAGTTAAAATATCTTGAGAGATATCTACCTTGCATTATCCTGATGCACTCTAAACGAAGCACCATGCATCTTTGTAAGAGACGGCATAAGATTATAAAGGTGTACTGTGCACGTGCAACTTAGTTAGGGGAGGAGAAGGAAAAAGTGGAGGAAGGTGAAAAAGGAGGAGGAAGAGACAGGAGAAGGAAAGAGAGGAGAAAAAAATGTGAAGCCATAAGGAAGGTAAATGAGGTAAGTGATAGATTCTCTCCTGGAGCCTCCAGAAAGAACACAATCTAGTCAATGTCTTAAATGGAAACTGATTTTAGACTTTGGACCTCCAAAACTGTGAGAAAATAAAATTCTGTTGTTTATAATAATGTGTTAGAGTGACCTTTGGGAAACTAATACACAGTTACAGCACTTTCAGAAATAGTAAGATTAGACTAGGAATATAGTATATGGGTATTCTATTGCTGCACAAAAAGTCATCAGAAATTTAACAATAATAAATTTAAATTTTAAAAATGCTCATTTATTAATTCATAGTTCTCTTGAAGACATTCAGATGGACTCAACTAGAACTTTTTGCTTAGGGTTCCAGGCTGAAATCAATGCACTAGCCATACTGAGACCTGATCTGGAGGTTCTAGAAGGGATCCACTTGCATAGGTTTGGCTCACTTGGATAATCTCCCTATTAACTCTTAAAAACCCATGAGTAATTTTGCTTACATTTGCAAAATCCCTTTATCTAAGTAACAGCCACCACACAGTAACAAGGACCATGAATGCCATCTTTGAACTCTGCCTACTGTATCAGGCCTCATGACTTGAAGCCCTTACTCTTTTATCTGCCATACCACACTGTCTTCTAGTGTACTTTGTTCAGAGTCCCTGTGAAAATACCCACAACAGCTCATTAATGAACATAATGCTTATGTGACAAGCTTATTCTTAGAGCCAAAATGTCTTTATACCTATTTCTATTTCTAACAGCAGTGATAACTTGTAACACTGGATCATGTCTTAGAATCCATGAATTCTTCCTTGTTTCCTTTTGAAAGTCCACAAAAGTGACAGAATGACTCTCAAGGGAATAGCAACAAGGATTGTCATAGGGTGAAAAAATTTGAAGACAGCTGAGCATCCACACAAATACTATTTATGGGATTACTAGAGCTACTTTGTTCTTGTGGTGAGCTAACTGACAATGCCCAGGAGTTTATATCTTCCTGGAGTGACCCATAAACTGGTAGAGAGATACAAAGCCAGTGCATTTGCCTTGAGACATGACAAACTGAACTGCGGTTTGAAGTTCAGAGCTTTTTCTAGAATCTGGCTGAGGCTGGCTTTTTACCTGAAATCACCTCTTTGGTTACCTCATCTCCCTCCCCATTCTGCATCCATTATCAGTTTCTCCTGGGAGCACTGCCTTAATAAATCATTTGCACTTGAATCCTTGGCTCAGGGTTTACTTCTGGGATGACCCAAACTCAGACATGGAATACACTTGGTGTACTTTTCTGGAGCCAAAAACATTAGGGTCTAGCTACTCTAAAAATCTCTACCTGTTAAGAACACAGATTTCTCAGCAGTTTTGTGCAGGTCATAAAAATAGCCTGATTATCACCAGGCAGCCAAATTCCTTGCTGTCAACCCAATACCTCTCCTAAGAGTAAGAATGTGTTCTGGACACACAAGTTACTTGGTCTTTATCAGAAATTGTTACTGAAGATTTTGCCTTGAATAATAGAACCTATGGGAGAGTATTTTTTCTTGCCTTTGGCCATTATTTGAAACTCATTGCCTGAAACTGCATAGCTTTCTTCTTGCTCACAATGGCTGTTTTCCTACACCTGTAGTGAATGGTTGATTTTAAGTGTCTATATAGACACTACAATGGTTGAGCATGTAAATTCAATGCTAAATAAATTTGAGAAGTGTTTTAAACATTATCCTAGTTACTTCAAATCTGCAGTTGATTTATGAATATGAGTGAAGAATACAAAATGATGATCCTCAGATGGACCCACTGAGCACTCTTAATTCCATTTTCAGGTACATATGAATGATGCTTCAAGCAGAATCAGAATTCAGGATAAGAAGTCTGAAAAGGGGAGCAAAAGGTTAGAAGAATCATGCCAGGGTTGCTCAACAGAGACCAATGAGATACAGTGTGATTGTCCAAGGTTGGGACCAAGCTCAGCAACTATACATGGTACAGTCTTTAAGAATTCTACCTTGGCACTCTAATGTCTCTTATATTAAAAACAAAATCAAAGAAATATCCTTTACACGGCACAGGGTTTATGCAGATGTAATTAAGTTTACCAATTAGTTGACCATAAATTAGGGAAATTACCCCTAGTAGAACTAATCTAATCACAAGATCCCTTTCCAAAAATTCCACACATCTGGAGTCTGTTTAACTGGGACTCATCATAAAATATCACTTCTTGAGCACAAGAAAACTCTGAGCTTAGAGCTTCTAAGGCCATTCTTTGTAACTAACTGATTTCAAAAAGAAAGAATTCATTACGTGAGGAGTAATAATTTATTTAATTAATCATTGTCTTGCCCAGAATAGGTTGTTGTATAATAGCTGAATTAATGAATGAAGGCATACCTATCCAATCCTATTTTAACTAATTTTGTTAACAAAATTCCATTTCTTGAACAATATAATGGAAAATAAACTAAGCACAATAAATAGACTGAGAATTCAAACTGAAAAGGAAAAAGAAAGAAAAAAACACTAAAATCAATTCTACTTTTAAAAAATGACTGAAAATATCATCCCCCAGTATCAATTTATTAATGTTCCATCATAGAATTAACTGTCAAGGGGCCATGGCAAAACTTCTACTGCACACCTCTATTCAGAGTAGAGTAGAGGAATGTGAGAATAGTGACATCATTTCATTTCCCAGAAAACTTTCCAAGGTCCTGAAATATGCCCCTTCTATAGTTCCCTAAGTATTTATCAATTTTTGACATTACACTCTCCAGTAAAAATACATAGGCTTGCAAAAAATGATAAGAAAAAAACTTTTTGGAAACCAATTTAATAAAGCAGAGCAAAATTTCTAGTACTATATCCTGTTTATTACTAAATGGTGTTAAATAACTTCTTCCTAAACTTTTCAGGCATTTATCATTATGAGATTCATATCGCCTATAATATGTCATCATTTGGATACTAGCTATTCCCTGGCATTGTAAAGGTGGAGAACTATGAGGTGGAAATCGGATTTGTTTTTGATTAACAGATTTGATAGTGAACATGGTTTGATGCAAAGATGTATAGACCAGGAGTAAATAATGGGATCTAGGTCATTCACTGCATACATCATTAACTTGCCCTTCGGCCTTAATATTTTTTTCCTAATTTCTTCATATTAAAAGGATGCTAATATATTAGATTATCTTTAAGGTATCTTGGTTCTATATAAGTTTGAACTTTTATCTTTTAGGAGACATCTTGTAATGAGCATGTGGACTGAACTAAACTAGAAAAGCTATGTATGTTTTAACTTTTAGTGGTATGGTTTTTATTTCCCTACCTCTTTGTTGCTTTTTATTTAGTTAATTCATCATTAGTTATATTTTTTTCCTTTGGCCCTAACTCCTTAGAGATGTTGTTGCTATGTGATCTTTCAAGATGCCTGTTATTTTTATATCATTTAATACTTAATTAATTAAAAATCATTGAATTTCACTTTTTTCTGTGTACTTTTAGTTTGTTTTATTGTTATTTTTTAGTTTAACACTGTATCTTTAAGATCCCTGCATTTTACCAAATGCTCAGTCAGCTATTATAACAGCTGCACAGTACTTTAAAATGTATATCCATCACATTTTACCAATATTCATTGCCCTGCATTAGACATTTAAAGGTCTCCTTCCCTACAATAAAAACAATCTTGTAATCAACATCTTCATTTTCACTCCTGTGAGAATTTTCTTGGATTATAAGCCTGGGAGTCTACTTGCTGCTGGTCATATCATGTTTGTATGTTTAATGTGAACAAGTGCTGCCACACAACACTCTGGAACAGCTTTGCCAGTATACAGATGGAGCAATCCTGGAACCCTGCTCAGCACCAACACTTGTTATCACCCACCTTTCTAATTTTTTCCAGAGATCTATTTGATTTTCATTTTTATGATTACCAATGAGATGGGTGTTTTATGCAATTTTCTCCTTTGAGGATTCTTCTTTTGTAAATTGTCTATTTTTGACCTGTGTCCATTTTTCCATTGAAGTCTTTTTCTCTTGATTAGAGTTCCTTGTATAAAATTACTAATAATAGTTTCTATGCTGATTAAACAGTACAATTATTTGGGGCCCATATGTGATATGTATGGTGTATCAATTAATTTTTCGAAGATTTTTTGTTGAGCAAATTTTTATTTTGATGGTTATAATCAACACATTGATTTAATTGATATTAATCAACATCAAACCAATTTTTGCCTTAAAGTGGATGGTTTTAAATTTGTATTTAAGAAAATTCTCCATGTTCCTACAAACCAAAGTTATTGCCCCACAATTCTCCTATTAACTTTATTGTTTTCTTTGTCATCTTAAATCCATATCTCTACATTGTCATTATCTAAAGAAGTTACATTTCATGTATAAAATGTATCTTACACAGATTCAAAGTGAGTATTGTGATATCTTAATTTTTGTAAGTAAATCCCAATTATTATTTGTGTTACTGGAAAAATTTTAAACAATTCTCAGCAGTTTTGCACAGTTTTGGTAGAATAACTTATCTTCTAATGTTTCACAACCACAAATCTTCACCTATATTTTTTTTTCTTTTCTTTATTTCTTTTATTTATTTATTTATAATTTTTTTTCTCCACATCTGCTTCATTACTGGGGCCTGAGAGTAAGCTCATCCTTAAGAATACCCATCCCTATAGGACCTGCCTTGTGCCTAGAATACTAAGATTGCCGACTGACTGTGAAGCCCAATTGGATGCATCCCAAGAGTTCACTCTTAATCTCTGTTCAGTTTTCTCTTCAACTCTTTTTTCCCTCAGTCCCAGCACATGGTCTTCACATTGCCATTGACATAAATGGCAGTCAATCAGGGATGTTTTCCAAACACTCACATAAATGGCAGTCGCTTAAATCTTTTACAGTGGCATAAAATTAGTGTTGCACATCTACAAGGTTTAGGTTTTTGAAATTCAGTAAGTCCAAGATATTATGATTAAAACTTCAATTCTCTGAAATCAAAAAGCCAAATAAAGATGGTTTCTTTCATGTAGCAAACATTCCCTATAATTAAAAAAAAAATAATGTCTCAGACCAAGTGACAAAAAAATAGGTTTAAAAGGAATATCAGGAATAAATATATATTAAGGAATACATTAAAATATTTAATCTTGAATGCAGGTCCCAGGGAAAAGGCTGAAGGTGGGTTAATTTTGATATAGTTTAATGGGTATTAGGCCTGGGTTAGGTATCAAGATAAGGAATAGAGGAATATGGATGGAACTAGAAATCTTTGGAATGTAATCAAATTAACAGACTCCAGCAAAAAGAAAAGAAGCTAATAGATGATATATAGTAAAAGATGAAATGTACACTAGGAAAACCATCAGCACATTGAAGTGAATCCAGGAACTTTGGAGACAGTAGAGCCATAAACATTAAGGATGTAAGGGATCTCAGTATTATTTTTAGTCTCCTGCATTTGGGTTGAAACAATTTTCTTTATTTGTACTGTAAACAAGGTTTCAGAGGACAAGAGTGCTATGTCTTTATATTCCAGTAGGTAGGTGAGTGGAGATAAGAACACAGGTATCCTTTGCCTTCAACTCAAAACATAAGTGTGCCACAATTTTCCTTCTGAGTCAGAGTAACCTGTGCCATAATAAGCAAGCTTCTGAGTTCAGTCTTGCAAGAAAACAAAATTGCTTCTTTGGAAAACTAAAATACAAATTAAAGAGTTTAACCACTCCCTACTTTAAAAATTTTCCAGAGGCTCTTTTACATTAGACGTGTCGCTCTTTGTTTTAGTCAGTTAAGATTCTTACATGAATCTTTTTTTTTCCTGAATTCGTATGCTTTTCAACTTTTCTTTTTCTTGCTTTCCTCTTTTCTTTCTTTCACTTTTCCTCTTAGAAGGAGAATCAATTGTACTTTTGCATATGAAACAAGTATGTAGAATAGACAAATTAATGATATGGCTCCTTCCTTCCCCAAAGAATGTATAGTCTGATATTTTAATCAGAATTTATTTATAGTTCAAATTACCATCACCAACCTTTTTCTGCAAAGAGCCAAGTAGGAAATATTTTATACTTTTTGCATCAGATGATCTTTGTCACAACTCACTGTGCCACTTTAGCACAAAGGCATTAATTGACAATGACTTACAAATGGGCATTACTGTGTCCCAATAAAGCATATTTTAAATAACAGGCGGTAAGCCAGATTTGACCAGTGGAATATCTTTGCCATCCTAAGTTAAATAAACATTTTAAAAATAGGAGTAGAATTATAAGAGAGATCAAAATAAAGGAATATGAAAACCAAAAAAAGACTCACCTCCTCAATAACCTTCATAATATTGACTTTAGATATAATATCTTTGTAGAATAATTCTCACTCTCAATATTTTATAGTATTTATCATATAGTACATATAATTAGTGAAAAGTCCCTCTGCTAGGTTACTCAATAACCTAATTGAATTATCTTGAAAATGTATAATGAGCAATATATTGAACATGGATCCTTTTTGGCACTGCCTTTTCTGTAAATAAATTTGATATCATTATTGTTCTTGGAAAATTAGAGAATATTTCCCTCTGTGGCTAATAAACATAATAAAGCTCTATACAATTTATGGTATTGAACCTTTATTATAGAAGATATGTCTAAGAAAATATGGAAATTAGTTAACCAATAAACTAGTATATGGAAAGTAATGCAAAGATACTCTCAATAGGACAAATGTAACTATCATACTTTGTGTATATGAGTTTAATGTTTCTTTAAAATGTGTTACAAGAGAAAGTATCAACAAAATTACCTAATGACAGTGATACTAAAAAATCAATACCAATTCTCAATACAGTGGTTTTCAACCAGGGTAATGTTGCCTCTCAGGGGATATTAGACAATATCTGGAGGCATTTTTGACTATCACACTAAGGGGGTTACCACTGGCATCCAGTAGCTAGAAGACAACAATGCTGTTATACATCCTATAAACCACAGGAAAATGCTTCATAACAAGGAATTATCCTACCTAGAAGATCAATAAGAAGATTGAAAATATCAGTTAAGGTTTTTAGGCCATATAATGAATTCCTCTTTTTTAAATTTTCTTTTATTTTGAGATGTTTATAAATTCATATGCAATTGTAAGAAATGACTCAGATAAAACCTTTACCCAATTTTTCTTGATAATAGCATTTTGCAAAACTTTACCATAAAATCACACCAGAATATTGACATCAATATAGTTTGAATCTAAAACATTACTATTTCATGTCACACTTTTATAGCGACACCCACTTCCCTCCAAAACCATGACCACATAGTTTATGGTTCCATTTGTATGAAATGTTCAGAATATTCACATTTAAGAAGACAGAAAGTAGAGTAGTGGTTTATGGACTTTTATAAGTGATCACTCTGGATATTATATTAAATATACAGAAATGACTCTTTACAATTTACTTAACTTCTTTCACTCCATACAAGTAGAAGGTAAGAAAACTTACCAATCTTGATGTCCTTTTACATTCCCCAACATGTGTTATGTTGGCTTATATATTTTATCAGTACACTTGAAAACACCTTCAGAAATTTTATAATTTTTTCCTTCAACTGTGAAAAATACTTTAAAGAACTAAAGTATAGTCTATTCCATTTTCCCACATATTTAACATTTGTCAATGTTTTTCCTCTTTTTTTCCATATGCTTTCTGTTCTTTAAAAAAAGTCCCTTGTTTGCAAAAAAAATTGTTTTCACAATTATTTTACAACAGAATTATCTTAGTTTTCTTTCACCTTAGAATATTATTATTTTATCTTCATTTTTGAAGGATGCTTTCAGTGGATATAGAATCCTAAAAACTATTATTGCACTTCTCCTGGCCACCATGATTTCAGATGAGATTTCTCCAGTCATTCAACTCATTTTTCTCCTATAATTAATAGAAAATTGTTCTTTCAGTAATTTGAAGAAATTTTTCTTGGTTTGAATTTTCACTGGTTTTAACATGAAGGCTCTGGACCTAGATTTTTTTATTATATTTATCTTATTTTGGATTTATCAAATTTATTAAAGCCATAGGTCTCCAGCATTTACCAAACAAAACATTTTCATCTATTTTTTAAAAGAATATTTTTCCTTGCCATACTTAGTTTTCTTCCTCCTTCTAGGACTCCATAGAATTGAATGTTAAAGCATTTGGTATTCTCCTCCAAATATAAATGATTAGGTTTATTTATCTCCCAAAGTGTTTTCTATGAATTGTTTAGGTTACTTTTGTGACTTATCTTTCAGTGATCCTTTTCTTTGTCTTTTCTATTTAGCTGTTGCATTTATCCCATAAGAGTGAGGCAGGTTTTTTTTTTTTTTCTTTTTAATCTCATTATTCTGATTTTCAGATCTAAATTTTCTTTGGTTTTCCTT
This sequence comes from Urocitellus parryii, assembly GCF_045843805.1. Lineage (NCBI taxonomy): Eukaryota > Metazoa > Chordata > Mammalia > Rodentia > Sciuridae > Urocitellus > Urocitellus parryii. The sequence continues at coordinate 71,918,362 of NC_135531.1, read as the reverse complement.
TTGATCTTTTTTTACTTTGCTGAACATTTCTAGCTCCTTATTCATTTCAAAATGAATGTTTGCCTTTACTTCTTATATCATTTTCATAATAGCTACTTTAAAGTCCTTGTCAGATAATTCTGACTTCTGTGTCATCTGAGTGCTGTTATATGCTGATTTTCTTCTTCTATGACATTAGATATTTTTCTGGTTCTTCCTATTCAGAGAAATTTTGAATTGTGTTCTGAACATCTTAAACATTATGTTATGATTGTTTGAGTCTTGGTTAAATCCTAAAATAATGTTGATATTTTGTTAAGCAGGCAATCAATTCCATTGGATTCAGGCCACATGTTCTGAGAAGTCTTTTGAGGGTTGTGGTTTTAGTGTCATTTCCATTTTCAAACCCTTTGAAATGTTATTTATATCTGTTTTATGTTTGCTATACCCACTGGCCAGCCTAAAATTTGGGTGGTGGTCTCTTTGTTATTTCAGTTTTCAGGGTTCTTAACATAATATTAAGGGTTAGGTCCATATATTCAAAGTTTAGAGTTGAAGCCCAGAGTTTATAAATAACAGAGTTGTCTTCTAAACTTCTCCCTCTCCGCAGATATCCCTACTAGTATCTGTCCAGAAAGCTGAGGATTCAGTTATCCAACTATATTGTATACTTCATAGTACTGCACCCTTATCCAGGGTCAAATAATAGGAGGGAAGGGAGAGTAAAAAAATAACAGGAGTTTGTACAATCTACTTCAGATACAGCTCTTATAACTGGAGAGAAAGGTACTAGAGTTGGATGTAGTCCTTTATGACTACAGGATTGACTTCAGGATGGTGCTATTGGAAAATGGTGAAACTTTTGGGAAGTGGGTTGAGTGGGAGGTCTTTAGGTTTTAGTCACTGGGGTGTGATCTTTGAAGATAGTTCTTGGGAGGGGATTGTTACAAAGCATGCATTCACCCCTGCCTTCTTTCTCTCTCTGTTTCTGGTTTAAGATCCAGTCCTAATTCTTGTTGTCACCATTGCCATCTTCCATGCACTCTGACATGACTTAATAAAGGGGTAGGTAGCCTTCAGAAATCCTTCACTATGGATTTGGATTTGGAAACTCCAAAATGGCAAGCTAAGTAAATCTTCTTTTGTTTACCAATAACTTGTTCCAGGTATTTTGTTGTAACTCAAAGTTGATGAATACAGTCTAATATAGGTACCATGCCTTAGAGTTGTGGAGATGTGGGATGCATGCTGTTGAATCCAAGTCCTCATCCTGGGAAAAGCAATGGCATAGCCATGGCCCAGGTGTGCTGGAGAACAGGATGGGTGGGACATGGCCTTACAGGGCCCTCCAGGCCAGCACAGGCCTGAGACATGATGAGCCAAGACTGAGGCAAGCCAAAGACGGCATGACCCACCTGTCACACAGTGCCACATCATCCAGGCCTGGAGTAGACACCTGCTCTATACAGCAGCACACCCTAAACCCCTAAACATCCATGATCAGACAATCCAACTTCCTACTTTTCTATAAGGGGCAGAAAATGAAAATGGGGGCACATTCTAAAACATGATTTGTATAAATCTGTACCAGTAGCATTAAAACTTCCCCAAACCTGATTAGCATAAATTTGGAGCAATAGCATTGACCCAAGAACTATATACACACCCTAGACTAGCACACTCAAATGGCAACTAGCTATCAGGTCCCCTCTCGCCTTGTGAGACTTCTATATCTTTTCTTCTTGTTTGTACGAATATTTCACTTTTATACTCAATTTTTCTTGTTTGTGGATTTCATTCCTCAAATTAGTGAGATAGGAACTGGAAATAATAAATTGTCAGTGAGCTGCTGGGGTCTGCTACAACACTGGAGATCATAGCCTGCCATTAAGAGCTACAACACAACCCTTGGAGCTGACACAGGCAGGCAATCCCTGCCTCCATTAGCACCTAATTCTAAAGTGGGCTTTCTTGGTTGTAGAGGCATGCAGTTGACACAGACCTCAACCACCAGCAGATGTGGAAAATCTAGTTCCATTCAAACTAATTTCACTGTGACACTGTTACTTCTTCAATAGGACCTGCTCTGTACCCTTCTTAGTCCTCCTGTAGCCATCAATGTATTCTCTCCAGGATTTTTACCTTTATTCCACAACAGAAAAAGGATGAAATGTGCTTACAGTGTCTGACTCAGAATCAGACACCATGATTAATAATTGAAACAAACTTTATGATATGTTATAAACAAATCATGCAAAAATTGAACATGCCATAGAATTTTAAACTGTTTTAAATTTTAGTTAAATCCATTTTCTCCTCATTTTAATATAAGATCTTGAGTATAAGATACTTTACAGTAAATATATTTGTAACAAATATACCCACTCATTTCCAATTCAATCATTCAACTCAAGAAATATTTATAGAATAGTTATCTCAAGAAAAGCAATTTTTTTTTGTGCACTACATGGTATAATAGTTTTTCACATGGTGTCAAGTCAAAACCAGTTGTGTGGCAGTATAGAAGCCAAAGGACAATAGAATTCCCATTGTAAGGAAGACAATTGTTTTTCTAGGGAAGATTCAACTATATTCACCGTCTTATCTAATTTCAATGTGTGTTCTTAATGGTTGTCATGTTTATAATATTATGGAAAATTAATATTTTGATAGATTGATAAGCTATTATTCAAAATTCTGTTAGTCCTAATTTTTTAATCGAATTGTTGAAAAGTATCCATGTTTACGTTCATGATCCATGGTTCTGTTTTTATACTCAAGCTGAGTCATTTTCTTCCACATCACAAAAGATTATTTTCCTGAATGTTTATGAGTATTATTAATAGGTTTATTTACTGTCTGTTGGAAAACATTATCAAGTTTAGTATGTTAGCAGGTTTTATGAAGCAAGCCTGTAGGAAAAAAAATCAACATAAATAAAATTGTTAAGGAAATATTGAAGAAAGCAACATAGATTGTTTCTTCTTATCAGAATGTTTTAAATTAGAATTACTTTATGGTTTTGTGACTGAAAAGTGTTCTTATTATCAGTAAATTAATAAATGGAAAACAGCTGATGAATTGAACAAGAAAATAATATTAAATAACTTGGTGTTATTGTGAAGTTTGGCATCATGAAAGAACAGGTCTGCCCAGAGGAAGTATAACAGAGTATGGTAAAACAAAGTCTCTTCATATTTTGAAAATTAAATATGGTTATCTCTAACTCAAGAGTTCATTAAAGTAACTAATGTCTTCCATTGTAAAATAAGAGACAAACTTTTTCCAAACTTTTCCTCCATGTAAACGAATAAACTCTAGATTCAGAGGGTCAGAATGAAATTCTGGCTCTAGCTCATTATGTTTCAAATTCTTGAGCAAGTTTCTTTGCTTCCCTAAGTCTTAATATATTAATCAATAAAATGGAGAAAATGTAATTTATTATATAGTTTTGCTATGAGAATAAATTGAAGAAAACTTAAAGACTACTACATAATATTCAATACATGGTTATTATTATTACTTCAAGAGTGGTGTAAAGAGTTCAGTGTTTCAACAAAAAAATGATGAAATTAATGTATATGATTGCCACCTCTTCTATACTTACCTTTGTTGAACATAATGATCAATATAGGACAAGGGAGCCAGAATGAGAACACATGTAAAGCAGAGATGCGGCACTAAACTAACAAACAGCAGTTGACCACAGACAGCACCAGCTGACATGTTCACCTGATGAAGAAATTAGTCGTTCTTGTAGGCTGTTTCTGTTAGAGAGTCATTTATTACCACAACATAATATATCAAAAGCTGACTATTGCATATCCGATGGGATTTAACATTGGCATTTTCCCACTCGTTTATCATAGCCAGGGAAGCTTTCCTGAGCAAAATGAGTTTGTGAAATACCTGAGATGCTTTCAAGATACATGGATGCTAATTCAGCAAAACTTTCCCTGATGGCTCAAAGAACTTGAGAGAACTTGGTGTAGAATTTTTAGGTGAGAAAACTATGAAAAGAAACGGAAGATAGAGGTTTTTGAATCACACTACATACATTACATTTTTGTTCAAAGTCAATACTTCATTAAATTCAAGTTTACATATAACATTGAAGAGTCAGAATTAGAAGGAAACTTCATAATTGTAGCACTCAGCCCCTTAGTTTTGCAAACAGTGAATCTAGAGCTCAAGGAAGCAAAATCATTTGCAGAATTGAGCTAAGAAGCTGAGATCCAGCTTAGGTCTCTTTATTCCTAGCACAGCGTTCTGTCTTCTTCATAATAATAGTGATGATAAGGACGATAACTAACACTTATTAAATATTTACTATGAAGAACATTTTAAAGTTCTTTATACATATAAATTTATTTAATTTCCACTAATGAAAAAGAAAAAAGTGAGATATTATTATTAATTTCATTTTAATAAAGATCTTAAGCAGAAATAAGTTAACTTATCTATGATTACACAGCTATAAAGTATCACTAAGATTTACCATCTTACCCCTTATCAATGTGCAATTCTCCTCTTTCATTCCATTCCATGAAGTACAAAGACATTCCAGCCATAAATAGGACACTCTTTACTTTCTGAAAGACAACATATCATTCTTTCTTATAAACATTACAGTGTTGTCTTAATCTAGTTCAGGTTGTCTTTTATTTGAAGAAATGGATCACTTTTGAAATTATCGCCAGTTCTAAGCAAAACCATTTGCTCAAAAGATAAAACATTTTGGGGGAGAAAGGGACTATTTTGTTTTGTTGCTTTGACTTAAAATTTCTTTTCAAGAATACAGAAGTTAACAATTAATAACATATTAATAATCCATATTATAACTATAGTACTTGTTAAAAGAAGAAACCATATTTTGAAAGAGAGCTACCATCTTCAGTCCATGTCAGAAAAGAAAATTTCTTTTGTAAATACACCCAGTGGATAAATACTTACCAGGAGGTTTGGTGTACAGCTATAATCCCAGTTACTGGGGAAGCTGAAGCAAAGGGATCTCAAGTTCAAGGTCAGACTCAGCACCTTTGCAAGACCCTGTCTTGAAATAAAAAATAAAAAGGACTGGGGATGTAGCTCTGTGGTAGAGGGTCCCTGAATTCAATCCCCAGTAACACACACATACATACACACACACACACACACACACACACACACACACACAAATGGAAAATAAAGAAATGTTTTCTTTCCAGGGCTAGGGATGTAGCTCAGTGGTGGTGTTTGCACAGTGTGTGAGAGTGTTTGGGTTCAATCTACAGCATGGTTCTCACCCCTGCTCCCTGCCAAATATCTTCTTTCATATTCTATTGGTTAAGTTTCTCTCCTTTAATGTTCAGGGTTTTTTAAATTTGTGAAAATTGGTTTTAAATAACTTTTGATATTAAGTAGATATGAGTCAAACTTAAAGCAAATGAGCTGAGCATACTTTGACATTGGAGAACATTCATGAAATTAGGTTTCAGTGTAATTTTGTTAGTTTGTTTCCCCTTCCATAAGAAGTTTTCTGAGAACAGAGGGAAAATATGTCTTTTTATACTCTTGGCTTTTTTATTGTTTCCAGTTTTTCAAATCATTGTAAGTGGGAAGAAATGGTTTTAAGACAGAACAAAACATATTGGAAGCTAATCCTTATGCTTACTTAGTTGCCTGTTCAAAATATTCTCTGTCACTTCTATTCCCCCAGAAATTTCTTGGCTTGATAGCTTTGGGATCCAACTACCAAGGATATTTGAAACAACCAGTTGTGCTGAACAAGCAGTGTGGTAACCCGCCAGAAAGCCACCCTACGTTTTGCATCTATACCCAGTGCTCTCAGATATATTAGCCTGTTTATCATGAAAATACAGATGTGTCTCCTGGCAAAAAGAACCCATTATTGTCTTTGCTTTCTCTTCAAGATCATGAAACACAGATAGCAGAGGAGAATTGCTACAGAACATCCAAAAAAAGTATGACTAGTTGACAAGTTAGAACCTTATGTCTTTCTTATCAAAAGAGTGTGCCCTCCCATTGGCCCTTCTCCTTACGTCAATTTGGCTTTTCTTATAGCATCTCCTTTGTTTCTTCAACTTCCAAACATTCTTATTCCCCACATTACCAATATTCATATAGGGTAAAATCTCATGATTAGTTGAAATGCAGTGAGGAGAAAATTAAATGAGAACATTTCTAATTGAATTTTCCAAAACTGACTTTTCTTTTCAGATTAAAATTTTTTTCAGGTAAAAGTTGTTTCTAACTTCAAGATTTGCCACCTGATAATGAATATAAATTAACTGAAAACTTATTTCATTAGTACTAAAATTCATTCAATGAGTTTGTATGATATAAAGAAGCAAAGAATTAGGAATTATGCTAAAAAAATTCACATAAATATAGGAGTAACTTTTCCTAACAATAAGATTTTGTTTGGGCCTTTAGAAAGGGTCTTTTAATATCTCTGCTTAGAAACTGGGCTAGTAGAATATTCTGGTTTCTTTTATTTCTATATAAGACCACATCTTTCTCATTCATATATATTTTACATATATATATGCATATATAAACATACACATACACACACATATATAAAATTGCACTTTCTTTTTTATTCAATTGTTACTTTAGCAGTGTCTGCAATTAAGAACCAGCTCACTAAATGAACTGTAATTATTGCAAATTGTGGTAAGCACCAGTAATTAAAATGTTGCAGTAATGCTAGCCAGCTTTGCTAGATGCCCTTTGAGAATAGCATAAAATGATATTATGTCTTTAACTGGTGTTTGTATTACAGATGAGAAAACCTGGAAATTCAGGCCTTCAGAATCCTTTGGCTGAGTCTTTAGTGCACAATGTGAAGTGAGGATTAATAGTTATCCAGTGAATTCAAACTGGGAAGATAGTCAATTTGGTTAATTCCTAGTCAAAGTGGCTTTTTCTTTCTAATGTGCAATCTTTAGGCCATAAACATACATGGCTTCCCCATGGGGGAAAATGAACAATAAACTCTAATCTCTTCTTTGTGTTTGCAGGATACTAATAGTGAGTCTTCTGGGTACAAAAGCAAGACGGAACTCCATCAATACCCACCCATCTTTTGAGGAGCCTCACCCAGCTGCTACCCCCAGTGAACTCTCCAGCTGTGCAGTCATTTGGCAGAGTGCACTGTTATGCATAACTTAAAGCTATGTGTGTGTGACTCCAAAACAACTGTGAATACAGATTGTCCACATGAAAACCCCAAACTATTTGCAAGTGAAAAACAATGGAATCAATGATTTGATGGTCATAAAAGTGACCCAAATATCAGATTTAGCATTGAATGATTCCATCAATCAACAACATATTTATTTGGTTCTTTTCCACCTTGGCTACAGATGATATAAAAATGCCATCTGATTAACCAATCAATACTTGTGACTTAGAGAAATATGGGGTGATATGGGTTACTATATATTAATTAAAACAGAGAATATCAGTAGCTATGTAAAAAAAGTTTTAATGAATAAGTATGGTATTCCAAAAGATTTTGAGTACAACAAATCCACATAAGGTTCAGAGATTATGGAGGCTTGGGGTGAAGAAAAATATAGTAACAATAGTAACAGAGCATGGTGTCCAACAGATATTTTACCTTCTATAATGACAAAACTATTTTGATTACCAAAACCATGCCAAAAGGCAGAACTCCTGGTCCTCACTATGATAGATTATTGGGTATTTTAATAATTCACCATAAATAATTGAAAAACTAGAGAAAAATAAAAATCAACTGATTTGAGACACTGTACAATAGGCAATACAGGGTGCTTGATTCTTATGAAAAGAGAAAAACACATTTACCTTTACATACATCCCAGAATTGCATCTGGGGACTTTTTCTTTTTCTTTTATTTTTCCAGATTGTAGTACAAGAGAATAGAATGCATGCAGGAACACTAGACTCCCCAGACAGAACAAACAGAGGCAGGAACTCAGAGTTATCAAGGTGGCCAGCATGTTAGAGTATCAGAAAATAAGAAACAGCATAGTGGAGAAGTTCAAACATCTGTATAAAGAGTCTCCTTCACTCACTGGTCAAATAATAAGCTGTATATACAGAGTAAATTTTTATGAGGCCTGTAAAACTATAGCCACTGAGGGACAGTGGGACAAATGCAGAGTACAGAGGGTACTCAATGCTAAAAGACATTGGAGTTCCAAGCAGCCAGAACAGAGATGACTCACTGAAAACCTCAATCATTCAATCCAGACTCTTAAGACCAGATCTTAAGAGAAAGACAAGTCCATTCCTCAAGTAAGGGCTTCACTTGAATAATCTTTACAAACCTTAAAATTAAGGCTCAATTGAATCAAGTGGAGTTGTCATCATATTAACTGCCTGCTATAACATATATCAACATATTTTAAAGATAGCATAACTTAGAGTCTTAAAAGGTAGTATCCACAACATGCAAAATTCAATAAAATATTCTAGATGCATAAAGAATAATTTTGAAATGTGACTTATAACTAGGAGAATTATAGTGAATAAAAGTAAACTCATATGAGATACAGACATTGGAATTAGCTCTCAGTGAGTAAAGAACAAATAGTGAAAGAGAGAGATCTCAATGATATAAAAATGTATTCAAGGATTTAAAGAAAAAGGTAATGTGTGAATAGATGATAAATTATAACAAATGCAAACTATGAAAAAGAATGAAAATTTTAAACTGAAAGATAATATTATTTAAATAAATCTTCCAAGTGCATGGATTTAACAGCAGACTGCACATATTCTAAGATCACTTAATAAATACTTCCAAACTGAAACACAGAGAGAAAACCATGGAAACTCAATGAACTGTGGCATAGTATCAAGTGGTCTAATATGTATGTGATAGAATAAGAGACAGGAAGTATCAAAAGTAATCTATGGTGGAAAAATTCTGAACAGTCATCTTCTCTGTGTTAGGGAATTGGCTGAGAAGCATCATGAGGAAGCTTTTGAAAAGATGGAATTATTCCATGTTTCATAATTGTGTGAGTTGCATAGTTGAATGTATTCCTCAAATATCACTGAACTATATATTCTTTGTGCTTTTCATTGTTTATAGATTATATCTCAATAAGAAACAGAAAAAAAATCAATGGATAATTTTCAGTTAGCATCATTACCTGATATACAAAATACTGGTAACAATTTATCATCCATGAAATCTTACCTATCATTAGCTCTCACTGTGACCAATTGTTGGTATCATTCTCCTTTCTTATTTTTTTATAGTCTCTTCTAGTTATACTTTTATTCACCATAATATCAAATATTCATGTTTCATGCTTCTGTTATTGGCCCTCTTTTATTCCTATTTCATTATTCTTTCAAGGCCTGCGATATGATTAGTATAATTCTGGTGCTCAATGTTGGATGGATGGATGAATGGATGGCTAAATAATGAGTATACTTCTGCCTATCTAGTCATTGAATTTATGTGTTAAGCACTCTTCCATATGTTGAAGATACAGTTGTGGACAAACTAGAAAAATAACTCTGCTTTCTAGAGTTTATAATTTACTGTATCTAATGATAATATCTTAGTCCAACTGCCAAGGTTAAACTCACAAAGAGGAGCATTTCTGTTTTAAATGTGTACCCTCTAAGTCACTGCCAGAATATATTGCTAAGTACTAGATCTGATTTATTACTCCTACACATAATCTTTTTTTTTTTTAATTTTCCCTCCATAAACTTTCCAATACCTTTGGCATAGTCATAAAATTTTTTCTGTTCACCATTCTTCCTGTCACTATATAAGAGATTCCTTCAAAGTAGAATGTCTCCCCTGCTTCTTCTTTTTTCTTTTTTCATTGGTTATTTTTAGTTACACATAACAGTAGAATCCATTTTGACATAATTATAAAAGACTGAAATATATCTTATTCTAATTCAGATCCCAGTACCTCTCCTTCTCCCTGCTTTTGACATTAACCTCAATACATCCTTGCAGAATTCTCCTTACTCATTCTCCAAAGCTGCTTACAAGATCTCAGTGAGTAAAGAATAAGAGAGAGAGAGAGAGAGAGAGAGAGAGAGAGAGAGAGATATCTCAATTATATTTACTTGACCTACTTGACAGAGTTAAAGTTTTCTTATTGTTTCTTCTCAGTACTTCCTAAATATCTTGTATATGGGTCTATCTGTAAGCTGGCATTAATAGAGATCACCCTGCCATAACAGTGCATACTGTGGACATACAAAAAAAAGGATATAGTAGAAAAATTAGGGATTTGGTATTATTACCAAAAAAAAAAAAAAAAAAAGCATTGGTAGTCTAAAAGTTCAATTCATGGCAGACACAGTCAGCAGCCAGCTACCTAACTACTAACTGTAATCCCAGGTCCCAGAGTCAGATGAAGGAGCACATTTGTCTTTCAGAAGCAGTTTATTAAAAGGATATAAAGCATGGACTGGTTCAACCAAATTTGGACAAAGATAGTTATGAACCAAATCATTGGAAGTGAGAAATATTTTTGCTCTCAAACACAGAAAACTCAGGAACAATTTTGAATTCTATGGCATCATTATCAAACTAGGATGCTGCTGCCATTTAACTGGCCATGAGATACAAACATCTGATATGAGCTGGTTTGGGAGTAAAATCTCATACTTTATTTTACTTGTAGAAAGTACACTTATTCTGTTGAGCAGTGAGACTGTTGAAGGCCATGCTAAGTTCTTCTCTATATCTAATATTACTTGTGGTTCATTTTATGCTCATTTTATGTTTTAATAACAAATTAATATTTTTCACTGAGATTGGAATTCACACAAAGATTTCTCTGGTCCTTAAGCATTCATTCTTTCTTCGGAATTATGAAAGTTTTTGTTGCCATGAGAACACTTTGCCAATTAAAAACTTTGTGAAGCAAATAATCTAAAGATGTCACTTCCAAATATCAAACACATAAGTCATCTCAAATCAAATAATAAGCTTTATATTGCATAGATAATTTTTCTTTATTCTATTTTTTCATTTCATAACTGATAATTTTAATTCCATTTATATTGTTTATTCAAGTGTATGAAGCTGTTCTCTGCCCTCAATGTGTGTAATGGACTTCTGTGATATTTGAAAGCACTTGTCCATGCCGTTCAGTAAAACACTGATTCAAGGAGGTTGAGCAGATGCACCCTCGGAAGATGTAGCCTGGAAAAGCTCAGCCATCCTGGTCTTGCTTTAGAAGATTCACAGTGCACCTTAATATATTAAAGACCTCAGGAAGTCCTGTGTGGGAAGAGAATAATTTTTAACTCACAGGTCTCCAGTTTGTTGTAAAATAGTTTCTTCATTACAAACCATCAGTCTTTGAAAGAGTCTTTCTGAGGCTAACAAACTTTAAGAGATCTCTCCTAAAGAATTATAAATGCCTTCTTCTTTTTTAATTTTTTATTTGTTTTAATTAGTTACACATGACAGTACAATGACCTTGACATATCATACATTTGAATCAGATGGCATATAATTTCTCATTTTTATGAGTGTACAGGTTGCAGAATAAATGCCTTCTAGGAAGACATGGAATCAGAAGTGAAATCCTGATTGACTTTGGTGTCAGAAGTCAAAGGTTCAAATTACCCAAACCAGTTCTGACTCTGTCCTGCAGAAAGTTTTTAACCACTCTGAAGATTACAAAAACTGTCTCACAGATACAATGTTTTCAACTGATCTTAGTTTTATTTTTCTTACTTCATAGTATTTTCCCAAATGCTGATTAATGGACCAAGTCCTGGACTGCTGGCCTAGCTGAGGTTGATGTCCTTTAAACATGTGGTCAGTCTCACTGGTGACACCTGTTCTCTGGTAAGCCAGGTGGGGTGTAGTGATATTGAGACTAAGCAGAAGATCAGTGGGGAAGTGGTTATTCCACCCACACACTCTCACATGTTACAAACTGCAGCTGGTGATTATCTCTCAAGAGAAGTCTACTAGCGTGCATGTCAATGAAAAGTCCCGGGGCTTTGTTTGGCACGTGTGTGCCTTAATTACTGACCCCTACTCTAGCGAGGTCAACAAAGAAGAAGTTCTCTACTTTTCTGAGAAACAAAGGGAATGAAACAATCATAAAATCTGCCAGAAGAGTTAAAATCAATAATTTTTCAAAATATTACCTGGAGGTTTCCTCATGCTAAAAGCACTATATTATCTGCAAGTTTTGTCTTCTATATTATTCAGTGCTCTCTATAAATAAAAATTGTGTACTAAAACTATTGAATTTCACTGATTCATGAATACATACGTTTTTCTACAAATTTTAAACAGATAAGGGTTTGTATAAGACCAGTTTTTGTATCAGTTTTTTCATTTTGGTTTGTCCTAAGAAATGACAAGTACTTCTATTGGAATATGGAAAAAGATTTTGGTGAAAAGGGTATCCCTGAATAAAAAAGAGCTTAGTCACTCTCTATGGTACTGTCTGCCCCGAAGGACAGCAGAATAAAATAGACATTATTATTGCTGTATGTATATACGTGACTGCATGACCAATGTGATTCTGCAACCTGTACATGCTGAGAGCCATTGCCAAGTAGGAATGATGCATCGAAATTTTCTTGTCAGCCTACCCCATGTTGCTTAGAGGAAGGACTCTCCATTGTAGAAATGGGCTTGCCTTTGGACCCAGGTCATTTGAAGTGACATTGCATGTATGCTTGAGTAAGGTGACCTTGCTCAAGGACCAGGGCGGATCCGGGTTTAGGAAGGATCAGGGATTAGGGAGTATCCCGCTCCTTGGGTTTAGGGTGGTTCCAGGTTTAAGGTGTACCCTGCTGGGAATAGGGCGTATCCTGATGATTAGAGCCTGGTGGAGTACTGGATTTGGCCCAGAACGTGGATTTCCTCAGAATGTGATTGTAGAGGGCCGGTGTGAGTTCAGGAATAAAGAATTGCTGTTTGAATCTACAAGGCTGTGAGTGGCTCGTGATTTTGTGCCCAGCCAGACTGCGGCATGTACACTCAGAAAAATGAGAAATTATACCCCATCTGATTCAAATGTATGATATGTCAAGATCATTGTACTGTCATGTGTAACTAATTAAAACAAATTAAAATAAATAAATAAATAAACAAACAAATAAATAGCTTAGTCACTCTCTATGGTACTGTCTGCCCTTTCCCTACCACATCTTCACATTCCAGTTTCCACACCCCATTTCTACCCATGGAAAAGTATAAGGCAAAGCACATGGCATGCCAATATTCTCTTTCAGAAAAATAAAAAATAAAAAAAAGTCTTTGGTCAAATTTCCTCAACACTTAACCAAACCTTAATAGGGGTGCTAGAAATTTGAGGGATACAGATTAAATTTAGTTAACTAATAAATACTGAAATAAAAACTAAATTATGTTTAAAAATAAAACTACATTCTTTTCTGGTACATCTAGAGTAATGATATGGGATCAGAAGTTTCATATTTCTAAGGAGCAATTCTGTGGTTGATTGCAATGTTAGATGACCTCCAGGGACCTCCAGATGAACTATCCCCCTGAGCTGGGCAGGCACACACAAAGAAGGTCCACAAATAAAAGGCAACACAACAGCATCACTCCTGCTTGTTTGTTCTCTCTCTTTCTTTCTTTTTCTTTTTTCTGTTTAGTTTTTTTTTCTTTCTTTTTTTTTTTTTTTTGGTAATGAAAATATGAAGTAGTTCCAGATGGTGAGCAAGTGGCCAGACTCACATAAGTTGCTAAGCTTGTTGGCATGAGAGAACCTGCTTCGTGGTGACATACAAGTACAGAATCCCCACAGCCTTGCTTCCTGGTGAAACTGGGGAGAACAAACCAACAATAGAGAAATGAGTACTGTAATTTATCTTGGAGGCCATTTAGGTTGTTTATCCCAAACTACATTTTGATTCGAGTTACAGTTTAATTATGAGTATTTGTTCTCTAACAGAGACTAAACAAAGGGTAACTATTTTCTTTTATCTTTTTCTTTGTTATGAAAATTTCAGTTTCTTGTTTGCCTCCCTCTCTCTTTAAATAGTGTCTTATGCTATGTGAACACATTCAGCTCCATTTCTTTCCATTCGGACAAATCTCTAAAACAAACTCCCACTAAGATAGAGCAGAAGTTTGAACATGTTAGAAGTGTATGACTTTAATAACACCTTAAATACTTCCTTAAGCTTTTATTGCATGCATTTGTCGAGTCCCTTGGGTTATGAAGGAGATACTACCAAGTCTTTCTGTGTATCAAACTCTTGACAAATTTTCAGAGTAGGGAAGCCCACCATGTTAACAAAACTTTCTCCAAGTTTCTGTCAGGGTATTTTTGATACTGAAATGTGAAATAATTATGCCACTGGAGGCTCCCAGATTATGTTCACTCTCCTGTGTGGCTTGCCTGACTCCTGTCCTGGGTGGCAGTGACTGGGATTTGCCCTCTTGATCTTGAAGCCCATACTCTCTTTTCAGAATATAGTCATTATTTTTACAACTATTCAAAGATTACTTTAACCATATAATTTTTATAAAATATATTGTTGATGAATAATTTTTTTCTATCTAAAATACTTTACACTATGGTTGCTGCTGTTTGTTACTTTCTATGGTGGGGAACTGTTTTCACTTGTTAGCAGTAGTAGACTCCCTGAGACTGTCTCGATCCTCTTTGGTTTCTGCCTAAATTGTAATGATGAATGTTACTAACCATTCCATTTTTGGCAGAGCAGGAATCAAATTTTGGGTTAGAGCAGGAATCAAACCCTACATTGCTAAATTAATAAACCAAATCCTCTACTGCTAAAATTAACAAGAATGATGAATTAATTTTAAAATCTTTTAATACATAAACCATTATGTTTAACAATTTTATAAAAGCTCCTTCATTATAGAGATTCTATAATGTTAATATTTAACTAATTCACACTCACTGTCCTGATAGTAATATATTTTAATTGTTTGAACCTATCATTTGCATTATTCATCAGGTTTAAAAAATAAACATTTCCTTATCTATTTTTTGAGACAAATACATTCTTCTAAAAATACCATATTTCCATTGTATTCTGAGTTTTGTACTGTTGAACTTTGAACTTTGTTATAAAAGGTTTTATATTTCAATTGATATCATCTAATGTTGCTACATGGTTTCAACAAATCTATCATGAATGATGGACAAAAAATTATTGAACAAAAATGAAATGAGCACAATATTACTTTATCACTGATAAACTGCATGTCATTCTATCTGAAAGAGTAAATGTGGATTCTATGAACTTGATTTTGTTTTTTCTCAAAAATTTATCTTTGGTATTAGAACAATGAATGGTATTTTAAAACTCTTATACCCTAGATGTTCAGTTCTTATTCAATCCAAGCCCCTCTGTACATAGTTGCTGAATTTCACATTGTACCACATTATTGCATAAGGAGTTGAGGGCTTTCACTCAAAACTCATAGAATTTCAAATTTAAATATCAGCTTAGTCCTCTATTACCTTTAAAAAATGTTTATGTCACTGAAATATCTGAATCTCAGTTTTCCAAAACTTAAATTGGGCTAATAATATTTACTGCATAGGTTTGTTATTAGGATTATAAAATGTAAATTTATAACTATGCATAATTTATAAATTAGATATATACCAAAAATGTGGAGCATGAACACTATGGTTACTATTAATATGGTAATTTCAATGCAATAATTTGACACAGAAATTATAACAAAATATTCAATGAATTTGAATTTTTGAAACAGCATATCCTTTATTGAAAATGATTTGTAACTTAGCAAAACGTGTTATTCTTGCAGGAAAGTGAACATCAAACTTTGGCACTGACTTTTTGAAAATATTATTTAAAGGGTTCTTTTGTTCCATGGTGACAGCTATAAGATTTTAATATAATCATTAAATGAAGGAATTTTCTTATGATTTTTCAAGTTGAAACATTTAAAGCACCAAAGGACAAACCTTTGAAAGGAAGGTACTTTTCCAAATACCTGAAATTCCTGTACTTCTGCATCTACACTTGGGACTTCCTAGATATTGACCATATTGGGAAAAAAAATCCTTCTACAAGGAAATGCAACTTTTAATTTTAAGTATTTTTCCTTAAGAAATTTCAGAATGGAAAAAAAAAGAATAAGAACGCTGAGATTATAATATAGGTGAAAAGTAAATACTGAACCAGTCTTTCTCAAAGCTTATTTTTAAATAAATTACATTTGCTCAGTGTAGACATACACCACTTATCTGGTTATAATCCCAAATTCATTCAGAACTCTGTCATTGGAATCCCTGTGAGGTACTTACAGAGGCACCCTTAATTATGGAAAGGCATAGCAGCTACTATTACAATCAGAAGTGGGTTAATATAGTAAGTCAAATGCAGACCCAGATATGGAGAGCAAATCTTAAAACATGATTACAATACAATGTACTTAATTAGACTATATTTATTTGTTGGAAATAAATTTTCTGAAAAAAGCTCATGATCTGGACCATCTGGTTCCAAAGTGGGTATTTGATGACTTTAATTGCAACAAACATGTATCAAGTGACAACCAGGAACTCAAGGCATCAGGGACCCAACCATGAATAGAATGCAAATGCCTGTCCTCCAGGATATCACTGTGTCTGATGACAAATGTGTAACAAATTGTTATAACACACTGTTTGAATGTGCAGAGTCTAGAGAGATGCAGTGAAGAGGATTTATCTCAGACTCTCCTCAAACACTCTATGAAAATTCACTGAGGAGATGACACAGTAAGAGGGACATATGGACAGTGACAGGTGAAGGTCACAGCTTTATAACTAAGGGATCTAGGTTGCTTTAGTTTTGAGCTCTTATTTAGTTTCCATGAGAAACAAAGGATCACTGTCTAAGCAAGGTTGACTTGAACGTGGTAGGTAATTGACAAAGTCAATTTGTACTTGGTCAAAGAAGAAAACAAAATCTCAAACGTAAGCAAGTTTGCCTCCCCCCACCCCTCAGATAATGGTTTTGCTGCTGCTTTACCCTGGATCTGAAAACAGATTTTTGAAAGCATTGTGCCTGTTCAGTATCTTTTCATTTATTCTTTGCTTTGAACCAAAAGTTGTTATGAAGAGTTCATATATCTGCTGCTTCTAATTCTGTGTTTCTGTTTATTGTATGTAGATTCTGTATTCTTTCTTTGAATACAGTAAATGAAATATATTTTACATTTGTGAACAAAATTATTACTGATAGATTTAAGTATTTTAAAATGTATATTAATATGGGAGGCACTCAAAATATATTCTTACCCTCCCAAAGAACTGTAATGGCAGTAATTTGGCTACATACAGAATTCATTTTATGTTGCCAAACCTTTGCAGCCTCTTCAAATTGTCAACAGGAAGTGGGAGTTCCTTAACCACAAAACCGTTGGAATTGATAGTATTTTGAGAGTACTGTGAATGGGATTCCCTAATGTCATTTCTCAGATTTTGGCAACAAGGTTGGTGACCAGAGAATTCTTGAGGCTGAGCCCTTAGGTCTGGAACATGTTTCCTGTTCATTATCCTGCAGTATGAAGTTACTAGTTCCGAAGTTATAATACAAGGAACATCTGTTTTATACTTTTTATAGCAATTGAAAGAATTTCTCACAGTCGGGGTGAGCCTTATTGATGAGGTAAGTTAATTTTTGTCATTCTATGAATTATATTTATTTGTTCTTAATCTTTGATTTATGTACTCAGAGAAAGATTCTTTTGAATGAATGCAAAATAACAAAGCACACTAAATAGTATTAACATACACCTAAACCTATAGGCTACCATAGTTGTAAATGGCCTCATTCATCTGGGTCCTTTAGAAGCAGACACTAACGAATTACAAATAATTTTGCAGGTAAATGCCTGTGAAAGATAAAGGGAGGAGTAAGCAAGAAGACTTTCAGAGGAGCATGCAGATATAACACCCATGACAGAAGAGAGGGAAGAAAGAAGCTTTGAGAAAAACAGCTTCCCATAGCTGTACAGCTCTAGGAAAGTCTTGGCCAGGCCAACAGGGAACCCCAAAGCAAAAGTTGGATTATTGGAGGGCACTGTATTGGCCAAAAGAGGCTAGAACTTCACTTCCCCCCATAGTGCTGTGCCATTATTTGATGGAAATTTAACTAGAACACGTGTTCCATGAACACTGCAGTGGAACCTGGAACTGTGCAGCTGGAGACTGTCAGGTAACTCTGCTGAGCAGGGCAGGGTCTTATAAAGGAGGACCTGAGCAGTTTAGATAGATGGCCACCATACTTACATATGTTTTGTTTCCTTTAATGAAAATCTCACTTATGAAGAGAAATAAAAGATGCTAGAGATTTCAAAAACTATCACACTCTCTTTGATTATATTAGTACTTTCAGTAATTTTGACAAAATAATTATGTAAAGTATATCAAAAGAAATAAACTTCAAAGTCTCAGTAGTTAACCATTTAAGATTGATCTTTTTGACCTTAGAACGTTTGGGGATCACTTAATTTTTTTTCAACATTAGCATAAAGTTTGTAAAGATAATTAAAGGCATTTTGTTTGAACAAAATTGAGGATTTTATTTTATCATCTTATTCGGATATAAGGAAGAGTATTATAATAAAGAAAAAATGGACAATAGAGAGTAATTTGTGTTGTATGGTATGGAAATTAGAGGGTGGAACTAGATATGATGCTTTTTATTATTTGCCTTAGCTGGAGTCTTCAGTGTACTCTTTGAAAAATATTTTGATTGGAGTGGGTAGAGAAACATGGCTTAACCTATACAGTATACGAAGTGTATAACAAAACAGCTCAAAAGAAAGTTAACGATAGAGGAAAATGTTTAAAACCATTGCTAAGGAGAATAAAATGAAAAACAGCCTGTAAAGGTTTTTCTTCTTTCCTCTTTCCTACTTTTATTTATTTATCAATATTTTAACAATCTAATCTTTGAGTAATAAGATTATATTTCTGTTCTTTGGGTTCTATATTTGTAAATGTCCTACAATAAAGATGTGCTGTTATTATAATTCTGAGAAATAATATAATATGTATAAATACTTAGAGCTCAGGGTAATTATTTGCATGCAAATTCATATCCACCAACATACCTCACAATCACTAATGCATGCAACACAGCATCAGTAGCAACATAAGAGAAGAAAGTTATTGGACATATGATTCTCTTGCACCATCAAATTTGTATTATACAACTCAAACTCGCAGGCTGAATAAAATACATGTCTATATATTCAGTTTTATCTTGATGAAGTTTCCATCTGACATGATAAATATCCCCAAATCTCCAAATTTTGACTAGAGCCAAAGTATTGAACTCTATTCACTCTAAATAAATAGTATTGGCTTTCACATGTGGTTACGTAACCTCTAATAACATTTTCAACATATATTTTATTTGTAGTGCTTGTGTTTATTTCTAACTTTTTATTTACCCTGATGTTTCTATGCATGCAAAGAAATAGATTGAAAGTGCTAAAAAAAGGAATATGGGAAATATGATTACAGTGGTAAAAATTTTTCAGAAATCTTTTAAACTGATAATAAGTAGAAGTTCATATTTTATAGGACACATTGTTTAAGAGAAGGTATAATTATATAAGACAAAAAATAGAGTGTCAGGCTATTGTGATTAAATATAGCTGGACAGAGAGAGGGAAGAGTGATCTCAAACAGAAAAATATTTGAGATTTTGTAGGTATTTTTAAATACTCTTTAACATTTATTCTGGAAATAACTAGGAGTTTCAAAAATGTAGAGGTATGCCTGGTTAATATACTATTAATAATCCTTTGAATGCAACTAGAATGTCCAAGAACTAGTGTATATAAAGAACTCAAAGAGTTAAACTCCAAAAAAACCAAATAACCCAATCAATAAATGGGCCAACGAACAGAACAGACACTTCTCAGAAGGTGATGTACAATCAACAAATATACGAAAAAATGTTCATCATCTCTAGCAATTGGAGAAATGAAATTCAAAACTACTCTAAAATTTTATCTCACTCCAGTCAGAATGGCAACTGTTAAGAATACAAACAACATTGAATCATCCTGATTCAATTTGGGCAAATCATATGACTGTAGAAATTTGTCAGTGCCTTCAGTATTTTCTATGTTATTGGAGTACAAGTTTTCAAAATAATTTCTAATTATCTTCTTTATTTCTGTAGTGTCTGTTGTAATATTTCCTTTTTAATCACAGATGTTAGTAATTTGAGTTTTCTCCTTCTCTTTGTTAGTATGGCTAAGGGTTTGTCAATTTTTTTCAAAGAACAAACTTATTGTTTTGTCACGTTTTTTAATTGTTTCTTTTATTTCAATTTCATTGATTTCAGCTTTGATTTTAATTATTTCCTGTCTTCTACTGCTTTTGGTGTTGATTTGTTCTTCTAACAAGTATCTTATATCCAGCAAAAATTAAGCTTTTAGGGCTTAATTTCTAGGGCTTTGAGATATAATGTAAAGTCATTTATTTGTTGACTTTTTCTTATTTTAAAGAATGAACTTTCCTCCTAACACTGCCTTCATAATGTCCCAGAGATTTCAATATGTTGTATCTGTGTTCTTATTCACCTCTAAGAATTTTTTCACTGCTCCTTGATGTCTTTTGCAACCCATTGTTCATTTAGTAGCATATTATTTAGTCTCCAGGTGTTGGAGTCGTTTCCATTTTTTATTCTATCATTGATTTCTAATTTCATTCCATTATGATCTGATAGAATGCAGCGTAGTAGCTCTACATTTTTATATTTGCTAAGAGTTGCTTTGTGGCATAATATATGGTCTATTTTAGAGAAGGATCCATGTGCTGCTGAGAAGAAAGTGTATTCACTCATTGAAGGATGAAACATTCTATATATGTCAGTTGAGTCTAAGTTATTGATTGTATTATTGAGTTCTATTTTTTTTCTTTGTTCAGCTTTTGTTTGGAAGATCTATCCAGTGGTGAAAAACGTGTATTAAAGTCACCCAGAATTACTGTGTTGTGGTCTATTTGACTCTTGAACTTGAGAAGAGTTTGTTTGATGAATGTAGATGCTTCATTGTTTGGGGCACATAAATTTATTATTGTTATCTCTTGTTGATGAATGGTTCCCTTAAGCAGTATGAAATATCCTTCTCTATTCCTTTTTATTAACTTTGGATTGAAGTATATTTTATTTGATATGAGGATGGAAACCCTTTCTTGCTTCTGCAGTCCATGTGCATGGTATTATTTTTCCCAACTTTTCGCCTTTAGTCTATCGATATCTTTTCCTATGAGATGAGTCTCTTGATGGCAGCATATTATTGGGTCTTTTTAAATCCAATCTGACAGTGTGTTTCTTTTGATTGGTAAGTTTAGGTGGTTAACATTTAGGGGTATTATTGAGATATGATTTGTATTCCCAGCAATTTTTATTTATCTTTTGTATTTAACTTGACTCAGTTTCTCTTTGATTACTTTTTTCTTTAGTGTAATATCTCCCTTTGCTGATTTTCATTGTTTTTCATTTCCTCATCATGGAATATTTTGCAGAGGGTGTTCTGTGGTTTAGGCTTTCAAGTTGTAAATTCTTTTAACTTTTGTTTATTATGGCAGGGTTTTATTTCATTGTCAAATCTAAAGCTTAATTTTGCTGGATATAAGATTCTTGGTTGGCATCCATTTTTTTTTCAGAGCTTGATATATGTTGTTCCTGGATCTTATAGCTTTCAGGATCTGGGTTGAAAAATCTACACATAATCTAATTGTTTTCCCCCTATATTTAGTCTGATTCTGGTTTTAATATTCTCTCCTTATTCTTCATGTTAGGCATATTCATTATAATATGACTTGCTGTGGATCTAGTGTGATTTTGTACATTTGGCATCCTGTAAGCCTCTTGAATTTGGTTTTCCAATTCATTCTTCATGCATGGAAATTTTCTTATATTATTTCATTGAATATATTATTAATTCCTTTGGTTTGGAACTCTATGCCTTTCTCTATCCCAATCACTCTTAAATTTGGTCTTTTAATGCTATCTCATATTTCTTGAATGTTCTGCTCATGGTTTCTTACCATCTTCCCTGTGTGGTTTACATTCTTTTTTAGATTATATATTTTGTCTTCTTTGTCTGAGTTCCTGTCTTCCAAGTGGTCTAATCTGTTGTTGATGCTATCAGTGAACTTTTAAATTGTTCCTTTCATTTCAAGAATTTCTGTTTGTTTGTTTTTAGAACCTCAATCTCCATATTAAAGTAATCTTTTGATTCCTACATTTATTTATGTAGCTTTTTGTCAAAATGATCTTTAGCTGCATGCATTTGCTCTCTTATATCATGCTTTAATTCACAGAACATTTTAATCATGTACATCCTGAACTCCTTCTTTGTACTTTCTTCTGCTGTGCTGGCCATGGATTCTAATAATGTGGTATCTTGATTTGTTTAGGGTGCTTTGTTCCCTTGGCGTTCATATTTCTTGTGTGTCTTTCCTTCTAGAACTATGGATCCTAAACATTACCATTTTTACCCTATAGGCTTAGAGTGACTCTGTAGGGATCCAATACCTCTCCTTTGAAGTGAAGGACAATGTTAACAGATTCCAGTATAAACAATATACACCCTAAAAACAAATGTTTGCTATTAAGATGTTTATAGTTGGGTCACAATGTACAGAAATGGTTACTTCAATTATTATCTACAATATACTCAGTAGGTTTGTAAAAAGGTTCGGATGGTGGACAAAGAACCAAGGATGAAGTGTAGAATGATATGCTGAGAAGGTAGGATGTGAGGCTATAGAGTTATTATATTTTAGGAAGTGTGAAAGAGAAATCTAAACAGGAAAATTAATACCAAGAGAAGGAAAAGGAAGTAATTTGGGGTAGACAAGTAAGTGAAAAGACAGTAGAGTACATAAAACAAACACACATACATTTAAGAAATTAAAAAATTAAATGGTAGAAATCGGTGGGCAAATAAAAAAGAATGTACAACACAACTGTAATATAATATTCAGTCCTCAAAAATCCTAATTCATGCAAAGTACTTGGTTTTACATATGTTGGGGATATGAGGGCGGGCAAATAGAGAGGAAGAGGGAAAAAATTCTTGAAGGTTGAAACAGGTTTGTTTTGGTTGGAAATTCGTGTCTTTCCTGCTTCCCTTCTCATCCAATAAGTGGGGTAGTCTGTTGCTAGCTGGTATGTCTGTCCTCAGGATGGTGAAGGTAATCAGGGTGTCATTGTGCCAGGGTAGTAGCTGCTTGGGAAAAGGGGGAGTTAGGAACTGATTGTCTGGCCAGCTAGAGTTTCAAATTGGGAGTTGCCCCCACTAAAGATGATGATGGTGACCCAAGGTGGAGGCGTCTGCTTTCAGAGAGGTCTTAGAAGGTGGCCAAGGAACTATTACACAAGGCTATCCATGTTTTCCTAAAGAGCTTAAGGAGCACAGAAGATATTCAGGTGGAGTAGTTGTATGTTAGATATATTTTCCAAACAGCTTGGGAGTAGGAAATGGAGCAAGATTGGCAGCAGGGGTTAAAAAATGAAATCAAGACATACTGAGGCCAGACATGACTATAGTTCCAGTAACTAGGGAGGCTGAGGCAGGAAGATTAGAAGTCCAGGGCCAATCTCAGCAATTTAGTGAGACCATGTTGCAAATTAAAAAAATAAAAAAGGCTGTGGATATAGCTCAGTGTTTAAGCAGCCGTGGGTTCAATCCTGGTACAAAAAAAGAAAAAAAAAAGACATACTGAAGGATGATAATGGTGATTAATTACATAGAGAAAAAGTGGTTTTCCATTTTCCTCATATGGACCAGGAAATCAGAGAATCAGAGGATCAGAACTGGGGAAGTACATAAATAATAATTGTTTAAAATTGTAGTTGTAGTTAAATTTAAATATAAAATATGGAAGAATATAGAAAAAGTGTATCATTATGGAAAAAATTGAATGAAGATTTCTGTTTTTTCCTTTACCAGATTAGATATCACAGAATTTTTTCCTATTCTTTTACAAACAGTTTACCATTAAATCATTTAACATATTTAACAATGTACGGGGTTTTGCTAGCTTTTGCCTCTAACGATATAAGGACCATAGA
This sequence comes from Urocitellus parryii, assembly GCF_045843805.1. Lineage (NCBI taxonomy): Eukaryota > Metazoa > Chordata > Mammalia > Rodentia > Sciuridae > Urocitellus > Urocitellus parryii. Next base: position 71,894,307 of record NC_135531.1, on the reverse strand, counting down.
CTATCATTAATGTAATCTTCTTTCTACCTTCCATGTTATCATTGACCAGGATTTTAGTTTAAATATTTTAAAGCCCACACAGTTAGTTATAATTACTATTAATTCTTTTCAGTTTTTATTTGCATGTACAAATATGGTTATTTTTCACTTTATTCAAAGTGTTTTTCTTATACCTTATACCTACCTTCTAGATTCATCCTTCTTGAAGCATTTCTTCTACTTATTTAAAAAATTCTTTCCAAGATATAGGTTTTCTTATTTTTAATCCTCTGTAATTAGGATGAGTCTTAAAATTGATAACATAGCATAGTTCAACAGAACTTTTCTTTTACTGATGCATCACACAATATATAGCATCTTACTTCCAGTGAACTCTGGTAGCTCTCTTGTGAAGGTCTATGTACAGAACAACTTTCAGACTTTGTATGTATAAAAGTGTCACTATTTCATTTTCACTCACTATTTCTGAGTATGGAAGCTTAATTTGACAATCATTTTCCCCTAGCACTTTGAAAACACTATTCCACTTGTTTCTGGAGTCTATTGATGCTGTCAGTTTAATTGTCATTTCTTTGCAGGTAATTTATTCTTTTTCATGTCTTTTAAGATTGTTAAGACATATGGAGTTCTGATTTCTCCACATACTTTCTTTCTTTCTGTATCTTGAAGACTTTCCTGAGGAAGTAATAGAAATTATTTTTTTTAAGATTTCTGAAGTCAGCAGTTCTGAAGATAACTATGTCTAAGATATGACTCTGGTGAGGTTGGCTGAACTGCTGTATAACTAAGGACTAAGTGATCATGAAGAGGTTAGGGAGATCCAAGATGGCAGGCGAAAGGTAGGCAGCATTCTGTGTTGCTCCATGACCTGGGACTCAAGTAGTGAGAATACTACTTCTCTGCAAGTGATAGTCCTGCTCCCACCTGGGAATTATGGCCACTGTGCCCATTCAGGACTCTAGGCCTTAACATCAGAGTAGGTCTCCCAACTACTTGCCCATGCAGGACTACCAGGCACCTGCACAGAAATTTCGGTCACCCACCAGAGCAGAAATCACAGCCGCTCCTCCCATGCAGGCAACACCATGGCTTGGCTCTGCCCTCCCATATTGACACCCCATAGATAAGGAAGATGGGTAGGAGGGAAAGGAAGGGGTCATGGGGTTATTAATGATGGTGAAATGTGACGATCATAATTATACAAAGTACATGTATGAAGACACAAATTTGTATGAATATACTGTGTATTCAACAAGGAATATGAAAAATTGTGCTCTATATATGTAATAAGAATTTTAATGCATTCCACTGTTATAAATAAATAAATACATGAATAAATAAATAATTCTTGGATTGTCTCATTCATGAGCATTTGGTTTACATCTCATATCTAAACCATAACAGGACACATACTTCTATTGACTAAGAATACCTGGGTTTGAAACCAAGCTCCATCACTCAGTAACAATGTGGAATAACATGTATTTTCTAAGTTATCTGAGCAGTTAGGTACTCACATAGAAAGTGAGGTTTCTTCTGTGTATTATTTGGTATATTGAATAAAAATAATCCAGTAAATAATTTTGCATGGAGCTTGACTGATAACAGGAATTCATAAATGGTAGCTGTTGCAAGGATGTTGGTAAATAGCTGTAATCTCAGCTACTCAAGAGGCTGAGGCAGGAAGATTTGCTAGTTGGAGGTCAGCCTCAGAAATTTAGTGAGATCTTGTCTCAAAATAGAAAATGAGAATGGTTGGGGTTGTATCTCAATGGTAGAACACTCCTGGGTTCACTCCCAGTACTACAATAAATAAGTAATGAATAAATAAATTAATAAATTAATAAATAAATAAGAATAAATGTTTTGCTAGTTGTAATTATTATAGAGTTTCTTTCCTTAAGTATGATAGCATCTAGGGAAGTTAGAAAATTCTATAATTCAGTTATGTTGGGTTAAATTTCGGCAGTAGCAGTAAGTGGGGACACATAAAGAATGCAATAAAGACTTGACAGGAATAAGGATGCTTTCCTGGGAAGATAACATCAGAAGTGAGTCCTGAAAGAATAGTTGGGATCTATCTGATAGTGTGGAGGGGACCAGTGGGAAGACAGGAAGACTCAGGGATGATATGAAGCAAACACACCTTGGTAGAGTTTGTCTATTTGTCCCATGCCCCGACTTCCTATCCCACTATGGAATCAGCCTCTCTCTCTCTCTAATATATATATATATATATATATATATATATATATATATATATATATATATATAATCGGCATTTGGTTTTGTGGAATTGGCTAACTTCACTTAGCATTACCTTTTCTAATTTCATCCACTTACCTGCAAATTCCATGATTTTATTCTCTTTTATTGCTGAGTAATATTCCATTGTATATACATGCCACATTTTTTATCCATTTATCTATTGAAGGTCATCTAGGTTGGTTCCACAGTTAAGCTATTGTGAATTGTGCTTCTATAAACATTGATGTGGCTGTGTCCCTGTAGTATGCTATTTTTAATCCTTTGGGTATAGACCAAGGAGAAGGATAGCTGGATCAAATGGTGGTTTCATTCCCAATTTCCCAAGAAATGTCCATACTGCTTTCCATACTAGCTGCACCAATTTGCAGTTCCACCAACAGTTTATGAGTGTACCTTTTTCCTCACTTCCTTGCCAACACTTACTGTTGTTTGTCTTCATAATATCTGCCATTCTGACTGGAGTGAGATGAAATCTTAGAGTGGTTTTGATTTGCATTTCTCTAATTGCTAGTGATGATGAACATTTTTTCATGTATTTGTTGATTGATTGTACATCATCTTCTGAAAAGTGTCTGTTCAGGTCTTTGGCCCTTTATTTACTGGGTTATTTGGGTTTTTTGGGTGCTTAGTTTTTTGAGTTCTTTATATACCCTACAGATTAGTACTCTATCTGATGTGTGAGGGGTAAAGATTTGCTCCCAAGATGTAGGCTCTCTATTCACCTCACGGATTGTTTCTTTTGCTGAGAAGAAACTTTTTAGTTTGAGTCCATCCCATTTATTGATTCTTGATTTTAATTCTTGCAGAGTCTTATTAAGAAAGTTGGAGCCTAATCCCACATGATGTCGATTAGGGCCTACTTTTTCTTCTGTTAGACACAGGGTCTCTGGTTGTATTCCTAAGTCCTTGACCCATTTTGAGTTGAGTGAGAGATAATGGTTTAATTTCATTTTGTTGCATATGAATTTTCAGTTTTCCTAGCACCATTTGTTGAATTCACAAGAGGTGAACTGATCAGTCTATGTGAGCTGTGATCTAATTTGTGAATTATTCCACCAATGGACTACCGGATGGCAACTATAGTGGATAGGTGAGGCTGGAGGAGAAAAATCACTAGGGACATGACTTTGGGATTTATATTTTCTCCCTGGTGAGCAGACCTCTCTCTCTTTTTCTCTCTCTAGTTCCTGATTGCCTTATCTTTCCACCATGATGTTCTGCCTCATATTAGGCCTAGAATTATAGAGCTGGCAGAGCATGAACTAAATCCCTGAAATCATAAGCCAATATAAACATTTCCTCCTTTAGAAGTGCTCTTTTCAGGTCTTTTGTTCACAACAATACAAAAGCTAACTAAAATGTTTGTGTTACCACTATCTCCGACCATTCATTCCAAACTCCTGTATAATATAGTACCTCATAATGTGCATGCATTCAATGAACACATTTTAAGGAAGGAAATGAGGAAGTAGAAGGGTTGAAAAGGCTGAGGGGTAAACGAAAGAATTTGGGATGCAGTAAGACAAGAAAAGGAGTTATGAAGCCAATTCAGAAGGTTTGATGGGTCCATTTCCAAATAAATGGGGCAAATTTATGATAAAGAAAAGACAATGTGAAAGGAGGTAAAGTGAGTCACACTTGTACCCTTTAGAAAAAATATATCCAGAACCAACTAAGGTATTTGCCATCTCTAGACAATCAGTTTGATGTGTGTTGTTTACATATTCTGGTGTAAAGTTATCTGGATGGTTATTTTGGATTTTCATCAGCCAAGATTATTAAGGTTTCCTAAAAGGTTTTAGTCTTATAAAAATGCACAAGGTGGGTGAGTAAGAAGGGAATAGTGTAGGTTGATCACTTATGTAATATTGTGAAGATCCAAATATAAATTTCTAGTGGTTTCTCATTATGGAAATGACAATCCCATTGAAATATGAGTCAATGACTTAGCTTAGAATATTATATATAACTTACTTGACTGTGATTCTTCCTATGTGCGGATTCTGACTATGCTGAATCAGGGGAGAAAATAGGATTGTTTTCTTTTGTTTTGTTTTCACTATTTCTAATACTAGTTAATCAGTGACAAACAAAATACACAGTGTCTTTTTTGCTTTTTTGTCTTTTTTTGGAGTATGTGATATTTAATTTGACTTTTAAATAATAATGCATTTCTCTTTTAGAACAACCTAACAGTGAGATGATTTGGGAATGGAGAATAAAATAGGTCTTATCCTAACTCTCTCTCCACTTTAAATTTTTAGTGTATCAAGGATTTTACTTTTCTTAATCTGGGCTTTTAAGTATGGAATGCACGTCGTAAATACCAGAGTAAGTAGGGAAACCTTTAGAAGGAAATAAGTAACTCTGGGATTTTTCTTTCCTCCACTACCCATGTGAGAACCATGATTTTTCTAGGTAGTGACAAAAATCCAAATGTTTTTAATTTATATCTCACTGGCCATTTATTAACTTCCTCGAGAGAAGATAAACTGATTAAGTAAAAAACTATGGTCTAAATACACAGTGCCCATCTAATCAGTTCTACCATTGTGCTTTACAGGGGAATATTAAATTGTAATTATCTGTACATCAATAAATTAAGCAATATGCAACTTACTTGAGATTGACAGGGTAGTTCAATGCAGGGACACATTTGAGTATTTCCCAAACCTGGGGTACTTACATAGGTGATCTTAGGTATATATGTGAAGTATAGAGACATGAAAAATATTAAATTGCATTGTCAAAATGTCAACCTTTTAAAATGATCTTTCAATTTCTTTTTTTTAATAAAAAGAGAGAAGGCCTGAAATCCAGAAACTTTGGTGGATAATAGTGTCAACTTAAAATTAAACATTATTTTGCTTTGATAATATTTATTTTAAATTTATTTCAGTAATCCTAGAAGTTATCTATTATGAACAAGATTGCTTACATAAAAACAGAAAGTCTATTTCAAGAAAAATATTACACAATTGTACACCTTTTTTCTTTTTGATAAGGCAAAAGTCTTAAGTTTGATAAAACAATGTCTGAATTCTGGTACAAGTTTGAGGAAAGTCTTATGGATGTGATATGGCAATGATTTAATTATATAGAGTAAATTCCTTCTATGTTAGAGGACTGAAATGAAGAATTGTAACTTATCAGTCTAATGATACTCTGAACACTTCAGTCTGAATTCCTGTGTAATTTCATACAGCTGTATGTGTGTGTGTGTGTGTGTGTGCCCACACACATACATGAATGCACATTAGCTGCTGGTGTTGAGTAGTTGCTTCAGGTCTCCAACTTTCCTGTGACCCATAGTATCCTCTGCTTGTACTCACTGAGCAGTAGAAAGTATGTGTTAATATATTATCTTGAAAGATGAGCATAAACACCTTCACAGCACATGTGCAAAACCCATAGGAAGCATCAATGATTATAAAAAAGTGCATGGAGGAACAATTTGCAGTGGTAATAAGAATTCCCTCTTTTCCTATTTAAAAAAGGACTCTGGTGTTGAATTTGTACTTTCATTGCTTGCTGGTTTCATTTAAAATACCCATATGTTTTTGGAATCTGAAACTCAGAGTAAGGTCAAACAGCATGCTGTAATTAGGGTGTTCATCTTTGGGAATGGAGAAGGATTTGTGTAAGTTTTGAAAAGTATTATGAATGATGAAGTAACCACAAGCCCGTTAAGTTGGTTGTTACTATAACCTCTGGACCGAACAATTCATAACAGCCTTAGTTCAGAACCATAGCAAAATTCAGAATTATTCAAGATTTCTACATAACAGGAACTTAGCCTGCTCCAATGATAAACAGACACACATGAAGGAAAATTCCACTGACCCTGCATTCACCTTCACCTCAGAGGCCTAATTGCTTAAGAAGTAGTACTAAAACAAAGTAAATATCTTTAGTCTCTGTAGCTGGGAATGAATATTTTGATAGGGTTAAACAGTTTTCAGAATAATGAGCCAAATGTTCTAAGACTTTGCAGAGATAAATTAACATCCTTCTGTATGCACAAAAATTAAACATAAGCCTTGGTGGGGCAATGAATAGTTACTTTTGTTCATTTTAAATATGGTCAAGGGAATCACTTTCATAGTAGTAAATAGAGTAGTAAATAGATAAGTAGAGATATAGATAGTCATTTACAAATATAAAGAGAGTGATAAGGTAGGTAGGTCAATAGAAAGTTTTAGTTAGTGGGGTTATACAAACTAAAAGTATTATTTACCTTGTTTAGGATATTTAGCAATTTACATCAGGACTTAAATTGCAGGCATCTTGGGGTTGGAGTTGTAGCTCAGTGGTAGAGTGCTTGCCTAGAATATGTGAGGCACTGGATTCTATCCTGAGCAACACATAAAAATAAATAAATAAATAAAGGTATTGTATCTATCTATAATTTTTGAAAATGCAAATATTATCTAGCTTAATTATCTAAAATGTGAAATTTAAATTTTTGTACTTGATTATACCACAGAAATATTGATTATGGTATTGTTTATAATAACAAAGAACAACTACAAAAATCCTGAGAACAACTAGATATCCATGCACACTGGCTAAACAAGCTAAGGTATAACTATGTTCTTGAATAATATGCAACTATAAAAACAAACAAACAAATAAATATCCAGTAAGTATATAGATAAGCATGTGAAAAAAATCAAGGATATATTCCATAATGCTAAAAAAAAGATTGTGATTATCAAGCAAGAAACAAGGTATGCATACACACACAGACATATATATCAATGAGTTTATTTTGGAAGATTGATAATATTTTGTAAGTATTAAATTAGTTGGAATGTTATTCACCAAATAATTAACATCAGTTGAGGGTCACTCTACAGGGACTTCATAGGAACAGCAGTACACAGGAGAGTGGCAACAGAGAGAAGTGGCAGAATTATTGGTAGACCTTGGGAGATTGTCCTTGTGAACTCCCAGACTTTGCTAGAGTTTGGAAATCCTACATTAACACAATATGGAGGAATGGGTTGGGAATGCTCAAATCATAAAGCTGCAAAAGATGTAACAATTTTAGGAAATCTGAGTTTGATTTCTGTTATGGTTTGGATATGAGGTGTCCAAACAAAAGCTCATGCGTGAGACAATGCAAGAAGGTTTAGAGGAGAAATGATTGGGTTATGAGAGTCTTGAACCAATCAGTGAATCAATCTCCTGATAGGATTAACTGGATGGTAACTCAAGGTGGGTAGGGTATGGCTGGAAGAGGTGAGTAATTGGGGTCATGCATGCCTTTGGGTATATATTTTTTATCTGGTGATTGGAGTATCTCTCTCTCTGCCTCCATATCATCATGTGTGCCACTTCCCTCCCCCACACTCTTCTGCCATGATATTCTGCCTCGCTTCAAGCCCCAGCCTTCAATGGATTGGTAACTTTGAGTCCCTAAACTTGCTTTTATCCTTCTATAATTGTTCTTAACAGGTCTTGTAGTCACAGTTGTGAAAAAGCTGACTAAAACAATTTCATTATTTAAAAATTGTCATGTGGGGGCTGGGATTGTGGCTCAGTGGTAGAGTGCTTGCCTAGCACTGGTGGGACCCGGATTCGATCCTCAGCACCACATAAAAAATAAAGGCATTGTATTGTGTCCATCTACACCTAAAAATATATATATATTTTTTTTAAAAATTGTCATTTAGATGATTGATACCAAATAATGGACTTAAGAATTATATGGAACCATCTGTAGAAAAGAGAAGTTTAAAGGGGAACATTCATTCACAGGACACTAGAATGTTATAACTTGAGCAGATAATGAGCATTTGAATCAAGCTTAATAATTCTCAAACTGTGATCCTGTAACAATGTCTTGTTCATGGTCAGGTGTCTTGAAATTAAATAATACATCTACTTTGTTAGAGGAATCAATAATGAGTGAAAAATAGGGACTTTTTCATTCATCAATAATGAGTGAAAAATGAAGATGTAGCTTAGTACATGTAGCTTAGCGTGCTTGCCTAGCCACAGATCCCGGGTTTGTAGTGGATTGTAATGAGTTAACCGTAAGACTATTTCATGGATTAACCTCAAGAAGGAATGATTTCATTAGGATTTAAAGGGAAATTAATGAATTCATAAGAGATTTCTGACCTGTTATTTTAAAAGATGCAAAGCAGGGTAACACAAAAGCCCTCCAATGAACAGTAAATCAATGTTTTTCTTTCTAAGGTCCATATGTCTGAATTAATCCTATCTTTTTATGAATTAAAAAAATATGTCATTCCAGCAAGGCACCATAATGCACACCTGTAATCACAGTGACTATGGAGGATGAGGCAGGGGAATTACAAGTTTGAGGCTGGCTTCAGCAACTTAGCAAGGCCTTAAGCAACTTGGTGAGAACTTATCTCAAAACAAAAATTAAAAAAAATAAAAATAAAAAAAAATAAAAATAAATAAAGTTACCATGTGACTCCATGGTAAAGTACCCCTGGGTTTTTATCCCCAGTGCCAAAAATAAAATAGAAAATAAAATAAAAGTGTTATTCCAAATGTGAGCTAGGGTTTTTCTACATTAATCGGGGAAACTCTACCTTTCAGAGTATAAAATTCCTATGGAGAAAATGGTAAATGATGACCCAGTGAAGATTTCAAATTAGCATTTCATGTCTGAATGAGATATCTGAAAACAGAAGTCATCAAGGAGGAAGTAGAAGAGACAGAGGAAAATAGGTGGGAGGATGTTTTCAAAAATATCAAAAAAATTTCAATATATATTGTAAATGTTTATTTCAAATTGAAATTCACACAGGAAGGAAGAACTCATTCTGGGGAAGAGCTGATTCAACTCATGAGTTTCCTATGTCTACCAAAAAGAATCTTCTTTCTTTCATTTCTTTCCTTTTATTTCTTTCTTTCATCTTCCTTTCATACAATGTTATTTTAGGAGTACTCTTCCCTTTTTTAAAACAGAAATTAAAACCAATACATTTTAGAAACTACTGACCTCTTAAGCCATAGAAATTCTCTTAGGGGGACAGGGTGCTCTATAACTGGTATCTGTTCAATATTTGTTACTTAAGGAAAAGAGCAGCAATAAAAACAAAAGGAAAACTGATTGTAATTTTAGTAAAATGCTTTTAGCAAAATGAGTTCCATCCCTATCCAAGTAATAACAAAAATCTGACAATTTAAATATATTCTAGCTAAGGAGTAGTTGTTCTACCTAATTAACTGAAGAAGGAAAATAACAAATTTAGTACAAATTTTAAACCAGCTGATGACCTGGTTATCTTGTTACAGTGGATTTTTGGTGGGTATATAAATTATTTTGTAGAATAGTAGTAAATGGTATATTAAAAGTTATTGTAAATGGGCCTTTGGTGCCTAGAAATAGCTTTTCTGAATATAAAATGTAAATTTGCAAAAACACAAAACAAAACCTTGATTTGTATCTCTGACTTTTATGATTCCATAATGTGTTGCTAGTGTGACTATTTTTTCAAATATGAACAGAGAGATTGAGAGAAGCCCTCACAGTCACTTGCACTGATATTTAATTGATTCATTGATGGCCTATTACATGATCTAAATATCAGTTACAATACCTCCTAGGAATTTGTAGCAATGGAATCATTTAAGTTTAAATATCCACCATTTTTCATTTAAATATGTAGTAATAATATATTTTTTCCTTGTGAGGGAAGGTTTGGATAAAATAAAGAATTATATTGAAATTGTTAAATATAGTGATTGTTTTACAAAATTAATATACAATTTGTTTTACGAAATTAATCAAACCTTCTTGAGGTTAATTAATTACCTGTGGGTCCATGACTTGAAACATTCCAATATGTTTCTTCAATACCACCAATTAATGAAAGAAGGGGTTTAAAAGATTTGTTTAAGAAATGTGCTTGTGAGTCTTAAAAAATAGACCATATATTTATGCTGATTTTGTCAACCAATTTTCTTGAATGGAATAGGTGCAAGGAAGATGAAAAATTGGCAAGCCATAGACAACACTGTATTTTTATCAACAAAGCAAGAAGCAGACAGATTAGAGTATCCTGATGTGCAGGTATATCATGTACTCTGACATGGTGTGATTCCATATGACATAAATAGAGACATGACCAAAATATGATCAATGCCCAGAAGAGGAACACTTAACCTGACATCAAAAGTATAAATATATCTAGTTAAAGTCTGGGTTTTCTTTTTCAATAAAAATCTAAGCTGAATCCTGAAGAATAAGTTGAAGAAATCCAGGTATACAAAGTAGAGATGTTATTTAAGGACTAGAAGTATGAAACTATAATATACACTCGGGGAACTATAAATTATTTTATTTTTGTAGGAAACATATTTAAAAGCTGAGTAGGTGAGACTAAATAGATAACAAATGCCACATTATAAAGGGCCACCTTTGCTGAGCTAAAAGCATTATTTCATTTTGAAAACTAGGAAGACTGTCAAAGAGATTTAGAGTCCTAACATGAAGAGATACAGATTGCATGGAATGCACTATGGCCAGAGTGTGTAGTCCAGCACAAAACTATGATAAGCAACAGGAAAATTAGTTAGAGGACTCTTTGCTGTGATCTAGATTTGGAATCCACCAGCAACACCAAGAAAAGAGCAAGGGATAAAACCGAGATACTTATGTAGGCTACACACAGAGGTTTAATAATGAATTAAAGACTGAGGGAAAACTGTGAAAAGCGGGGAAGGTCATATCTAGGCTCCTCTCTTGGAAGACTGGGTGTAAGCATTATTGTTCTGCATTGCTTGAAATCATGATATGTTTATCTTTAGCACTACTCCTTCTTCCACTTATTCCTTTAACATCATATTCCCTTTGCCCTCAACAATGAACAACTAGAAAATTAAGGTGCCCTGAACTATTTTACTCCATTCCATGCAAGCACATGATTATAATTAATACTTTGCTGGCTCTTATTTTAAGGGACCTTCTACTTACCTCTCCTTAAATACAAAAGTTTCTAGGAAAGAAATTTGTTTGTGAAACCAACATCTGCACTTCCATGTCTACAGCAACACCATTCACTATATCCAAAATACAGAATTAACACAGGTGTCCATTGACAGATGAATGGATTAAGAAAATGTGGTGTACAAAAAGAATGAAATGCTGCCATGAATAGCAAAATTATGAGACTATAGGACATTATGTTAAGGGAAATAAGTCATTCCTACAAAGACAATTGACACAAGCTCTCACTTATATGTTTAAGCTAAAATGTTGATCTTATGGAAGTAAAGAATAGATAGTTATTACCCAAGCCTAGGAAAGGTGTGATGAAGAGAGATGGAGAGAAAATGGTTAACAGGTATAGGGGTGCCCTTGGATAGGAGGAAAAACTTCTAATGGTTTATAGCACAGTAGGATAACCATGGCTGACAATTATTAATTATACATCTCAAAATAGCTAGTAGAGAAGATTTTGAATGTTTTTAACACAAAGAAATGGTAAATGTTTGAGGTGATGGATTTGCCAATTACCCTAATCTGATCATTATACATTGTATATATGTATTGAAGTGTCACACAGTACCCCATAAATACATGCAATTATTTTGTCAATTAAAAATAAAAATATATTAAAAAAGACAAACCAACCAGTGACAAATTATGATTCATGAATCCTTCACTGTTGAAAGACTTATTAAGGCTTAATAATTTATATAATAGAGTACTAAGATATTAAATTAGGTTGTGCAATTTTATTTTTGGAAATTCCAAGTAAACAGATGTAGATAACTAACTAAAATTTTCATTCCTCATCTAGAAAACTGCAAATATCAGATACATTACCAGTATGGATTAGGCACATATTTCTGACATTCTTTATTAATGTTGAATATTTCACAAAAAGATAGTTATTTAAGGCTGTGTACCAAGGAAAATTATTATGCCTGTTACAAATGAGAAAAAGCAATATTTTTTTCAGTAGAACTTAATTTGACTTCTTATTAAACTATTTTACCTAACAGTCTCCTACATGTTATGCAATTATATTATGCTACATTATGCAATTATATCATGTTATGTTATACTTATTGTATTTGTATCACATTAGCTTACCTAAGCCAGTTAGAATATGGTTATTGTAACAAAGGTTGCTGATCTCCCACATTTTTCATTCTCTCTTCTTTTCTTTTATAATGTAACCTGCCTTCATGGTCACCCAGTAACCCTTCTAGCTACCTGAATCTTATAACTAAGTTATTATTAGTGGAACATGGGTGAACATGTACATCTCTAACATCTTAAAGATTATTTTGTTTGGTCACCCCCTTTTCTCTTCTCCTTTTCCTATGGATTGACAAAAGTCAAAAATAGAAAACTTTCTTGGATGCATAGATATATTAAATTATATTATGTTAAAACTTTTAAAGACAGTAGTGTCAATCCACCAGCTTCGCTCCATGAACCCTTTCCAGGCTTCCCTCAGTGACCATTTTCTTCTGAAGAGTTATATAAGAGACAGAAATACACATCTACTTTTGTGAAGGCTCTGTATTTTCTGGTCTCTGTTAAAGAAGCTTAGGCTATATTCAGACACAGACTAGTGATAACAAAGGCATGGTTTTCAATCCCAGTGTAAGCCAGTGTTCTTCACATTCCTGAACAACTCTCTCCAACACACATCATAAAAGGAAAAACTTTTACAAAGGAACTGAGCAGAGTTAGAGGGATGAGGGAACACATAAATCAGCAAAATTCTCACCAGGACTGGGAAGATGATGAATAATAACATGAACTGTTCAACTTCCCTTTCTTCTACCCTCTTTTCCAACTTTTCAATAACTTCTGAGTTCAACAATTGGGAATCAAATCTGTGAAAGATGGATCATCAAAACAATATCTGACGGAAACTTGGGACTCTTAGAGACATTGATAATGATCCATAGAGTTATCAGAAGGTAAGCACTAAACCATCATGACTGATAAACGACCAAGTGTGTATCTTTCAACAAACACTAAATTGACATGCCTTTATCACACTGAGAGCTCACAGCTGGTTAGTGCCTTAGTCATTTGGAATTTTATTCTGAAAAAAGAAAAAAAATTCTCATTTTCACTTCTTGCCTCCAACAAACTATATTTGGATTTTATACTTTAGACAATGACATCTTTCTTCTAAAAACTAAATTGTAAAGGTTTAAGGGTATTGTTCATCAGCTTGTTTAAAATGCATTTAAACTCATATTTATAGTATAATGAAAACATAAATATCTTGAAGTAAGAATAAACACTATGTCTAAAAGTGTTTCATTCCAAGAGTCTGTGGAAATCTTTATAAATGGGCAGTGGAAATATCACACTGCCTAATTCAATTTATGATCTACCTCTGGTAGACCAGAAAATTTGTACTTTTCTTCAGAAGTCAGCTTTACCTGGGAACAGGACAGGGTGTGAAACTGAGAGTAAAGCCTCAAAGTAATGTGGTTGACAGTGAAATGCACATTAGTGTAATTTAGGTTATTTCTGCCCCTGCTCACAGAGCATTCAGAGTTACCAAAACACTCATAATAGAATTCCTTCCAAAAATAAGATTGATCTTTTATCTACTGCATTCAGAGCTGGTTTTCATGACTCCAAGGTGTTTTATAAGGGCTACTAATGCCAAAGATTTATCTTTCAGTAATAAAACAAGGACCCATAAGAGGTTGAACTGTCTCCTAACCATTTAGACTTTGATACATTCAAAGTGTTAGTCATAGTTGAATAGAAGTGTTCCTTGAGAAGTTAATGTTGGCTTTAACAAAGAAACTGGTTAAATACAACTGAATACAGTTGAGTAAAGCAGAATGAGTTAATATATCTGGGGTTTTGATCATTGTTTTCTGATGTTAAAATAACATGAGAAAAAATAAAACTTTTCATAAGGGAAAGAAGTAATTGCTGGTAGCTCTTTAAGGACACTTACCTATCAATTTGCAAATAAATACACAAGTTAGCCTCCCCCCAAATATTCTTGTATCATTTAATCAGATTTATTTGAAGTAAACTTTAGTTTCTGTAGTATTATTATCATTCTATTTTGGAATGACTTTTTTTCAAAATCAATTTTCTATTGGGTAAATTTCTTAAAATTCAGAATTTTTGTAAAATTAAAATTTCAAAATTTAGTCTTCTATAATTTTTTGCAATGTAAATGGGGTAAAGAAATAAAAATAAATGTATAGATGATTACTATATTTGTTAAACTTCTTTTTCAGAATAAGTATATGTACTATAAGGTCAAAACATGAAATTGTATGGAAAGAGTTATAGTGTTAAACATAGAAGTTACTAGTAGGTACAGTTTTATTGGCCTAAAATGACTTTGTTGCTTTGAGAAACAATTTACTTTTATCTAGTTTGAGCAGAGTATCAGGAATGAGAGACAAATAAAACTATTTGGCAAGAAGGACAAATAGAATATATTAATATACCCGAAGACTGAGTGATTAAAACTCTTTTTTGCCATGATAACACATCTTTTTTTCACTAAAAAAATCTAAGAATGTCCATATTGATTCTTAAAAACTCTTTCATCTAAATGGCAGCAAGTAAGCCCAAACTAAGTAGAACATAATTTATGTATCTTAGTTTCCAAAATGTTGTTAATATTTTTACATATAATCATTATTTGTTGGTAGGCAGCAAAAGACAGGAAAGAAAGAAGCAAGTTATAACACAATTATCAAATAATCTGAAATAGGCAAATTTTCTCTCATTTGAAATTTTTTGAAATCTGCTAATTTATCAATATCAAATGCAAGAATAAAATATTCTTAGAACTTACTAAATACTAAATAAAGTCCACACAAGTCATCTTTCCAGTAGACCAGAGGAAAAATTAGGAAAGACACATATTTTTCCTCTAAAAAATAAATAACATGGCTCCATTACCTCCCCTGCTTGATCCATGGGTACATCCATAATATGGTATTTCAACAGCTTTACAAACATCTCAATATTGGAGACATATACTGCTATATATATTAACCAAATTCTCACATATTCCAGTTGCTATGTCAAAGAGTAACAGTAGATTATTTGATCCAAGTACAGATTATTATAAGAATACTGCCTCAGCTCCACAGGCTGCTACGTGGGATAATTCTGTCTCACCCAGAATATGAAGATCTTGAAGACCATGAAGCCAAAAAGGTGCTTACACACAGTATTCCGTGAAACAGGTGTGTGGTATATATTCACATGGTTCATGATGGACATGTCCAGGTTCCAGTGTATTGGTTAACCCCAGTTCAACCTTAGGTCTATGTGGTCCCAGTCATACCATGGATCCCTCTCATGCTGTGAGCAATCAGGGAACTTTGGATGGTCATCATACCCCATGCCATCATCCAGGGAAAGTTCTCCTAGTCTTCCACATGCATACTATACTTCTTGGTGGTGGCTGCTGGCTCTTCTGGGGTCTTAGAATGAGGCCCTGACAGCATGTCCTTGGTAATATGGGAGGCTGTCCATGGCCCCTAGCAGCTCAATGTTCTGAACAGCCCTTCACAGCCACCAAACTCCCAGGGGCCCTGAGCCGGCTGCTAACATATTCACATTCCTTGGGCTTCCAGACTTTTTATCAATATTTTCATAACTTGTGTCTTTGCCTCCAATATCCTTCTCTTCTATATATTGTTGCCAAATTAACTTCCTGAATTATAATTTCCTATTATACCACTTGTATGTTTCATAACTTTTTATTCTAGCCTTGAAACCAAGGCTTCTTAACTGTGTGATATTGGATGCATATCACTCTCTGATCTGTTTCATATGTAAAAATACAAGTGTTAGACTAGACAATCTAACATCCACTTTACCGTATTTTCTCTATTCACATTATCCCCCCAAATTTATGGACTTCCCTTACTTTATACAAGGAATCTTGGCCAGATGTTGATCCTCTGTCTAGCATATTTTCTATGTGTCTCCTTCAGTACATCCTTCTTCCTTCTCTACCTCTTCCATGTGCTGGAGAAAAACATCTCCTTAGCATACCACCCGGGCTCCCTCACCCACCAGCTTCTCTTAGCATTCAGCAAATGGGAGCTACTGACTAAAGTCAGGTGGTGCAAGGAGAGAAGCCTGTGTCTTTTTTTTTTTTTTTTCCCTGAATCTTTCTTTATTCAGGGATCATGTCCCTGGCAGTTGTTGTTCCCTTTGTGACCATAGCTCCTGCCAGAAGGCCTAATGGATTCCAGAACTTACTGATGTCTGCCTACCTTCTCCTTAAAACTAGTTTTGTTGAATAACCTTGCTCACACTTTTGTGTTTAGTCTCTCAATTAGGCTCTTCATTTAAATCACTTGATGGGAACCTGACTCAATGTGTCTGAAAAAAATAAAATAAAATTTTTAAATACCAATGTTTGTTGAGGAACAGGATGAAGACTAGGGGAGAGAGGAGAGGGTAGGGAATATAATGGGGAAGAATATTGATCAAATTATGATTTTAGGAAAAAATATGTTTTTATCTATGTACAAATATGTTATTATGAAATATTTCTGTATAATTGATATGCTCTAATAATTTTTAAAAAAGCTCAGGTAGAATACTGTATAAAAGCTTCTCATCTCAGAGGCTGGGGCTGTAGCTCAGTGGCAGAGTGCTTATCTAGCCTGCGTGAGATACTGAATTTGATTCTTAGCACCACATAAAAATAAACAAATAAAAGAAAGGCATGTTGTCCATACACAACTACCAACAAAAATTAAAAATAAAAAATCTCCTCATCTCTTGGCAAATTAGAAATTTTTAACACTTCACATTATCACTGGAGGCCAGATATGAACCAACTAATCTTTTCATTCCAGCAGAAATTACAGAAAAAAAAATTCTTACCACAAAATTTAGTCACTTAATAATTTTTTCCAATAGACTAAGGACACATAAGAAAGAAATATGAACAAGAGCAGGCATTACATAAAGTAAAACCACTGCCTACTTGCTGAAAAATGCCCCCAAATAGAGCAATAACCCAAATTCAGAGGAAGTATTGTAAGACTTTTGAAAACAGGTGCTCTGGAGTTAATGAAACATACTAGAAAGAGGAGATCTTTCAAAGTATCCTTAGGCATCCACTATACCTTCCAATTACAAGTAATCTCAAAGCACCATTTACACAATTTTCCATCAGGCATCTATCTCTTATCATTGGACTACTTACTGAAAAGTCTCACATTGGACTGTTACATATTCTTTCCCTTGTGTTGATTACCATTTGTGTAAGTGCTAACCAGAGAAATAGGCTAATAAGTCAATAGCCAAGATGAAAAGAAGAGATGCCAGCAATATTCAATTGTATAGAAACCATGATATTCAGTGTGGACACATGGTGGTTAGTGACTTTCACTATTTATAAAGCTAGGTTTATAGGATGCTTTCAAGTCTTGATTATCTATCTGATATGTTCTTCCCTTGCACCTGTCACAAAGAACTGTTTCGATTCCTCAGATCTCAGCTGGAAGGATACTGTTGACCACTATTGGAAGCAGTTTCAAATAAGCAAGTCAACCAACTCTTGAAGATAGAATCATTTGTTCAATAATTAGAACACCAACCTCAAGAAAATAGGGCTGCATAAATTTGATGTCTGGAACTGGTCATTAAAATGGGTTTACTAGATATGATATTTAGTTTTGATTCAGTAGTGTCACTGGTAAAATGCAATAATAAGTGTGCTTTTTTTAAACAGCTGTGTCATTTATTTGCTCCACAGTTATATAGAGGATTGAATATGGAGGACTGCATAAATGCTTGATTACAATTTTCTCTGACACCACTGTGTCTGTCTGTGTTGGTTAAGGGTGGAAGCAAGAGAATATGATAGCAATGATACCTATGAGCAATTTTACTGGATCTCATCAACTAGTATCACAGTTGGTTTTTATTGTTCTCAAATACAAAATACTTTAATTGGAGAGTTCTGTTACTTTAACTTTAAAACTTAAAAAAATAGGTGACAACATATTAGTTTTAATTATCGTATTTTATCAGAATTAAATTATTTTAGTAGTGGGATATTTTCCAAGATCAGATATTACATAGAGGAAAACAAGAAGGTAATATTTGATTAGTTATGTCTGAAATTTTTAACTTTAGACAATTTGTTCAAGTGTAACAATGCAAAAAACTTAGTGAGAAAATTTATTTTAATTCATAAAGAATCACTCCTCCAAAATGAGGGCTGCATACAGCAGGCCCTGCGTTCATCCCCAGCACTACAAAGGGGAAGGAGAAGGGGGAAAAAAAAAAAAAAAAACTTCCAAAATGAAACTTGTAGTTTTATATTTACTAGGACATATCAACTTCTTATCAATTAGGGCCCCATGGGATTTGGCCAGAGACATCAAAGTGACTAAAATGTCACTATTTGATGATTTTGGTTTCCCTGGCTTTATCCAGATGTGAAGAAAACTCTGTTGTCTGGCTAAGCAGTTCCAAGGTTCAAACTATTAGTATTTAAGTAAGGTAGTATCCTCTGGAAAGCTACTTCTTCATGCTAGACTTACTCTTTGATAGACATGCAGACTGCAAAATGGTGTAAATGAACATTGAAAAAAAAAAATAAATAAGGCCTTCTGGGCCAGCCAGAACGTATGTTTATACTACAATCAAGAAACCAGGGCTGCCTTGGAATGAAACAAAATCTCTGCAGGTATTGTGGGTCTTGGAAGGGATTGTGTGACTATGTCACTAGAAACCCATATATTTTTTCTTTTCCACTCTTTGAATTCTTTAACAACAACAACAACAAAAAAAAAACCCTGACTTTTGGCAGAAAGAAGAAGAGTATGTCTTCTAAACACTAAAAAATTCTCTTAGAGGCCTTTCCAAGATGTTTTGGACAGCTCTGCCTCTCGCTCCCTGGCAGCCCACTCTTCCATCAGTGTTTGCAGGTCAATAAGCCCTGCACAGGCAAGTGCTGTGGAGTGCATGTGTGAGAAGACCTGCTGTTGTTGCGGTAAATGCAGTGTCCACAAATTCATTAGGAATGCATTTGTTCCTGGAAGTGCTAGCTATTCCGGTAACTGGCTGCCGCCAATGTTTTTAACCATATTCTCCACTTTTGTGCAGACATTACTGGCCAGAAAACCAGTCCTCTGTTCTCACTGCCTGCATCAGTTTGTAGTTTGTTACTTGATCAGCTCATTTTACCTTTCCTCTTGTGTAAAAGGGCAGCCTGGGACACTGCAGTTATGTCTGGGGCTTTCTTATTAGACTTTATGATGAAAAGAAGCTCTCTAGGGTAAGGAAAATTCTCAATCCACTTATTTGGTTCTAGAGATAATCATGGACATCAGGAAGAACTAAAAGATTATAGGTAGGATGCAAATTGAAGGAAAATAGTTTCTACATTCCAGATTTTCTCATACAAAACAATAGAAATATTTTATGTTCTGATTCTGCTAAAATGAGAAGAGTTATTTCACTGAGCAATGTTTCATTTCTGATTTGAAGTAAGTTTTTAAAGTTTCATTCTTTCTGAGCAACACATTTATAAGCTAACATTTCTGAATGTCAATAATACTATTACTTGGAATTTATAAGGAGAAATTGTAAAAAGTAAAAGGAAGCTATGTGCTAAAAGAACCAATATTTTATAAGCATACACACCAAACCAAACACTGCTACTTTTAGCCTGATCTGACCGCCAAGTTGAGAGGGAAAAACACTAAACAAAAATGGAATCACTGCCTTTTTCTCACAAGACAACTCTGGTCTGGTTTTCTTGAAGTAATGTCACCTTAAGAGGGTGACAAGGGTGAGCTTCCTGTGATAACAGTAGCTGACAAAACATGGCCTCAGCTTACTTGTAGTTGGCATGTTAAATCTCGTGAGAAGTGCAAGGCCTTTCTATCACAAATGGAACACATCTGTCCAGGAAATACACTTCACTGTGCCAAAATGCTTTTAGTGGATCTGCCCCCTGAGTGCCCTATCAAGCTACAATTCCCTGTCAGCAAGTACCTTGTAATTCCTTTCCTTTTATGTTGATGAAAGTCTTGATCTATTATGCCAATATTGCATATTTTCTACAGTCTCCCAGAAACTATTACTCAGTAATGTGCATAGGAGATCATACTCAGTTACTTAGACAACCAACCTCAGATAAGAGGTTTTGGCCCTTGCAGAAAAACAGTAGCTAGATGGCCAGACTGTGCAATATGGCTCAAGTTCCACTTTGTGGGGAAAAAAAAAGAAAAAGAAAAAAGAAAAAAGACCATTGGCGAGATTAGAAAGCAGAGAAGATAATGCACTGCTTTTAGTAGGAGTGGAGAGGAGTGAGTCAAGCAGGGATGTGACTTGCTTCATTCTTCAGCCTGGTGGGTTCTGACCATATCCAGTGAGTTAGAGGCGGGTTGAGTCAAACCTGAAAGTCCCCTAGGGTTCTACTCATATTAGAAGTAGCCACAGAGCCTCAGAATGAAGCCAAGCAGCCTCTACCACCTTTCTTGAGAAAAATCACAGGATCCCAGGTGGTCTCTATGTAGGTTTTAAGCTTCTCAGACGTTCTGAAGTCTATCACATTCACAGACTCAGAGTAACAAACTGAATTCTTGAGTTCTGGAGTTTTGGGTGTAGCACAATCAGAAAAGAGTCACAGGAAGGGACCAGGTTAGAACAATTCTAAGCTGCCCTGATGTTCACCCAGACCACAGGATGAGACAAAAAAAAAAAAAAAAATCTAGATTTAGAAGTGTAGTGAACTGAAAATCATTTGACACACCAAATTGATTTTTTTTTTTTTTTGGTACTGTGAATTGAACTCAGGACTGCTCTACTACTGAGCTACATCCCTAGCCCAGCCTTTTTTATTTATATTGAGAGGCAGGGTCTCTGTAAGTTTTTCAGACTGACCTCACATTTGCCATCCTTCTGCCTCCGTCTTCTGAGTCACTGGGATTACAGGCATGCAACACCACACTCAGTCACAATTGATTTTTTTAATAGTTCCCAGATGAATCAAAATGTACTGAGAGTCATTGAGCTTTTATTGAGTCCTAATAGGAGCCAGCCACCATGTTGGGTGCTAAAGCTACAGCTCAAGTAACAACAAAACACATCTGATACTGTTTCATTTGTGCCAGGAAGTATTCTAAACTGTTTTCAAAATACTAACTCATTCAGTCCTCACAACAACCTCAAGAGGGAGGTGTTCCTATTATACCAGTTTTATAGGTGAGTAAACTGATTCAGAAAGGTTCAATAGCTTGCTCCAAACTTGTTCTTAGATGGCAGAGCAGTGACTCCAACCAGGCAGCATGGCTCAGAGTTCATGCTCTTAGCCATTGCAATCTCACATTCCATGATCATTAAACACAAACAGAAGCACTGTTAGCTAAATGATTTCTGATATCATAGTCCATCAGTAACAAAATCAAGCAGACAAGTCACCCACTTTTGAATACCCGGCCACTTGTGATTAGTTCTCTGAAACATCGCTGCCATGGTCCACTGATCTTGTACAGCACACGGTATGCTGGATAAACTCCCTCCCTTTGGATGTGACTTCTTTTAAGGTAGTTAATCATTTGTTCTTGAACTTTTCAATAGAAACAAAACAAACCTTCAAATTCCAAATTTTCAAAAATTGAAATCTTAAACCCTAAATTATACATTCCAAATTCACCCAAATAAATGATAACTTTGAAGACAGCAGCAACATTTCCTTAGCATTTTTTTTTTTTGATAAGATGGTACACTTGAAGAAAGCTGCTTTGCCATGAAAGTCCTCAACAGTTGCAAAAGTTCCAAGTCATAATCCTCTGTGTATGTTTTCCAATGAATAATACAGGATTCGTAAAAGACCTTTTAGCCTCCATATCCCAAGCATCTTGAGAGGAGGATAATAAATCCCATGGCTCAGATATAATTCAGATTTTCAACTCCATATTCATATGATTGTTTAATATTTATTGACAAGCACTATTTGTTGGAGACCCAAGTCAGCCAAACATTTAAAGTAATTTCCCCCAGCAGAAAATCCAGTTTATAAAAATAACTTGGCAAATAATTTGTAAGTGATGTTCTTAAGTAATCAGCATGCCATCTAAGGAAATGTTGAAGTTGGTGTGCTATTTTAGAGAAGGAGCATACAAAAGTTTCCAATACAATTTATTACAAGACAAAGTCGTAGGTGGAAGAAGTCTTAGTATTATTCTTCGGGTAGATACAGCAGATAGAAAAGCACTCCATTTAAAACATGTCATTGTGGGAATGATTTAATTACTCATTTTGGCTTTTGAATTGTGTTCAATTTTATAACCTTTTGGTTAAAAAAGAACTGCCATTTACATTATAGGTTGGGACTATTCTCAATAAAAATTTTAAGAAAGTCCATATGAAGAATTAAGTCACTACCTCTATCATAAACGAAAACATGATCCAATTTCTTTTTGATGTGACTCTAATTCTTTCATTTATTTAGTTCAATATTTATGAATCCATATGTAGTTATTTATTTAGATAGACCGTTATGTAATTTGTAACTGTACAGATCAACTACTATATCCAGAGTAGTATTTCAAGCACTACAAAGTGAATATGCCATAGTACCATACCTTAAGAAATGTATAGCTTAGTTGAAAAATATGATTTCTGTAAGAATACCTCTTATAAAACACATATGTGACAATTAGCAGTCAATAATGTCAACTACGTATTTGAAGATTTAAAAAGAAAGAATCATCACAACTTTTTTGACACTAAAATTCTTTATGGAGGATATATATCTGAGAAAGAATCTGGGTCTCTGGCTTATAAACAGGAACAGACCTGGAAGGAGGTCCCAGGGAGAAGGAGAATGTGTATGAGAAGCAACCCAAGGGCAACAATGATGTATGGCATTAGTAGGAAAAGCACTCAAGAGACCGACTGAAGAGGAGTATGGAGTGCCTTAGAAGATTAAGGTGCACAAAAATAAAGAGCTAACTTGAATTTCATCTCATAAAATAAGACCTTGAGAAGAGAGTAATTGTGTAAACAGAGTTGCCATTTATGCAAATATGCCAGTTAATGGATAAGCAAGCCTAAGGAAATACTAGAGATACCAAAGCCCAGCTGGGATTATTTCATGTTTGGGGTCAACCAAGTTAGGGGAATAACCCCCAGGTACTAGAAAGACAACAAAGAAATGGAATAGGAGAGAGGATTTGAGATTCACTGTTGATGATAAATTTATATAATCTGTCATCTAATTAGACTTTAAAACTGGGCAAATTTTCATGACTTGATAGTAGGAGAATATCCCAAAGAGAAGAATTTTGCTGTTGAGGGTTCCACCCCCATCCCCAGCATCCTCACAAAAGTAGATAAACATCTTGAACTAAGGAGAGCAAATGCATTCCCTATGACCAGGACTATTACTAAAAATATTCTTTAGGTTTTTGTCCCAGTTGAAAGCACTACTTGGGTAAATATGAGCTTTCAAGTTGAAGGTGCCGCTATTCTTACTTAGACATGTTCTTCTTATTTGAGAGTGATACTTCCTCTGAGTGAGTGTTTCTCTGATAACAACAGCACATTTTGATAGTCCCTCCCACAAATTGGAAGGAAGAGTCTTGTAGTGGAAGTTGACAAGGCTCTTGGCTTTCAAATTAAGGTCAGAGAGAGTGCAGCCTTTTGTGGTCCCACTCTCACCAACAGCTTCAACACAGTTAACTATGATGGCCACTTACTGCCATCACTTCTCAGTAATTGACAGTTACATTGTTCAGTTCTACACTCTGAATCCAGTTCAGTGTAGTGGAAAGTGCAGACAATTTTTTTTATCCTAGAGGTATAGTCTCTAATTTCATTTAAGTCAGGTTCATCACAAACTCATTTAATCTAAGGCAAAATAATATAAGTTTCATCAGTTCCATCATAGGTAGTGGTTTAACTGCACAAATGACAATTTGACATTTTGTTTGTCTCAATTTTTAGTTGATAAATAAAAATCATGCATATTTATGGTAAATAGCAGTAAATGTTAATATATTTAAACATGGAGGGACAGCTAAATCAAACTATTTAACATATACGTTTACCTCACATACTTATTTTTGTGTAGTAAGAACATTTGAAATATACTTTTAATTCTTCTAAAATATAAAATATGCTGTTGTGTATTTTGATAGCCTTTAGCCAAACTTATAGTCACCATTATGTATAATAAACCTCTTTAACCTATTCTTCCAGTCTATCTGAAATTTTGTGTCCTCTGACCAACATCTCCCTAGTCTTCCACCTTCCCAGCCTCTGGTAACCACTATTTTTCTGTTTCTGTGAATACAGTCCTTAGTATCAACATGGATGAACCTAAAGGAAGTTATGTTAAATGAAATAAGACACACAGCAAGAAACACAAATTTTGTATGATCCCACTTATAGGTATAATACAAAAGTTTAACTGAATTTTTCACAACTGCAAAAATGACATTCAAGCGGTCATTTTAATTCAGAAGTAGATATACATCATTATTTCTCTTCTCTCTTAATAAATAATAGTAATTAATTTCTCACAACATATAATTTTGCTAATAGATTTGAGGATTCCATTGATTATTTAAAAATGTAATTGGGTACCTTTCACATGAGAAGCAATGTGGTAGGCTTCAAGGACTCATAATCAATAAAGAGATAGATTTATTCTCAACTGATTTGTTGTCTACAGTAAGAATAGACTGGGCATGGCAGCCCTCACCTGCAATCCCAGCAATTTAGGAGTCTGATGCAGGAAGATCTCAAGTTTGATCCTAGCTTCAGCAACTTAGTGAGACCCTATCTTAAAATAAAAAAATAAATAAAGAAAGAAAGACTGGGGATGTGCTTAGTGGCAAAGCCTACCTGGGCTCAAACTCCAGTACCAAAAACATAAAAATGAAAAATATAGAATGCAAATGTATATCTTTTCGGAGAATATGTTTTTGTCTCCAGATTCGAGAAGATATTGCACTAGGTTTCCAATGAAGTCTGAAGACAATGTAGCTGATAGCATAAACTCATACATGAATTTTCTAAACATTGCTTTTTTCTGAACTTTTTTTTGATAGCCTTTAGCCAAACTTATAAAGCTTTAATTTCTTCACTCTCAAAATCCCCACAAAATGGAAGCAATCAGTTTTTGGACTGCTGTTTCTGTTTTTTTTTTTTTTTTTTTTTTTCTGTTCCCATGAAAGTGCAGAGGAGAAAAACAGTAAACACAAGGATGGTCAAAGCTGACCAGATGTCAGGTGTCTGAGGCAGACACTGTACTTGGAATATGCAATGAATTAATAGTACGATCTCAATCTCTTGTTAGTTTATTAGATTACAAACACTAGGCTTCTTCTTCAGGAGTAAAAATTTCTTTTCAGAACTGAAATAGTTATGGTAATCCACCAGCTCAGTTTTAAAGGATGGAAATTATTCTCTCTCTGAGACCAAAAGTGAAAGGAATTGGACCTCTGCCCTGAGACAGTCTGCCTTCTGAAGCTTGTTCTCTAGCATTTCTGTCTACATTTAAAGACCCTGAAGTTGTTACACTAAAAGATTGTATTTTTATCTTTAATTTTTTATCTGTAATTGATTGTCTTCTAGTCAGTGGATTTAATTTAAAGTAACTATAAAATACTCTTTTTCTTCCCTGTTTTACCAAGAATTAGAGCTGAGATTATTAAATGGTTCTGAGGTACAATCAGGACAAGACTATATGCTTCTCCTGTCATTGCCTTTTCATATACTATGATAGATCCACTTTGTCTACTCCTTGGTAACAAACTTAGATTCCAACCACTTTCAGTCGTAACATTCACATGAGATGATGGTGATGGTAATGATGATGGTGATGGTGATGACAGAAAAATGTATACACACATACTGGATTTTTAAAAATCTATTCATTATTGAATAAAATTGTCAAGCTTAAATCCAATTCAGGGATCTTTTCCTCACTCCCACAAGAACATTTTTTTTTTGGTAGATAATAAACTGTACACTTCTGAGTCCTGAACCATCAAGGGCCCCTTCTAAACCTTATACCTAATATTGAGTATGTAGTTTTGTATTCAGGGGTATCACCGACCTATAGTTCCAGCCTTTTTTATTTTTCAAAAAAAAACCTCTATTGTTTTAAAATACATTTTTCTAGTTGTCCATGAGCCTTTATCTATTTATATGTGGTGCTGAGAATCGAACCCAGTGCCTCACACATGATAGGCAAACACTTTACCACTGAGCTACAATCCCAGCCCTTGTTTTTCATTTTGAAACAGGGCATCTGCTTAGTAGCCCACTTTGGCCTCAAATTTGAGATACTTGCCTCAGGCTCTGAAGTAGCTGGGACTACAGGAACGCACCACTCCTCTTAGCTTGTATTCTACTTTTTGAAGAGCATTCTCCAAATTGCATAAGGACTCACAAAATTTAAAGTCAGATTCTATCCCAGCAAACTGAGACTGATGAGTGACTAGAAGGACATATGTGAAAGAACAGGGATGCTGATCTTCTCTTTGATTCTTCTTCCCTCTCTTTCATTTCTACCTTCCACTCCTGAGCTGGAGCAGAAGAAGGAGACTTGTTTCTTTCCTTAACAACAACTGCTCATGAATACTTCTTGACTATAGATAGCCCTTCTGAGACAAACACCTAAGTGCTGGCTCACTCAGGTAGTTTCCCATGACATTAGTAATGCCCTATCTAGAGGACCTCAGATGGCCACTTACAAATAGTCCCTGCCCTGTTCTCTGGCCCCTAAAATTTATACCACAGCCTTTAGAATAGTACACAAATAGTATAGTCCATTTGATTATTGAAAAGATGCTTTATTAAAAATTTTCTCTGCACCAGGTTCTGTGCTAGGTAGTGCTTTTATATTATTTCTTAATAGTGATTTAAAATATTTGTGATTAAAGCGTGCACAGACACACACACACACACACACACACACACACACACACACACACACAGTTTCTTTAAACAAACACCAAACAATACACTTCAAGTATCAATCATAGGTGCAAAGAGCAGAACTGGACAAGTACCTACCTACTCACACTGTTTTGTGAGTATAGCATTAGGAAATTTGGACAGCATAATGAACCCCAAATGTTCCAGACTGTTCTATCACTGTGATAATTATGATGAGAGGATCATCTGAACTTCATCCAATGCCAAATATTTTCTCCAAAAAATTTGTTGAGAATCCACTCAGTAAATTAGACATTAATTTTTGAAGTTTTGTAACACAATACAAATAATTCTATCAAAATGCTCTCAACATAGCTCACTCCTCTATTTCTAGTTTTATAATGCTTATGACATATAATGGTGCTCATTAAATATTTGTTAATTAAGTAAATGGGCAAATTAATTAATGAATGAAGAAATGTTATCTTCCCCTAATCAAATCCCCATGGCAAACTTGAGTTTACAGTGGTAAAGTAGGCAGGGAAGAACCTTATCATCTCCTGCCAAGTATATTTATTTGTTACCATGCTTTCCACTGTGCTCAGGATTTACATACATATTTCATCCAGCTCTCAGCTTCCTCTGAGGTTTGTGACTTTATGTGGCAATCATATTCACCTTCTCACCAAAGACTAATAACATTCTTGCAAAAGGTGCCAGCCCAAAGAAAACACTTAATTTATACTCTATCCTAATGAGAATGAGTCCCTTTCAACAAGAAGGAACCTATCCCTAACTATAATTATCTGTGTTTTCCAATCTTCTGCCCAATGTATCATGCCTGTACACATATATCAGCAATAATTTCATTAAAAATCCAAAATTTGGAATATCCATAACTCTTTCTGGAAATTAATTTTAGACTTAAACTTAGCTCTTGCTTCTATCAGGAAATTAATTATCCATTTGCTTTTAAAACATAATAAAACTAAGTGATGCTGCTTTTCTTGAGGGATGGAATGAAGCAAGACAAAAAGAAAATCATGATAAGGATGAATTTTTTTTTGTACTGAGGATTAATCTCCAAAGTATGCTGCATCAGAGCTAATCCTCCATCCTTTTATTTATTTATGTATTTATTTTTAGTTTTTTAAGACCTGCTATATTGCTCAGGCTAGACTTGAACTTGTGATCCTCTTGCTTCAGTCTCCTGAATTACTCGGATTACAGGGGTATGCCACTACACCCAGGTATAAATTTTTAATCCTTCAGTGTGTGATATTTTTGTAAGCTGTTCTTAATTTTTTAATGCATTATGAAAATTATAGTTCTTTTAAATGGAATTCTTTGAAAATATATCTCTAATGTTACATATGTAATGTTTGTGCTATAATATTTTACATTTTTAAATAAATTCATTATTTTATTATCTCCAACATGGAGATGGGATGGGGGAAAATAAACATGTGTTCATTTCTCTAGAGGAAACATGTAGCTGCCTTTTTATGAATATTAAAGGTTAAAGTCTTCTGCTCTTTCTATACTTCTTTTCTCCTCATGAGTTGATGAATTTGCTCCCCAAAAGTCATATTACTACCAGGGTGATCCTTTGGCATTGAATGACTCAAATCACTGCTCAGGCCCCCTGCCTTAAATGAAGATGGAAAGCAAGAGATTCCTCTCCTCATCCCACAATGACTTCCCAACACTCACGACCTCAAAAAGTTGCAGAAGAGGATCCCAGGTACTAGCCACTTATGCAAATTACATTATCTTTAATCTCATAAACATCTTGACTACTGCTAATTTCCTTGAAACTATACTAGCATCCAGAATTTTTTTAAGTGACCCCATTGTGTTTTTTTTTTTTTTTTGTCTTTCTCTTCATTGAGGTTGCATTCAAGCTATTACCTATTTAATTCAAGTATAAAACAAAACCCATTGAATAGTCAAGGTGAAAGTATTAAGTGTATTTTTGATTCATTTTTTTAAAGAGAGAGAGAGAGAATTTGTTTTTAATATTTATTTTTTTTAGTTTTCGGCGGACATAACGTCTTTGTTTGTATGTGGTGCTGAGGATCGAACCTGGGCCGCACACATGCCAGGCGAGCACTGCTACCACTTGATCCACATCCCCAGCCTCATTCTTTTTTTAACCTCAATTAAATTGCTAAATGTATGAATTCTCCATTTCACTTAGCTTTTGCTAAACTAGAGGAGAGAAGAGAATCCCAAGAGGGTTTTTATGGGGCCAGAAAGAATATATTGGCAAAGTGAGATCTTGTAGGTGATTGAATTTACCTTTGATGACTATAGTGAAAACATCAAAGCTTAAGATGCCAAGAAAATTTTTTAAAGAACCAGAGGAATAAACACTTTTGCAAATACACAGGAGTGATGTAGATTTTGTTATTAGTAAAGCATTTGAGGCTATGCTTTTCAGATTTTCCATGTTTGAACCAGGACTTTGCCCATGAATAGGACCTGATCACTGTCTCCAGATAACCGAACACATTAAACTTTCTAATGGCATGAGTAGGATTTACCTCACCATGACAAGTATGATTTTGAAACCAAGAAACTTTAGTTTGCCCTTCAAGAAAAGTGATTTATAGGGGATGGCTTGGGAAGGGATAGCTGAGAAACCATGCTCTACCCAAAAAGATGATGAGAACCTTGCCCAAGGCATCCTTTTGAGATTGCCAGTGTCAGAGGATTGTGAAATCCTGAGTGTTTTTGTGGTGATGTCTGAAAGTACCGGTTACTGTACTGATGTCTTGCAGTCATGCATGTCTATTTCCGGATCTACTTCCTTATAATGGCTAATGAAACAGGGCCCTGAGCATAGCAGTGGGTAGGTCTCCATTTCAGTTCTTCTGTTGTTTTCACTGATAGGTGGCTTCTTCTGAAAGTTTCTAAATAATTCCCTTCAACTTGAAAAAGAAAATATAAAATTCTGTCATTTTCTCATTAGATACATGTACTAATTTTTAAAGGCTGTTTAAATTTCTGTTCTGTAAGCTGTCAATGTCTTTATTTCTCTTACCTCAAGCATCCATTTAAAACAATTTCAACCATTAACGTGCATTCTGCAAATAATGAACTGGCTAAATCACAGTAACTAAGGAAAATCAGGACAAGCCTGATAGTCACCAAGCTCTAAATAGGACTTTAAAATAAAAATAGAAAATGTGACTCAGAATACAGTACTAGTTCTTCATCTTACAGATGTTCCCAGCCATCAGAGTCAGCGTGGGCTATGACACTGGTAAGTGTGAGCTAAATGGATAAAAATTAGGAGAGGATGATAGGATTTTTTTCCCCCAGACTGTCTTCTGGACTGTTACTTCACATTACTTCATGTTTTACAGAATGTATAGAAAACTCTGCCTACTCATTTCTTAGTTGCTTTAATAGCAAGCCTTCAGCAGGCCTTAAATTAGTAATAGAATTGCCTCCCCTTTCTAATAACACTTTAGGTATACATAACACAACTTAGGAAATAAATATCTGGCCTTTCTATTTATTGGCTGAGTGATCACCTCATTAAACAAAATTCACCAAGGATTTCTGTCATGACACCCCATTCATAGGCCAACCAGACTGAAAAGACTGCATCTCGGACCATGGAAGGGACACTGAAGAAACACTGTCATGATATTTATATCCCACCTACTCAGAGGACCAATTGAGAAACTCCATATGGACTCCAGTTTGCCACTAGCCCACAGAATTGAAGTTTCTTAGCTGGCTTAAATTAAGAATTTTGGGTAAGTATAAAACTTTGCAGATATTTATTTTCATAATCCTAAGCAGTTTATTTTCATAAATGTCTTTTTGTGCTGCCCAATTATCTATAGGTTGACACATTAGGCAAAGGAAATACTTTCTTAGAAAGCTTATAAGAAGAGACAGCCAGGTATAATGGAAAAAGCAAAACAGGATGATTGAAGAGCTATAAGGTGTACAAATGAGAGAAAGGTAGCTATGTCTAGTTTAAACCAAAAAAGGAAGAGAAGTTTTCCTAAGTAGAAGTAGAATAGGTGATTTGAATTATCTTAGAGGAGTGAAACCCCTTCCTCTCATGCCTCAAACTTGGACAAATGACAGGTGGTACAAGTCCAGTTCCTCAGTAAGTTCCTGTAAACAAAACTGTTTATTTATAGACAGCTTCTCAGTACTGTTTTCAGGAGTTCAGTCAGAATGCAACTCAGAGCCACCTATCAACTATAAAGAAAAACAAAGACATAAAACCCTATCTTCAAAATTTTACTTTACAACTGGAATCAGGTAATTTGATACTGTATCTATTTGAAGGACCCTCAGAATTGTGACTGATAAGTAGTTTGAAGAAACATAGAAATAAGCCAAGTACCTCCTGCTTTAGAAAAAAAAAAAAGAAAAAGAAAAAGAAAATTGGGCTGACATCATGGAAATCTACCAGCAGACCTAAGCAAAATTTGATGTATCTACTTCTCCTTTCTGTTCTTTCTACTTTCTGTTGGGCATTCATGGGAATCAGCATTGATGGAAGAAAAAAATGAGCCTCCACATAGACAACACTATGAGGTGAAGAACAGAGTTGTTGAGATATTGATGCTCTACCCTCATTTTTCCTTTTTTATTTATATAAAATATAAATAAAAGCAAGGCAAAATAAATTTACAGTAATACTAGTACTAACTAATGTCTCCCCTAAAATACATATATTTAAATGTATTTCATTTATTCTCATACTTATTCTTACAATTCTCCTCATGATGTGTGCAGATTAATTCAGCATAAATTTCAGAGGGTAAATTCTTCAATTGTTTTAATATAGTTGCTTTAAAACATAAACTACATGGTACCTTTCAATGTAACATTTTATAAATTCAGAATTACTATATATATCAATGGCTAAATACATTCACCAATTTTTATTCAGCAGCTTTTAAATTCAGGAAACTTTTTTCCCTAAAATTTATACAATTTCAGAGGTGTGTAAATATAATATTTCTTTCAGAAACTAAATTTCACCTGAGATAAAATGAAAATTCATTAAAGGAGAGACACAGTTCTTATTGCACACAATATGCACCTGTTAAATATTTACTGA
This sequence comes from Urocitellus parryii, assembly GCF_045843805.1. Taxonomy (NCBI): domain Eukaryota; kingdom Metazoa; phylum Chordata; class Mammalia; order Rodentia; family Sciuridae; genus Urocitellus; species Urocitellus parryii. The sequence continues at coordinate 71,862,058 of NC_135531.1, read as the reverse complement.
ATGGAAATATAAAACTTAAGATTGACTAATCCCAATATATTACAGGATAAAAATCACAAAAATGATGAAATGCAAGGAGATTTTAAAGGACGACAGAGGGAATCACTTTTAGCTGAATGATCAGCAAAGAACTCATATGGTTATATAAACTGATATGGATTTCAATTAGGTAATAGTTCAAAACAGGGCATTGTTTGGTAGATAGAAATAAGAGGAAGTACCAGGCAGCGAAAACAAAAACAAGATAATATATAGAAGTTGAGTACAAAGTAGGGTGCAAATTATTGACACCCAGGAGATAAATTCAGCTTGAGTAGGTGGAAAACTAATGAGAGAAAATGGATTACAGCTAGATAACAAAAGCCTTGGTTGTTTCTATGAGGACTCTGGGCCTTTTTCTGTGGACCTGTGGTCACAAGGTCTGGTGTTCTCCTCTCTTGCTGAATTATTTGAACACTTACCACAATATATGTGTTAGAATTTACATGCATATTTTATGAGACAGAAACACATATATGTATACATATAATGAATGGATATCTCCAGTCTTGGAATTATTAGTAACACATTCCATATTGAGAGAGAGAGAGAGAGAGAGAGAGAGAGAGAGAGAGAGAGAGAGAAAGAGAGAGAGAGAGAATAAGACTAGAGGGTGGGGCTGGGGGTGTGGCTCAGCAGCAGAGTGCTAGCCTAGCATGCATGAGGCACTGGGTTTGATCCTCAGCACCATATAAAAATAAAAAATAAAGATATTGAGTTCACTTAAAAATAAATAAATAAATTTTTAAAAAAGACTAGAACATCTTAAAGTATGTTATGGTGTAGCTATAAGGTGTCCCCCAAATGCTCATGTGTGAGATAATACAAGATTACTCAGAGATGCAATAATTACATTATGAGGGTTATAATCCAATCAGTGGATTAATCCACTGATAAGGATTAACTGGGTGGTAACTGAAGGCAGGTAGTGTGTGGCTGGAGAAGGTAGATCACTGGGTGTATGACTTTGAGATGACCCCAGCGCGCGCTCTCTCTCTCTCTCTCTCTCTCTCTCTCTCTCTCTCTCTCTCTCTCTCTCCTTCCTTATTGTCATGTTCTGAGCCTGCTTTTCTCTACCATGCCCTTCTGCCATGATATCCTGCCTCACTTCAAGCCCTGAGCTTTAGAGTTGCCTGGTTATACACTGAGATCTCTGAAACCAAAATAATGAGCCAAAATAAACTTTTTCTCTTCTAATTGTTCTTGTCAGGTCTTTTTGGCCATAGCTATGCAAAAGCTGACTAAAACAAAGTATACCACTGAAGCTTACATTTTTACAGCTTTATTGAGGTAGCATTGATATATAGTAAACTGCACATATGTAATGTGTATGATGTGGTGAGTGTACAGACGCATAGACCCATGAAGTCATCATCATATTAAGGCAATAGACATACCCATCACCTACAAAAGTTCCCTCATGCATCTGTGCTTCTTTTATTGTTGGTGGTGGTTTTAGTAAAAACACCAAAACTTTCTTAATGTATTATCTGTTTCTACAAATTACAGAAATAGCTGGCATTTTTTCCCACTAATAATCAAAGGATTAAGAATTCTACTTATGATTTCTTTATATAAAATGAAGTTTCCCAAACGTTTCTTGGAGCTAAGATGTTCCTCAGAGATCTTCTTTAACTTGATAAGGTGAGTACTAAAAGAGAAAGTTTGAGTGGAGAAAGTTCTTCAATCAGTTATCTGTAATTTTATCTTTTAATATAGGTACTTTTTTTAAAAGCTGTTGAGGGAAAAGGATTTAGAAAATAAAACAATTTTTAAAACCATGAATTTAAATTCATTTAATCCTGCAAAAATTCAATAGAGATGATTAGTAACTATGTAAAACCGTAAGATTTAATAGTTTTGTCACATGGTTTTATGTTTTAGTACAATGCACTTCAATCTATGGCCTTGCTGCCTTGCAGTTGAATTCAGAGTAAAAAGAAGTACAACTAACATCATAATCAGAGACTAGTTTTACTCTCATACATTTTTGGTGCTTATCTTTTGTTTTCCTTCCAAGGTTCTTCTTTTTCCATCTATTTTCTATGTGTCACCCAGACTCCCTGGCCACTTGCACTCTGGTTTGGGTCAGCTAATGGGAGGCACAGGAGTGACATCAGAGTGTGGGAAAAGAGACAAGTCAAGATGCATTCCCCACCATCTGACTGGATTAGCATTACATTTCTGGCATTAGCATGTCCCTCCTAGGGTCACACACTGGCAAAAACTTTTCCATAATTCTAGTTCTTCTGGGGCAATAGTAACACTTTTTTCTTTCATTCGCCTTGGGGATAACAACTTCCCACTACTGCTAGTGCCTGTGCCCTTACTATTACTTTGCCTTTTGCCACTCTTACATTTCTATAACTAATCTCTTACCTATTCACTTAAGGTATGTAATCAATTATGTTTCCTATGTGACCCTTACTGATACAAAGTTTACAATTACTAAAATAACAAAAATTAAAATACAGAATGTAAAGATGCTGGTCATTCAACTGTTTAATATTAACTTTGCCTTATTTACCATATTTCCAAAGTATCATACCATAACTTTTGTCAAAGTGGTATCCATCCTGTTCTTATAAACTATGGCTCAATTAAAAAAACTATAGAATTTATAGTATTTATAGTTAATTTAATGTTATATTAATGAATTTCTAGGCAAAACCTAAATTCTCCATAGTATGCTTACATGCAAGCCAGAAGCAGACAAAACCATATACCTCATTTCACAAAGCCAGACAAGACTTGGGAAATGGTCCTGAAAATGTTCAAAGAGTAACACTTATAGATGTGCATATGGGTTCATTTTATACACAAAAGCAGAGTATTTTATCATCAGAGCCAAGTCAATAACTACTAGTAAAATACTTTTATTCAGGTATAAGTGTCAATGACCACCCAAAAATACAGCTGGCAAGCACATCACTACTAACAAGCATTTACTCTAAAAAAAGGATTGTCTTAAGAAACCCTAAGGAAAAAAAATTATGACATGAACATGAAGAAATTTTAACAAGACTAAATAAATAAAGAACATCATTGTATGTTTTGAACATATTCTTGAAAAGAAATCACAGAGAGAAAGTTTCCATAGAGCTTCTTTGAAAACATTGACTGGCTATTTTTACATAGCTGTAAAAAATTTTAGTATGCTTCTTTGTAAAGGAATAAAGAGAAATTTCTTGTGATGAATTTTTTAAGAAAATTTTCTTTTGAGAAAAATGTTCAACGATCTACTCTATTACTTTAGCCACCTTAAAGTAATACCACAAAAAGAAATACATATTAAAAACAAAAGCAACCGTTGAATATGTACCAGGAGTTCAATAATTATGCTATAACTGTCTCTGAAAATAAGAAAGAGGTCTCATATAGATTCATCACTAGTGAATATGTGGGACATGTTCTCAGATCAAAGGATGGAAGAAAAGTAGATTAGTGACTTCTATCTCCCTTGAATCCTCAGAATCTGTAGCAAAAAAAAAAAAAAAAAAATCCAGAACAAAACAAAAGGATATGCTAGATAATTAGGCCAATTTTTATCTCTGTCAAGAAGAATCACAGCACTGAAATAACAGAATGTCCTTGTGGTTTCCTCAGTGATAGAGTGAAAGATGACTATGATTACAACAAATTTATGAGAAATGATCATATCTTCTTACTGTCTGCCCACACCAGAGAGAAATGTTGGGAGACAGAGATGAACTTGCTTTTTCTACCTTTTTGTGGCACAATGGCTAGGACCATCATGATACTATGGGAACATGATATCTTACCCCACAGATATCTCCAAATTCAAGTCATATTTGTGATCTAGAGCACCTAAAAGATTGAGGAGAAAAACAGTTTCTACATGAGGAAGAAAATATTTGTTAATGTATTTTACACAGAAACAAATATCATGAGCTATTGAAACCATTGAGTCATTTTTCAAATAGATGTACCTATGCTCTGCCAATCTTACAGTAATAATTTTTCCTTATATATAAGGTCGTTTTTTTGTTTGTTTGTTTTGTTTTGTTTTATCAGAAGACATTTAAATTACACAGCAAATAAATTCTCCTGAATCAGAAACTTTCTTTCTTACATATAGGGTAGCCCTGAAAGATTTGTTCAGATACTTTTCATGGGAGACTTAGCTATTGGCTTATTTGGCTTTCTTTTTACACATTCAGCACACAAAATATTGTCCTAAATTACTTTTTCTGTAAGTCCAATGGTCATCAGCTACAAAATTTGCATACATACTTTGAAAGGTACCATGGGTACCTGCACTGTCCCTCTATTATTTACCTTTTAATATGTTTCTTGAGGTTTTTCTATTTCCTTGATATCCTGAGTTCTAATTCCTGAATGACACCCCTGCATATGTGTTGTTGTGTGAAATGTTATGTTATTATTACTGGTCATGAAGACATGAGTTCATGTGAGCTGTGGAGATTTACTAAGTTCAGAGAGGGAACAAGACAGTGGACAAGAACATTGTCCCTGACACATTTGATGTAGAGACATTAAACACTAACAGCTCATATAAATTCTTATATGGATAAATATTAGCAGCTATTTAAGAAAAATTATCAAAGAAAATATTGAATTAGGAAAAGTTACTGTTTTTTCATAGTGATTATAAAAATATTAACTTTAGCAGTAAAACGTATGATTCAAATAAAACTTTCTAAAAAAGTGCTTGAACACTTCTATACCGTTTCACAGAGTGATAAATACATAGAATATAAGAGATGAAAAAGGGCATATATTATTTATTCTCATCCTTTAACTTTACAGATATGAAAAATGAAGGTTGCATAATTTGGGTGAATGTCCAGGTTATAAAACCAAATGAAACAGAACCAGGACTCCAGACTATGGCTGTTCACCAAAATTTCCCCCCCATCAACAGTCTCTTCTGCATTTTTTCATATGAATTTTGTTTTAAAAGTCATCCTTGAAATATGAAAGGATTTTTCAAGTTTCGTAATTAAAATGTTGATGTTCTGAATTATCATTCATAGATATTTGATTGACTATCTTTTTGTAGTCCTTATCCAAATGTTCCAATGTATTTTGTTCAAAAAATATATTTTGCTCAGTAATGATCTTTAAAATTCAGTGACTTGAAATTTGTTCAGAGTTCACCAGAAATTACTTAAACAAAACTCTTTTAATAGATTTGAATTCAACATTTGAACAGATAATTCATTGAGCTACTATATGCCCTACTTGCTAACAAGTAAATATTTGGAATTCAAGAGGCAATAATTTAAGTGGGAATTATAAATGTATTTCAGAAAATCTGATTTTTTGAGATTTTGGTATCCATTAATTTTCGCCATTTTTGTGTATTTCAAATACCCAGAGTTTAATGGTGGTATTCACAAACTTATTTACTTGCAATTCTGCCTGTCCTTGAGGCATTTCTAAGTGCCCAAAACTATTAATAAGGATGAATAAATAGATACAAATGAGCTTCTTTTCAGTCATTTACAATTTAGTCTTTTCTATGTGCTAATCCTGTGTCCTCCGTTAATCAACCCCAAAACACAAGTCTCCCATTGTGCTCCATAGAGATGAGGCATATGTGGTGGAATTCAGTCAAAATATTAATTTAGACATTTGGGAGCCATCACCTTCTTGAGAAAACTATCAGGTAAAATACATTCATTTTCAGCCAAGCTAAATTCCCATGTCCATGGATTGCACAACCCTGTTAAAGTCAGTAAGTGTCAAAGTCTTGAGCTATGGACTAGACAACATTGCCCAATAACCACAATTAGGGTTTCCAGCATCTGCTGTTCCTCTTTTGCAAATCTGAATTCTTCTTCCTATGCTATCTCTCATATACATTATTCATGCTGATGTTGAAATAGTGACAATTTATGAGGAGAGTTCAGTAGTTTCATGTAGCACTGGAAATCACTGCCCAAATAACAGAAGGAAAACCTACCCCAGGAAACTATCTCATAAACGTTCTTAAAACCCCATTTTCCTATGGTATGTTCTAAATGTGTGTGTGTGTTTGTGTGTGTGTGTGTGTGTGTGTGTGTGTGCGCGCGCGCACGTGTATACATACATGCACACTGTTTACACACATATATATTTAACTATATACATTTTTCTTCAAATCTTTTGCTTGTCACGAACACTAAGATTTTCACCCTCCATTTCAAATTCCTTTCATTGACTAGTCCTGATTTTACTTCTCTTTGCCCCTCCACTCCCATATTTGTCCTTTTATCAGTCAAGCCTACCTTTCAATCATCTCCTTTGCTCCTGGCTTCCATTGTCACTTACACTTTAAATCTTTTACTAGTAATCAGCATCCTCTCTTCTTTTTAATCCAGAGCTTCCTTAAGACACTTCAGTCTACTTTAATTGATATTTAAATGTGTTGATTTTGTTCGCTAATCTATTCTATATTCTTAAGGAAATTTAATTCATTTTCCTCTTTGGTCTCTATAAGGAGAAAGAGAAAGGAAAGCCCACATGTAAATCATCCATAAAAATTGGTCCTAAGCCTGAAAGAAATAAAAGAACACATAAGTAAGATTAAAACATGAAATTGAAACAAAAATTTTAATATATTTCTACTTATTAAAATATGTGTTTGTTTTTTACAAAATTTGAGTTTTTAAGGAACTTTAAATATTGCTGTTTTATGCAAAACTCTTTTCTCTGAAACAGAAATCAATCAAGTTTGTGAATTTCTCAAAAAAATTAAATGTAGGAAAGACCAATTTTGCAATGCAAATTGAAGTTTATAGCAAAATATATTTTGAAAATAAGAAAACATAATATAATTATTTGTTTTATTATGCATTCAATTGCTATTTTCAAACATGCAACAAATATTTAGAAAAGATGGGAATCCATGTATAAATTCTCATTTTTCACTAAATACTGAGTATACATCTCCTATCACTCTTAATAAATAACAAATTTTATGGGTTACCCAGAATCTATAGCTGAACTAAAAAAAAAAAAAAAAAATCTCCATCATGCGTTTTCCTGTCATTTGTAAAAATGAACTTTGGGTTTAAGGAAGACATTGACTTGTGTACTCAGTGACTTTCATCTTAAACTCACCTCCCAGAAAATCTTCAAGAAGTATTTCTAACATAAAGTTAGCAAAGTTTAGAAGGCATTCTAACATTTTCATCCACTTCTTCTATGCAGACCACATTTGTTTTCTGAATAATCCTTTCCCCCTCTGACAACAGCTGTAGCACCATTTAGCGCCCATTAGTCTAATGCTATTCTTAACTAACACTTCTGAATTGCCTCTAAAAGAAGCACTAGAGGGGGCCAAAGAGCAACTCAAGGTGGGGTGTTCCATTAGCCTACCCAACATCTTATCCCCTATGCATTTGATAAATCACATACTTAATCAATCAGATCATCAACCAACCTAATAGCTTCACAATCTCCTACATGCAAGTCATTGTAGTTGACGATTTTTGAGAATACAAAGAAATACGTTACTGACAGGATTTAACTTTGCTACATTGACTACCCTCAAGCAAGGGTTCATGACATGTAGCAATTTGTAATTTTGCTGAGGCATGAAATTGAATTACATGTGGCAAGCGGCTGGTCTCTAGTAGAAATCCCTTAGCTGGAGTGTGCCTAGATGACTAGCCCACATACCTTCTCACAGTGGTTTAGATATTCTCTGCTTGTGGTCACGTTACTATGTAGTAATTCTCATAACTTGATAAAAAAAAAAAACTATTTTCTTTGTGAATACTTTTCTTGCAAATAAAGTCAGTTGCTAGTTCTGGTGATGAAAGTAGAGTGGAAGCAAAGCTATCCAAGAAAGTGATGTTTCTAATCCAGAAATAGAAGCTTTATGGAGATAATTACACGCTAAACTGATATTTGTGAATTTGGGACTGTGGTATCCCTCATGAATATTGAGGGTCTGCCATCTGAAATAAAGTTCTTATCTTCAAGGAACACTTAGAAAACATAAAAATTGCTTTGTTGTATTTACCTCTTACAACCTACTTTGTCTTTAGGCATTACAGAGATGGGTGTCATTTTAACTGCATTTTATGGTCAGGACTATCATGCTATTTATACTCTGTGAAATACTGTATACAAAGTCTCCATAGTATGCACCCTTCTGCCATGCAAGATTTGAGATACTGACCAAAACTGTAGGTCTTTTATTTTTAATTTCTTTTTTTCTAGCTTTAGGTACTAATAGAACTTAGATTAAAAGGAAGCTAAGAATCATAGAAACATTTCAATTAATTATGGCAATACATAGAATAGACCTAGGCTAAAACAAACCCAAAGGCAAGTGGGATTTGATACATTTTTCTCAAGTTGGCTTAAATATTTTCTCTAGACAGAAAACTTAGAAATACTTTTTGAAACCTAGAACACTGTGACAATATATATAATGTGGCACAATGGGACATATATGGCATATTTTGGCCACCTGTCCTCTGTGAAGATAAAGGCCCTTCATTTTAGTTTATGGCAGCTGCTGTTTTCCATCTTTTCTTCAAGCTGCTGATGGTTGTGTATCCTGCTGCCCAGGATCTCCTGCCTAACCTTAGGCTACTGCTGTTTGTGATGCTTGGCTATGCTGTTTTCTCTTTATGTGGACTATTCGGTCCTTTCTTAAACTTACAAACCTACTGTTCTCTAATAAAGATTGAAAATCCAATGCTTGACTTCTTGAATATAAACTTTCCGTTTTTCCTGGACAAGCACATAGCAGAATAGAGGTACAGCTGGGGATAAAGGAAGCAGGAAAGAAACACGTCACTTATCTCTTAAAGTTTGCAAAGTACTTTTGAAAATGAGAATTCTTTGTATTTTTAAAATCCTCTCCACCCATTAGCCTCAGCACTACATTGCTGCTATACTTACACCTCGCTCGTTATGTATTTACTTTTTATATAACTAAGCAGCACCCTGTCATAAATGAAATATTCATGCAAAAAAAAAACCTGCTCAAAATGCATTTATAAAAAGAACATATAAAATCTACCATCTGCTCCCACTCCTAGCAAGCCCTTAGATACCCAAGTGTAAGCCCTCTGATTCTACAGAGAGGTAAAGCAACATTGTGTCCATGATGTATTCCTGAAAGCCAAAACTTCAGACTTTGTTTTAAGATGGATCTATGAGCGCTAGCCATCAAAATGCTTAGATCAACATTGATGGGCTTAGATATTGCACATAATGAATTCACATGCTAGCATATTGTAATGGGTAGTCTTACTTGGTCGTATTGTGCTGAAATGAGCTGAAACTCTTCTGGGAAGTTGTGAAAGCATTTTGTAGTCAATTGATACCATCCTACTATATAATAAGCCTTTCTTTAAAGAAAGTTGTCTGGACATTCCAGAAGTATAGGCACTTGGATACGTTATTGTTTTATATTCAGCTAAGAGCAAGAATGCTTCTAACAGAGTTTATTTTTCTCTTCACATAGGAATTATCACTATTGCTACCCATAAGAAGATACATCTAATTTTCTCAGTATTAGAGTATCTCCCAAGGGAAAATTGCACTTTTACAAGTTCTATGAATACTTCAATGAAATTTTCCCCTTTCTGCATCATTCCTTTGCTATACAGACATCACCCTTGGTGTTTAGTGCTTTCCATTCTCAACTCTGTATAATCAGACCTGAACAGTTGTGTATTCAACCAACCATGGACTGTACTGAATCTTTACTGAATAGACACAGACTTTTTTTCTTGTCATTGTTCCCTAAGCAATATGCTATAACAACTGTTTACATAGCACTTAATTGGTCTTGATATTATAAATAATTGAGAGATTATTTAAACAAGGTGGGAGGATGTGCTGGGCAATATGCAAATACTATTTCATCTTATATAAGGGACTTGACCATCCAAAGATTTTGGTAATCTGAAACCAAGACTCATTTTGGTTCTGAAACCAAGACTCATTGGTACCAAGGGATGACTGAACATGGAATTTTCATGCTTTCTTCCTGAGTAAATTAGTATTATGTCTGCCTAGAAGTAAACAAAAGGCAAAATAGCAATGGTATAAACAGGAGAAGAGTTTATTTTTCTCTCCTTGTACATACATCCAGAGGCAAGCAGTGTAGAAGCAATGGTTCCAGGATCACCAGGAAACTGGCATCCCTTCATCCTCCATGTACTGATTTATAGTTGAAGATGACTTTTTCCATTATAATTTTTCATTGTATTCCAGATAACAAGGAGAAGAAAGTCATGTTCCCTCCTTTTTGGAAAAGACTTCCAAAGAGTACCACACAGTTCTGAACACATTATTTGAATGTAACTTAGTTGAAAATCTTGTTGCAAATTACTCTGGGAAATGCAGTGTTGAGCTTGACTCATTGCCACACCAAATGGGTTCATATCCTTATATTAAGAAGGAGGATGTTAGACCAGTCAACTCAGCCTCTGTTTTGCTTCAGCAGATTTCATCATGGCCCACTGTTACATATTATTTGCTTAAGTTTATATTTCTAATTGTCGGCATTAGTTAAACAATCCCAATGTTCATAGTTCAGTAATCAAATAGTAGATAAAGTGAAGATGAAAATGGGTAGAGAAGTGTGCTGGGGAATTGCAGTGAGGCCCTTAGCTCCTGTTTTCCTCTGTTTATATGTAAAGGATGCTCTGAAACTACCTTCTAATAAGTGACCACACTTAATTACTAAAAGAATATATAATTAAGGCTCCAAATCTATGACCCAAAGCTTTTGATGCTTTTTCCAACAATATAGTGACCACATAGCTTGTGAACTAAGTCAGAACACTTCTAAGAGTATGACAGGGAGGTTACCAACAATATCATCGAAAATCAAAAGTGAATCAGGGCAGGCAGTGCCACTCAGTCCCTAGGTGCTGGTTTAGCATGCAGGAGACCTTGGAATTCTTCCCTAGCACTGTAAAAGATGAAGGAGGAGATGGAGGAGGAAAAAGGAGTGGAAAGAAGAGGAGGGAGGAAGGGGAAGGGAAAGGAGATCAGGATTATTTGGGGAAAACTGGGTCATATGATCACCCAATTCATTCTTTGTGCTGAACCTTTTGACATGCCAGGTCTTATATGGGTGTCCATTTAATCGTATTAATTTGCCGACCATTTTTCACTTGAACTATATTGAGAAATGAAGGAAACATAGTAGAATTGCACTATAATCGCACACATTTCTCTTAGTCTATTCAGGGTACTAGAACAAAACACATTAGTTTGGGTAATTTATAAACAAGAGAAGTATATTTCAGTTTTGGAGACAAGTAAGACCAAGATCAAAGCACCAGGAGATTCAATTTTGATAAGTGTACATTCTTCATATATGGTGCCTTTTATGTGTTCTGATATGATAGAAGGCAAAGGGGCAAATGAGCTCCCTCAAGTCTCTCTTATCAGGGCACTAATCCCATTCACAAGGGCTCTATCTTTATGACCTAATGACCCCCAAAGCCCCTAATACCAACACACTGGGGATTTGCTTTCAACATATGAATTTTGTAGGGATGCAATTATTCAAACCATAGCAACAATGTGTCTCTCAGTTGGGTATAGAAGGGCAGAGGTGCACGTCAATGGTTCTAGATGAACTAAGAAAGAACTTTAAAGAGCAACTTCCAGTTGTTCATGTTACTGTGAAGTCAAAATTATTCCAAGAAATGGGTACGAGAGATGGAAATATACCTTTGTGCTCAGAATCTAGATATAAAATGTTCTGCTTAGATACTCTGAGTTTGTAGTATTTTTATCCACAATTCTGAGCAGTTTGTCACTTTAATCTGTAACCTGTGACAGTTGACAACTGTCAGTTGGGGGGGATTTGCTCTGGCTAAAGGCCAACCATAAAGAACAAGGCTGGGTTTGAGAGCCCAAACTGACAAACTATTTTGGCTTTCTTCACGAAGCACTAACATGTTATTATATTTGAAAATCTGGTGTTAAGGTCCTGTCTATGACAGGACCTTAACACCAGATCCCACCTTTTCCTTCATTCCCATATAATTTTGTATAATTTTTCTGAAATATATTCCTGCCTGAAGAAAAATTACTAACTTAGTCCATTTCTGTTGCTATAATAGAATACCACAGATTGGGTAATTTACAATGAAAAGAACGTATTTCTCACAGCTTTGGAAGCTGGATTATCAAGAGGGTAGCATTTAGTAAGCGCCTTCTTGCTATATCATAACAAGGTGAGAATGGAGAGCAAAGAGAGCTTACTTTTAAAAGAGCCCCTCCTGCTCCTATGGAGCTTCATTGACCTAAATCAGTGGAGCTCTTATGACCTCTAATCACTTCTTAAAGGTACAACATCCCACCACCATCACAGTGGCAATAAATTTCAACATGGGTCTTAGAGGTGACATTCAAAACATAGCAATCACTATCTACTAAACAGCATCTTATTGGTGGGGAAGCTTTTAAAGGTTCAGAATGCTCTACTTAGGAGAAATTAAAGCACTAGAAGAATTTGGATTCATAACAATTACTAGAAATATTCCTGACCATATGCAATGTTAGTTTCTGAAATTTTCTTTTCCTAAGTGAGTTTAGAAGAACCAGGATACCATGCAAGTTCAAAATGAGGATTATTGTGTCAGAATTTCTGAGTTAAAATCCTAGTTCTGCCACTCCTTAGCTGAGTAACTTTTAACATGTCAGCTCTCTGTAACCAAAGATAATATTAGTTATTATCTCAAGGGTGCTTGAATATTTATTGAGCCAATATATTTAAAGTGCTTAGAGTAGTGCCTGGCATATAGTGAGAACTTTTTGAGTGTTTTCTATTTTCAATATAAAAAGTGGACACAAGATATAAAACTTGTGTCTGTATATAAAGGCAAGAAAACTCAAAAGAGTTCAAAATGAACTCATTTTATATTTTAACTTATGCCTCTTCATAGCATTCCAACCTTTGTTAAATATACCTCTTATTCTATACACTGAAACTCTAAATCTTAGTTTTAGTTCTTTCTTACCTTTCTCTTTCCCTCACACCCAAACTTCTTATGATATAGCTATGAGTTGTTCCCCAAAAGCTCATATGTGGGACAATGCAAGAAAATTTAGAGATGAAATGATTGGGTTATGAGAGCTTTAACCTAATCAGTGCTTTAATTTACTGATAGGGATTAACTAGGTGGTGACTGTGTCGGCAGGTAGGGTGTGGCTGGAGAAGATGGGTCACTGGAAGTGTGCCATTGGGGCTCGTATTTTGTCCTTTTCAAACAGAGTGCCCCTCCCGCTCCTTCCTGGTATCATGTCCTGAGCTGCTTTCCTCTTTGCCAAGGTGTTCTTCCTCATCCTGGGCCAAAGCAATAAAGCCAGCCATTTATGGAATAAAACCTCTGAAACTGTAAACCCCAAATAAACCTTTCCTCCTCTACATTGTTCCTGTCAGGTCTTTTGGTCATAGTGGCAAAAAAAAAAAAAAAAAAAAAAAAAATTAAAACAGTACTTATCTTGTTTCAGAATCTATTACCTCTTTTATTTTCCCACTGCCATTCCACTAACTCAGACCCCTTCTTCATTCCAAATAATTCCAATAACTCTTCTAACTTCTCTTTCTACCTCAAGGATCTCATCCTTGTTAGATTTCTACTGTCAAAAATAATATAAACTATCCATTGGGTTTTTGGTAATGTGACAATTTTTCCAATCAATCTTTCTGTTCTCATTTTCCTCTACTCTAGATAAACCAGATAATTGGCTTTTTGAGTTGACACCTTAGTATTTTTGTCCATGCTCTTCCATCAAAATGGAATGTTCTTAGGTTCTCCCCTTCCTAAATATCAAAGCTATCCCAGTTTATTCTCTGTCATCTAAAACTGGCTATGTCACCACAGAGATGGAGCCTGTTCTTATCATTACAGCCCAGAGGGGCTGCCCCTCATTCTTTGACTCTTTCCAAGAGGAAAGCTCTGCACCCTGTATAAGGAGCACCTTTTTCTAATTCACACACAGTTACAGCTTTGGTTAGCAGTGAGGGACACATAATGGGATCTTAAAATTAATTAAATCAATATCATCACAGGCTCATAACAGAAAGGTGTAAATGAACATGTGGTAGAAAACTCATACCTCTGGATCCTAGCTCCTCTATCACATATAGCCTTCTTTACCCATAAACAACAGAGAATAGTGATGATTAACAAGAATGTGATGTGATCACTTAAATGACTACATCTCATGACTGTAAGATGTCTGAATTAGTTAGAACAATATAGGCCACAGAAGCAGACAGATGGAAGACTATATAATGGCTCAAACATAAATTAAGTTTATCTCTTGCTTGCATAATATTCCTAAGAGAATGTTTTTGGTTTGCACACAAATCTTCTTCACATAGTAATTCAGTGACACAGTATTCTTTGATCTCAGTACCCCATCACTCCCTCATCAAAGTCTGATAATCAACTGTGTTAGATGAAAAAACAAAGAAGAAAAAGAATGGAGAGAGCATATCTTCCTCCTAAAAGCCTTGGCCTAGAAATGACACATATCATTTTACTCATAATCTACCAGTGAATATTATTCCAATTGTACTTCATTGAAAAGGAGAGAAGGTATAGTCCAGTTCAAAGAAGAAAAACATTGGGTTTGGAGCTAAACATGTATGATCATGTTGTTTATAGACGTCATTTCTACCTGCCAGGTAGAGATCATTCCCCCTTTTAATTTTGGACATATGATAAAGCTGGGATTCAGAGATGGTAAATGACATATTGAGAATAACAGAGCTAGTTAGTGAAGAATCACAAACTTAAACCTCTAATTTCAACTTCTAATTTTTAACTGTTCTTACTGAAGCATCTTGATAAGACAATTTAACAGAGAATCCTCAAAGCATTGTTTAGTGACTTGACTTGAAAACTTCATAGATCCTTCCAGTATTAAATTCCTAACAATCAAGTTGCATTTTAATATTTGATTAAATATGGCTAATTTTTATTGTTTGGCAAGGATAGAACAAGGACCACATCACTCATAACTTTCTAACTCTTTTCTTTTTTCTTCCTTTCTTTGTTTCTTTCTTTCTTTCTTTCTTTCTTTCTTTGTTTCTTTCTTTCTTTCTTTCTTTCTTTTAAGTAGAAACTGCTTGACAAAGAGGTTTATGTCAATGCTTAATGTATGAGAGAAGCAACAGATACTTTAACCAGGGCAGTGGTATTTCTCTCCAAGTCTCTTTCATCTCCTGCACCCAAGAAGATAATAACTGATCTTCATAGAACATTAGGTTCCTGAGGAACTCATTTTACTGCATTAGATAACTGTCCACTTACCAGTAATAATTGGCAAACAAATTCAGTATGTAAGGATGTGTATGTTTTAGTCAGCTTTCTCACTGCTGTGACAAAAAGACCTGATAAGGACAATTTTAGAGAAAACGTTTATTTTGGTACTTAGAGTTTTATAATTCTCAGCTCTTAGACAAAGCATAAAACCCAAAGGCATGCCACCAGTGACCCACCTCCTCCAGCCACACCCTATGCTGCATATCCATCAGTGGATTAACCCACTGATGAGGTTACAAGTCTCATAATTTAATTGTTTCACTTCTAGATATTCTTACATTTTTCTCACACACAAGCTTTTGAAGGACACCATACATCCAGCCCATAATACCACATGTTCATTAATTCTACAAATAATTATCAAGAGCAATACCAGGCACTGTGTCAGATGCTGATGATGCAAAGTGGAGCCTAAGGGGTGTGACCCTTGGATACATTACTATGTAAAAAGAGGGATTTGAATTCAGTGCATTGTAAGAAAAATTATATAATAGAGAAATATGCCATGTGTTTTGAATATGCAGGGCACAGGACAAGGTTTAAGGATGTAGGACTTTAAGCAAAAAATTAAAGAATGAATTTGCAAGGTCAATAATTAAAGCATATCTTTATATAAAGGATTAGAGAAATGATAGCAACTTTAGACAATTATAATTTTTTCTGGCTAGTGTAAAGAAAGCATGGTGATATGAAAGGTGAGGCAAGCATAATAGGTAAGGCCCCAAATGTAAACCTATTTGCAAGTCCCATAAATAATTGGACTTTGTCCTGCAAGTGATAGGAAGCCACAGGAGTTTGGGGTTTAGTTTGTTGTTGTCATTACTGTCTATTGTATGTTTTTTTAAAATTGAATGGTTAATATCACCTGATTTGAAACATTTGAAAAACAGTGTGTAAGTTGATATGGATTGCTGTGAACAGAGAGGCAGAGCCACCAAGAAGAAGGCAAACATGGTATTTCAGAAAAAAAAAAAAATGATAGGAGCTTAAAATAAGGCAATGCTTGTGATGGAGAGGACGAGAAAAAGAGCAATTTAGGAAGCAGAGTAGAGGAGGCTTGGTGATTATTTAAATTCAAGGGATTAGAAAGAAGCAGTTGAGCATGCCCCAGCTTTCTAGCTGAATTGAAGTCTGTGTCTGTGCCAACAAAAATCAAAAGTTATTCGCTTCTATTTTGCCTCTGAATTTACTTGTGCTACCTAATAAGATTGTTTACTCTGGTCACTAGTGAACAAATTGAATAAGAAAAAATGAACTTTCTGGTATTAATCCTCCAGAGGCCATGGTGATAAGATCCTTCAAGGTGGAATGTAAGAATCCATTATATTGTCATAATAAAATTTGCAGGATTCCAGGATCCTTGTTGGTTAAATAGGCAAGTTTCTGCCAAGAACTGATGGAAACATTTCAATGGTGTCTGCTGGACCTAAACAGAACAACAACAACAAAAAACACCTGCTTGGGTCTCAAAGTGCAATTAGCTCTGTCTATTCTGAAGATTCTGAAGTTACTATTCAATAGTGATTATGTTACTTTATTTTAAAAACGAACTCGAGTCTTTAAATGTGTAGTCCTCAATAAAAATCAACATGTATTTGAAGATTACTTGCTCTGTATGGTTTTGAGTACTACAAAGTTAGAAGCAATTATGGAGACTTGTGCTTACTGCTCTATTTCCCCAGCAGTGTGAAAAAGGCAGACTGGCCTCTTGAATCTGTCTCCCAGGGATTAAAGCAAACTGGAAGTGGTTTTGACTCTTCACTGACTTGCCATATTGAGGCTGGCTGAAGATGGCACTCCAAGTGAATTGGCACAGTCCTGCAGCATTGGAATGGTATTTCTTGTCAGCGTTGGATGGCATATGTAGTTTTGTGTATTGTTCTGGTGCTTCTTAAATCAAATTGCCCAATTTAAGCCAAGCAACTGTTCTATTCTCTACTTTCCTTTCAAATCACATCAATCCTTTTCTTGGTCCGGTCATACCCTTCAAGTGCACTTTGCAAATTTCCCATGGTGCTTAGGAAGGGTTTTCATTATCATAGACATGAAAAAAAAATGATAACTTATGTATGCTTTAAAATTTTAATCACATCATTTCGATAGAATGAATAAAAGTTTGTGAATCTGTACAAAATCACAGTCTGTAATTGAAAACCAAAGTGGCTCCCTGATCTTAGTTTCTTGATTGTTCTATGATTGAAGACAACTTACCTGTACTTAGTTGTGTCCAACATTCAGCCAGAGAATGTTTAATTCAGTGGTGAGACTTTATCCAAGAGAAGAGAGGCTGACTTGAAGGGTATATAAGGTGTTGCTCATTTCCTCCAACATGATGAGAAGGTAAGCCTTCAAAATACTGCTTTGTTTGTTCTTTCTTGAAGTCAGATTTCTCAAATTATTATGTTTCTGTTTGCTCCTAATTTTAATCTTTTAGTTTAATTTGTAAAGATACTCTAACATCATCAGTACCAGTAGAGGTCATTTTTAAGCTTTTCTGCCCACCACAGGTCCACAGTCCTGGTTATAACTTCCTGGGTTTGTGAATCTGAGTCCCCAAATCTAGCTAGGCAAATTGTTGTCAGAATTGAGCTGAGAGTTCTCATTGAGTGACACCATGCACTTCAATAATGACAGAGTGGCTTCTGTGTTGCTGACCTCTTGAAAATCACACCAGTTGTGTGGCATCCAAGAGTACATGAATTCATGCAGGAAGGCAAGGCACATATCATGTGAAGAACACCTGGGACTATAACAAATCCTGATGGGTAGTCCAGATGCCTGTATAATTTCAAAATGAGAAGCACTAAAGATCTAACCAAAGAATTAAAACAACAAAATGAATAGAGATGGCTTTAGAACAGGGGAACTCTATGGAATACCCTGACTGGATAGCCAAAGCCATTTACTTTCCTATGATGATCTGTGAGATTTCTATCATAAAGCCCACACCTTGAACTTTTTCCCTTCCTCATATTTCCTCTGGGGACCCTCCAGGCTGTGCAATGCTACTACTGCATGGTCACAATTTCTCCCATGCAATTGCGTAGCAGACCTTTAGCCTCTGGGAGGATATGATAAACCCCGATATAGCCCTGTCTCCTCTCATCCTAACACTTGTTACTGCTTTCTGGCCTCCAGCACTTTGCTTCAGGTAATTCTTGATGTCATTTTCTTTTGCCAAGTCTCTCATTCAGTCCTGACCCAGGGACTGTTTGGAGAACATTAGCCTCCTTCCACCCTGTTTTAATATGAGCACTTTTAGGTCACCAAGAGGCATAGATGGGGAAAGGAAGTGGCTTGTTTGTTTTTCCTTGCAGGCCCCAGGTCTGTCCCCTTTGGAAACAGATGAATAAGCCTTACCATCACTGCATAAGCCAGTTTTGCCTCAGATAAACCTTCCTGGATCTGAGAAATAAGCCTTTTATTCATTTTTTTAGAGTTTAGTTTTCTTTTCTGTGGTCAGTGGTATTTAGCTTCATTTTCTTCTCCTTATTCCTCTCTTTGCTTTTATTTCTTCTCTTTAGTATTCCTGCCAGCCCCTGCCAAGTTTCTTTGTCATCTGTCTCTATAGCCAGCTTAACTTTTGAGCCAATAGTGTCAAAGCAGAGTGCATATGGGTACTGTCAATCTCACATGGTACAACTTGGAATTAATTTCTTGTGTTATTCAACCCATAAGCAGAGTAAAACTTGTGTGGCCTTGCAATCTCTAAGTTAAAATGTTCCCTCCCTAATTTTCCATTCCCTCTCTTCTTCTTTTAGCTCAAACAGAAAGTCTTGGGTTCTATCTTGAGGCAGGGCACACTTTCTGATTTGTATGGGTCTTTAACCTAGCTTTCTTCTACAGCTCGGGCCCATCCCTGAACCCCAGCCTCAATTGTTAATGGTCCTGCCAAGTTCTCACTGTTCCCCCACTTCCTATCCCCTTAATCACTGACTATTCTTCTAGTCCCACACTAAATGAAACAGATATCTTCAAACACAAAGGCAGCAGCATCAGAACATTCTCTGCATGCCTTGGGCATACCCCGAAACCTCATCACCACCATTAACCAGTATTTGATGGAACCTAACCTGAGCTTGGACAATTTCCTCTAGGCACTTTGCTTTCACCCTAGCCAGACATTCAAGCATTCTGTCCCTAGTGAATGAAATTCTGTGGTTTAGGCTCTCCCTCTAAGATGACCCCATTTTAATGTTTTGAGCCAAAGCCAAGGTCAGAAAATGGCCTCCAATTTGAATGCTACACATTTTCCCTACTGGATTTCCTTTTCTCAAGATAGTGGCTGGAACACTGCTTAGTTCTTCTTTACTTTCAACCTCCCTTTTAATTAAATACACTCTCCTCAGCTTCTTTTACCATCCAATACAATCTAACTCAATAGGGATCTTATTTTAAAAAGGTCTATTTCATTTTTATTGAATATTCTTTGACAGAATACACCTACGTTCACTATGACTTTGGAAGATGAAACCCCCTTTTGTTTTGTGCACTCAGAGTTCAAACCTGACTTTAGTATAGTTAATATTTGATGACGACTCACTGTTTTCTCGTCACTGCTAATAGTGTAGTATTGTTTCCTAATTCTCACAATGTCCATATTAGGGAGATATAATTTTAGGCCCATTTTTCTGCAAAAGCATTAAATGTGGGCAGATGAAATTATTTGCCTATGGGCAGTGAAATAGTGACAGAGAAAAGATTTGAATATAGAGTTCTTATTTTTATCACAGTGCTCCACTTGATATTGCAAGTACTAAAAGGAGTTTTCCTTATCCTTTACAGCATTTTAAGACCCATTTAGGTATGAGTTTCCTTGGAGATAATCATATTACTCTTCATCAAAATTTTCTCAGCACTTACTAAATACCAATTGTTGTCATAAGCTTTGGGGACAGATGCATTGACTAAACAGGTAGGGGCCACTCAGAACAAGCTGTACTTAGACATATATTCAGCTTTCCTGGAAAAGGATCTTATAAGAAAAGAGGTATTCAATGCCCCAAAAAGGTGAAATTACTCTGCTGCAAACCCTACAGTACAAATAGATGTGTCACTGTCCTAGGTGGCTGAGCTTTTGCCATAAATTTTACCATTGGTCATGAATGGACATTTTATTTTTTAATTAATTTTTTATTTATATATGACAGTGGAATGCATTACAATTCTTATTACACATATAAAGCACAATTTTCATATCTCTGGTTGTCTACAAAATATATTCACACCAATTCATGTCTTCATACCTATACTTTGGATAATAATGTCCTTTACATTCCACCATAATTTCTAACCCCATGCCCTCTCCCTTCTCCTCCCACCCCTCTGCCCTATCTAGAGTTTGTCTATTCCTCCCATGCTTCCCCTCCCTACCCCACTATGAATCAGCCTCCTATATCAGAGAAAACATTTGGCACTTGGATTTTTGGAATTGGCTAACTTCACTTAGCATTATCTTCTTTAACTCCATCCTTTTACCTGCAATACCATGATTTTATTCTCTTTTATTGCTGAGTAATATTCAATTATGTATATATGCCACATTTTTTGTCTATTCATCTATTGAAGGGTACCTAAGTTGGTTCCACAGTTTAGCTATTGTGAATTGTGCTGCTATAAACACTGATGTGGCTATGTCTCTGTAGTATGCTGTTTTTAAGTCCTTTGGGTATAGGCTGAGGAGAAGGATAGCTGGGAAAAATGGTGATTCCATCCTCAATTTTCCAAGAAATCTCCATACTGCTTTCCATATTGGCTGCACCAATTTGCAATCCCACCAGCAGTGTATGAATGTACCTTTTTCCCCAATTCCTCACCAATACATCTTGGTGTTTGTCTTCATAATAACTGCCATTCTGACTGGAGTGAGATGAAATCTTAGAGTGATTTTGATTTGCATTTCTCTGATTGCTAGAGATGATGAACATTTTTTCATATATTTGTTGATTGATTGTACATCATCTTCTGATAAGTGGCTGTTCAGGTCCTTGGCCCATTTATTGATTGGGTTATTTGTTTTGGGGGTGCTTAGCTTTTTGAGTTCTTTATATGCACTAGAGATTAGTGCTCTATCTGATGTGTGAGGGGTAAAGATTTGCTCCCAAGATGTAGGCTCTCTATTCACCTCATGGATTCTTTCTTTTGCTGAGAAGAAACTTTTTAGTTTGAGTCCATCCCATTTATTGATTCTTGATTTTTAATTCTTGCAGAGTCTTATTAATAAAGTTGGAGCCTAATCCCACATGGATTAGGGCCTACTTTTTAGAGCCTACTTTTTCTTCTATTAGATGTAGGGTCTCTAGTTGTATTCCTAAGTCCTTGATTCATTTTGAGTTGAGTTTTGTGCATGGTGAGAGATGGATTTAATTTCATTTTGTTGCATATGGATTTCCAGTTTTCCCAGCACCATTTGTTGAAGAGGCTATCTTTTCTCCAATGCATTTTTTGGCATCTTTGTCTAATATAAGATAATTGTAATTTTATGGGTTAGTCTTGGTGTCCTCTATTCTGTACCATTGTTCTACCAGTCTGTTTTGGTGCCAATACCATGCTGTTTTTGTTACTATTTCTCTGTAATGTAGTTTCAGGTCTGGTATAATGATGCCACCTGCTTCACTCTACCTGATAAGGATTGCTTTTTTTCAGCTATTGTGGGTCTCTTATTTTTCCAGATGAATGTCATGACTGCTTTTTCTATTTCCATGAGGAATGTCATTGGGATTTTGATTGAAATTGCATTAAATCTGTATAGTGCTTTTGGTAGTATGGTCATTTCGATAATGTTAATTCTGCCTAATGAATGGCTCATTTTAAAGTAATCTACTAGAAAGCTAGAATATCCAAATGAGAAAGAACAACTGACATCATTTGATTTAATCATCTCATTGTAGAAATGAAATAATAATAATAATAATCTGCTCAAAATTTAACATTTTCAAAATTATATTTGTAGTGAAAAACTCACTCCTTCAGTAAACTTGTCCCAATTCCTCATCTAGGGCTTCCATTAATACATAACACTATCTCCTGGGGAATGATATGGTACATATTGAAACCAACATATTCATGGTCTTAGGTAAAGCTTTCATGACCTTGGATCACTGTCTCATAACAAAACTTCATTTAAGTCATTGCTCATTGTGTAAGCTTTTGATTGCTGTGACAAATAACTGAGAAAAACACCTTAAAGGAGGAAAGATTTATTTTAATTCACAGTTACAGAGGTTTTGGTCGGCCATTGCTGGTCAGCTCTATTGCTTTGGACTTAAGGCAAGGCAGAACATCACTGCAAAGGACCATGGCAGAGTAAAACTTCTCTGCTCATGGCAGCTGGGAAGCAGAGAAAAAGAGAGAAAGATGTGGTCATGGACCAGAAATACCCTTCCAAAGCAGACCCTCAGTGACCTACTTCCTCTAACCATGCCCCAACTCCTACAGTCTCCACCATCTCAGAGTAGTCCCTGCTTATTAATCAATATCATCACAGATTCCTTTATCCTTCTAAGACCCTCCATGTACACTCACTTACACAGCATTCCTGGATTTTCCTTGCCACTGAAGACAGGAGCATGGCTGAGTTTCCCATAGTCACCACATATCCTCTTACCAGCTTACCACTTTTGCTATTTATCCTGGTACTAAAAGATACAATCACATCCTCGCCTCCCCATCCCACCCTTGCAGTGTGAAGCTGGTTGCTTTGTTTTTTTCCCTTCTAACACACTTGCTTTGTGCTATATTTAACTGTTGTACATTAGCATTAATATCCAGCCGCACAAGGGAAGTTGCCGCTGTGCATTACTTCCACCAGGTACGGTGGGGGTTTGGTCTGCTAATGTCTTCTGGAGATAGGGAAACAGATGCACAAATAATAAGAAAAGAGCTGAACCTCCTCCCCATGGTAATTTGAATACAAATCTTCATAAGGTTTTTATGTGCATGATTTTATTCTTTTGCTTTTTAGCTACTTTTAGCTTTTGGTTTCGGGTGACACTCAGCTACTCATGAAAAGGGAGGCTGACAATATAAAAGAATGTTCTCCTGAAAAGAAGGTGCTTTAAACATGAAACTAAATGCAGGCAATCACCAGCATAAATTATTCACACAAGATTCTCATCTGGGGGTTTAGCTCAGTGGTAGAGGATTTTGCCTGGCTCTGGGTTTGATTGCCACCCAAAAAAAAGAAAAGGAAAAGATTCTCAACTGCCTAGAACAAGACCTAGTATGTAGTGGGTCCTCAAAAAAGCAGAAAGATGTATAATAAATAAAACCAGATGTGATTTCTCCCTTTCTGGCTAGTTTTTTTTTTTTTTTTAAATGTATTGGAATTCCATCTATGTCTAGAAGAGAAAGACTGTGGACCAAAAGGAGGGTGTAGTCATTATAGGACACTTGTTTATTTGTCTAGGTTTTCTTTTTTCTTTTTATTTGCTTATTTTTACTTTTTATATTTTTTATCTGTAAAGTCATCTCCTCCTGTTCCTCCTCCTCTACTTCCTCCTCCGTCATCACCACCTTCTCTCTCTCTTCCCTTTCTTTTTAATATCAGGCAATCATTAGAAAAACAACAAAAAAAATGGATCTATTTAAGGTTTTTTTAAAAAAAATATCTTTATTGTATTTATTTATTTTTATATGGTGCTGGGGATTGAACCCAGTGCCTCACATGGGCTAGGCAAGTGCTCTACCACTAAGCTACAATCCCAACCCATGTTTTGTTTTTTAATCCAAGTAAGAAGCAACCATTTTTTTTTTTTTTTTTTGGTCTTGGTGTAACTTTGTGTTTACAAGAAAAATAATTGCAAAAATAACATTAAATTTATCCTGAGGTTCTAAAATGTATTTAGTGAACACGATAGATAGATTATAATTGTGGTAAGGAGATGAACATGACTTGTAGGGGAAGAGAAAGAGGGAGGAAGGAGGGTAGAAAGCATTGGAAGAGACAGAAACACTCATACACAGCAGAAAAGTGTCTACGAGAGAGAAAGAAAGAAGAGCAGGTAGAAAGTAGTCATGAAACAGAAATTCAGCAGGAAAGCTAAGGGCCTAAAAGGAAGAACTACCTACATGTATGTTCCAAGGTCTTTATATAGGACCTTCACAGGGAGAAGAGGGAAAATGTCCAAGGGTGGTGTTCCTCTCTGAGTCTATCCACCTGAAGTGCTGGCAGGTCTAGGCCCCTTTCATAAACCTTGCTTCCATCCTCACGTTCCTTCAGCTGCCTCAGAGAGGAAGCCCACTGGAGATGGAGGAGGCTTCCAGAATCCCATCCAAAGTAACAGAACTCCATGCAGAAGCTGTTCTGCCTGGTTGCACTCTAAACTCAGCAGACTTACAAGTAATGGAAAAGCTACCTGCCATCACCAAGCAATGTGCTAAACAATGGGCAATAAGATTTATCTGGTAGCCCAATCAGAAGAACTTGCAAACTATTCTTAGAAAATTGCATTGTGTTTTGTTTTCTAATAGAAATAAGGAGCCAAAGGAAAGCTAAAAGGGGGAGTTACATAGTCAGATCTCTGCTCAGAAACATCGGTCTGACAGCTCAAAGTAAAGATGAGTCAAATTGCTGTTATAACAGTGTAAGCAAGAAATAATGGCCACTTTAACCAGAATTGCAATGAAGAAACTTGTTGAAAGATACTAATAAATGTAAACAGCAAGTCCTGGGGACCCTCTCAGAGTTGGGTGTTGGAAGGGAAATGGGGATGCAATGATTTTCAGATTCCTGGGCTGGACACATGAGATGGATAGGATGACTTCCAAAGGAGAAATCTTGTTAGGTGAGAGATGGGCACATGCCCAGAAGGAGAATTACAGCCAGCTAAAGAGAGAACATGGAGAAACCACCAATGGAAAGGAAGTCTGGAGAGGATCTGCAACAGAGGAAGCCGAGCAAGGCGCTC
Source organism: Urocitellus parryii (assembly GCF_045843805.1). NCBI lineage: Eukaryota > Metazoa > Chordata > Mammalia > Rodentia > Sciuridae > Urocitellus > Urocitellus parryii. The sequence continues at coordinate 71,836,818 of NC_135531.1, read as the reverse complement.
AGAGATCAGGAAGATCTGGTCAGTGCAGTGAAGGTTTTCTTGTGTTTCCAAGTGAAGACTGAGCACAGACTTTTTTTTTTTTTAAGACCTTGAAATAGGAGCCCACATGATAGAGCAGCAAGTGGGCAGGACTGGAGTCCCACTGATATGAAATTAAAACAGCTGTCACTTGTTATAAGATCTTGGGAAAGTTACTCAAAAATGATTTCAGTTTAATTTTGTTTTGTTAACTCTACAAAATGAAGATGACATCATATACACAGCATTGTTCTGAGTGTCAAAGTTCATAATGTTTGTAGTCCCTCGCTACTTTTCCCCCTTTAACTTAACCCTCTTCCAGGTCATCAACTTCTGAGCTCACTTTTAAAAACAGGCCAGATTAGCCCAGACCTCTCCATATCATCCCTTAGGATTTGCCTTTACATGTAGGATGGGGCCACAGGTATTCCTTCAGGTCTAAGCCCTGCTTACTTTGTTAGCTACATCTCTCACCACTTTGACATCTCACTCCAGTGCTAACATGTGAAATATATATATACATCATACTCTTTTATACCTTCAAATCTTTGAACAAATTACTACTTCTTCACAGATTCTTTGGATTCATAATTCTTCATTAAACTTTTGAGACTGAAGTGCAAAAACCTATTCCCATGTACATGTCTTTATCTTGACTCAAACTCTGCACTAACCCCTATCTTCCACACAACAAAACCCTTCTCACCTGCTGTCATGTTTTTGAGATTCAACTAGTCACACTGAAGCAACATTTTAACTATTTATGTGTTTAAATTCTCCCTCAACCAGTTGATTTTTTTCTCTTTATTTCTGATTCATTATTATATCCAAAAAAGTAAATAGTTCCCCATTGTATCCTCAGTAACTTTAGATGAAATGCATGCTTTCAGTATAAGGCCATGAGTCTTACAGGATCAGAATATACCACATTAAAATTTATAAGGCCATATAAACAAAGGATGAATTAGGACTGTTTTTTCTTAGGAGGTTTCTGGTCAGTTGTCTACCCTGAGGCTAGATTAGATTTGAGGTTTGGCAAATCATTATTGCACTGGCAAAAGCCAGGACCCCAAATTATATAACTTTTAAGATTTGTTCTCAGCCCTGATTTCTGATCCAGTCTGGGACTGACTGATCAGTAGTTTGAGAAAGAGGCAGCACCTTGACTAGTTAAACATATATGCTGGAGTGGGACTACCTAGCCTCAATTTCCTTTTTCTGGTCATTGTAAATGTATGATTACAGGCTACAGAATTCATCTATCCCTCATTCACCTTATTCATTGATAGAATGGTGCAGGTAATAACAGAATATGCCTCTTTAAGATGTCATGACAATTGAGTCAATAGATATAAGGGGAGGAGAACAGTGTCTGAAATATAATACTTCTTTGCTTCTATTACTTGTGACTTCTTTTAAAGATATTAGTAGCTGCAGTATCCACATAACACTCTGTGCATGTACATGGTTCTCAAGATAAGTACCATGTGTCAGCAGGAAGCAATTTCATGAAAGCCCCAAGGGAGATTCAGATCCTTTACTGGCCCTGTAATCTACAGGTCCTCCTTGTCATCCTTTCTTCCCAGTTTCCTTCTCCACTATCTAGTCCTTTCAGAACAAAGTTCTTTTGGGAAGAATGAAAACCAGGGTAGGGCACTGTGGGATGAGACTTGAGTTTGAAACAAGGAATATGAGATGAATGGATACTAGTGATGACAAATGGCAAATACCCCTTAAATAACTGCTTTGCTTGAGGCACTGTTATAGGTACAATGGAGTCAATCCATCTTATCATTTTTTTTATCTTAGAGGAATCCTGTACTAGGAAAAGGAATAATATTTCCACTGCCTCATGCTTTTTTTTCTTCTAAAATAGAATTCTTATCAGTGTGTGTAGGTACTATGGTGATAGCTGCTATATAAATACAAGAAGAGAGAACAAGAGAGGAGGAGGAGGTAATTAACTCAATTGTAAAAGGCTTCCTTTAAGAAGCAGAAAAAAAGTTTCTCCGTAATTTCATCCCTGTCTCCAGAGAGGCAGAGAAAGGTGTTCAGCAGACATCCTCCCGAGCATCCCAAGTGCACGATGCTGACTCCAAGGCAGAGTCAGCACACCCAGTTTTTCCACCTGAATGTGCACAGCAAGCCACTTTCTCCTACTGCTTTCCCCCTCTATGTAAATAACCTCTTTATAAATGGGAAAATGGAGAGCAATCCTTTCAAACAGTTGTCATAAATTAGAATAAATTGCATTAATTCAAAATGTAAAACTTGGAGAGCCAGGAGAACATGCAACATATTTTCCCCAAATAACACTGTGAACAAGCACGAGTGTATACTTTGGGCATATGTATATCTTTCTTCTGACTGACAGCCTGAAGGATAGTCCATGTGATTTTTGTGTTGCTGAGGTGAAAACAATCTTTATTTGGATTGAATAGCAGAGTAAACAGGAATGAATAAGAGACACAAAAGTTTACAGTACAGATGGTTTTCCAATTCTTTTTAAAAAATTGTCTGTCTTATCAATTAAAGGTACACTTGCCTTTTGTTCCAGTCAACTGTTATGTAGTCTTTTCACAGTTGTACATGTGAAAAACCATACAGGATCAGCTAACTATGTCCTGAGTTTAACAATGCCACATAGGTGAAATGTAGCAATGAAAGTTTAATCTTCCCTACCTTTTAACTGTAACAATGAAGATGTGTCTTTTAGTATGGCTATGTAAGTCAATAAGGAAACTATAAACCTTTGTAATGACAACCAAGATATAAAAAATAAAATGAGAAAGCAATATGTATGTGTGTGTGAGTGTGTGTGTGTGCATGTGGATGTAAGTGTGTGAGCATGCACATGGGTGTGTATGTACACACACCCATGCTTAAGGAGGGAATGGGTAAAAGATTTTGATGATTCAAGAAAAATAAGAAAAGGTATGCCAAAAATGTTCTCCACAGACACACAGAATTTGATGAAACTATAATTACGCCTACCCAGAAGCAGCACACACCTGTGCACCTAGAAGCTTCCTTCCTAGAGTTGGAAGAACGATGTCCTTCCCACACCCATGTCTGGCTTTGTCATCTGAATGAACTGATTCAGGTAGTACAAGGGAGGGATAATAGCCACCCACTTTCTACCAATAAGGCCCCCACACCCATTCAGGGAGGCAAATGTCTATTTTGATTGAATTATCCAGTTTTAGATGAAGGTCAAATTTTAAAATAACATAGCACTGCCTAAATATTTGCCCACCATTTTTCAAATTCGGTATGATTATACATCGAATCATGATGTATCGCTTAATCTGTGTCAAATAACGCCTTTATCCCCCAACATTTTTTTTGACCACAAAATCTATGGCAGTTGAAAGGTCTCATTGAGAGGCACTTGAGGGGTCAGTGGACAAACATGTAGGTCTGACTTGTAGACTCGTCCTTGCTCCTGCAGACTCTTCTGCCTGCCTTGAAAAGACCAGTTATGGCTCTCAAGAGAGCTCTTATCTGGAACAATTCCCACCAAACAATCAATGGCATATCATCATTTCTTTCCTTTTCCAAAAGAACAGGATGCACAGAAAATAATGCACATGTAGTAAAGAGCTGAAAGCCTAATGCACATAAGAGGTGGGCCCCTCCGATTCAGCACATCAGGCCACCAGATATCAGTCTCCGTGGGAGTTAGTCATCATTTTCTCACACGAGCCATGCTTTTTCTCCAGGGATTTATGCATCTTCTTCCTCTCTCCATAAAGAATTAGCTGAATATAGTAAAAATAAGAGGACTCTGGGACTGCAGATGGCTGACCAGCTGTTTCTGGGTGACACCCCATGAATCAGTGCCTCATCCAGCTTTAGTGCTTCCATGTTTTGGGGGCAAAATATTCTGCATTTTGGAAAACTAGTTCATGGAAAATAATACAGCAAACTAACATTTATAGAAAACCACAGTAATCTTCTAACAAATGTCCTAAATTATGTACTCAAAAGCAGATCCAATTTTACCCAAGGTTCTCGTCTACAGAGCCTGTGGGACCCTCTCTTCTTGTTTATAATGGCAGTTCCTCCCAGCCCCCAACCCAAGTGCCTCTCCCCACCACCTCCTTATGATATATCACTTTTTATACTGCACCACACAGAAGACAAAATTTCAGCTAGGAGAAGATGCTGGGAAGAGTGAGAGATGTATAGTATTTAAAGAACTTCATTTTTATGTCCCCTTTGGAGATTCTGCTTATACATTTGCATTAATAGTTTGATGTTAAGATTAATGCCGCTTTTAAAGCCTCTTGTTTCCATTTAAACAATATCCATTCCTCAGTGCTTAAGTGCAATGCTGGGGGTGTGGGCAAAATAAAAGTCGAATGGAAATTTATATTCCAACTTCTTCCTCTCTCTTTCAAGGAGGAAGTTTCTGGCAAGGCAAGAGTTTAACTGAAGCCTTTTCCTGGTTGTCCTCTTGAATTTTAGATGATTGTTTGATGTGAATATCTCTGAGAGGATATATTTTAATACACAGAAGAGTAGAGACAGCTCCAACTGCCTACAATCAGGAAAAGGGCATTGTGGCAGAATAAGAAACCTCTGTGATCTTTCTTATTCAATGAAAGCCATTCCTTTGGGTGGGAGAGTCAAATGCTAGTAGCCACACATGCTGCCTGCATACCACACAAGCCAGAGGAATGCAGATTTCTGTATCTGAGAGCAGCTGCTAAGCGAAATGGAGCATCCAACAGATGGCTGCATTGTCATTGTTGGGGGAGGAGGCGAGGGGAGCTATTTTGGTTTTTCTGTTGAATGTACGTGTATGTTTGTTCATGCATATGTCTGTTTAATAGAATATTGTTCACTACCTGTGTTCTCCACTACCTGGATCTCTTGATGCTATCAAAGGCTTGTGTTCACTTTGAATCTTAGAGTTAAAACAGACGTTAGAGGTCATTTGGTCATTCAACTTTTAATAGAGAAGAAGAAAGACCAAGGACACAGCTTGTTAGAGCGAAGACCAGAACTCTTTCATTAGGCCATACTACAAAGAAGTCCTACACCCTATTTACTTGAGTATTAGAACTGAGCACCAAGAAAGAGCAAACAGTATAGCAGTTGCAGTTTCACAGTCTGAAAACAAATATGTGTTTTCTTTTAAAATCTTACTTTGGAGTTGCTTTGCAATCCTCATGTTGGAGGAAAGGACTAAGACACTTTATAAACAGACATACATCAGGACTTCATTATACATTTATAATATGTTTGGAACAGTCTGATCCATACTACAGAATATTATAATTCTTTTGCATTTCATATTCCAGAATACAAAGAGTTAAACTTGAAACTCAAAGCTATCAAAAGCCACCCATAAGAGGCAAACAGAAGAGTGTCAAGGTCCCAAAATGACCTGACTACAAAGGTCTCCATACCCTCTTGGATGGTAGCTTTGGGTCAGTTGTACAATCACATGGCTCACCCATTGGTTCATTTTTTTCCCCCTCCAGAAATAGAATCAATAGAGAACAGACAAACCCACAGTTGCCAGTTTGTACAGTCTTGTGGTTTCTGTCAGGGGCTACAGACTCGAGCAGGTCTACCAGATAATGAAGGCAAACTATTTCAGTTCCTGTGGGTCCAGAGCTCCTCAGCAGAGTTCTGGTTTCAAACAAATGAATAACAAATTAAAAGGCACAGTAAAATAAGGGGGTGGTTAAAATATATTAACTAAAATCAATGTAGGAGAAACATAGTTAAAACCCCTGCATTCTCAGCAATAGCCTGTGATGTATTTGGTTAATCTCTTAAAATTTATGTTAAAAGCCTTTTAACAGAAAGTCAATATATTTGGGTGGTAGAGCAAGTATATCATCCTGTACTGGTTGCATTAAATACTAGGCTCCACTGTCTGCAGGAAGTGAGCAAGGGTACATCCGACGGAGTCCCATCTCAAGGAGACCAGACACTGTTTCCAAAAGGCCTGTAGAGCCAGACTGAGTATTGTGTTCTCCTCTGCCTAGGTTCCCCACTGACGTCAACGAAAGTCCTGGAAATGAAGCAGGATCGGAATACCAAAAGCATAGCCTAATAATAGTGCAAAAATGGAGAGCAGATGGAAAATAAAGCTTTTCGGATAAAGTGTGACCTAATGTTATAAATTTGTTGGGAGAAAGAAAATAACAACAGCAGCAAAGTATAAAGGGCTGTAAGCAGACCTACTGGTGCTAAAATTATGGAATATGGCTGACTAGAAAAACACCTAGCTCTTTAGAAGCCTTTCAGAAAGGGACTTTAAAATGAACAGAATAATAAGCAAAATCAATTTTTGAATAGTTTGAAACACTACTCCCTAAATGTGTCTGGGGAAAATAAATACACAAAAACAGAAGCAGAAAACTCCAGATACAGATTGTTAGCAAGTTCCTCTCCCCTGGACTTATGCATTCTTTTATCCAATATATTTTCATCTGGTCCAATCTGCTTGTCTGTGCAGGGATACAGGCACACACTTGGAGCCTAGAGTGAAAACGAGATGAAATACCGGGCCCAAAGCAAGGGTCTTTGAAAAGTGGACTGGCCACACCCTGCTCCTAAGGAGAGCTCTCAACATTTGGCCCAGCATCTCCCATGTTCATGTGTAATCAAAGCCATCAGAAATTCCTTTTCTTTCCTATTGTGACTATGATATAGTCAAACACTCTGCAGATTTTTCTGGATTAAACAGCAAAGCTTTGATAAACCTCTTATGAGTCTTTACAAACTGTGTGTACATTCTGACATAACAGAGATTTCTAGTTCTACTTGGACTTATACACATATATTTATTTTTTATATGGACATAAAAAGCCCAATGAGGAGTTATAAAGAAAATCTTCATTTCAGTCTCTAAATTTTTCTGTCTGGCACTCATCAAAACATTCTACTTGATGGACACTTCTCATTCTCTTTGAAAAGTAGGCTATGGGTTCGGAAAACTGATAATGTGAAGTTTTAGATCAGGATTATATTTACTCTTTATTTTCACTATTTAACTAATAGGATTAACACCAAAAAGGAGACAGTTCTTTAAGAGGTTTTCTTCTTTGAGCTCACCACTCTAACGGTTTTTGGGCTCTGCCTCAACCACCCTATAAAAAGAAACCTCATTTCTTGAGGGAAACCTTCTACGTTCGGTTATTAACCTCTTTCCTCTATCTAGCCAACACTGAATTTTGATTTTGATTTTTGCTTTGCTTAATCCTCTGAACTTAATAATACAGACCCTGTTTCTCTTCCAAGAGAGCTCCCTCATATGGAACTTTAATCTCTGCTCCTCACCCAGTGACAAAATAAGCCCAATACACCTCCTGCCAGGTTTCTAGAAGCCTCAGGCCTTTTGCCACCACCGGTCACTCCTAGAAGAAGATAGTTGTCTCTGCTAGGTTGGCTTTTGGTCAAACAGATTACAGGAAAATATCCTAAAATGTGAAGCCCAGTGTCAATGCAAAGAATTTTAGACCAAGATTTCTAGAGATATTTCATTTTTAGTAGAAAAAAATCAGTACTCAAACCTGGTTGATAATCTAAGGTTCCTGTGAAAAGAGATGATGTATATAAAATATATTATAAACTCTATAGCACTGTACTGTGTGCACACACACACAAAAATCTCAGTGTTTTTTTTTTTTTTTTCTGGGTAGTGTGTTTGAGAGTTATTCCAGAGATGCTGCCATTACTCAAAATGTTTTAAATCTCTTCTTTAAAATTGTCATTTGAGGCAGTTAAGATTGTCACTGTATAGTCACATCTTGTTCTTATCAGTAAAGGCATTATCCAGAGCTCAGACATTCAGCTCAGATTTGATCTTAAATGTCTTTGAAGGCAGAAACCATGTCTGTCTTGATCCTTGCTCCTGGTATACTGCCTGCCACTTATTAAGTACCTAATAATTATTTGTTCAATGAATTGTTTAAAAAAGCTCAAACCCACCCTCAGAGAATGACGACTTGCTCTGATTGATAGGCAAAGGTTCCAAAGGCATTTTCCAAAAACGTTTCCCAAATAAAATTATTTTTGAGCTATTACGCTGTTTTTGGAACAGGTTCAAGGTTATTAATTAGAAGGGGACAACATTCATTGTATTTACACATCTGTGTTCTAGCTGACCTGTTTACATTATTGAATTTTATTTATATCTCACCTTTCAAAAAATCAGACAGATTGAAACAACAACTACAACAAAAAGAAACCCATAATAACAATAATGTTAATAAAAAGCACATTACTATAATCATGTGTCACATATGCACAGCAAAAAAAGCAGCCCACAGGGTGCGTTCCTTATGTGTGGTTAGCTAAGGAGTGACAGTAAGTAACAAGAAATAGAGAACAAATGAGACTCACCCAGTCTCAAGCACATGTCTGCATGCCATCTGGCCCTTGTTCCCTGTTGAGCGAAAGAGTTACATATAGCTAGTAAGAATGCAGTCATAAGAAAACATTCTGGGGTGACTGGGGTGACATGATAACCAGACTGATGATGAGCACACAGGAAGAAAGGCATTATCAGGTGTCATGATAACCATAGTATCCCTATTGTTAGCAATAACAGGTAAAGTTGGTTTCCAGGGTACCAATTGCCACATAAAAGTGAGAACAGTCCCTCTCCAGTGGACTGATATTTTACTTTAGAGAGGAAAGAAGGAGCAGATCACCTAGGAGAAGGCATGGTAACAACAAGGCAAAGTTTCCTACTATTTCACAAGTGAGTTATTTTCAGGAGAGCCTGAGAGTAATGATTATATAATAGTTTCAGCATGCATTAGGTACACAAACACAAAATCCAATTCATACCACAGAAACAGGAACTTTCTCCTATATTTCAACTGCTTCTAATTTAAAGTACCCTGGCCAGATCAGGGTGAGTTTCTCTATTTTACAAATCCTGTTGGGCTCAGGGATTACATTAGTAATTACTCAGGCATGTTTACTTGTTGTTGTTATTGTTGTTGTTTCATTTCTCCCTGAAATATCAGATTAAGTAAATTCAAGTATATTCAGCTAACATTTTAGCAAAATGTGGTGCTTCATAGAAATGAAACTGAGGAGTGTTCAGAAAAAGAGGTAGTAAATGTAGTGAATGCTGGATTTCCCACCAGGCCACCAGCTCACTCTTTCAGGACTATTCTAGTTTTGATGAGGTCCACTGCATGGGTGTCACCCATGAAGAATGGCATTCCCAAAGGCAACACTCTTTTTTTTTTTTTTTTAGGAATAAGAGCTTTGAGTGCTATGACCAAAAGAAGAAAGAATTACTTGAATTCTGAAGTGGTTGAAAATTTAAGCTGAGTCCTATAGCTAAGAAGGTAGTGGAAAAGGCAGTGTTCATGACTCCTCTTCTGTAATAACTCATAAGGAATTTATGGCCCAGCAAGGCTCCCTGAAATTCCATTCCAAGCCCTAAAACTGGGTTCTAGTACAATCTCTACAGTATGCAAGAGTAATTTTCTGAACTGAAAACTTGATCCTATAAGTACCCAAATAAAATTTATTTTGTATCATTCATGTTCTTTGTAAACTAAAATCTAATTTCTAGCTAAAGATTTTTAAAGAACTGCCTTTTGTTTATCCAAACTTATCTCCTACAGCTCTTCTGCTTATATTCTGAGCTCCAACTAAACCAAATTAGTTAAAGTCTTCAGAATCCAGGATTCCAGCATGTTTGCCTATATCATAGTTCTCTCTGAAGAAATGCACAGTCTTCCATCTTGTTAACTAAGAAATTACTGTTCATTGTGTAAGACAGAGACTCATCTCTTTGAAGTCTTTTTTAAAAAAGATACTCTCACTCTTATTTCATACCTATGCAGACACAGGTACAGTTTTACACAATTTTATAAACTATAGAATGTTTGAACCATTTGACTCTGTTGTCTTGATTTTTAGGATATTTTCACTCCACTGATATGACACTCTTGAGATTTAATACCAAAAGGACAAAATTCATGAGCATATATCTAACTCACCAATATTTCCAGGGCTGTTCTTTACCTACTCCATGTAATAATGAGCTACTTGAATGAGACTTCACTTTAATCACTATGTTGGTCTTCTTAGATGCCATAACAAAAAATATTGTAGAATGGGTGGCTAAAACAACAGAAATTTATTTTATCACAACTCTAGAGTCTAGAGATCTATTTTCAAATGCCAGATGATTCTCTCTTTAGTGCAGACTCTCTTTCTGGCTTGTATAAGTGTATCTTCTTTGTTGTCACGTGGTCTTTCCTGTTATGTGTATGGGGAGTATATCTCTCTCTGTCTCTTTCTGTGCTGTCTTCTCTTATAATGACACTGATCTCATCAGATCAGGGCTCCTTATGACTTCATTTAGCCTAATTATTTGCTTAGATGCCCCTTCTCCAAATATAGCCACAGTGGGGGCCAGGGCTTTAACATTTAAATTTTTAGACCATGTAAACATTTGGTCTGTACTAATCACTTTGTGTTCCCAATATTCGATGTAAGTTCTTGTAATCTCTGAAAACATTTATGATACAAAGGGATAAAGAGAAAATGAGGAAAGCTGGTTAACACATTAATTGGTCAAAAGTACTCATATATTATGCACCATGTGCAAATAAATCCCTCTTATAAAACATGTCAGTTCTATTAAGGTATTCATAATAAAATATTCTAATTATGAATTCAAACACAAGGTGCCAAATAACTGGTTCTAATAATTAGCAGCTATAGCACAGAGGAAAGAACATTACATTTGGAATCAGAAAATATGGGTTTAAAATCCAGCTCTGCTACTACCTGTGACATGGTGGTATACTTAACCTAACTATGGGATCAAGTGAGATAGAGCCTATGAATTCATTTGGGAAATGCTAACACCACATACACAAAGAAAGGGTATTATCAATCCCTGGCAGGACCTTCCTGGCCAGGATCTTTGTTCCCTTCATTCTTCCCAGGTTTTTTGCAGGGCATTTCCTCCCTATAAGGCAGGCCTTGCTGCTTAGCCACGTTTGTGCATGCCTAGTAATCATCACCCTCAAAACTAGTGTTTTATGCTGGTGCCCCACCAGGAAAAAAAAAAGACATCTTTCTTATTTTCTGTTTTCTTTTTTGCATCGAAGAGAACAGCATACTTCAATTCTGAATCATAGAGAAGTTGTGGTAAAACTGGAATGAGAAATTCTGTACAAGCAAATGCCACATGGGTTACTTTAAGGCACAATGCACTCACATTGGGACACTCAAACATTAAAAATGTTAAGGCTAAAGCTGAAATGGGTAAGGGTGCTTTTAACCTGGTGGCCACTATACAGTGGAAATTCATGGTAAAGATCCATGAAAGAGCTCATCATGTGCTATCAGCACACAGAGTATTGTCTGCCAACAATGAAACATTTACTTTGTAGTCAGCACCAGGAGGGGAAATTGACCTTGACCAACTGCTAATTATCCTTTCACCTTCCAATCAGCAACTATCAGATCACATTCCTAAATCTTAAATAAGTGTGTGATATTTGCAGAGTTTATGGCAGCAAATGGAGTCCAGGTGGAGCTGCATAGGAAAAACAAGAAAAATGGCTCCTCACCAGAAACAAGAGAGGAGCAGGGAAGGACAGATTCAGACGCCCCAGGCTCCCAAACCCCCTGTTGTGAAGTAGATTGTGTGTATGTGTGTGTGTGTGTGTGTGTGTGTGTGTGTGTGTATACACACACATGCGCATGCATACCACATACGCACGTTATTTATTTATTTTTAAACAGCCTCACTTTATACTGAACTCACGATGCTCTCCATTTTCATTATGTGTTAAAGAAAAGAATAAAGAGGTGGAAAAAATTTTTTTGACAGAGATTGCTCTGATTCATGCAAAGCCAGGCTCCAGAATTGGCTCTCTATTTATTGTTGAATATACCAAAAAGCAACAAAACACCACAGATCTAGAAGTATATACAGGAAAAAGGGTAATTCTGGAGTATCTTGGACTGACAAATATAGCATTTAATACATTACTTATTTTCTTTCCATTCCTTACAATGCAAAAATTTTATGCAAAAAGGGCAATTCATATAAAAATATCCATTTTGTGCATAGCAAAATACTATGTGGAAGTGTGGGGGACATTCCCTGTTACAGGCAAGAAGCCATTTATTTGGTCACTGAGTAGTTACAGCATGGTTTGCAAATCTCTTTAATATCTGGCTCCAAACTCTTCACAGAGGAGTTCACACAGACAGAGACACAGTTTTTCCCCCCTTCTTCATCTTAATCATGTACCTTTTAAGATTCATAATTTGGGATGAGCAAAGGCTCGGCAGGAGGTGGGGATGAATTAAAAACCATAAAATTGATGCTATCACTCTGATTGACATACCAGTAGTGCAGCATACATTTCCTGTTTGTCAGGAATGAAAGGTGTTCACATTCTGTAATAATACCTAATAATGTTTTGGAAAGACAAACTGCTGTCTGACTACATTTTAGCAAGATGATTTTTTTCCCCTTTCTGTCAGCACTGAAATCAGAAGCTAGAGTATGTATTACAACCCTATATAAAGGATGACCTAGATATTTAATAGCTACAGCTATTCCAGTCCACTACCTGGACCTCCCCAGGTCTCTGATGCTATATTCTAGCATGCTCAAAATCACCATTACAACTTAAGACTAATTCAAGAGAGCATCCAGGGAGCTAGATGTCCAAGAATGCCATAATACACTTCAGAGAATGAGTATTCTTTACTCCCTATAGCTGTCTCATCACAGAACTGGCTGATCCTCTACTTAGAGGTTTGTCCAATCTAACAATCAACACTTTGTGCAGGATAGTAAATAGGAAGGAGATCTGAATCTCTCTATCTGCCAAGGCACTATGTAACTATGGGCAAACTCTTTAACCTGCCCGCATCTCAATGTCATCACATTTAAAATAGAAGCACTTACCTTGAGGTGTTGTTAAAAAAATAAAAGCAAAATATGAGTTTTATAACTGTCTTATATCCTGTCATATAGATTCTAAATATGATTATATAAGAATTTAGGGAGTATTCTAAAATGTATATTCCTGGGCAGTAGTTTGGCAAAAAAAAAAAAAAAAAAAAATGAAGAATAATCAGTGAGGTACTAGATCTTTTGTAAAAGGGTAACATCAGAAAAAAAGAAAAAAATCTAGTTATAGCCATTCAAAAATTATTCTTAGAGTTAAGTTTGATCAAAAGATGTATTTTTAAACTTGTTATCCTGTAATTATCATTTATATTCCTATTTAGTATTTATTGCATGCACTGACTACCTAGGGTTTCAAATGTTAAAATTATTATCTAAAGTAAAGGAGAATAAAGGGAAAAGATTAAATAAATCTGAAAATTTCAGGAGGGAGATAGAACAGAGATATTTGTGTTAAACATATATTTTTGCATTTTAGTCTCTGAGATTCTGTAATTTCCACTGGATTTCAAGAAAATTAAAACATAAGATGAGTGCTACAATCATTGCCTAATAATACCAAGTGTCAGACACTGGAGCCTGAACAATCCTTTGTCTCTGGAATTGTTAACACAGACCTGGATGATTTGGAAATCCTATAGAAATTGACTGAAAGGTAAAGTGGGATATTATGTAGATCTGTAGATCCAGCTCTTGCTATAACACTGTTGCAAAGGGATCAAAAGTGTTTTTGAATACAATTTATTGCTGTTGTTTTTGCTAAATCAAATAAAGCCTTTAAGCAAAAACAGGTTTCAAGCCTTCTGCTTATGATTGCACTTCGTGTAACTTGACAATGCTGATTTCTGTGTAATTTTTTAAATCCATGTTTGGTAAAAAGAAAAAGCTCTTCTACCAATTCTTCAAAGTTACTTTTAGTAAGATCTGTTTGTTGATGCACATGCTTACAAATTCAGGACAAATTAACTTGTAGAAAATCTCAGTAAAGCTATCCCATTGGCCCTTGTTAAAATCTGCAGGAGTTTTGAGGTAACCCTTTCAAGACTTGAATGCATTTAAATTATGACCTGACTTAACTTTACATTACATTCACTAACACAAAGTTAAAAATAGTACATAGATCATGTCCTCAGAACCTCCAAGTGGCAGCCCATTGACTACTGCCTATTTCTTGAGTTCGATTGAAAAGAATGGTAAGGAGGGCATTAACAAGAGGGATCTTGAAACCTATTGGCTGCATTCTACCTAAATCTCCCATCAAAATATAATCTGGAAGAAAAAGGAGATTCACCTCTTTGTTCTCATCAAAGATAACGTGAAGGTTAGGTTAAGCAATGTCCAGCCGTCTTTCGCTAAGTTTCCCAAAGGCAGCTATAAAAAATAATGTTTTCAGGCCAGAAGTATTTATCAAAAAGATATGACTTACATAGTTATGTACCTCATGGCAAGCCTCACGGGAAAATATAGGTGCAAATATGCATAAATCATATTTATATACTTTCTATAAAATTAGACTGGCATTAATTAAATGGCAGAAAAGGCAATGAGAGCATTGTTTGGTGGGGAGCTGATTCCAAGTTCTGATTATAACTTGCTTCCCAAAGAAGGAGCCACCCACAGCTTAGAAGACAGATGAGAAGATCATCATCACAGATTTGCTGTGAAAAGCTCTGCTCAGCTCTGTCCCTGCCAGACTCAGGGCCACACACACCCTTCCAAGATGGCTAAAGAAGACTCACAAAGAGAGGACCCACTTCTTGCTTCGGCCCTGGTAAGATTCTAGCTAACTTAAGGCCTACCTACAGGTAAAGCTAAAAACAGCCCCCAGCAGCCCAATGTCACCATCTTAATGTTTACTTCGCATTCAGTCCATGCTAGGCATGAAATGTGCTGCTGTATCCTGTGCCATCATCACAACAATCCACTGCAATTGCCCAAATATTGTTGGGAAAAACAGATGCCAAAACTGGACCATGATTACAAAGAGGTAACAAAAGTGAGACTTGAATTCAGACAACCACATTCTTCTAGAATCTTCCATTCTTGTAATCATCCAACTAATGAACTGTAAGCAACTCATGGATAGGCTTTTCAAAATCCCATTACCACTTATAAAGCTCTTCCTATTGATTTATGAGTTATATGTATTGTTTACCCCCTACAAGGTGCCAAGAACTGTTTCAAGCTCTAAGAATTTGACAATGAGAAAGGCAAATTCTCTACCTGTGTGGAGCTTGCATTCTGTTCTGCACATACATAACCTCTTTTACTCCCTATAAGACCCAATAAGTCTGGGTCCATTAGTGTCACACAGTTTTAGATAAAGTAGCCAGAGCACTTAAGGAAGGCCACAGTACCAGCAGTGAGAGAGCTAAGATCTTCTCCTCAGCCTCAGACCATTAATCCTATGCTCCTTTCTGCTCATAGCATCCAGTAGCTATGGTTGTTGGATAATTGTTAACAGTTGGGCAAAACACTAGAACTTCTTGCAAAGTTGGGATATAAGAACATGTTGATCATCTCTCCTAATTTCTTCCTCTTTTTTTACTTCCTGGTCTTAACTTCTATCATAATTCAGGTACCACCTACCTTGGTTGTCATCCACAGTCTCCCTCTCTAGTCCCTGGCACCCTGTACAGGTCAAGCTGCTTCTGTCCTTCACTCCTCCCACCTCCAAGCCTAGGAGTTAATCTTTGTTCCCACTCATTACTTTAGAAACATGATGTGGGAAATGACCAAAGGGAATCACTTATATCACCATGCCAGTATGTAGTGAGTCCATATTTTATTTTCTCAGAATTGTTTGAGTGAGTTTTCCCATAGAAACCTTCTCTCATGTGGTAATTATATGGGGTAGTATTTATTGCAGGTACATATGGATTAAATATGTTCCTAAGATCTGGCTAGCAAAGTTTAGCAGTGAGTAATATGCTTTGAATTCCAACCAACCAAACTACAAGTGACCTTTTGGCAAAGTTATCCTCAATAACACATTCCTGTCTTCACTATTACTAGCAATAAAGACTGGAAAGGCATACAAAAATAAATTGAAAAGCTATAGTATTCTTTAGCATTAGAGATATAGGGCCAAAGAGTAATCAATGCAATGTAGGAAAAGAAACTATTTAAATTTAGTAGTGGCAGTAGTAGAAGTTGAAGGAGACAAAAGACAGATGTTACTGATGTGAGGAATTCTCAGGTTGGCAGAGAAACCTGAAAGCAAATGACCTTCAAGAACTTCCTCCACATGACCCTAATGTTTTCCATTAGCATTTAAGTCCTGAGAAGGTAAAGAGTACATCTGATTTTGCTCACCCCTCTATCAACAGCACTTAGCATAGGGCCTGAGACCTAGTTGCATTTAAAAAATGATTACTGAATGAAGGAATGTCTTTCTAGAGTTATCAGCAGCCATCTCCCTACACCTGCCTCCCAGCTAGTAGGGCTTCCATTGACTAGCAATCTCCACACAAGAAGGACTTTTCACTTTAAGGCTTTCCCCTTAGGCAATAGTCTCTCCCTATATTGCTTTTTTCTCCCTTCTGAAACTCTTGAAATGATATTTTTTAAGACCCATGTCAAAAGTTGTATCTGTTATAATTCCCCTTGAGTGGGACCCTAGTGTGGAAACAGATGTCCTTGCTTGCAGCATCTTAGGAAGGACCAGGTGGACAGGTGTCTCCTCCGTTGGGTACTAGACGGGGATTGCAAAAGAGCTTCTTGTTCACTATGGATCCAGATGATGAACTTGTCCTAGCACAGAGGTTGTTTAAAGCAAAGAGGTTGTTGCCATTTTAACAAAAGTTGGGGCAGAAGCTATTGAAAAGCTCCACCTTGCACTGGAGCCCTGCAAATTATGTAACTGGTCCTGTACCTGATGAAAAAAACAACTGTGTTTTCCTTTAAGCATACATTTCAACTCCCCCCATAGGTATGGAAGAACTCTCTAAGAGCAAAGTGTCCAGAACACATCAGTTTAGCTCTGGCTTTACATAATAACTCTCTTCTCAGGAGACCTTGCACAATGGCTTACTGAAGTGTCTTCGGAAGGGGAATACATTTTGTTTCACATGAAAATCTAGAAAACCCCACATTCAAATATACCTTGACAGTTCAGAAAATAAACCAAACAATACTGATCCATGTCCTTATTTCTGAGACTATCATTCATCTTATTCCAATAGAAATTATTACAAATTGCTGCTTTGTAAGTGCTATTTTTCCTAAGGAAACTATGAGACTTGTAAACTCATTCTGGCATATGGTCTGCAAAGTATCAAGTACTGTTAATACTATAATTATGATTAGATTATTTGTTGACAGCCATCATCTTCCAGCTATGTACTACATGCGAAATACAATAGTAGGTACTGCTCAAAGTTGGTCCTTCAGGTTAGTCCTCAACTTGGCCCTGTCACAGATCACTACAGACAGTTGCACAGCTGAAGGGGCCAGTGAGAGCTAAAATCCAGCCTTCTCTCTATTTGCCAAACCATACACCCTGGCAAGGGTTGTCCACCCAAGGAATGTACTACCTTTTTTCCTGATTCTTACAAAGTACCTTATGGACCAAAGACTGTTTTGGCCCTGCTCCTCCTTCCACACATACCACCTAAGCTGCACTTAGCTCATCTCTGATTCCCTTTTCCTTTCCAGTCATTGATGTTTAGTTGAACATCCTTTCTGTTACATTTTCATGCTGGAGTAGAGGGGGGAAAGCACACCATGTGATTTCCCCAGGGCCAACATTTCCCCAGGGATGGTTTTGACTGAAGGGACATAAAAACAAACAGTCTAACACCAACAGATATCCTGTCCAATTTCTCTTTTTATAGCACAAGGTAGCTGTATTAAATACAAAGCAAGTAGAGTGAGAATTGAGTATGAACTATGCAGCAAAGTTTCAGTCATGATACATGAGCTGAACAAAGCAAGAATCAGAAATGCTTTCACATTTTATTGGCAATATTTTTTACCAAATGTGTGTTTTATCTAGAGAGCTGGTACTTCTGAAATTAACTTTCAACTTCTTGGAAAAAGTTCAGGTTGTCCCCACCATCCCTAGTCCACTAATAGTAATTATTTTTATTGCTATAAGCCATGTATGTTAGTTTTTGAGAACATGCCATCAATCATAATTAAATTGTGAAGACGAAAAAATATCTATTACCTGCAAGAAAAAAACAAAATCCAACCCAACTTTAAAAATGTTTACAAACCTGTAAAATCTTTTATGGATTCTCAAAATCTATAAATGGAAAATTATAACATTTATCTTTATTCTTATGAGAATCTTCACAGGTTTACCTAAAAGGAAGGTACAGGGTCAGTTTACTGTTTCAAATAGAACTTGCATTACAAGTGTTTAAATAATAATGGTATTATACATTTGAGTTTTATTAAAAAATTTTAGTTGTAGAACACAAAACCTTTATTTTATTTATCTATTTTTATGTAATGCTGGGGATTGAACCCAATGCCTCCCATATGCTAGGTAAGTGCTCTACCACTGAGCTACAACCTCAATCCCATTTGAGCTTTTCAACTGTGACAGGTCTAAGGAATTACTCAATCCAGCCAATCATGCTGGCCCCACTACCTCTCTAATTGGTGTCATATGAAATCATACTTATGTTTCTAAGGCAGAGAGAAAACCAAGGGGTGAACTTCCATCTGCCTCTGTTATAGACTAAATTATGCCCCAACCCAAATTCATATATTGAAGTCTTATCTCTGCATGTGACCGTATTTGGAGTTGGGGGTCTTTAAGAAGGCAATCAATGTTGAGTGAGACCATAGAGTAGATCACTTAACTGACAAAACTGGTGCCCATATGAGAAAAAGAAGCAATACCAGAGCCCCTGTTTTCCACGTGAGAACACAGTAAGAAGACGGCTATCTATAAGCCAGGAAAAGAGCCCTCACCAGAACCTGACCTCAGATTTCTATCCTCCAAAACTGTGAGAAAATAAATTCTGACATTTAAACCACCCAGCCTATGGTAGTTTGTTATAGCAACTTAAGCTGACAAATGTAGCCCCTCAATCACCATAACTAAAACTAATAGCAATTGTTACTATCAGTAAATAAGTAAAAAAGTAATGTTTTATAAGAAATTAAAATTTTTTTACAGTTTTATAAATGGATAAAAGTATCTTTTAAAATGAGTTATTTTATTGTTTGTAATAAACATTTTAAGAAAAGTGGTGTTCATGCAACTAAAACATAGCTACAAAAGAAATATACTTGCTTCCTGCCAACTGGATTGTTCCCTGAAATTCCTCTTGTATAGAAAATACCAGAGCCACAATTGTATAGGTCCCAACACAAATGATGGTTCTCTTAAACTTTTCACATTTTCTGCTCTATTCTCTTCTTCACTACCACAGTACTTAATTTAAAAATGTGTGTCATTCATCATGTTTCATCTTGGAATTTCTGTGACTAGCATTTGCCTCTCTCATCCATTAAAGGATACAAAGATCATTGACAGAGGTCATGTTATCTATTTTGAATTTCCACAAAGTCTATTATGCTATTTGACGGTAGTGACTATGTATTGGTAATATATGAAAGTACTAATATATTATTAAATAAATGTATGAGTAAACAAATTAAGAGATACATCAATGATTTGTTACTAAAAAAATAAATTAATTTATCATTTGTCTCATTAAACTCCCAAAGCATCCAGGAGAATGTTCTTTCTACCATGATTCCTCTCTTAAGTGGCACATTAATGAAATAAAGAGTATTAATAAAAATAAAAATAGAGTATCTCTTGTTTGCAGTGCTTATTCACTGGGCGCAATATCTGTATAAATTTTTAATTATTCCTACTTTGGGAACTAAATATTACTACTCTCATTTTACTGGCAAGAATTTGAGGATCTGTGAGTTTCAAACTGAATTCAAACTCACATAACTTAACAAAGCAGAACTCAAATGTAAGCTCAGTTCTTTCTTTCCTTTCAAATAGTCTTCTTTGTCTGTCTCAGGCCACTTGATACAGCCGTCATCCTGTGTCCAATCTGGAAGAGGAGATGTTCTCTATTTCTCAGTCTTTTTCACTGTGAGACAATATCAGCATCAGGGTTTCTCCTATAACCTCAGAAGCGTCCTTACCTACTTTTTTATACAGAATCAACAGAATTTTGATGCCAATAAAATTCTGCTATCACAGAGTCCTCCAGGGTAAAGGGTAAATGAGTCAGTTTTCTTCCAATCTAATCTAATTTCTGGTGCCACTCCCAAAATAATTTTGGAGGGAGAACATAATTTGAGATTCAGAAAAATTTGAATTATATTCCAGTTCTGTCACTTGTTAGCTATGTGTATTTAAATAAAATATCTCAATTTCCACATTAAATAATGCCCATGAACACAGTCATATCTGAAGAAGGCAGGGAAAACAGACCTGCTGAGGGCTAATCTGCATTAGGTGAGTATGGCAGAGACTAGTTTAATACTCATCATACTATGCCTCCCTGGGCACTCAGAAAAACTACACTTCCCAGCATCCTTTGTACTTATAGCTTGAGCCATGTTGTGAAAGTCATTTTCCTGTCTTCCATTCATGGGCATAACATACATGGGGTGATCTTCCTCAATCTTTACTAGATAACCCTCTAAACACAGATGAAACACTGGAGAACTCTGAAGAGGACCTAGTTGAAAATTCCACAAGATGGAAGAATTGTGATTCCAGACACATGGAATGGAAAGCTGCCTTTCCACACTGTGATATTAGTAGGAAGAAAGATCTTTAGTGAGTAAAGTCACTAAGATTCTAGGGTTGTTTTGTTATAGCCCTTGGCATGAATTACACTGACTATTAGAGTTTCTCAAAAGTTAGAGAATCTAAGTCTAGGGCAAAAGTAATGGATCATCCAAAGAGAACCGGTATGACTTATGCTCATAAAACAAAACAAGTGATGAGAACAGAGAATTCTTTGAATCATTTTCTTCCCTTCCCCTTTACCACTCTCCCACACTGAGCTGGTGCAAATGCCACAACTTTCAGAGGCAAGGTTAACATAAAGACCTTTCTCATTAGAATCTCCACAGGACTCTGACAATGCAAAGCAGATTGCTTTGAGGTCTGAATAACAGAAAGGAAAATGAAGAATATTTCTCCACTTTAATAAGAAAATGGTTGGAGAGCAGAACAGAAAAGCTTATAACATGTCAGCAGTGGAGATGTCATACTAGTTACCTAGAATGTAAGCAGCCCAGTCAGAAATGATTGGAGACCAGAGCCAACTGAAACCTCCAGAAGGTTCAGCCCTTCAGACACCCTCATAGTTAGTAGGGCAGAATTAAGCTAAAAGAGCCCAGGTTTTATTATCCATTTTATTTCCTTCCCTGTTTCCTTTTTATGTTGAACTTCCCTCATTAAAAGGATCCCAACTTTCCAACTACATGCCTTTGAGCAGCACAATGATTTTACACTTCCCTGTAAAGGAGAATATTGGAATTACACACTGAGTGAGGGTCATGCTGAGAGTTGCTGTCCATCCTCCAGTGAACTGCGTGATAATCCTGTTAACCTTCCTATCAGGAGGTCATTAAACAATTTTGAAAGCTGTTTCCTCTCACATAAGAACTGCATGCGAAATCTGATCTAGTCTTTTTAATATAAGCTGTTCAGCTGCACAGACTTATATAATAACCCCTTACATGGTTTTTATGGTCTCCTCTTTTTCTTCCCTTGGCTTCTGATTGCCTTTATA
This sequence comes from Urocitellus parryii, assembly GCF_045843805.1. Lineage (NCBI taxonomy): Eukaryota > Metazoa > Chordata > Mammalia > Rodentia > Sciuridae > Urocitellus > Urocitellus parryii. The sequence goes on along the minus strand of NC_135531.1, from coordinate 71,815,134 downwards.
GCTTTTCTCTCCGTTTAGGTATTCTCCAGTGTTTTCCCTTTTTTCCCCCTCAGTTTCATCTTCTAACATATTTTCTTTCAACAATGCAACTCTCCCCTACCCCAGTTCACTCTGATGCCTTGTTTATCAGTTGTGCCAATCCGTTTTTCATTAATTTCAACAAATCACCTTCCTGAGCATCGGTCTTCTTAAATTTGTCATATTTTGTGTTTTACCAGTCCCGATATTTAGCTATGTTCATGAAACCATCTATTTTGGTTAAACTTAATGTATTTCCGCATTTTCATTCACAATCTCTTTTCTGCTCTAAAGACACCTTGCCATCTAGTTTTCTTCCTTTCTTCCTTCTTTTTCTGTTTTTTTTTTACCTTTTCTTTTTTTTTTTAATTAAAGTAAGCTATAAGGCATGTGATGTCAGAACTCCAGCCTGAATACATTTACAACAATCAAGTTTTCCTTGTTTTATCTTCTGATCATTTAGCCCTTTCATTCAGCTTGAAAACTCGATTTCCTTTTGGCTTCCTAGAAGCATTACTTTATACCTCCAGGACAGAGAAAACTTATATTTTTTAACCACATTTGAAAAATTGGGTAAAATTGAAATGTGCTTCTGGTGGTTTAACTAACACAAAATGGATTCCTGATCTCTGGGGAAGACTCCATAATAAGACCCTATCATTGAATTAGCAATTTAAACATCAAGAAAGTCAGTTTTCAGTAGTGTCAGGTTTGGGACTTGACATTTTTTAAGAAATGTCTTTGCAAAGCAAGGGCCTACTTATCATTGGATGAAGGACACTGATTTAATCTCCAGGGGTGGCTGAACCCGATGTCTGGGGTTCTTCCAAACATTTAAAGTCATTTTCCAAATGTTTTTGATGCAGCACAACCCAAAAAGGATTTTGGCAAGTGTGTTTTCCCTTCATTTTAAAACCCATGCGTATTTCAAGGGAAATGCAATCCATATGTCTTTGATTCATTTACACTTAAATCATCTAAATGCCATTGTGTAAGAGCTATTTGATGTACAAGAAGCCTGTGAGTCTGTTTTATAAGCCTTTTTAAGCCTTATTTCTTTGAATCAGAAAGTCATGTTTTGCCGGCCCTAAACAGAACTTGAACTGGGAAAGGCTCAAGTTCACTTCTAAACTGAAAACCCGCAAAGTTTTGCGTGGCTTCTGTACTTAGCAATATGTTTCCCCTTGCCTAAAGCTCACAAACACCCAGCATTTCTCCTCTCTGTCTCACATGTAGTGAGAACAGGGTAAATCAATTTTTGAATCACATTTTACTTGTAAAATTCACATTTTGAACCTCGGTTATCTCCCAGGCACTGCCAGAAGTTAAAATAGCAACACTTGAAAATTAGGCTTTTGCTCTAAAAGGGCAAAACAGTCTATAAAGTACATAAATTACTGCTTCTGTACATTTATTTGTTTGACAGGTTTAAGATATAAGTGTGGCTTACATATGGATTTTCAGGATGCCAGATTGGATGCTCCACGAGCTACAGTCACAAATGTAACCTCTTTTTTTAAGACTTATGTTTGGGAGAATAGAATTGGAACAATCTTGCTGTTCTGCACAAATCTAATTGCTGTGTCAAAACAGCAATGGAATATGACGAACATTTGCATTTTTCTCATTTACTGGCCTTTTCTATGGCTTTAATCACACTCATATTAGTGGTCAAGAAGAAAGTACATCGAACCCTTTGCTCTCTTGCTGCCTGAAACTTTGACAAATTTTAATGAATTATAAACTAGTACTTTTGTGGAAAAATGCAAACCTCCGATCAAATGTTTGGAGATACCCAAGTGATTAACACTGATTGCTATGGACATAGAAACATGTCTTGGAAATGGATAAATCTTTCCCAAGCAAAAGCATTAATTATCTTCAAATGTGTGATTTTTTTGTTTTTATTTAGACACATCTTAGAGGTTGCATTTTAGTGAGAAGGAAGAAATAATGATGGTGTGATTGTCTGCAGAGAAGCAATACTTTAAATTTGCATTTGAAGCTTAGGGGGTGGAGATGAAGTTAAAAAGAAAGAAAGAAATCCAGGTGAATCTAATTATTCCTTATGTGCTCTCTGCAGTTCACATATATGATAGACTATCATATTTATGTAATCAAAAGTACTATGAAATTTAAGTTTAAAAAAAAGGATTTGGAGCATTGAATCTAGCAAACAGTTAATTATGCTGAGATAATTAGATAGCAGAAAGTGTTGGATTTAGTTCTTTTCCATAGTTAGTTTTCATTAACTACCAAGTCTTCATGATTCTCTGCAGGCAGAAATTATTAGTATTCTATTCTTAGGAAGAATGGTGCATGACTGACAAAAGGTTTGAACTTTCACAATGTGTGACAGAAGCCTTTATGTTGACCTATCTGCTTATATTTCTTTAAAAAATAGTTTTTTTTTCTATCAAAAATTTTGAGTCAACACAATTTTTAAATCTAAATTAGATTCAGAAAATACATCAGTTTAGGGAAGTTCAGCAAACAACCACAATATAACCATGTTTTCTACTATCAATTTAAAATACCAAGCAAAGAACCTGATTTATGATATTGTTGTTCTTTTACCAAAAATGAACCAGAGTGCACTGATTAGGAGTGTGCAATAGGTCAATAACCGATTTTAGGTAAAATAATTAGTATCATAATATAGAACTCCACACCAGGATTTATGAGCTTTAATTTGAATTCAGGTGGCCACTTAAAAAATTGAAGAAATAAGCTCAGCACAACCTCCTGACCCTGAAGTACTGCTCACTAGCCTCCTCTTTCTTACCCTGGCTACATTCACCTCCACTTGGTAAGCACAAAAGCTCTATCAGCCCTTCTTTATCATCTCAAAAGGACCAGCTGACTATCTTGAGAGTGCGCACAATTCAAGGCTATATTTTTCCCACCTTTGGGGTCAGATTGGCTAGTTCTCTGCTAATACAATATAAATTTCAAACCCAAAGGAAACATAGCCAGCACAGATCAGACTATAATTGGAACCCTTACCATATAAGAGGACATTAATCAGCCTGCAAGTCTCATGAGAGTAAATTCCAGCTCTGAGAATTGTAGTTGTTTCTATTTTAAGTGGATCAGGAAGTACCTTTATAATGTCCCTTTGACACACATATTTATCCCCCAGAAACACATACTCATTTGTACATGAGCATAATACATATAGATATATATGAGCACATACACAAATTTCAACCCATATTTCTTAGTGAGCATGATTTAATAGATTCTATTCCTAAATGAAACTTTGAGTCCCAAATATACTCAACTATCTATGGTGAAAATTGGAGGGAAAAGAACCCTTTCAAAAGTAATGATATTAAATAATCATTTTTACAAAGTATAAAATTATTTATTTTATCTAAATCTACATATGAGTGTACTTTACTATCTCTGAATTATCATATGATTTCTATACATTATTATAAAACTTTCCTTTGTGCCCTGCTTTAAACAGTAAAATAAATAAACATTATTTTTTACAAAAAGATACCCTATGGATTCCCCAAATTATTGTTTTTCCCTATGCATATGAAAGCATAGAGAAATTGTATCAAAAAATATGAGAATTATAATATATAAATTTACATTAAAAATGTTAGGAACATCAATTTGGTTAAAAGATGTTAAATTTGTTAAAATATTTACCCCCATGTTTATCTTTTACTTCTCTAAATAATAAAGGTATCCTAATTTCCCAGTTGCCATTTCTTTTTTTATATATATATATATATATACATTTTTTTAAGAGAGAGAGAGAGAGAATTTTTTTAATATTTATTTTTCAGTTTTCAGCAGACACAACATCTTTGTTTGTATGTGGTGCTGAGGATCGAACTCAGGCCACACGCATGCCAGGCGAGCGCGCTACCGCTTGAGCCACATCCCCAGCCCCTCAGTTGCCATTTCATTTATCTTATTTAAATTATTTTGGTGTTCATACTTTATAACATGCAGTACCAGAAAGAAGTCGATTATTTTCTCCCAAATGTTACTTTCTTCTCCTGAAACTCCCTCCATCCTGTCACCTTGAAATCTATCTTTTCTTAAGCTTTGAAAATTCCTTTTAAGTTCTCCTGCCTTAGATATCGTCTGCCTCAAGTCTTTTCTCCATACTTCCAGCAAAAGCATAATTTATAAAAAGTAAATTTGATCCTATCATTTCACTTCTTGAAATCTTTTAGAGGTTCCCCACGGCATGGCATACAGCCATTCAGCACTAGGTTCCTACACACCTGCCAACTTCTTTTCTTGTAACATCTTTTAAAATTTAAGCTTCAGTAATACTAATCTACTCAAGATTCTGTGCTCAGTGTATTGTTTTTCACCATTGGATGAGGACATTTTTCTTCATTCTTCAGACTATTTTTCCAGTCATTTTTTTCTATAAAAACTTTCTTGAGCTCTTGCCTCAAAAATAATCACTTCAACACATTATTAAACTATTAGATTAAACTTGGGAAATCAAGGAAGACTTTCCAGAGGATACAATGTCTGAGATTTAAAACTTGAAATGCAGGGTCCTTGGGTATAGTTGGAAACTTCAAGTCCAATTATTGGAGGAAGTTTGTACATGTCAATCACTTTGTCAGAGTGAAGGAATTTGGGGACTACAAAATATCCCCAAGACTCAACATTGTATTTTATCACAGTACTGTAAATAGAACAAGTGTTCAACAAATCTTTAATAAAGAAAAGTGGAAGGCAAAAAAGACAAAAAATGCATGAGACTTTAGTACTTTGAATTTGTCTGATCAGTTTAGTTTGCTCCTATTCTTTAAAATATTTCACTTACAAAATATCCCTGGAGTATCTATATTATTGCTGCCAAAGGCAATGGTCAAATAAACCATTTATTAAAAAGAAGAGCGGAAAATGCTATATTAGCAGTGCCAGCAATTTCAGAGTGAGAAGAGTGATAATAAGGCAGATTCATAATTAATTTACTCTATATTTATACCATAGGAGCTGGGAGCTGCTGACTATATGTATATATACATCAGATGTATAAATATACATATACTATGTAGCTATACAGTTATTATATACGTATGTATGTACAGTACCCAACCTTACACATAAAAAAAGAAAACATTTCTCTCATATATTGGCAATAGGAAAATCCAACCTTCTTTGCCTCACAAAAAAATAAATAAATAAAAACACCTCCAGGTAATCAGAATACGCTGAAAGGATTTGTTTTATGCATATATTCACAAAAAAAAATCTATTCAAGTGTGCATAAACCATATTCACTGCCCTATAGTATCTCAATGCCTAATCATAGGTAATTATCTAAAAAATAAAGAACTATAAAAGATAAAAGCAAAAGGCGAGTATATCCATCTCAAATGATTAGAAATAGTTCATTGAAGAGATAATAGCTGTGATGGGAGCCAGGGGGAACTGTATTTGAACAAGGAAAGAAAAAAGTATACTAAGTTTTATGAGCAATAGTCTAGAGGTAGTAAAATGAGGGGAGTGAATATAGTGAATTGTAGTTAATAGTGTTGTTCTGTATCTGATTTTCTTCTTGGTCTACAAGGTGGTTTTGAATTTCCCAGTTTCTCTAATGATTGGTTAGAGCCATGTGACTAATTCTGGCCAGTGGGTTGTGAGTTGAAGTGATATTTGTCACTCCCATGCCATAACATTTTTTTGCGATTGTGAAATTCTCTAAAGTTCTTTCCAATGTCATGGAGACCAGCAACCTTGATGATAGAGGCTACTCTCTTAGCCTGGGTCTTTGAGTTACTGCAGAAAACAGAGAACATCCTTACCCATCTGAAATAACTACAAAGATTGTGTGAAAAATAGACTTTGTTATCTTAAGACACAGAATTTAGGGCAATTTGTTATCACAATTTAACCTGGACTATACAACAGATACAGAAACAGTGAGATGATCCATTTGACAGGCACATGTGACATATTCAATAGAAAAGTAATAAGTTTGGAGGGGTAAACATTTCAATCTGTGGAGAAGCATGAATTCCAGTCTAAAGAGTTTGGACTTTATTTTATAGGCAATGTAGAGCTTTTAAAAGCTTTCAAACAGGGAAATATTATGAACAGAATTGTGCTTTAGGAAAATTAATCAAGTTGGATACAGAATGCCTAGGAAGCAGAAAGACACTTCAATGTAGGAAAACAAGTTATGCTATTGTGAAAAGCCTAGAAGTCATGGTGTTTAAACTAGGGTAGTAGCAGTGGGAACCAATTTGGCAGAATGAATGGAACAGTAATTTGCAGGTCTTGGCAAATGATGAGGCCCAAGGGACTTATAAATCATTCCAAGCTTTTGAGCCTGAATGATTGCTAAGATGGTGCCACTGCCACTTTCTTAAGTAGGAAGCAGAGAAAAAGAAATGAATTTGAGAGGAAAAAGTGCAAATTTAGGTCAAGTGTGATATACAGCAGTGATGTCCTACAGACAATTGGAAACAAACCAAATAGAGATTAAAGAATCATTTGGGATATGAAACCATGGTATGAAGGCTACTCAAGGGAGAGAGAAAAAGGGAAAAAAAAGAAAAACAAGCCCAGGCCTTTGGGATATACCTACATGTAGGCAACAAAAAGGAGAAGAAACAAAGATATTAGGAAAAGTACAATTTTACTAAATCAAAAGATTGACAAATTGAGTGATTAACAGCACCAAATATAAGAATGGGTTAAAATTATGCATTTTAAAAAATATATTAGATTTTGTGACTTTTAATGGAGAGGTTTCAAGTGATAACTGCAGAAGGGAGCCAACATTTATAAGATAGAAAGTGAGTGGTATAAAATGAATTAAGGTTGTGGTTTCTTCATACAGTAGAAAAATACTTAGCAGTTAGAAAAAATGAAGCATCTTCAAAAATGTTTTTTATAAATGGAGCAAATTATAAAATCATAGAGTGTGATTTCACTTGTTAAATATACAGATAATACAGCCATATTGTTCAGGAATATATATATATATATATATATATATATATATATATATATATATATATATATATATACCTATGTATCTTAAATACACACACACACACACACACACACACACTCTCAAATGATAAACCAACTTAGAAGGAGAAAATATTTACTATGGCTCACTGCTTCAAAGTCATTCAATTACTAGTCATTCATTTACTAGTTGGCCTTATTGCTTTGGTCCTGTGGCAGCACAGCAGAAGATGGCAGAAAGCTCATGATAGAGCCACCTGCTTATCTCACAGCAGTCACAAGCAAAGAGAAAGGAAGAGGAGGGGCAAGGCCCCAATATCCCCCTCAAGGACATGCTCCTAATACCTCAAATCCTTCCATTAGATCTCATCTCTTAAAGATTCCCACCACCTCCCAATGGTACTAAGCTAGGGGACTAAGCCTTTAACACATGGGTCTTTGGGAACATTCAAGATCAAAACTCTGGCAAAGTTCAAGAGAGAAATGGAAGAGATTAAACCACAGTGAATATAGACATCTGTTCCCAGGAATTTTGCTATAAGTAGAGAATAAAGAAGTACATAGAAAAGCTGTAAGCAAAACATTTTCTTTGTTAATGATTCATTTTGTTGTGATTTTCAAGATGGGAAAACTAATAGTGTGTTTGTGTGCTCATAAGAAAAAGGGGGAGGGGAAAAAAGGGAGAGAATTGAACAACAGCAGAAGAGGTAGAGAGGGAAGATGGGAGGGGAGGGGAGGGGAGGGGGGAGAGTAGGGGATAGGAAAGGTAGCAGAATACAATAGTCACTAATTTGCCATTATGTAAAATTGTGAGTATGTAACAGATGTCATTCTGCAATTTGTAGTTGGGGTAAAAACGGGAGTTCAAAACCCAATTGAGTCAAATGTATGAAAGATGATATATCATGAGCTCTGTAATGTTTTGAACAATGAATAAAAAAAAAATGAAAACAAAAAAAAAAGAAATTATTCTGTAGGAAGCGGGGGAGATAAGAGATAAAGCAGACATTTTCTAGAGACATATCCTTGAATAGGTAAAGGAAGAACATAGTACATATATGGTAGAATTGGTTTTAGCATCTAATTCATCTCTTTATCTACTTTTATGATTAATTTTTAAATTTTAACATCCATATAAATTATCTTTTTAAAATTGGGTCCCTCATGTCTAATCAATTATCTTGCCCTCCCCACTTTGACCCCAGCTCTTATAATCCTACCTAAACATTATAAGAAAATCATAACTGCATGACTGCCAAAGTCTAAACTTTAACTATCCCTAACTCCAAAAATTTCCTGGACCCATTGAGACACACAATCCCTGTGGCCTTTTCCTGTCCACAATCATCACCTTGCTTCTTCCCTTGGATTAGATTCCCTCACTTCAGTTAGTAACATCATTGTAATTACTCCTTGGCCTACAAATCTCTTCCTCCTTCTGCTATACTTCATTGGTAAAACTCCAAACTTTGTTAAATCCACTGTTTAAATGGATTTTGTTCAAAAAAAAATTTACAAATATAAAAACTACAGGGAAGATTTTACATACATACATAACCACAAATATCAAATAAACTCACAGCAAGACAGGCATTTTTATTATGTTTCCCTAGTTAATTTAATTTCCCACTCTTCTAGACTATTTAACTTCAACACCTCTTCTAAGTACTCACTCTTAGATGATTATTCTGATTTAACTAGTCAAACACTTTTAGAAAAGAGCCTACCAACTTTCCTGCAAATATTTGAATGGCTAAGATTGATTGCTCAAACGATACTCATTTTATATCCCTATTTGCCTCTTTCCCTCCTGCACCACCTATTTATCTTTCTCTGCTGGACCATTTCCATTAGCATAAAATCATGCTGTTGTATCTTTCCATATGTGTGCATGTAATATTTATTAAATAAATGTAAACATTCATGAAAGCCCAAGTTATTTTTTGTTAAGTTTACCAACAACCTACATGGTCCCCAGCCAATAATTAATAAACGATTATATTTCAGCACTTCTTTATAGGTTTTAATATAGGTCATCACATCAAGCTTCTTAGAACACTATGTATTTCACTTGATTTTCTTGCCATTACTATTACTAAAAATTTAATCATCTTCTGTCTTATGTTCTTCCAATATAAATGTTGAGATATTCTAAAGCTTAATCCTCTCCATCTATTTACAATTAATTGCTCTTTGGTTTTTCTCATCCAGCTCCATCATTCTTAAATTTTAACCTCTCCTGAAATACAGATCTTTTTCATTAACTTCCTCCTTAATATTGCCACTGCATATTTTTCTGTGTGTTCTTAAATGCAACATAGCTGAACAGAAGTCTTACTCCATCTCCTTAAGTTGTTTTTATGTAAAATGACACTTTTTAGCTTTTTTTTTTTTTGCTTTGCCTTTGTTAATATCTACCTTTGATATATAAACCTGAATTTAACTACAGCTTATCCACCTTCATGGGCACCACTCTGTTCTATGTCACCTCTGTCCCACTTCTTAACTACAAAGGCCTCAAAACTTACGTCATGATTTCCACCCTTTCTCCTGTATGGTAGTCAAAGGAAATTTTCCTCTATTATGTCACAGTTTATTATTAACCCATGCAAACTCTTCCATGGCTTTCCAACATATCCAGTCCTTGTTTTCATCATCCATGATTTCCTAATATGTTCCTCCTTTCATGCTACATTTTATCTACAGTGGTCCTTTTTCAAATTCCTGGAATATGTCAAGACTTTTTCTTACCTCAGTACCTTAATGCTTGCTGTTGTTTTAATCTTGAACAAGGCCTTAATCTTCTTATAACTTGCTCCTTTATTTTATTTGTGTCTGTGTTTAGAGATCATGAATTTAGAAAGGCTTTCCCGAACCAACCTATCTTTGATATTTCCCCTTTCAGTATATTTCCTTTATATTAACCCATTTTTCTTAATTTACAACTACTATAAATTGCACTAAGTAATTTGCTAATTTGAGGTCTTCTTCTGTCTCTCTCACTGATATATTAGCTCTTTGAAGGAAGAACTCATTGTCTAAAACAGTTTCTAACACTTAGTAGGTATTCAATGGGTTATTTGCTAAATTAATGAGTAAGTGAATAACTTCAGTTTCCAAAAGTATTCTTAATGGGAATATTTTAGAATAAAAGCTTAATTCCTCTTTCAGTGATAAGTATTATCTGAACAAAAATTCATTTTTTTTCATTTTGTATGGTACATGTGGACAAATTTGCAAAGCATTTTGCATATCATTTCAATGTTTTCTGCTGTAGAAATGTAAATGTCATAAATCAACATTAAAGATCAAAGGTAGTTAGTTCATAAATTGAAACAAGGTGAATGTTTGCACTTTCACACAGTCCTTGCAAAGCACAAAATTAGCCAGCTATTCAATATTACAATTATCATTTAGAGTTTCTGCTAAGGGTTAAACATAGCTTCACTGAATTCAGCAAAAGAGGAAAAACTTAATAGTCTTGGATGTCATACAGTCACAGTCAACAGACTTTCCAGAACACCTATTTTGTGATAAGAACTTATGCTGGGCATTCTGTTTTATATGTGGAATTTATAGAAAATTAAACAAATTTCCTTATAAGTGAGTTTATTATTCAGTTTTTGCTATAAAATGCATTAATATGAACAATTCTTAGAAACATCCAAATAACACATGAATAGAACATGAACACAAAACCTAGCAACATATGTCATGAAATGGGAAAGATAAAACCTAAAATTTATCATAAAAATAAATTTCTTTCTTTCTTTTTTTTTTTTTAAGTTTTCAAATGAACACAAGCTGTGAAGAAAGTGGAGGCAACAGGGAGAGGTGATTTTTCCAGTAGAAGAGAATAGTAATGTCACAAAGAAACAAGTAACCTGACCATCCAGTTTGAGAATTAGAAAACTGGGGTTAAACAATGGAAAAATGGGAATCTTAGCAAGGTCTTCAAAAAAGATTCTAGACTTGAGCCAATTACTGCTCCATCTTCAATAATAAGAAAGAAGTTTACAATGTTAGATATAGTAGATCAATTTTATTGTCTACCAAGGTTCTCTATGGTTACAAGGATTTCTGGTGAATAATTGTCTAGCTCCCTTAATGGCAAACTGAATAATTCAGACTATCCTGTCGATGTCAACTAAAAAATGTAGACTTTTTTTTTTTAATTTGAAAAGTAAAATGTACATGGAGCCTTAGAAATTAACTCAATAGTGGAAAATTCCAGGGGAAGGATCCTAGGGGAAGACAGAGGCCTGGAAGCAAGCCCAGAATTCCAAACTAATTTACTTCTGAAGATAGCTGGTATTCCTGGAGAGGATCACTGATAAACTGGAGGACCTTGTATTGCCTCACATACAATAAGGTTTATGAAGTGCATAATCCTTAGCTCAATAATTTACTTATCTGTACACCAAGTAACCACAGCTCAAATTAAGACAAAATATTTTCTTACCCAATAAGTTTCCTCTTATACCCCCTCCTCCCCTATGTAATTGCTATTGTGTCTTCTATCATCTGCCATTAATTTTGCTTATTCTCAAACTTCATAAAAACAGAGTCTTTGAGGAGATAATAAAGTTTAAAAAGGTCATTAGTATATCCTCATCCAAAATGGCATGTGCTTTCATAAAAAGACAAGCACAGAGACATAAAGACAGACACAGTGAGAACCACTATGTGAGGACACATAGTGAGAAATGGCCAGTTAGTATGATGCATCATTATTCTGAGCCAAGAAATCCATGGATCACCATCAAGCCTCAGAAACAGCAAGAGGCAATGAGGTACTTCTCCTTAAGGTCATCATAGAAGCCTGAATGACATCTGGATTTCAGATTTATAGCTTCTAAAAATGTGAGACAACAATTTACTATTGATTAAAGTTATAGCAATTCTTAGTATTATGTTATGGCAGCCTTAGGAAACTAATAAAATGTGCAGAAAAAAATATTTGAAGGTACTGAAGAGTATCCAAAGCAGGCATAAATTTAGAATTTACCATCTTTAAAAGGAGACAGGCACAGGTTTATTCCACATTTACCTGGATCTTCTTCTGACAGCATTTTCCAGGTTGATGTCAGCATTCAGGTAACAGAAAAGAGGATTTTTAGAATAAGAACTCAAAAGGGCTGAAAAAGTGGGTATAAATTGAGGATAAATCCAAAGAAGAGGTAACTATGCAAGAGGGAGTCCCAAAGTATGCACATAAATTCCCACCAAGCACTACTTGACTTTAAAACTGCAATGCAAGCCAGAAGAAAGCAGCATCTGGGATAGTTAAAGAGCTTAGAGAAGTTTCCAATAGCTTAACATTGAGATAAAGTTTGGAATTCAAGTCTCCATTGATTTAGAGAAACTCATTAGACAATTTATATTTTAAGTAAAACTCTAGAAAAGCCACATTCTAATACTAGGGTCCATACTCAATTAGATCTGTTCTTACAAAGTCTAAAATTAACCTCTAGATCTAGGTAATCTATGGCTACTTTACTTGCTCCCTTCCAAGCCAAAAATCATATTTCTTGGTTGGAAACTAGGTTACAGAGCCTCTAAAGTTTACTGGTTAAAATATCTAGCATCCAATAAAGAATTGAGAAATGCTTTAAAATATAATTAATTGATTAGATATCACTGAAACAACAGAGGGAAAACAGACCTACAGATGGTTCACAAACTTAAATCAATGAAACAAAAATACTTGAATATGCTACTTCAGTTTATTCAAGAAAATGGAACAATGAAGAATTTTAAGAGGGGCTGGGGATGTGGCTCAAGCTGTAGCACACTGGCCTGGCATGCGTGCGGCCCGGTTAGATCCTCAGCACCACATACAAACAACGATGTTTTGTCCGCCGATAACTAAAAAATAAATATTAAAAAAATTCTCTCTCTCCCTCTATCACTCTCTCTTTAAAAAAAAAAAAGAATTTTAAGAAAACATCGAAGTCTATTTTAAAATCCAGGGGCTGGAGGTTTGACTACTGAGTAAAGCATGTGTTTAGCATGCATAATACCCTGAGATCAATCCCCAGGACACCCTCCAAAATTTAAAAAAAAAAAAAAATCCAAGTACACTCTAGAACTAAAAATACATTGCAATTTATTTGGTTAATATAATGGTAGATTGGTCATAGCGATAGATAGAAATTCAAAATGAAGACATTAGAAAATATCCGAACTATCACAGAGAGAAAAAGAAAACAATAGGACATGATAAAAAAAAAAAAAAAAAACTCTAATTTACATGTCATTGGAATCACAAAAGTAAGGAGATTATGAAGAACAAGAAATTATTGAAAAGATGATGTCCAGGAATGTTCTAAATTGGTTAAAGACTGATTTGGAAAACTTGATAAATCTCAATCATGGCTTTTCAGGGAAGCACTCCATCATTTCAACACTATATGTTGAGTGTTTACACTGAACCAGAAACAAAGCATACATCACTGAATGAATAGTGTCCCTATCCTCACTGAACTTGCAATCTAACAGGAAAGATATACATTAACAATTTATCTACACTAAAGAGTATTTTTTAAAAAATTTTTTTGTAGTTGTACACGATAACTTTATTTTATTTATTTATTTATTTTTATGTGGTGCTGAGGATCTAACCCAGAGCCTTGCACGTGCAAGGTGAGCGCTCTACTGCAGAGCCATAACCCCAGCCCCAGGAATATTTTTGTAATGGAATATTAAAGTTTTATAAAAATGTGCATGTGACTGGGATATGACTCATTATTGTGTATCCACAATTGGATTGTGATTGTTGTTGCTTCAAGTTGTGGAGTTTCTTGTAAAGTATTTTAAAGGACTTGTACACTTTTCTAAAATAATTGTTGCAGCACATATAGAAGGTTACTCTCAAATGAGGGTAACCATAAAGACATAGTTATATCTAATAAACTAGGCAAAGTATGATGGACTACACTAGGGTACTGTGAAGGAGAGATAAATCACTGGATGGAGATGAGGGGAATAGAAAGAAAAACTGACTCTTCCTGGTTACTGATTGATTGCATAGTGTGGAAAACAAGAAATCAGATACCTTCAATTTGATCTGTATAATTGAGGGCTATTACAGAAGACATGAATTGTAGAAGTAGAAAGAAAAGGATGGACTTGAGAGACTTTAAGATGAACTGAAAGCATTCTATTCTAATAAACAAAAATGAACACTTAAACAGTAGTTAAATAAAGATTCATGATAGAGCTAAACAATCATTTCTTTTTTCCTCTGCTATACAATGTATTTTTTCTTGAAAATTTAGGAGAAATGGCCCTCAAATCCGTTAGTCTTGCTGCTTAAATCAACCATATTTAACCTTACAGTCATGCAAAATATTTAATACAGTGGTATGAAAAACACATCTTTGAAAGATTGATATTAATTGAATCAAAGTCAAATTATTATTATATTTTTAAAAATACATTATAAAATATTATTAAAACAACATTATTTTGGGGGAATAGTAATTTTAAACATTTTATCTACCATATTACTGACTAACTACTTGTCTACTGAGCTAACAATTTAGACTTAAGTTGTTTGACCTAAGAAAGAAAAGGAGAAAAAAAGAGGGGAATAAGTCACCTTTCATGCCAAGAATGAATTATAACCTCTCCTCCTAACTAACAAAGGCACCAAATTTGAGTTATTTTCTTCAATTACTATCTCCCAAAACGATTTTCAATCACTTTTTAAAATAAAATTTATCTTTCTGTCTCTTCCAACAATTTCTTTCTGAAATTTTAGAAAATAAAAAATAGTTAATTAATTAAGAAAACAGAATCACCCATAATGCCACATTTAAACTCAATCATTATTAGACTTCTTGTGTATTTTCTGCCACTCCTTAACAAATGTATTGTTAGTACAAATTCATTTAAATTCTTGGTCTACTTTTTTCTTTCTTCACATGAATTATATATATTTAGAAGTATTTTCCATTGCAGTAAATCTCATTTCAATGAATTACATTGCATTATGTAGACATACCATAATTTATTTGCCATTTTTCTAGTTTTGTTCTCAAATTTTCACTATTCCATTATTTAGAATGTGAATTCAGTAAAATTATACCCTTGGGATTCATAAATTTAATCATTTGTATTTTACTTTCTGCTATCCTTAAAGATAAATTGAATGATAGTCATTTCTGCCCTGAGCTTTGTGTTGAAACAATTCATTTTTTAAAGTACATTTACATTTCAAAAGTCTTTCTTATTTCTTTTTTTTATCACAAAGGTTAGCATTCAGACACTTAACAAAATATGTTCATTGGACTATTTTAATTTCTGCAATTCACTATATAGAAAGTTGTCCCTCTCCTGTTTTTTTCCTCATAATTTCAGAGTACTATATTCTTGGATGTACCATAATTTATTTAATCTGGGCCTCATTGATGAAAATACTTTTTTTCTGTCTTCTACTATAGCACTCAATCCTCCAATAAATAGCCTTGTAAACATTCTCATAATATGCATAAGTAATCCTATGGGACAGATTTCTGAAACATGATTGCTCAGTAAGACTATAAGTAAATTTGTAACATGAATACACATCTTCTTGAATTTGTGTTAAAATGCCCTCACATACATACATGTAGACATACTTAGGAATATTAAAAAGAAAAGATGCAAGCATTAACTTGTATGGAGAGAGTGCATGGGAAATAACATGAGACTGATTTTTTTCACATTTTATAAATTTATGATTCATTTGTTTACTGTGATCCTTGCATTTCACTTATTCAAAAAGTAACTTTTAAATGCTTACTAGTATTACCTAATAGCCTCAACTCTGTGCTAGTAGAATTGAGGGCTAAAGATGTTACAAAACTCAAACTGGTACAGGTAAGGTCCTTATGCTCTAATTCACCAAGTTTCATGGCATTTAGACATATACAAAGTAACAACCAATTCAAACATGGTTTGGAAATATCTAGACTGAACCAGACAATGGTCTAAAACACTAGGCAACTAGACATTCACAAATCCCCAAATGTTACAATGAAATCCTAAAAAGAAATCATGATGGAGAACATTTTTTTCAATGCCTGACACTATGAAAGTGTTGAACAATGTAATGTGAGAGCTCACCTTTCCCCCATGGACAGGATATTACATTTAAAAATAGCTCTTCATTGCACACTTCAGGACATTCTAGGTAGAACATCAATTGTTTCCCACAATGAAAGCAGTGATCTCTCTAGGAAGAATAAACTCTGCACAGTGATCTCTCTCTCCATTAATATTTTTAACTGTTTTATTTATTTATTTATTTTTACAAAAGGGGAAAGAGAAAAAAAAAGTATATTTTATGCCTTAAAATGAAGCTTCTTTCTCTTTTATACCAGTACCCTCCATCCAGATCAGATATTGGAACAATGGATTCATGGAAATGCATGACAAAGCTATCATTTAATTCTGCAGCATCACAACCTAATGACTTCTAGGTCTGATTTTTCTCTCCTTCATTTTTCCTGCTTTGAAGCATATGGCCATATAGCTGGCAGGAAAGGTATGGAAGCAAACTCAACATCCACTTAAGAAAAGTTCTTCAGATAAAACCTCTTTTGTTATAGAAAGAGACACAAAATATAAAAGAGTTTGCTATAATTTAAAATTAAAATTGGGCCCAAATTAGCATATGTATCTTCAAACAGATAAATGACACCTATCAAAGACAAGGTTTCTGAATGATGGCTCAGAAAGCTGGCAGAATTCTGAGAAATAATAAGGTTTCAATACATTGTTCCAAGGTACATTCTCATAAAAACAGAACTCCTGGAGGGAGCCTGAACTATGAGCCAATGTCCTGTTGTCACATCAACTTTTAGAAGCTGGGGAGACAAACAAGACCAAAAGGAAGTAGTGCTACTTCAGGAAAATGAGGCAGCAATTGAGCAATTTGGCAACTCAAAAAATTTGTTGCTTTCACATAGCTCATGAGTTCTGTGTCATGCAAAGTTCTTTTCCCTCCTATGTACTAATATAATTGTGACATGTAGTGCCACATAAACAGTCACATGTAGTCCATCTTCACAGCTTTGATATACCCCAGTGGCATGCTGGTAAGTGTACAACTGCTTCTCTCAGAAAGAAAAGTATACATCTAACAATGTACACAAGTTCATTATAAATTTTACCAATATAAAGTTAGTCAGGCACACCATTTACCAATAATAACCAATAAAATAAAGTCGTTTTAATCAGCTTTTTTTTTTGCCATTGTGGCAAAAAGACCTGAAAAAAACAATTTTAGGGAAGGATTAAATTTATTTGGGGCTCATGAGTTTAGAGAACTTAGTCCATAGATGGCCAAATCTGTTGCTCTGAGCCTGAGGTGAGGCAGAGCTGAAGGTCATGGAGAAGAGTAGCTCAGGACCTTACAATCAGGAAGCAGGTACAAAATATATATGCCCCCAGGGACCTCTCTCTGCAGCCATACTCGACCTGACTACATTTATCACCCACTTAATCAATTAAAATCGATTAGCGCACTGATTAGGTTAAGACTCTCATGACCCAATGATTTTATCTCTAAACTTTCTTGCATTTTCTCTCATATGAGTTTTTGGGGGACACCTAGTATCTAAATCATATAGTTGTATCATGAGAACATATATTAGAATGCACTGATTTTTCAATAACATGTGAGCAATTTTACTGAATCATAAAATGGATTTCAAATATTAGAAGAATATTCCTTCAATTTTCATGGCACACACAATGTATAAGACACAAACAAGACACTTAAATTTAATTTTTATGAATAATAGTTTTCCATCATTTTCTTAAGCTTGTACAATTAACAAAATAATGAGTCGATTCACAATTAGCATTAGTGATTTTCATGGTCTAAACACCTCCGCCATAGCTTATTCAAGGTACTAATGTGGCATCACTGAATAGGAAGTTGGGAAAAGATGTGCAGAAAGATAACATTGTACAGTATTTCCACTAGATGACACAATAGATGTAAACCAGCTCAGTTGCATGGATAATAGTGTGCAAATATAATATAGTAAATTAATTAGTAGCCAAAATTATAAATTTATCATTTTATATAATTTATCTAAGAGTAAGTTCACTTTTAAAAAAATTTTAACAGCCTTGAAGCACTGGATTGCCAAATTACTGAAATTTTAAGAATCGAAGCTGGTAAAAGCAGGTTCTAACACAATTTTGCATATATTTATAGGCTATTCCCAACAAACAAAGTTTTGTTTTTCAAAATATTCATTTTTATTTAGTTGCTTGGATCTTCTTGCCCTCTATACCTATGAAAATAGTATTATTGAACAAGGTTAGGTAGAAACAGCTTTTAAGTAAAACTCTGCATTTGAAATAACTAAAATTTTTAAAAAGAACATTTAAACTTAAAGCCCATTAAACTGGAAAAGAATAAAAGCGAAGAAGTTTCATTAGGAACAGTGACATGAACTTTACAAGCTGTGGGATATGCTGAGAAATCCCCTTTGACATCATCACAGACTGTCCATTTTGGTAAGGAAGACATTGAAACTTGAAGTCCATTTAACTAGAAAAGAATAAAAGTGAAGGAGCTGTTTACGATGATTCCAAAGGTGACTTTTGAGCACATTCCACAGCTTTTGAAGTTCATGTCATTGCTCCCAATTAAATCTAATTACACTGACAAAATGGGTATAAGATAGGAAAAGGAGAAGCTATGTCTTAAAAGATACACAGCTCATCTTCTCAATTTGGAAAAGTACATTTAATATTTATTCAGTCACCAACATCCCCTCTACAACTACCCACATCCAGACGGTCCTTGTTCACTTGTATGCATCCTTAAAGCAGAAATGCTCTCAAATTAATCTGCTGCATGCATATCCACAGGGAGTTTTTCATTTCCATCCTATATTGAATGCTGTAGAGTAAACAGGACTTTCTGTAAATGTGTATAAGAGTTTTAAGAGTTTTTACTTAATAGATTTTTTTTAATCTTAGTATGTCTTGCCAAATCAGAAGACAAATAATGTGAAAACTAGCCTTTAATGCTTATCTAAGTTGAATCCATAATCATAAAGCTTTAGCTCAGCATGAGCTTTTGGTTTACACTGAAGGAGGAAGGAAGGTTTTATTTTTTTCAGCATATATATTTCCAGTGCTCCTTTCTGATTTTATGGGCAATTCTGTCTTCATGCTTCCTTAATCTTGAAGCTCTTTCAAAGGCAACATACTGTGCCAAATGTACAGTGATTATGTAATGTGGACAAAAATCCAGTGGGAAATGTGTAGAACAGATCAAAATCATTCCACTTAAGACCTTTTACAGTCATTTGATCTAATGATGTTCACTAAGGTTTGATGTACTAAAAGGCAGCCACTGTGCGAACATAAGGTTTGTATCAACATGTGACTTCTTGGTGAAAATAGAATTGCTTTGGTCTTTTGAAGACTGTTTTACATATAAAATATTATCTATACAAACCAAATCACATGGCATTCTGAATCACTGGATTTTATGATCTTTCCTGTGGGATATCTCTTTCTTTTGTCAAATGGACTTGGAAGCAGTGCCTTATATACATGAGAAGTGAAATAGCAAATTGCATCAATTACCCAAATTCAGAAGTAAGGTTCATTTGAATTTATAGGGAATAAATAAATTCTCTCCTAGTTTGCTATTTCCATTTACATTCAGAGTCACGGATCAAATTATTACATTAACTCTCATATTTAAGCTAGAAAAAATTTCCTCATTTTTAAATGTCCTACTTTTCTATTACTTTTCTCAATGTTCAACAATATTTGTATATTTCAGAATTCAAATATACATGAGTAACACCCAATTTCAGCGCAGACTTATAAAGACCATAGAAATCATCACTCACATCCTTACAATAAAAAAAAAAAAAAAAGCTGAACAAACTAAAAAGGAATAACTGTTTTTAAATCATCTGAGATTAAGGTTGCTGGGCAATCACCTCCTAGAAATCTGGAGAGAAAGGCAAATCAAGAAATTCACAGTATTTTGGTAAGAATGATCATTTGACTTCAATATGTACCCCAGTATCAACCCACTCCAGTGAATTCTAGCACTTGGCTGGTCCCCAATACCCCAGGCTCCAGATCTGCCCCAGGACCATGTCAGTTCCACAGCACTGAGCTACAGACTGGCCCCAGGAACAGGTAGGTCTTGTGGACCTTGGTCTGTTCTTACCTACTCAGGTTTTAGGATACCTGCTCTGGACCTAGTTCTAGGCATTTTCCAGCATTGAAGGCCCAGACTCCATACCCACACCAACACAGGTAAACATGGTGAACAGTCCTCAGGCCTTTGCCAGCACAGGGTGACTCCATAGCCTCAGTCTCCTGGCCTGCCTAAGCCTAGGCTGGTCTCTGAGGCCCCTGGCTTTAGGCCAATCTTTGTGGCTCCTGTCTTGTGCTTTGCACAACCTCCATGGGCTGTAGAACTCAACCTACTTCAGTGTTAGGCTGGCCCCTATAGAACCAGGTTCCATGACACCCTGTATTCAAATTCCCAAGGTCTGTCCTGGCTCAAATGGACCCAGGCACAAGGCCATCTCCCCTGGATCCAGGCGGTAGATCCACACAAGTTCCAGAAAAATCCCTAAAGTTTTAGGCTTAGGTAAGCCCTCATGAATCAACCCAAGACCCAAACCTTCCCCCACAGAATCAATCTGAATGTCCATATAGCACTAAACCAATTCTCACAGACACATATCCTAGTCCTGCTTTACATTCCCAGGCACCAGAACTACTACAGGTGATACAAACATCAGGCCCAACCTAGCATGAGACCGGCTTCCAAACCCCAGGCTCCAGGATCACTCCAGTGAACCCTAGCTCTGTGCCGCCTCAGTCTTCTGGACCCTCCACACGGACCCAGGTATGTCTTCTTTAAAACAAGAACAGATTCTAGGCCTGCCTGCACAGTCTCTGTTACCAGGCTCAAACCAGTGAACTAGCATCAAGCCTGGAAATGCAAACCCAAGCTCCAGACCAGCCCAGGACCCACCCAAGTAGACCTAGGACCCAGGTCTGTCTCCACAGACTCAGGAAGCAAACTGGGCCCTCTGGGTCCTCAAGCTGACTGACCTAGGTGACAGGCAAGTTTTCCAAGGACCCCAGAAGCATGATGACCCCGCCACTTGTCCCACCCAGAATCTGGAAGGGCTGAATGATAAAGGATTTTCTCTATCAATGCAAGTGTATAAAGATTGAAGGAGGTGCCTACTTCTTCACAGATATATATACCAATACAGAGTCATAGGATCCATGAATACTCATGCAAACATGACAGCACAAATGGAAGAAGATGAGGTCCCAGTGATGGATTGTAAAGATATAGAGACAAACAAACTGCATGGCAGAGGATTTTTTAAACATTGTCTTTAAGAACAGTGAGCTAGGACTGGGATTGTAACTCAGTGGCAAAGCACTTGCCTAGCACATGTGAGGTACTAGGTTTGATCCTAAGTACCTCATAAAAATAAATAAATAAAATAAAGGTATATATAAAAAAAGGATAGTGAGCTACAAGAGAATAGATAAACAATTACATCAGGAAAACAATAAATGGACAATAGGAGATCAGTAATGAAATAAAAATCATAAAATGAACCAAATAGAGACTTTGATGCTAAAAAACCACAATGACTGAATAAAATACCTCCACAGAGAATTTCAACAGCCAACTCAATCAAGCAGAGAAGAGAATCTGTATGGCTGAAGAGATAGGTCATCTGAAGTAACCCAGACAGAGGACTAGAAAGGAGAATGGATGAGAGTGAATAAATCTTACAAAACTTTCTTTGACACCAACAAACAAATCAATACATGCATTATTATAGTCTCAGAGGAAAAGAAAAAGGAGAAAGTTTATTTAAAGAAATAATGACACAAAACTCTTCAAATCTGGAAAGGGAGATGATCCTCCAGACCCATAAATCCTAAGGAATTCCAATTAGATTAAACACAAAAAGATCTTCACTGAGACACACTGTGATCAGATTCTCGATAAGCTCAATTTTAAGAGAGTATTTTTAGACTAGCAACAGAAAAGTACCTCCATTCAAGAGATTACTCATAAAATTAATAGCAGTTCCTCAGCAGATTCCTTGCAAGCTAGGAGAGAGTGTAATGATATATTCAAAATGCCTAGGAAAAAATAAATCCTACCAACCAAGAATACTCTATAAAAACAAAGCTATCCTTTAAATATGAAGGAAAAACTGCTTTCCCAGGAAAACAAAAACTGTGGGAGGTTATTATCCTCGATCTGCCTTACAAGAAATGCTAAAGGGAATGCCTGAAGTTGAAGTGAAAGGAAACTAACAATGTGAAAAATATGAAAGTATGAAACTCACTATAAAGATGATAATAGAGTCAAAGTCACATACCCTAATACTGTAATAGCAGTACACAAGTCATTTTTAATCCTAGTTAGAAAAAAAGTTCAAGGACACACGAATTGAAAAATAACTAGTTAAAACAATTTATTAAGGGATATATAATTTAAAATATATCAATTTTGAGATCAGTAGCATAAAATGCAGGGGAAAATAAAAGTATAGATTTTGTATACAGTTGAAATTTGTCATCAGCCTAAAAAAGACAGTAATAATTATATTTTATGCAAGCCTCATGGTAACCATGAAAAAAAAAAAACTGTAGTAGAAACATGATAAAAAGGACAAAGGTATCAAAAGGTACTACAGCATAACATTATTTAAACTATCATTCAAAACACACATTAAGAGAGAATGAAAGAAAGAAACTTTTATAGTCAAAAATTAATTTTTAAAATGGAAATAGATAGGGGCTGGGGTTATGGCTCAATGGTAGAGCACTTGCCTAGCGTGTATGAGGCACTGGGTTTGATTCTCACCACCACATATCAATAAATGAATAAAATAAAGGTCCATCTAAGTATTTACTGTATTTACTTAAATAGAAATGGATAAAATTCTCCAGTCAAAAGACATAAAGTACATATAAATAAATGAAAAACCAAGATCCAACTGCATCCTGCCTATAAGAGTCTAATTAACTATAAAGATACATATAGACTGAAAGTAAAGGAATGAAAGATATTTCATTAAATGTCAACCAAGAGAGAACAGAGGTAGCTATACTTACTTCTCACACAAAAGGCTTCAAGTCAAAAGTCTGTCACAAGATACAATACAAGATACAGATAGAATGATGATGGGGTCAACTCCTCAGGAAAATTTAATAATTTTAAGTATATATGCACTCATCATCAGATATCTCAATGCGTAAAACTAATATCAACAGAAAAAAAGTGGGTAAACAGATTGCAATACACTGAGAGCAGGGACATTTAATGCCCTGCTCTCAACAATGCATAGACCACCAAGACAGAAATTTGATAGAGAACCAGCAGATTTGAACAAGACTATAAACCAGTACACTTAACAGACATGCACACCATTCCCCTCAACAGTAGCAGAACACATACTCCCCTCAAGTATACGTGGAATATTCCCCTAGACGGACTAAATTATATCATTTTTAAAAAACCTTAAACAGTTTAAGAATATTTAAATCATATAAAGTATCATTTCTCTCCATAAATGGCGTGAAACTAAAAATGAATAGCAAGAGAAAAATTAGAAAATTCACAAATATGTAGAAATTAAACAGTGAATGACTCAACAACCAATAGGTAGACGGAGAAATTAAAAGGGAAGTCAAAATTATCTTGAGACAAACAAATATGGAAACATAAAAAACCAAAATTTATGGGATGCCGCAAAAGCTGTTCCAAGGGGGAAGTTTATAATGATAAATGTCTGCATGAAGAAAAAGAAAGGTTTTAAATTACCAACCTAACTTGATATCTCAAGAAATGAAAGAGAACAAAGCCCAAAGTTGGTGAAAGGAAGGGATAAAGATCAGAACAACAACAACAACAATAACAAAAAAGTGAAACAGAGGCTAGAAAAAAAAAAGCAAGAGAAAATATCAATAAAGCAAACTTTGTTTTTTTTTTTCAAAAAAAATAAAATTGACAAATCTTTCCTAGGCTGATTAAAGAGAAAAGGATAAAATGCATAATATCAGAAATGAAAGAAGAATCATGAAAACTGATGCCACAGAAATATAAAAGACCATAAGAGAATACTAGGAAGAATCATAAATCAATTTATTGGATAACCTAGAAGAAATGGATAAATTTCAAGAAATACAACTACCAATACGGAATCATGAAGAAATAGAAAGTCTGAGCACACCAATAACAAATAAAGAGATTAAATCTGTAATCTAAGGTCTCTCATCAACAAAAAGCCCAAGACCTGACAACTTCACTGTTGAGTGCCCCCAAACATTAAAGAACTAATACGAACCCTTTTTGAACCCTACCCAAAAAATTGAAGAGAGAGGAATACTTTCTCACAAATAAGACCAGTCTTATTCTCGCAAAAAATGTCAGGCAGGAACACCACAAGTGAAGAAAATTATAAGTCAGCATCCCTGGTGAGCATAGATCCAAAAGTCCTGAGCAAAATGCTAGTAAACCAATACAGCAAGGCATTAAAAAGACCATACACCATGATCAAGAGGGATTTATCTCTGGGACGCAAAAATGGTTTGATACATAAAAATCAATAAATGTGTTCCACAACATAAACAGAATGAAAGGCAAAATATAATCAGCTCAAACAGCTGAAGCAAAAGGATTTGACAAAATTCAACATCCTTTCATGATAAAACTTCTCAATATAGGGCTGGGAATGTATATCAGTGGTAGAGCACTTGTCTAGAATGTGAAAGGCTGTGGATTTGATGCCCTGCCAAGCAAAACTAAACAAAGCTAACAACAACTAACAACAAGCCCTCAATATTAGGTCAAGAGGAAATGCAGTTCAACATGATCAAGGACATATAGATGATAAACTCATAGCTTCCATTCTAAACAGATAAAGGCAGCCCCTCTAATATCAGAAAGACAAGGAGGTCCAGCCACTTATTGTTATTCAAGATATTGTTGAAAGTCTTAGCTTGAGCTATTTAACAGGTATAAAATTAAAAACATACAAATTGAAAAGGAAAAAATTAAATTAAGATGACACATTCTTATATATACAGAATCCTAAAGACCACACCAAAATTTTGATAACTAATAAATAAATCAAATTAAGTTTCAAGATACAAAATCAACACACAAAAATAAGTTGCATATCTATACACTAATAATAAGTTATCTGAAAAAAGAAATTAACAAAACAGTCCCATTTATTATACTATCAAAAGTTAAAATACCTATGGGGCTGGGGATGTGGCTCAAGGGATAACATGCTCACCTGGCATGCGCCGGGTGCTGGGTTTGATTCTCAGTACCACATAAAAATAAAATAAAGATGTTGTGTCCCCTGAAAACTGAAAAATAAATATTAAAAAATTCTCTCTCTCTGTCTTAAAAAAAAAAAACTAGAAATAAGTATTTCCTAGGAAGAAAAGGAACTGCATGCTGAATACTATAATGTATTGACAGAATAAGTTTAAAGAGACAAAATAAATGAAGAAATACCTCATGCTACAGATTGGAAGAATAATTAATAATGTTAAAATGTTTGTACTATTCAAGGCTGGGATTGTGGCTCAGTGGCAGAGAGCTTGCCTTGCATGTGTGAAGTCCTGGGTTCAATCCTTAGCACCACATAAAAATAAGTAAATAAAAAATAAAGTTATTGTGTCCATCTTTAACTAAAATATTTTTTAAAAAATCTTTGTACTATTCAAAGTGAACTATAGGTTCAATGTAATCCCTCTCAAAATTCAAATGGCATTTTTTTCTCAGAAATAGAAAACATAATTCTAAAATTCATGTGTAGCCACAAAAGACCCCAAAATAACTAAAGAAATCTTTATGAAAATTAAGCTAGAGGTACCTGATTTAAAAATGTACTTCAAAGTTATAGTAATGAGAACATTATGGTACTGATATAAAACAGATCATAGGCTGGGTGCTATGACACATGACTGTAATCCCAGAGGCTCGGAAGGCAGAGGCGGGAGTTATCCTGAGTTCAAAGCCAGCCTCAGCAAAAGTGAATTGCTAAGCAACTCAGTGAGACCCTGTCTCTAATAAAATAAAAAATAGGGCTGGAGATGTGGCTCAGTGGTCAAGTGCCCCAGAGTTCAATCCCGGAAACAGCCCCCCTATTTGCCCCCCCCCAAAAAAATAAATAAAAACCAGATTGTAGACTATTGGAAAACAATGAAGAGGTCAGAATGAAATCCACACATTTAACAGCAATTAGTGATTGATACAGACACCATAAGACCTGAGAAAAATCTTTATATAGAACTGAGTCATAATTCATTTGGATATAATCTTATAATCACAGACATCAAAAACAAAATCATAAAAACAGAATTGCAATAAATTAAAATGGAGCATAGGAAAGGAAATAATCAACAAGATACAGAGACAACCTACGGAATGGGAGAAAAGATTTGCAAACTATACATCCTCAAAAAGAGTTAATATTCAAAATATATAGAAACTCAAGTCAATAAAACAAAATCAAATAACCCAATTTAAAAATGTAAAAAAGTATTTGAAAAGACATTTATTTAAAATAAGATACAAATGGCCAAGAAGGGTAGAAAAATAATGCCTCATATCAGATCAAGGGAATGCACATGAGATTCACTACAATGTCACATCACTTCACATCTATTAGAATGGATACTCTAAAAAAAAAAAAAAAAATAACATGGATTGGTGAGAATATGGCAATAAGGGAACCTGTGTACACTCTTAATGGGAGTGTAAATTAGTACAGCCATTATAGAAAATGGTATGGATTTTCTTCAATAATTAAAATATAACTATAATATCATCTAGCAATCCAATTTATGGATCTTTCTATCATATAATCTAGCAATCCAATGTATGGGTCTTTAGCCAAACAAAATGAAATTAGTATTACAAAGAGATATCTACATTCTACATTCTCAGTCCATTGCAACATTATTCACAACAGCCAAGATATGGAATCAACTTAAGTGTCATCAGTAGATGAATAGAAAAAAGAATGTGGTTTATGAACACAATGGTATATTATTCATCTTTGAAAAAGAAGAAAGTACTTTGCTCCTGACAATGTGAATGAACCTGAAGGTCATGCTAAGTGAAATTATCTAGGAACAAGAAGACAAATAGTGTATGATCTCTTTTATACATAGAATCTGAAAATATCAAATCACAAAGAGGCAGAGAATACAATGCTCATTGCCAGGGGCTGATGTTGGGAGAAATAAGGAAATATTGGTTAATGTGTACAAAATTTCAGTTATATGGGATAACTAAGGCTCAAAATATCTAATGAACAACCTAGTGACTGTAATTAATAATATTCTATTGTATGTTTGAAAGTTGCTAAGAAAGTAGATCCTAAATATTATACACATGACAACTCTGTGAGGTGATGAGTGTTAATGAGCTTGATGTGGTAATCATGTCACAATGTATGTATATAAAAACATATTAGTCTGCATAGCATAAATACACACAAATTTTATTTGTCACTTATCTACCTTAATGACTCTAAAAGATAAATCAAGTGAAAAATGACTTTGCTTGTCTCATCAATTGACACCACATGGCAAAGGAAAGAAGGTAGGTCAATAGAAACTTTCCAAACTGAAATGCAATGAAAAAACTATATATGTGTATGTGCGTGTGCATAAAAGGTGAATATCAAAATAAGAAGAGGCAATAAAACAGAAATGTTTGATATAATAATGGCCAAAACTTTTCCAGAATTAATGGCAAACATCCAACCACAGACTTTAGAAACTCAAGAACATTGAGGAAGATTAGTAGCAAAATATTTACAAGTAGATTTTATATTCACACCACAGAAATCAAGGGCAAATAGAAAATCTTGGGGCAGAAAAACAAATACTACCAGCAGTAAGAAGGATTAGAATTACAATGGATTTATGAAAACCATAAAAGAGAAAAGTATATACAAACTCTTTGTATCATCTTCACAATTTCCCCAAACTGTTCTAAAACGGAAAGACTATATTCCAAAATACGAAAAACTAGGCGTATGACACTGATTTTGTTCAGAGGATGTTTCCACTCTCCATAAAGTTTGTTTGAAAATCCTCAAGGCAGTCCAATCTTTTGGTGTTCTTTGACATTGGGAGAGGATGATGAAAATACTTTAGAAATTCAA
Organism: Urocitellus parryii; assembly: GCF_045843805.1. Taxonomy (NCBI): domain Eukaryota; kingdom Metazoa; phylum Chordata; class Mammalia; order Rodentia; family Sciuridae; genus Urocitellus; species Urocitellus parryii. The sequence continues at coordinate 71,786,920 of NC_135531.1, read as the reverse complement.
ACCTCACTTCAGCCACTGTGAAAAGTTTCTCTGCCCATCTCTTTACTCATCATTTTAACAGACAACATGGCATAGTGGTTAAAAACATAGACTCAGGAACCAGGTTGCTTAAAAGCATGGACTCGGGAACCAGGTTGCTAGGTTTCAAATATTGGTTTCTAGTCATGTCACCTTGCTCAATTTAATAATTTGTAAAACATGGATAATTATAGTACCTACCACATAGAATTGTGATGAGAATAAAATGTGTATATGCAAAAGGTACATAAAATAGTACTCAGTAAATACTTCATTCATCTAAGATAACTACTGAAGGCTTTTTAAAGCATCTTTCACAGTATAACATATTGTTATTAAATGTGGATTCTCTGTAAAACTATCATATCTAAATCTAGTTCATTACTCTGAATAATTCACTATTATACAATAAAGCTTCAGTATGTTAGCATTTCAAATGACATTGGACATAAACAAGTTCAGTGAGGTTGCAAGATACAGCAGCAATGTACAAAAAAATCAATTGCATTTCTATATTTAGCAATGAGCAATCTGAAAATGAAATTAAGAAAATAGTTCCACTTACAATAGCATAAGAACAAACCACTTAGGAAAATTTAACCAATTCAGGTGGCACATAACTGTAATCTTATCTGCAAGGAGATGCAAGGATCCCTAGTTCAAGGCTTACAAGGGAAACATGGAGTCCAATCTCATATTTTTTTTAAAAAAAAAAAAAGAAAAGAAAAAAAAAGGTAAAGAAGGAAGGGGAAAAAAATAACCAAAGAAGCCCAAAGCATTTACGTTGAAAACTAAAAGACATTATTGAAATAAACTGAAATACTAGTAACATAGAAATATAGATTCTGTGTTTATACTTTAAAACACAATATTACCTGGTATTGGATTCACTATGCCCTAAATTGATCTATACATTCAACAAATTCCTTATCCAATTTCTAACCGCATTTTTTAATAAAAATAGATAAGCTAATTCTGAAAGCCTTGGGGAATGGTAATTATCCTAGAAGTGCCAAAACAATCTCTTTAAATGGGGTGGGAGGCTGTATAATTCATGATTTTTTTTTATTTCAAACTTTAAAGTATCAATAATCAATACTTTGTGGTATTGAAATAGGGATAGACACACACATCAATAGCATAAACTTGGAGAGTACCAAAACAAACCCATTTATTTATGGTCATTTGATGTTCAGCAAGGTTAACAAGACCATTCAATGGGGAGAAGTAGTGTTTTCAACAAAATCATTTTTCAAACAACTGGACATCATATAAAAAATAATGAACTTTCATAACTACACACCACATAAAAAAATCTGTTCAAAATGGAAGACCTAAATGTAAGAAATAAAACCATAGACTCTTAGAAAAACCCTCTTTAGAAATCTTTCTTACCTTGGCCTAGGCATTAATGTCTTAAATATTATGCAAGAACACAAGCAACAAAAGAAAACGTAGATGAATTGGACTTCATCAAAGTTGAAAACCTTTGTGTGTCCAAAGATTCCACTAAGGAAGTGGAAAAAAACTGTCCAAAGAGTAGGAGAAAATATTTGCAATTCAACAATAATGAATCAATTATTATAATTACACAATAAAAAGCAATTATCTCAATTAAAGAATGAGCAAAGGATTTTAATAACATTTTCAAGAAATTACACAAATTGCTAATAAGTATATAGAAATATGCTCTATATCATTAGGGAAATGCAAGTAAAAATCAGAACAGCTACCCACTAGATACTATAATCAAAAAACCAAAATGAAAATCAGAAAAATAACAAGTGGAGGCAGGGATGTGGAGGAATTATAACCCTCATACATGGCTCCTGTAAGATAAAATGGTCCAATCACTATGAAAAGTAGTTTTTCAGTTCCTCAGTAAGTTAAACATAGAGTTATATGATCCAGCAATTCTACTTCTAGATATGTACTCAAGAGAATTCAAAACATGTTTGTACTCTTATTCATCATAGTTCAAACGTGGAAAGAATGCAAGTGTCCATCAACTGATGAATTATTTGTTATATAAAATTACATATAAGAGGATTTGAGGGGAAAGGGGGAAAAAGAGAGAAATGAGTTACGGTAGATGGGGTAGAGAGAGATGATGGGAGGGGAGGGGAGGGGAGGGGGGATAGAAAGGGGATAGGAAAGGCAGCAAAATAAAACACACACTAGTATGGCAGTATGCATAAACGTGGAAGTATAACCAATGTGATCCTGCAATCTGTACACGTGGTAAAAATAAGAATTCATACCCCATTTGAATCAAATGTATGATATATGATATGCCAAGATCATTGTAATCTTTTGAGCAACTAATAAAAAAGAAAAAGAAAAAAAGAAAACACTAGAGGCTGGGTACAGTGGTGCACACCTCTAATCCCAGTGGCTCTGGAGGCTGAGGCAGGAGGATAAAATAAATAAATAAATATAGCAGATACTTGGTTTTAGCCAGCTTTTTTGCTGCTATGACTGAAAGACCTCACCAGAGCAATTATACAGTAGGAAAAGTTTATTGGGGCTTCACAGTTCCAGAGGTCTCAATCTGTAGACAACAGACTCTATTCTGCAGGCCTCCAGGTGAAGTAGAACATCATGGAAGAAGAGTGTGGTGCAGGAAAGTGGCTCTCATGATACTCTGAAAGCAAGGAAAGGGACTCCACTTGCCAGATACAAAATATATACCCCAAAGGCATGCCTCCAAAGACCCACCTGCTTCAGCCATAGCCTACCTGCCTTCAGTTACCACTCGGTTAGTGCTATCAGAGGATTAATTCACTGATTGGGTTAAGGCTCTCAGAACTCAATCATTTCTCCTGTAAACGTTCTTGCATTGTCTCATACATGAGCTTCTGGGGGAAACCTCACATCTATACCATAACATACTTACAATGGAATATCATTAGTTAGTAAAAAGAAATGAATTACTGACACATGTTTTAATGTGGATGGATCTTGAAACAGGGTACATAACTAAAACATCAGACCAAAAGGCCACATATTACTTGATTTCAAATATATGAATTGTCCAGTACAGTATTTTTCAGAGAGTAGGGATAGAATAGTAAATATGAACATCTGCTAATGGATACAAAATTTACTTTTAAGGTATTAAGAATGTTCTGACATTAGATGGTGATGGTTTTACAACCTTATGAATATGCCAAAACTACCTGAATCCTACACTTCAGAATGGTGAATTTTATGGTACATGAATTATCTTTTTCTCTATCTTGTATTAGTTAAGGACCTGGCAGGAAATATGAACTTTATGACTGGTTTAATTTAAAAGAATTTGATGAAGAAATTATTTACAAATATAACAATATGGTTAAGCAGGAAATATGGGGAATTTGAGATGTTATTAGCAATACTGAGGAAGCATTACTACCACCCCTAGGCGTGAAGAGACAGAGGAGGAGTTTCTAGAACTTGGAAAGAGCTATAACTGTAGCAAAAGGAGAGGGCATCACAATTTGAACTGAACTTTTACTAGGGGCTCCTGTTCCTACCATAAAGTTCCTTGGTAGGGAGGGAATCTTGGGGATAAATATACTCCAATTTTTTCTCCTCCCACCCATTGATCCCCTGCCAATGTCTACACAGTCAACCAAATTCCAATAGAATACAGAAGATAAGGAAGTGCCTCTGATGCACTCAAGAGAAGCTAGTACCCCCGAAGCACAGAAATGCAGGGAGGAGGCTGTCAACTTACCCTCAGAGGGGGAAAATGACAGAATCACTCTGGCCAGTATCTGGAGAATGAATTCTAGTAGAAGGGGAAGAATGGCACAGCAGTGAGAACAATAAGAAGCAATACCAGGGTCATGATGATGGTGAGGTGATGATAATAGAGATGAAGTATAAAGAGAAGACTCAGAGGTCTTCCTAAATCTTACAAACAGTGCCTAGGAAATAAATGTGATAAATCATGGACCAGCAACCTCAACTCACCTAATTTTCTAATTTGTATAGCAACATCTAAATCTAGCCAAGTTCATGTCCTAATTCAGCATCCTCCGAAGTAAAGATGACCTGTGGGAAGATCAGGCCCCACAGAACTGCTTTATTAATCAGTGTACTCAACTCTGGATCCATGTTTTTCTGGGACCACAGCCTTGAAGCTCAGCCTGAACTTCAGAGAAGAGCAAATAATTATCTGATGGACAGATATGCTATGGCAATCACTAGCCCCACCTTAGAACAGAAAGGACCATCCAATATTTAAATCTATTATCAATTTATAAATGAGGGAAGCTCAGATACCAGTATTTTGGTTTTTCTTGCCTTTCCAAGGTTGTTCAGAGAGAAAATGGCATAGATGGATCTAAAATTAAGGCAGGCATATTGGTAGACTGATTGGTCTTTAGTGATATTTTCTTAACTGTGAAACTTCCAACAAAAATATCTGGTCTTGCCAGGTGCAGTGACACACGCCTGTAATTCCAGAGGCTCTGGAAGCTGAGACAGGATAGCAAGTTCAAAGTCACCTTCAGCAAAAAGCAAGGAACTAAGCAACTCAGTGAGATCCTGTCTCTAAACAAAATACAAAAAATAGGACCAGGGATGTGTCTCGGTGGTCAAGTGCCCTTGAGTTCAACCCCATTTACCTGCCCCCCTTCCAAAAAAAAAAAGAAAATATGGCCTGGTCTTTCAGCAACCTCATTTTAAAGATGGTCCCACTCATGAGAGTCTTCTTTTGGTCCTCAGTCCTTGAGGCTGAAAGAGCAAAAGAAAGCATATTGTTTCAAGTTAGATTAACAGTGAAAGGATTTCTAAGATAATATTAGCATAAGATGTTGGTTAAGAATGATGTTCTTTTAGGAGTCATTTTCAGGAGCAGTGCATTTGTTTTGCACCCAATTATGACTCAGCATGTCAGACTGTATTACTCATGTAGTTTTACCTTCTGATATCACAGTTACAGCTCAATATAGTAAGTGCAGACTTCTGGAGGGAAAAGGCAGTTTTTGATTTAACTTCGCTTTCACATATGGAGCACACATTGTGGTATCAGTGCAACAGAAAAAGAGTTAAGAAAATACTGAAAGCTCCAGAGAAATGTGAAGCTGGGCTTTACTGTGGTAGAACTTGAGAGTGCTACCTGAACCATGTTTCCTGAGAGACTATCCTATGTGGGCTTTGTGTCATGACTTCACCATCTCACCTGCTAGCCCAGAATACTTTGAGAACCTAAGTTCAAGCTTATCTGTGCCAAGATAAGAGTCACCTCTTGCTTTCATTCCATTTTCTTTTTTAGTGTTTGCATCTTTTTATTTGTAAAAATTTATTGTTTCTTCATTTTATGTTGGGCATAGCTGGAACACATAGCAATGATGGAAATGGATAGAACTATTCCAGTGTGTTCAGGACCAGAGCAAAATTATTTTCTAGACAGCATGCTATTTATCTAAATAATTTGAATCACCAAAAATCAGCTGTCAGCATCATTCTGGCATCCTTTAATCACAAGATTCAAAGAAATCCCACTTAGGCTAGTGTGGAGCCCTGGAATAACCCTATAAGGACAAATTCCAGAGCTATCCCAGTATCTGATTGACTTATGTATGAAGAAGATGGTATGGGGTTAAAGAATGTCCAGAGGTGAAATGGGGACAGGACCTATGCACATTCCAGTCTGGTCATGAGTACAGACAGGAGCCAGATATTATAGGCAGACTTAATACATTTTAAATATTGCACTCCAAAGGCAGAAGCTTCTGAGATTGACATTCAATCAATCTCAGAATATGTGTGTCACTGCACACAGCTGTAACTGTGATATCAGAAGGTAAAAAATCATTCAGGGAAGGGTCTTTGCTCACTATGTCCTAAGGGGACTTCTGAGGACAAGTATAAATTCTGGTTTCAAGAACCTCTTCATGTCATGGACTTTACCATCTAATGGGGAAAGCAGATATTCCCATGCATATATAAGTGAAATAATTAACAGATATGCTATGGCAATCACTAGCCCCAGCCTGAAAGCAATGGAAGTTTTCCCACAGATAATCGTGCTTAGACTGAGATGCAAATACAGTCATGAGGTAGGTGATGAGGGGAGAGCAAGTCTGAGAGTCCTGAGCAGGGGCACCAGAATGTTTATTGAGAACAAAATGCAAACAATCAATGGAGGAAGATGGTCACAGAAGTGCAAGAGTCAAATTAAGGCTATCTTTCTGGGACCTTGTCATTTTCTACAGCTTTTCTTCTCAAAGTACGAAAAATCAAGCAGCAGCATCAATGTTGCCTGTAACTTGCTCAAAACACTGAATCTCAGGTGTCATTCCAGACTTACTGAATCAAATTTGCATCTCACCAAGTTCCCCCAGTGACTCTTATAAGACATTAAAGTTTGAGAAGCACTGAGCTCCCATATTCAATTTCCTAAGACACTGTAAGAAATATTACAGAATATTAAGAAATTGCTATCTAAACCATTGTTACTACATCTTATGCACAAAAGGAAGGAACCCAGGATGGCTTTAAGAAAATGTAAAATCTCTTTGGAAGATCGGACTCCCACAAGCAGAGTTTTAGTAAACTTTTTTGCTGCTGTGACCAAAAGAACTCACAAGAACAATCAGAGGAAGAAAAGTTTATTATGGGGGTCATGGTTTCAGGGGTCTCAGTTCATAAATGGCTGACTCCATTCCTTGAGGCCTGAGATGAGGTAGGATATCATGGCAGAGTATGTGGCAGAGGAAAGCAGCTCACTATGTGATCATCAGGAAGCAGAGAAATCAACTTCACTCACCAGGGAGACAAAATATTACCCCAAAGGCATTTTCCCAGGGACCCACCTTCTCCAGTCACACACTATCCTGTCTTCAATTACCACCAAGTTAATCTCTATGAATAGATTATTGCACCAATTAGGTCAAGGCTGTCATAATTCAATCATTTCACTGCTAAAATTTCTTGGATTGTCTCACACATGAATTTTGGGGGACATCCAAGCTAAACGATAACAAGCAATATATGACTCTTCACTCATCATACCAAATTATAATGAAAAGTTATGATTTACCTGAAAGCCTTTCCTTGGGTTTGGACAGGGAGAGTGGTAGTGGAGAAAGGAATTGACCTTCTTTGCCCTCTCTAGCACTGCCTAGAAACTTGAAATATAAGACTGCATTCATCTATATATTGAAATATATTTAAAACAGTGTTATTCTCTTAAGGTTAATATATTATTTCAACATTATTTCAAAGGCCAACTCTTCTAGAAACCAATATCTTTCTTTATTTAATGTCTGAGTTAAAACTGGGCAAGTTTATATAGCTTTATGAAACAAAACAAACAAAAAATGAACATAAATGACACAAAGGTATTATTTTTAAATACTGGGAGAAAACTCTATCTAAAATGCAGCATCAAAAAATAAAAAGAGTTGCAATTCTTAAAAATGAAAACATAAAAAAGATAAAGAACATATAGCATATTGAAAATCCAAACATTTTTTCACTTGAGACAAAAATATTACCTTCAGAAATTCACTTAGTGAAACCCATGTGCCATTCTTTCTATAAAACTGAAGAAATATCAGAATCAGTGAATGTTAATATTTTCAAATAATAAGAATCCTTATAGAATCAGGAAGTATCTCTTAACCTTACATAAAATGTCTCTTGATGATGAAATGAATAATGCACTTCTTTAGTTAAAATAATTTTTTTCTTTGGGCAATTCTTATTCTTTGATTCCCACAATAAAATAAATAAATAAATAAGGCTACCTGACAAAGAATAATAACAAAATCACACAAGTTCAGTGATTTCAATGCACTACAGCAAATAATTTAGGATTGTTTAGGATTACTTTTAAATGAGAGCCAAGTTTTAAAGTTCTATGCATGTTATTAAACATATTTTTTCTTTTATTTGTTCTAATTAGTTATATATGACAACAGAATGCATTTTTATACTTTTATTTTACTTTATTTTTTATTTAAATGTGGTACTGGGGATCAAAACCCAGGGCCCCACACATGGGAGGCAAGCTCTCCCCCATTGAGCCACAACCCCAGACCCAGCAGAATGCATTTTGACACATTCTACACAAATGGAACAAAACTTCTCATTCTTCTGGCTTTATACAATGCAGAGTCACACTGGCCATGCAATCATACATGTATATAGAGTAGTAAAGTCTGTCTCATTCCACCATTCTTACCACCCCCCCATAACACCTCCCATTCCCCACCCCCCTCTGCCCAAAGTTCTCCATTCTTCCCTAGGCTTTCCCCCATTATGGATTAGCATTCACTTATCAGAGAAAATATTCAGCCTTTGGTTTTGGGGGATTAGCTTCTTTCACTTAACAAGATATTCTGGAGCTTCATCCATTAGCAAATGCATAATTTCATTCTCCTTTAAGGCTGTGTAATATTCTATATGTATACATCAATTTTCTTTATCCATTCATCTCTTAAAAGGAATCTAGGTTGATTCCATAGTTTAGCTATTTTGAATTGAGCTGCTTTAAATATTGATGTGGCTGCATCACTATAGTATGCTGATTTTAATTCCTTTGGATATAAACCGAAGAGTGGGATAGCTGGGTCAAATGGTGGTTCCATTCAAAGTTTTCTGAGGAATCTCCATACTGCTTTCCAGAGTGGTTACACCAATTTGCAGTTTCACCAGCAATGTATGAGTATGCTTTTTCCTCCATATCTTCGCCAACATTTATGGTTGTCTGTATTCTTGATAGCTGCCATTCTTACTTGTGTGAGATGAAATCTTAGAGTAGTTTTGATTTTCATTTTTTTAATTGCTAGAGATGTTAAACATTTTTTTTTGTATGTTTGTTGATCAATTGTATTTCTTCTATGACTTCACGGAAGTCTGTTCAGTTCCTTAGCCTATTTATTGATCGGGTTATTTGTTTATTTGGTGGTTTTTGTTTTGTTTTGTTTTTTAGTTCTTTATATATCCTGAAGATTAGTGCTCTATCTGAGGGGCATGTGGTAAAGATTTTCTCCCATTGTGTAGGTTCTATTCTCACATCATCAATTGTTTTCTTTGATGAGAGGAAGCTTTTTGGTTTGAGTCTATCCCATTTACTGATTCTTGATTTTACTTGCTATACTTTAAGAGTCTTGTTGAGGAAGTCATGTCCAAGCCTACATAAAGAAGATTTGGGCCTACTTTCTCTTCTATTAGGTGCATGGTCTCTGTTCTAGTGCATACGTCTTTGATCCACTTTGAATTGATTTTGGGGCAGGATGAGAAATAGGGGTTTAATTTCATTTCGCTATATATGGATTTTCAGTTTTCCCACCACCATTTGTTGAAAAGCATAAAAATTATTTTAAAATATTTTCTTTCTAAGATAATTAACTTAATAGATTCTCTAAGTATATTTGTATTAGAAAAGAGATGATAATGCATAAAAGACATTCCTAACAGTGCTTGACATATAATAAGCACAATAAATACTAGCTTGCTTATCATGATAATTGAACTAAGAATGGACAACTAGAAACAAAATAAATGGTATACTCTGTTCCCGATCCAGTCGTTAAATATCTTTATGTCATTCTACCCCATTGAAGACTTTTTTAAAAATTTCCTGGTTCAATCAAAATTCAGGCAATAGTATATTGAGCCCTAATAACATTCTGGTTTTCATGTTTCTTGATGGATGAAGTACTTAATTTTCTATCTTACTCTCTCCTTTTTCTCATCCAGTGACCAATTAGTTAACATTTTTTTAAAAGTTGTTACTATAGTTCTAATAGATGGTCACTGAGGCAGCCTATGTTATACTCATGTAGCGGATGTGATTTTAAACAGGGAATTAAGGTACTCACCTTGTCAAATTTCACACAGGTCTGTGCCTCTGGAAAAATGGTTATTAATTGAGTTTGCCATGTTGCTAGTACTAGTCCTGGGGCTACCAATGTTATAGAAAACTTATGTTACAAAATGCTGATCACATTTGAGTGCTTTTTCTTAAATGCCTAATGGGAAACAGAAAACCACTGTAATTCTACACTAACTTATGAGGGCTGTGGCTTCACTCACGGAAATCAGTCCAGTGTCCAGCTGGCACAGAGCCTATAGCTCAAACTCAGTCCCAGATAGCAAAAATCTCTAAGAGAAGAAAAAAAAATTGACAAAGGAATTCAATCTATTGAACTACATGCAGTATAGGATTCTTCATGAAAAAGATTCTACATAGATATTAGCATTAAATAATAGTAATAAGCACAGAACATTGATGAAAGAACAGAATGACCTTGTAGCATAATATTGAAAAACAGTGGCATAATAATGATACCAATGGAGAAGAAAATTTATATAAGAAAATGGCTTGACAGATAAGAAATTATTATAGAAATATAATAAATTTCCACTGCCATGCTTCTGAGAAAATTTTAATACAACTCAGTCACATAGAGCTAAGTAGTATTTGTACACTCTTCATTCTCCTTTCCTCATGCCTCAAAATGGAAAAATTTCTAGAAATGCATAAAGCACAAAGATGATAAATATGTATATTTATATATAATAACAATTATATATAATATAATTTTTTTCTAATATATTTTAGATATAATAATCATACATTATTATTATATAAATAATATCACATATTATTTTATTGTTACATATAAATTATTATATAATTCTTTATATTTAGTAATTATATATTATATATACATCTGCATATATATATATATATATATATATATATATATATATTGAGTAGCCAACTCTAAAAAACTGGGACTTGCCACCTGGATCATGGTAGAAGAATTCTGAGATCATCTCAGTGGGAAAAGGGTGATTGTGATTGTTACAGTTTGTTATCACAAAAGAACACAGGATGTGAGTAAAGCAAAATGCTTCATAGTGTCCAACCATGAAAGAGCTTTGTTGCAACCACACAGTGGCTGTTTAGATATTAATCAATTCTAAATCTGGTCAAATTTAATTTTTATTTAAAAATAATAGGGGTCTTCTTGCTTTTTTAATTTCCCCCTGATACTATGCATCTCCTCCTTTACTCTCTTCAATATATTTTCTACCTTCATCATTTTACAGATATTATTAATATTTCAAGATTATCTCTCCAACATGAAATCCATCAGCATTTTCTTAAGATTAAGACCCTCAGCATCACTGAAACTTTTGTTAATTTTGACATCTATTACATGAAACTTCCTCCTCACTGGTCCTTCACATCACATGGCTTGATCTCCTTTGCTTTCCTATGTCTGGTATTTCAGAATGTTTGTCTTCTATCTAACTCAGCATACAGTCTCTCCTTATGACTGTCCTCTTTCCCTTTTTCAGATGGGTCTTACTGAAAGACTCATTTTATCCTACTGGCTTTTAACTCAAAACACTTGTAATTTTTATGAGTTCTTAGCTTGGACCATTAGATTCTTATATTAGATAACTCCTGTAATGACCCTTTCATTGTGTTATCCTAGAAGAAATTTATTTCTTGCTCATGTAAATGGGCTTCTCTCCTTGTAGTCATTCAGAACAATATAAAGATGGAATTTCTGCTATTTTCAACTTGTCATTTTCAAAATCAGATCAGTAGGTGGGAAAGAGAGAAAGTTCAGGATTTTACAGTATGTTTTCATGAACCACGTTTCACACCTACATTCCATTGGCTAGAATTAGTCATATGGCAAGACATCTGAAAAGGACTTTAGAGATGCAGTTTATAAGCAGAGGGAACCCCACAAATTTGTGGAATAGCTATGTAGTTAACAGTTCTACAAACTAACTTCTACATAATGTTCAAATCTCCCTAAAATACAGCTCATTATATCTGTTCTTTCTTTTCCTCTTGCCCATTTATATTCTCTTTCAGTCAATAAGTCTGCCCTTTACCATAACTGATATGTCCCTTTCTGAGCTTGGTTTAAATTTCACATTAACCATGAAGCTTTCCTAACTTCACATTTACTTCCTCTAAATAGCACTAGTTCTATAAATTATTTATTGACAGATGCTGCTCAAATACTAGAAAGCATAGTAAAGAGGCCCTTAGCAAATATCCAAGTTACAGTGCAACTGCAGGGCTATGAGGACTAAGAGTTGGCTGTGTACCATGTAGCACCTCAATCCACTCAGGCTTAGACAGTACATGCACCACAGGTAGAAAAAATCATATTTTAAATACTATACTACTAATAAAATGATATTAATTATAAAAGACATGTTGATTATAATGTTTTGTAAAGTGTGGAAAGATTTATGACTCAGTGTTGATGGAATATGGTGTCATTTTTATTATTGAGGATTGAAAAAGTATTATAGAACCTTAATAGACTCTTTTCATATGTTGCTTTAACTAGAGTCCAATGGTGACTGTTCTCTCTTGGTAGAGATGTAGAAGTTCTAACTATGATTAACTTCTGGGTGAGGGTCTTATCAGAATAATCCCAAAAGCTAACTGTAAATTGAGTTTCTGTGTTTGGAAAAGTACTGCTTTTCCTCTTAGCTCAAGAATCCTCAGGTTGGGATGACAAGCAATAATTACATAAGAATGAAAACTTTTTTATTCTGTTTTTTAATTTCATGTGATAATTAATATGTGAAAAAGGAAAAAAGGACATCTCCATTTTCATATGTTAGTTAGAAATAGCAATATTGACAAGATCAAGTAACTGTTTTGATCATTAAATAATTACAGATGCTATAGAATTTTGCAATGGAATAAAATACATACACAAATGCCAAAATTCTGCGTTAGTAAGTAACTGCCTTAAACATATGGAAATTTAATTTAAGACAAATGCTTGCAAAGCATCTAATCATAGAAACAATACTAGTGTGTAATGCATAAACAGTAGTAGGCAGAAAAAGAACAAAAATATATACAATGCTTAGCTGTATACTACATGGATAAAGATAGATAATTTTTACTTTTTTAATTGTTTTATTGTTTAAGAAGTTTGTATTAGTGCCAATATCTAGTTCAGAGAGGAAAACAATGATTTGTAAATCTGTCTAATAATTAAAGTCATATGTAAGTACTTAATCTCTAGGAGTGTAATAAAATGTACCCCAGGAAATTTGCCTTGACCTTTCCAATTGGAAGGACAAACACAGTGCCATTAACACACTGAAGATACCTAGGGAAAAAAGTGAAATTCATGTCTAATGTCACAGAATCATGTCAGACACAAGTCAAAGGCAAGTGAAAATCTCAGTAGCCATGCATAACACAATTGTGCTAATTATTGTAACAAACATTTGTTAATCATCTATTCTAGATTACGTTAGATACTGTGATTCCAAGGTGAATTAAAAGTCTCTTAGAAGGAATGGAAACTCCAATCTTATTTCATTGGAGAAATAATAAGGATTTCTTCCCAAGAGAAAGAAAAACAACATAATGACTGAGACCTGTTTATATTCAGCTATACCCATTTAAAATGTAGTTATGGTCTCCAAATATCTTCTAAGACACAACTCCTTGGACTTCCAGCAGCACGCTATGTAGGTGGAGTGGAAGAAAATTAACCTCATATAAACACAATTCTTTGATAAATCCAACTTTTTCACATCAGATATGCATTCTGCTCTCTCAAGACCTACTTAAGATCTATCATCTATGAAATGAAATGGGCTCTTACCTGAACATGCTTGTCATGAGGAAACAGATGACTTTGGGCCCAAAATAAGACATTTGTCTGTGAGTTAAGTAGAAGCATTAGCAAAAGCTAGGTTCTGGTTATGGAAAAGAAAAGTAGCTTTTTAAAAAGTCATACCACTCAGTAAATACTAGATACTTGATAGTTTTCAATATTTTTTTTAGTTGTAGATAGACACAATACCTTTATTTTGTTTATTTAGGTGTTTTGTTTTGTTTTGTTTTGATATAGCACTGGGGATCAAACCCAGTGCCTCATGCATGCTAGGCAAGCAATTTACCTTGAGCCACAACCCCAGCCCTCTATATCTTTTAAACAATACATTAAAATAGTGATACAATGTCTTCCTATAGAACTGGTGTCAACAAACAATGACCTTTTCTTCTCACAAGTTTCATAAATAAAATTTTATTGGAATACAGACTCACTGATTCATGACCTTTGATCTACAATAGAGTTGAACTGTGGCAATAGAAACTACCCACAAAATCTGTTTAGTTCTAACTGGACTTTTATTATAAAAGTTTATTAACCTTTGACATAGAATTAGAAATTTTCTAATCCTTATGATGAAACATATTACAGTGTCTCCTCCCAACTGAATCTATTTTTTCTTCATTACTTCAAGCTTGATGTTGCTTTTTAAGTACTTTCCACTATATTCTTGTAACCCCTACCTTGCAGAAATTCATCACCATTAGATCCAGAAATAGAGAAAAGCCATTGTTTAATGCTATCTTGAAAGAATTGGTGGAATCTCTGCCTTCTCCTGAAGCAGAAGCTTTTAGTGGAACAATTTCCTAGAGGAACCAATAGATGCAATGGTGTACCATATGAATGGTGGAATAAGGAATGTGAGATTACCCAGAATTCTGTGGACTTTGATGAAGTGCAGTACAAGAAAGAAATATGAGTACACATATACACCAAAGACATGCCAAATGTGAAATGCCTATAAAACATCGAGGTGGCCAGGAGTAGTGGTGCACAACTATAATCCCAGTGACTTGGGAGACTGAAGCAGGAGGATCACAAGTTCAAAGCCAGCTTCAGTCATTTAGCAAGGCCTTAAGCAATTTATGGAGACCCTGTCTCTAAATAATATATATATATATATATATATATATATATATATATATATATATATATATATGGCTAAGGGAGTGCTCATTGGTTAAGCACCTCTTGATTGAATCCCCAGTGCAAAAAAACAAAACAAAGACAACAATAAAAAAACATTAAGGTAGATCCAATTCCATGCTTGAGATCTAATGAAAGGCTTCAGTAATTTAGAAGTAAATATAATTGATATCCAATTACCTCTTTAGGTTATACTTTCAATGGTTTCAAACTAGTGGAAGGAAATTTAAAATGTGTTTAATCAAGACAGCATATTTATAAGAGGATTAAGAAAGCGTGACTAAGCAGATATAATGCTCACTTACTTGGGGTTATTAATGTAAGCAATTATTATTTTGTAACTACTTGTTGTAACAGTCCTTAATACTTATATTGCCAATATAAAAGAGATTAAGTAACCAATGAAGGGGATATATGTTTCACAAACATTTAGGGACTATAAATCACATTCATGGAAGTCTAATATTTGGCAAAACCAAACAACTCAATTCCTACTACTTTTAGGAACTTTAGAATATACTTAAGATGCTAGGGCAAGGAATGCTCTCTTCTCTCTGGGTTTCAAAACAGATCAAAGTCTGATTATCCATTTTCATAGGACAAAAGATATTCTCCTCTCACAGTCTCAACCTTAAACACCTATGATAATAATTCCTTCTTATTGCCAGGCGCTATATTAGTGCTTTGTTTGCATTAATTAATTTAATCCTTGGCAATATTCATCAAGGAAGTTTTTGATTATCATACTTCATCACATCTAAGACAATACAGGTGGTTAGATATGCCGTCATGCTATATTCCACCAAGAAATAAATACATTGTCAATTAAATTCTAATATTCCATATTTTGCAAGAATCTACCTGATTTTATAGAATATAACTATAAAAATTTATACTTCTTAAACTTAGTTGTTCAGATGATAAAACTGGAGGGCGATTAGGTAAATTTTCTTGCAAGATTACTTAGTTTCAATGTGGTAAAATGGCGAGGCTGGTTTCAGAATTCACAATCTTAAAAAACAGTTCCACTGCATATGATAGAAAAGTGGGTGTTACATACTGGATTTCCCAAGAAACACAAAGGTGTTGGTTGCAGGCCCAAACAGCAGGAAGCAAAGTCACAGGAAATTACTAGCTACCACAAAGAACTCTTTTTCTTTCTGTGCCATATGAAGTCTTTCTGTATAAGCTCCTGTTATTTCAATGGTATTTGGGTTTTTCATGCCCCCATTTTATAGCATTATAATCATGACTTGAGAGGGATCAAGTAAGAGCAAGATCAGGCCTTAATCATGTGCTAATTTATAACATATTGGAAAAATATTAATAAGTACCAGACAGAAAAGATATCTATATAGCAAAAGCATGCTCAGATATATGTGACATTAAAATTGATAATATTTGTGATAATAAGGTATGCATTAATATATTTATGATCTTTAACAAGGTATAAATGTTTAAATTACACGCTAATGAACACATGATTTTATTTGCAAAGGCCTTTTGGTAGAGAATATTATATAATATAAGGAACACATATGTGGTCTATGTCCCAGTGACTTAGATTGTTACCTGCAAGGAAAGATAAGAACAGGAAAGCTGTAAACTATCTAAGGGCAAAGACTACATGTTGTCTAGTTCTTAGCATAGTACTATCCCAAAAAAGTTTTTGTGAAGCAAATTTATGGATTTTGCCATTTTATCATAAAAGCATTCTGTGTTCACTTGGTAAATCTTTCTTTTGGCAAAAAACTATTTTAATATATATCATACTTACTGTTACTTGAATATGACTTCTTGATGAAATACAAGATTTCAGGATTTCCAGTGTAACTACAATTGTAGAAAATTGTCAGTTGCTTATGACTTTAAAAGGCCCCAAAAAGAAAGAGCTTTGTGTGTTTCAGATAGCCTTAGCTATCAAAGTCTAGATACAGCCTCTATTAAAATTTCTTGAAAAAGCAAAGCAAGAGATATGATTTTATAATTTATGAATATTTGTTTTTGTCCTTCACTTGGCTATTAATAATCAGGTCTCTTGAAGCGAGATTTCAGGTTATTTTATGAGAACCACTATAGACATGACTCAGGCCACCCTACATTGTATGTTTTGGCTTATCCAGTTCCACAGAATCTGAACTCAAAATGAAACCTCATTGCATTGCATCATGTTCAAAATGAATTTTCCTCTCTAAAGCCAGAATCTATTTCATTTTAATTGCAGTTATTTTGTCCTATTATATCCCCTATAATCAAAGTATCATTTTAAAATGTTAAGAAACTATATATGTCAAGAGTCATTGGAAATGAAACAAAATGTAACAATTTGATCTTTCATGAGTTAGTGTTCATATCAAAATATAAACGAAATAGGGATCTTATATCCAGCATGCTCTGAATATAATGTTAGCAAAATCCTGGATCGAAAGCAGAAAAGTGGCAAAGGGCAGAAAGAAAAAATTAAAAGTCTATGTAGAACAATGATTGTTTACTTTAAATGCAAGGGATATTCTTTTGAAGTGAATATTGTGCTAAGTGTTAAGCCAAAACCAAAATTATATGAATGGAAAGAAAGTAAAGGCTTTGAGTCCCCGATGGATTTTTTAAATTCCTGTGGAAAGTTTGATGGGCTGTCTTTCTTCTTATAAATAAACTATTGTGGTTTTAAGACATGTGTTGCGTCTTGGTTTATTTAATTCTGAATAGCAGAAAAAAAGAGTCACTTGGTGGGTAATACACAATATACTGGCATTCAAACTCAGCACAACAGATCAAGTTTAAATTAAAAGGGCCCTGCACCAGAATAAAAGCCAAATGGCAACATAAAAAAGATATAGTGGTTGTGAAGAAAATCCAGTCTGTATAAAAATGATTAATACTGAAATACAGCAAAATAAATATACTGCATCATGCTGATTAGTTAGTTTGATTTTAATATTATTAAACATTTTCACTATTATTAGAGAGGGTAGAATGCGCACTGTAAAAAGTATTAGAATAGTGATGGCCATTGAGTGTATATTACCAGAATTTTATCTAATTCAGATTCCAAAACTTTTCTCTTCATTTTATTGAACTATATAAAGGCAATCTATGAAAAAATTGACCAAGAAAATACATCATACATTTTTTTTCTATTTAAAAAAGTTTGTTTTATGCAGTAGCCTGTAATATATATATATATATATATATATATATATATATATATATATATATATATAATAGAAGTATATTTTCAGTAATTTTAATTAGACCTCACCTGAACATACACACACAAACACACACACACATACGCACACATGCATGCATACAAGTTGTCCCTCAGTGTCAATGTGGGATAAATTCCAGGACTCCTGCAGAAATCAAAATCCACAGATATTCAAATTCTTTATATAAAATTGCATAGTATTACATATATCCCTAGATTACATATAATACTAATGTAATGCATCAGCTATGTAAGTCATCCCCATACTGTATTGTATAGGGAATAACATAAAGGAAAAAAGTTTGTACTTGTACAGACACAATTATTTAAAAATTTTTTTCCCATTTTTGCATGGCTGAATATATGGATGCAGAGTGTACAGTTACAAACAGCCCATTGCATATTTTTGTTTGGGGCTTCTGTATCAAAGTAGACATTCACTCAACTTAAAAAAAAAAAAAGCTGTAGAAACAAGAGGTGTTTTCAAATTCCAGAAAGAAAAATAAATGACATTTAAGTGAGTCTAAAATGATATTTCCAAGCTTAAAAAAAATTTGAAAGCCTCACAGAATCAATACCTCATAAGTTATAGAATTGAAATATAATACTTTTTTTCCCTCATGGAGTCTCAATCCTCTATTCTATCTATTATACCTTTATTGTGTGTGTGTGTGTGTGTGTGTGTGTGTGTGTGTGTATGGAGGGTGACTTCAAAATAGACTACAAAACTATAGTAATCGAAACAGCTTGGTACTGGCTTAAAAAAATGTAGGGATGAATGAAACATGACAGACAGCCCAGAAATAAATCCATGTATTTATAGTTAAGTGATTTTCAACACAGGTGCTAAGAATAAAAAATGGAGAAAAGATAGAATCTTCAATAGATTACATTAGTAGGAGAGCTAGATGTTTACATATAGAAGAATGAAATTACACTCTCATCTCACATCATACTCCAAAATCAATTCAAAATTGATCACAGCCTTCAATGTAAGACTGGAAACTATAAAAGTACTATAAGAAAACATAGTGGGGAAGCCCATAACATTAGTCTGGGCATTTTTTCCCCCTGTTGTTTGGTTTTTGGGTCTTTTTAAGTGAATATAAAAGAATAGAAAAGGGGAAAAAAGCAAAAATACATAAATAAAATCACAAAAAGGTGAAAAGATTCTGCAAAGTCAAAAAACACTCAACAGAGTGAATAGAAAAATCAAATAGGATAAAATATTAGCAAGACAGTTATCTCATTAGTAACTAATATTCAAATAAATAGAGAACTGAAATAACTCAACAGTAAGAAAGGAAATATCCCAATTAAAAAATAGACATAGAATGTGGGTAGACATGTGTCAAAAATATATATGTATATTTTATATGTATATATATTATATATATATATATATAATAGGTATATATAACATTGTTCAATATCGCTAATTATAAGAGAAATGCCAATATCACCGCATACCATTACCATTGCAAAAGATAAGTGAAGGTTAAGATGTGGAGAAATAAGAATCTTTGTACATTATCAGTGGAAATGTCCATTCATGTAGTCATTATGGCAAACAGTATCATAGATCCTTAAAAAATAGAACTATCATAAAATATAGCAACACCATTACTGTGAATATACTCAAGGGAAATTTAATCACCATGTCAAAGAGATAGCTGCACTCTCCTGTCCACTGAAGCATGATTCACAACAGTCAAGATACAGAATTAACTTACAGGTTCATCAACTGAAAAAAAGGATTTTTAAAGGGTAGATATATACCCAATGGTATACTGTCTGGCTCTTAAAAAAAAAAAAAGGAAATTCTATCATTTAGGACAACATAGATGAACCTGAGGGACATTTCTTTTTTTTAAGATAAATAAGCCAGACACAGAAAGACTAATACCACATGATCTTATTTTTACATTGGACTATGAAAGTTGAACACATAGAAGCATAGACTAAAAGAATGCTTACCAGAGGCTGGAGGAGGAGAAGGAGATTAGGAAGTTGTTGGTTTTTAAAGAATACAAAATTTCAGTTAGATAAGAGAAATAAGTTTAAGAGATCTATTCACAATATGGAGACCATAGGCAAATAGCAATGCACGATATCAGTCTGCTGGGTGATGCTATTACAGAATATATGAGACTGGGTAATATATAAATAACAGATATTTATTCTCATATTTCTGAGTGGTCCAAAGTACAGGATTCAAGGTAGCCAGCAGGTTTTGGTGTAGTTAGGGCATGATCTCTGCTTCCAGGATGGCACCTTGAATGCCACATCTTCCACAAACGAAAAACACTGTTCCTTACGTGGTAGATGGAAGAGAGTGAAACCATTCCTATAAGCTCTTTCTAAAGTAGGACTAATCCTTTCATGAAGGCAAAAACCCTCATGACCTACACACATCTCTAGAGGCCCCACTTCCCAACACTCTCACAATTTGAATTAAGCTTGTCCTGACAGATATTTTGGAAGAGACAAAAGCATTCAGACCATAGTATATGATATTCCTGAATATTTCTAGAGAATAGAGATTAATTATTACCACCATCTAAAAGGTAAGTATGTAAAGTCATACCTGTTTTAAATAGTTCAGTTTAGCCATTTTATAATATATATTGTATTGGTACATAAAAACATATACAAGTTTTATTTGTCAAATAAAATAACATTTTTGTTCCAACACCTGTGGTTTTTATATTACATCACACTGGTTTACATTAATGCAGAATTTTAAGTTGGTAGGACATTTAAATTGCCTGGATTCAGGAAACTACCTTTATATGAAACTCAGGCATGAATGGGAGCAAAACAAGATATTAGGCAGAACCAGTTGAGCTAATAGGGACCAACTAAGATGGTGAGATGGCTGGGATCTGCATATTCTGACCAAACTGACTCTCTACTCCAAATTGCATTCTAAGATGATTTCGACATGGTGTCCATTTCGTTAAATGACTGCTGTCTGCAGCTTCTTAAATCCATGCAGTAGCCATCCTGGAGAAGAATGCCTAAAATGAAACAGCTGCAAGGGTTCAGATGCCCCTGTCAATCTCATTTGTCATTTTCCATCAAAGCCATGCTAGTCCAACAGGCAGTTCTGTGGTATTCTTAGTTCAGGCCTACTTAGTTGGCTGACTCACTGTGACCTTTCTTTTTATGGCAACCTATTCAAACTGTTTCACTTGCCAGAGACCTCCCATTCACACTGTTGTTCTACTCCCTCTTATTTCTGACATCTCCTTAAGAGAGATGTTTTGTGAATAATGATTTATAATGCATGTAGTTATCTTCTATTAATTTCAAAAATGAACTGGAAAAAAATACATATCATAATGGAAAGTTCATTTCCAAGCTTATCTAAGAGAAATTTGCATGGTTGATGTCTGGGACAAGTTAGAATTAGGTTGTGTTGCTTGTCGATATGTAATCAGCTCTAGCATAGAAAGCTTAGAAACTCCCTTTATTTGGTTAAATGTATTTCTACCATTTCTGATTTAGTTTTTTTTTTTTTTTTTTTTTTTTTTTTTTTTTTTTTTTTTTTTTTACTGCATACCACAGGAAGCCAAAATTGCAGCAATTTCCAGGGTCAGATGGGGAGAGAAGTTCTGGATGAAATTTAGACAGAACCACATACTTCCCTTCCCCAAACCCCCCAAGATGTGGCCCCTGGAAAAGGTCTTTCATAAAGAGGACCTATCAGTTAAACGTCTCCTTTGTGGGCAGAACTGGCTCTGGCTGAGTCTAAAGGTGTATAAAGAGAGTGGAAGTTTTTACAGCAATTGCCCAAAATTGTGTTTTAATTTCCATATACATGTTTGGAGTCTTGTGTTATTTTTAGTTTTTGCCATCACTATTCAAACAAAGTAGCAGGTTAAAACTTTTTTTCCCCCAAAATCATATGAAAACCTCATATAACAAAAGTCCAAAGCTATTTTAGACCAAGTAAATACAGACAAGTAGACCTTAGACCTCATCTTGCCTTTTGGCTATGCTTCAATTTGAATTAAGAGAAGTCTTTCTGGAAAAAAAAAAGAGAAAGAAAATTATAATTCTCACAATGAGTTTAAATTTAGGGAACCTGACAGGCAATATTTTGTGAAGAACAACCTACAAAATGCTGTACATCAGTTATTATGCCCTTTTGAATTGTTTTCTTTTTAGAAAAGTCTATGTGAATATATATTCTGACAGCATGTTTTGAAATATAACCATGGAGAATAACTCAATCCTTCATTCACAAAATCAGCAAATATTAAATGTTTACTGTGTATACAACCTTTGGTTAAGTTATGAAGAAATAAATCTGAGTCCAGACCTGAATCTCAGTGAGTCACAATCCAGAAGGAAGAACTGATTATAATAAATCATTACAACACCAGGTAGGGAACACTAATGAACATATGTAGAAAGTTCCATGTGAGCACTGGAATGAGCAGCTAACCCTGAAGTGGGTAAAAAAAAAGCAGTTAGGAAACTCTTTAACTTAAGAGATCATATTTTAGCTGAGTCGTTTGATCAAAGTGGGTCAAAGTATTCCAGAAAATAAACAGGCAAAGGACCAAAGAGAATAAAACACATATTACATTCAAACACCCAGAAACAGTTTATGGTAGTTTTTAAGATGAATTTTTAAAGTAGAAAAAGAACCAACATTTCCTGGTGTCTTTGGGGAATTTGAGTATTGTCCGAGAAGCAATCAGGAGCCTTTGAAAAACATTAAGGAAGAGCTAGAGAGACCTATTTGTAAGCTAGAGCTGCGGTATAAATACTAAAACAAGAGAACCAGTGGGAATGGAGACAAGGGGAAAAATCAGGAAGCTTCCAGGAGAAAGAATTAGAAGGCTTAGGTCCCTGACTAGATAAGGAAACTTAAGCAGAAAATGGATAATTGCAATAACCTAATGGATGCTTTCAGTGGCACATGATGGAAAATTCAACCCAAAATAGCTAAAATGTAAGCTGTGCAGAGTGGCACACACCTATAAATCCAGTGTTCAGGAGGCTGAGGTAGCAGAATTGTGAATTCAAAGCCTGCCTCGGCAACTGAGCAAGGACCTAAGCAATTTAGCAAGATCTTGTCTCAAAATAAAACATAAAAACAGCTGGGGATGTGGCTCAGTGGTTAAGCACCCCTGGATTTGATCCCTGATATCAAAATAAAGGGAGGGGGCAAAATAATAGCAATCCCATTCATGAAGAGGGTAGAGATAGGAGGAGCCACAGGCAAGGATCCATCAGGAATCTTTGCTCTTCTCTTCACTGGTAGACTCTGGACCAAGCTGGCTCCCCTGATGCAAGAAAAGGACTGCTAGCTCTATCTGGGACATATGTCTTCTGGTAACACACAGAAAGGATAGCTTCTCTGTGTTTTGTTATAATTGCACTGGCTTAATTATTTTGCCCACTCTGAATCAATATTTGTGACAGTGAGAATGTCATCTGCTACTTAGTTGAAGCCTCTGTCTATATGTAATCACTATGGAAAGGGAGCCAGGCTGGTTTGGTTCCACCTTCATGGCTCTGAGTCAGACCATTTCCTTTGACAGCATGCCAGCCATACATCAGAATGAAGGGTAGAACATACTTGAGAGGATATTGCAATATCTGCTAATGTGTCCAGTAAAACCATTGTTTACACATCTTATGTGGTGAGAAAGTGGTGAAGAATGATTTCTACATGCACTTTCCAGGCCAAAGAGTAAACTATTTATTACTTCTCTATTACTACAGAGGAACCATGTTCAGTAACTAGCTATAGTAACTTCTAATTAAGATAGGGAAAAAAACAGGTATTTAGATTCATAGTTTTATCCTTCCTGAAAATATGATAAATTGTAACATCAGGTAGAGCATTCTATCATTTGGGCAAAGTCTGTATCCTAACGTATTCCCATTTAGGAATTAACTAGTTAATAATGCCTCCCCCACCCCACCCCCTTTTTTTAAAGAACACTCTATTATATGCTTCTAGTACTATAATGAACACAATAAATTTTCTACTATTTTACATTATTTTCCTTTTTTCTGCTAACTAGCAGACTTCTTTTGGAATTGTATTTATCTAGTATGTCTCGGTGAATTTGCTATTACAAATAGCATATTTGAAATTCTTCCTTAAAACTGACACGTGTGAATTTGCTATCATTTAGTATAAGTAAATATACAGAAATTAACTGCAGTGTTAATTTTAAAAGATAGTTCAACAAATTTATCAATAAGGTATCAGTAAATGAAATTTATTGATTAACAAAGCCCAAACTTATTTATTTGGTGCTTTGTAAACTAGTAAACTAGCATTCAGAGCACTCAACAGAGAAATATATGGTGGATTAGTCAGATGGGTTAAAGCTCGGTTATGGGGCTGGGGATGTGGCTCAAGCGGTAGCACGCTCGCCTGGCATGCGTGCGGCCCGGGTTCGATCCTCAGCACCACATAAAAACAAAGATGTTTTGTCCACCAAAAACTAAAAAATAAATATTAAAAAAAAAATATCTCTCTCTCTCTCTCTCTCTCTCTCTCTCTCTCTCTCTCTCTCTCTCTTTAAATAAAAAAGCTCAGTTATATCAGTTACTAACTATATGTCCTTGAGTATGCTGAGAATGTTACTTACATATCTGGATATCAAAGTCTTCATCCCTCTTAAGATGGAGTCAGTAATATATGACTTATGAGAGAAAAATAAATATCAGACATCATAATATACATAATGGGCCTACACTGTGAATTGCTAGTGTTCTTCATTTACTTGTTAATGGCTATATAATAAATTCAAAACAAAGAACACAAAGTGAAAGTTTACTAAACAACTTTATATGTTTTATGACATTTAAATGGTAAGGCTTTTTAAAATAAGATTTTTAAAGGCACAAGAAAACTGTAAAAGCTGAATAAATTATTGCTATACTTCAGATGTATAATTATGGAAAAAGAATATATTTATAGATTTATTTGTTTTTTTTTTTTAATGTATTGGGTACTTAGAATATGTTGGGCACTTCAGTAGGCCCTGAGGTATGACAGTAAACATGATATATATTACTTGATTTAAGGAAGCTTACCATCTTGGCACAACTAATAAACAACTAAACAATAAACAAGTGTATTTCTTCAAACCATGTTAAGTATAGTGAAGAAGAACAAGCTAAAGTGAGGGCCTAGGAAGTGGCCTGGCAAGAAGTGGAGTTAGAAGAAAGGGTTTTAGATGGAATGACCACAGAAGCTCCTTGCTGATTCTGTGTTAATGCCTAACACACATGCACAGGTCAGATTTTCTCCTATTTTCACATCCCAAAGCAGGTATAACAGCTAAGCTCCCTTCTCCATAATTCTTAGAAATAAAGTCTTAAAAATTTTTTGATTTGATTTTCAGAATCAAGTTAATCTTACTGTTACTCAACTAAAAAAATCTATGAATAAATTGAAATTTAGGTAGATTGCCTTGGAAATTGAAAACATATGTCAACTCTTCAGAATATTAAGTTTTCAACAACTAGCAAATGTCTTACTTTTTAAAGTTTAGTACTTCCCTTTGCCATCTGAGGAAGATAGAATTTTGGATAATCCATGTAAAATAATTTATTTTGGGGTTGTAAAGAGGATATAATATGGTTTTTAAATGTGGTTTATTTTATTTTAAAATATATCAGGACCTGATTTGTTTTCATTGTAATCCTTTTGAGCACCTTTCTCAATTAAGCAATACATTTTGGTAGAAGGAGCTGAATTCTATGAGTTAACTGGATGTAATGATTAAAATGAAAGGACTATATCACTGTGCCTTGTGTATTATATTTAATGTGTACTGATTATCAAAATCATCAAAACTTTTACCAATGTTTAATGAATATATTGAGAGATAATCAACTTAATCAATTATAACAGTATCTAAAATAGGTGAACAATGATATTTAATTATCATATTCCACAATAAAGCCCATAAAATTATCTCTATTTAAGGGTCTATTCAAAATGCTATTGTTAAAAAAAAGTGTTTTATTTTAAAATGCCAGTTCCCATCAAACTGAGGAGAAAATATAATATACATGTATGTGGTCATACATGAGTGTGTGTAATTGAATCATGTTTCAATCTGCTTTTTTTCTAAAATCTTCATGCCACATAGATATATAAAGACACCAAAGATTAGAGATCACAGAAATGTACAAGTTTTTTAGTTGCCTTGAGAACTACTGAGTTGACTCTTTCTTGTTAAATTTACCTGCAGAGCACCTTGATTCACACAAAACTACAAGAGTTTCAATCTCTGGGGCATTTTCAGAATGCCTCCAATGACACCATTGTCTAAATACCAAATTGTGAAGAGCAAATGGCAGCTGGGACAGCTGCCTGGAGAATACTTGATGGAAGGCTTCTGTGGCATTTGATATTCTTGACCACACCTTTCTTCTTGATGTGCCCTTTTCCCTTGGTTTCCATGACAGCATTCCAGTGTGCTTTTATGACTTGCTTTCCAATTTCCTGGATACTTTTGCTTCATCTCTTTAATTATTTCCCTTTCCTTGCTGAAGAACTTAAATGTTGCTATTCCACAGAGCCCTACATGACACACTTCACTGTCCATTAATACCTATCTACCGACAATTACATACTAAGATCTCTTTCAGACAAGTCAATGGAGGGAATGGAAACTAATTTTAAGCATAGACTGTATCCTCTATGCATTTGTTACATGGGAAACTAATAAGATAATTTAAGTTCATCTCAGGCTTTAATGGCACCAGAATCTTTAAAAATTATTTACCAACCATAGAGATCTGAAGTGATCGTATCTGAGAAAAACTTCACAGTCCTTTATGTTCTTAGGTATCTTATGAAATCTAATCATTATTCCACAGGTGCAGTTATGGTAATTCTCCATGATATCTGTAGAATTTTTTACTCCATCTTAAAAATCTTCTATGGTAGGTAAAAGGACATTGTAAGTAGAAGAGCTTGCGGGTTGGATTTTAGATGCTCTCGGGCTTTGTAAATACCACATTTTTTTTTTTTTACTAAACAACAGAGTGAATGAATTTGACTGTATTATTTTTACCTCCTTGAGGAATGATAAATGCATCAGTTGACTATTTCAATATCTTAAACACAGTTGATATTTTTGAAATTGCACCTTCTCTGAGGACTTCTAATACTTGCATATGAGGACATGTCATGTACAAACCAGATTTAATCATACATGTAGAAGCATAAATATACATAACACTGAGTGTAAAGAATTATAGTTATATGCTTTTTAACTAAAATGTATATGTTCATGCCCCACTTGAAAACTGTCCAATTCTACTTATATAGAATATACACCTCAGTGTACCAAAAATTTTTTAAAAATCCTATGACTTCTAATTGTGAACTATCTTATAGTTTAAACTTAGATGTTATTTTTCTTTAGAAACATTTTTATTTTACAATTCTCAAATAGAAATAAATCATAGCTGACTGTTACATAAAGATAACTATATTCTCATTGGTAGTCACAAATATGCTGGGTTTTTTTCATTAATATTCAGTGATTCTTATAATTAGTATATTCTAGAAAGAAACCAGTAAGCTTCTGAACATTATAATCCATAAGAATTTCAAATATACAATAATGTCAGGTAATCATACATACTCTATTTTTGCTCTTTATTAATTTTCAGATAAAATAAGACAAGACAAGGGCTGTTATTCAAACTATAAGACTTCTTTCAATATAACTTGTGTAATTAATTAAAAATATAAATATTGTTATTTTTCATATTTCTGAGTGAGACCAAATAGAGAAAAGTATTCATAATTTTGCTACAGGAAATGTCTGAACAAATGAAAGATCTATATATAATCTCCATTCATACATTCAGCAAATGTATATTGCTGGGTGCAATTCTAGACCTAGGAAAAAGGAAAAGGAACATACATATTTTTTTTAGGGAATCCAGATAATAAAATAATAACAGTAAGCAAAGCTTATCTAAAAAAATAACAAGTAGAGTAAATGAGATCTAAACCGAAAGAGTATATTCAGGCTAGGCATCTTTCAGCATGCCACATTCCTGCAAAAATTTGAAGGAAGCAAGAAGTTTCATCATATCAATACTTACAGAAAGCATATTCCAGACAAAGGATGAGCCTGTGCAAAGGTCCTGAAGCAGAATATGTCTAATGTGTTCAAGAACAATGGAGGACACAGAGTTTGGCACAGAGTAATGAAAGGAATGTAGTTAGAGATGAGGCCAGCAGGTCAGGAATAGCTAGGATGTGTGGAGCAGACAACATGGAGCCTTATGAACTGTTTGGACTTTGGGATTTGTTTTGAAGTAAATGGAGAATCCTGGTAGATTTCTGACCAGAGATAATACATGCCGTGTCTGATTTGGGCTGTGGAAAGACTGCTTTGATTGTGGGGAGTAACATTCATTTATTTCATGGTGAGCTTACACTATAAGCATCAGCACCAACACCCTGAGAGATTGTGCACTTCCTAGACTCATAAACCAGTCCCTCCAGAAAACACCTGGTACCACTCTGCCCCATTCAAATTATGCTGAGCCAAGCTAAATAGTTTAATGATGAAGAAATGTGGACACTAGAAGAGATTTTATAGTCACTCCATTTTCTTTTTTGATTGTAAAATTATTTTCTTGCTTTTAAAATTATTTTTAAAATGTGTTGATATTTATTTATTGGAAACTTAGGGAATACGAAAGCATACGACCACCTTATCCTTCTTGCCACCCAAGAAAGTGACCACCATTATTACTTTGTTTCATTGTGTATTCTTTTATTTTTTTAGGACTCTTTTTTAGTTGTAGTTTTTTTTTTGTTTTAGTTGTATTTATTTATGTGGTGCTCTGGATCAAACCCAGTGACTAATGCATACAAGACAAATGCTCTACCACTGAGCTACAACACCAGCCCTCATTGTGTATTCTTTTAGACCTGATAGTGCATTTGTAGATCTTTTTAATCATTATCTGTGTCTTTATCTTGATTATTTATATTGACATATTCTCAATTTTTTTCATCCTACAGATGACAACATAGAAGCCCTGGAAATTGATGTGATTTACACAAAAGCATGTAACTGAACAGAAACTGAGTGAGGTCTAGATGAAGGTGTTTAGAACAACTTCCTGCAAGTTTCCCATGAAGCATCATGAATTTTCTCACCCCCTTCATGGATGACATAATTTCACTGCCTTCTTACCAAGAAGCACATATATTTTTGTAGATATTATGATAACCTATTAAAGTCAATCATACTTTAATGAGTGAAGGACAGTTTTGACTGGTACTAAAAGGGAAAGAAAACTTAAACTGATGGGCATCACACTAGAATAGACAGGATGATGTTTTGATTCTGGTAATGTGGGATTAGAGTGAGAAGATAGGATTAGAACAGACACTCAAAGCATGTAAAGATGAAATTTTTTAACTTTGACATTTTACACAAAGCCAAGATAGAGAGAGGAGGGAATGCTCTTTCTCTTCCTTCTTCTACATCACACCATTCTGGGTGAAATCCATCCAGTAGCATTGACTATGCCTCAGAGTCAGAGGCAGATTTGTGGAGAATAAATACTTGGATCTGAAGCTTGAAGAAACCTAGGTTCAAATTCTGCCACGGTCACTTTGTTATCTATATTATAGGCTAATTGTGTCTGTCTGAAAGTTTTGCTATACAAAACTTTGCTATACAAGACTTGGCTAAACGAATTGTTTAACTTTAAGCCAATAATAAAACATTATGTACATAATTATATACAAGTAGATAGATATAGACATAAGCCAGGTCAGAAATTAAAGGTGAAAATATCTTTTCAGAAAATAAAAAATATCTTTTCACAGAAAATATGTTTTCAATGAATTGTTTGTATTCACTCCACTCTAAATTTTAAAAAGTTAAAATTATTACTACACTGCTATCTCCCTTGGCTGTTACTTAATATTTTTCAGAGTTTGAAGTAAAGTCCTTATAAATTATATATATTTACATATCTTATACATAAATATCTCATAGATAAATAGATGCCATTTGGTAATGATAACAAAATTACTACTTATGATTTGTTTTGTTTTGTTTTGGTATGAGGATTGAACCCATGGACACTTAACCACTGAGCCACAACCCCAGTCCCTGTAATAAATGAATAAATAAATAAATAGAATATATATATATTCTATTTATATATAATATATTATATATATATATATATATATATATATATATATATATATATATATATATATATAATTTAGAAAACAGGTTCTTGCTAAATTGCTTAGAGCCTTGCTAAATTCCTAAGGCTGGCTTTGAACTCAGAATCCTCCTGCCTCTGCTTCCCCAGTCTTTGGGATTATAGGCATGTACCACCATGCCCAGCTACTCGTGATTTTTTATCTACATTTGGATGTGCATTATGAAATATGGGACCAATAATGAGAATCTATCATACAGCAATACTAGATGAGAGTTTCTTGTGGGTACTACTGGCACTTTGGACCAGGTAAATTTTTGGAGTCAAGGGCTGTCCTTTCACTGTAGGATATTTAGCAGCATCCCTGGCCTTTCCCACTAGATGCCAGTAGCACACACACAGTTCCAACCCAACCATGACAATTAAAAATGTCTCCAGAAATTGCCACATGTCTCCTGGGGGCAAAATTGCCCCAGGTTGAGAACCACTGTACTGTACTTCAAATAATACGGTAAAGAGTCTAAATGCCCAAGCAGAGTTACTTGTGCAAAGTTGGTACTGGGAAAACAACAGAGACACCCATAAAAACAACTTCAACTGGAAAATGTAGCATTCAAAAAAAAGAAAAATCCTTTCTTCCTCCTCAATCCAGACAAAAAACCACACCAGAAGTTAAAGCAAAACATCCTGATTAGATTAGCACCAACTTCACTGGTGGCCAGAATTGACTCCCTAATAGGGTGGAGCAAGAAAAGAAAGTTACTCGTCTCCTTCAGGGGCAAACTGCCTGTAACAGCCTTTATTTGGGAAGTAGTCTGAAGCAACCCATCCTTTCTTGGAACCATGATTGACTCAAGTTTATTGTTTTCCTTTGTGGAACCCCAAAGGACACAATGTTTATTGTTCATTTCCTCTACACAGTGTCTGTCTATCCAGTGTAAGTAATGCAGAGTCCAAACGTGGTTTGGCAACCTCTACCCTCCAGGCTCAATCCCATAGGGATAATATTGGTAAATGCCAGGCCTGGCTTAAAGTTTAACAATTACTTTAGCCAAGTCTCATAACATACATGGTTTAACCAGATGTTAGGAGTTATTCCCAGAGAACCAATCCTTCTCTAGACTGGAGAGAAAACACAATTTTCCTGCTGTTCCTGATGTACTTGAAGGCCCTGCCTTCAAACATGTTGGCACAATATCAAGAATTCTGTACTGGGGATGCTTACGAGTTACATGCCGCCCAAGGACAATTGCTTTGTCAAAGATCAGGTGCTACAGATGCATATGGTAATGGGACTTTGGTCTCATGTCTACTGTGTCAGTGTCCTATGTGAACATTCATCCCCACTCCTTGAGTCTTTCAATATAATAAATGAGCAAAATTAAGTGTCTGTTCATATCACAGCTTTACTTGTATTTTTACATGTTTGGCAAAAATCATATCCATTGCACATCATCTACACAGGTTATCAACAACCTCCACATTACCCTAGGATCTGTAAGTGTCAATGGTAAAGGAATGGAGATGAGATTATCTAAACTTTCCCATCGCTAAAATTCAATTAAGTTTTCTGCTAACCTGTCCATCTCACTCTAGTCTCTTCTAAATTTTGCCCAGTTCTGAAGGTAGTCTATTCAGACAATGGAACAAGGTCATATCACAAGCATGCTCTATGTTTGTGCCAAGACTGAAGAACCTTTCTGCAGGCCCAGCTGAGGAATGTGAGTCCCTAGTACCATCCCATGTGTCTGGCTCCAGGCCTCAAAATATCATCAGCAGCAAGCATCCAGTTGGCAACTGTATCTTTCAGACATGCTCATAAACACACACCTATATATACCCACATATCACATTTCCCTGCCCAATGAGGTAAGGATGCCTTTTTTGTCTTAAGTCTCTAGTAATAACCTAAACTATGGTGGGCTAAAATGTCATCCGGCTTATGGTCATATCCACAAGTGCTTCTTAAGAGGTTTCCTGACACCGTGGCTTCCAATTTCGGTATTTTTAAATCTGCTTGCACATTAAAACCCCTATACCCCTGGTATTAAAAGCAAGTGTGAAGATAAAACTGAAACACACTCTGCCCACAAACAAGAAGATTGTTAAGCTTGTTTCAGTGTCAAAATGTCATCTGTGCTAGTATTTATATATATTTTTTTAGTTCTCTGAAGAAAGCATGTTTCTCTTCATCTGTTAAAAATTTAAAGTGAATTGAAAAATCTTTGGGAATGCAACCCCTGTGTGATTGACAGTGACAAGCACACATACCTTGAAAGCTCCAATGTAATGTTTATACTTAATAAAAACAAATACTGTGGCATCTGAGAGTAGCCTAGTCAGCCATGCAGCTTTCTACCTGGCATCTTGCAAATTAATCTGGGTGTTTATGCTGTAGATCATTCATGATGAACATATTGCTATAGCAACATGCATTTCTTCCATTTTTTTTCCTGCTAATTACACTAGCATCACCATCAGCTACTAAATCTTTGAATTACTAATGAATGTATGTGAAAAGCAATGTCTTGATAACATTCTTTCAATATGTCCTCATCCACAAAGTAAGGGAAGAAAAGATGCATATAATTTGATTATTTTTAATTTATTGTTAAAACTTGTCAATTAATGTTAAATCCATACTCAAATTTGAACTGAAGGATTTAGGAGGTATCTCTGTAGAGCATGTTTCTCAAGGAGAGAGAACATAGTGATGCTGTGTAAAATTATTTCCTCTAGTGCCTAAAGACACTCCATTTACATCTTTGGTATCTAAGTTGAAATAGCATTTGCTGTCCAATAAACAAACCAATGAACTACCCATGCTGTTTAAGTCTCCATGATTCACCCATTAACAACAAACATTAAAATCTATTGAAATTCAAACTTTTAGTAGAACATCAAATGAAAGGTTATGGATACGTAGTTGATACACAGTATACAGATAAGTCATTTCCAGAAAATGTATTCATCAACATTAAAGAAGCCCTGTCTCCAGTAATTTCCCAAACAATTCCACCTTAAAAATGTTCTGTATAGGT
The DNA here is from genome assembly GCF_045843805.1 of Urocitellus parryii. Lineage (NCBI taxonomy): Eukaryota > Metazoa > Chordata > Mammalia > Rodentia > Sciuridae > Urocitellus > Urocitellus parryii. The sequence goes on along the minus strand of NC_135531.1, from coordinate 71,753,672 downwards.
TGTCTCAGTTGCATATTCACATGTCAGGAGAAGTTTCTCCTCTTTCAGGAGGAATTCTTTTTTTTTATGACAAAATGTTTTACTATTAAAATAAAAACCTTTGTATAAAAGTATTACAGATCAAAAGCTATATTTACACTTATTGATTCAAAGTCCAATTAAGCATCAAACTCTGAAAGGGTACAGCAACAGGCTATACATGCAAAACACTAGACACACAAACACTTAAAATTCCACTTCTACCATATAATGATTTATGTGAAAGGAAAGAAAAAGACAAAATCTTTTTTAACAACCCAAATTTTCCAAACAACAGGCTGGGGAGGAATTCTATTTAGGTCACCAAAGCAGATATTTCCTAGTCATCTACTGATGTAAATTATTACTGCTCACTCCAAAGAATAAGTTGTCTAAACACAAAGTTGCTTAGACTCAAAACCTAGCTGAAAGCATCATCAAAGCTGGACTTGTTTGAGATGATCCAAATATGGCAACAATAGAGAGTTTAACCTACTCTATATGTAAATTGATGTCAGGGAAACACAAATGAGGAACAATGGTAGGGAGAGAAACAGCAAGAGTCCCCTAAATAAACTACATTCATAAAAACTGATCATCTAGTGGTTATTTCCATCAGACTGTCCCCATAGGATTTACTTTTCTAGATTTTTCTATTCATTCTAACTAGAAGTGAGATGAATACTATTGAGAAGGTTAAGAAAGATTTGATGTACTGGGGCTTTTCCATGCTACCCAATATTTGAATTTGAATTTTCTTTTTCCCAAGTTTCAGAAGTTTGATTTATTATTGCAAATCTTTCATATTTTCCTATGTTTATGTGCAGAGATGCAAAGGAAAAAATGAGGTTAAAATGAAAATCTACAGCAATCTAATAGCAATAGCTAGCATTTTTAAATCAAATTCTATGTGAAATAATTAATCCACATTATCTGTAAAATAATCTTTGTGATGTAGGCATTATTACCTTCATCACTATAGAAAGAAACAGAATAAAAAAGGTTATAAATTGCAAGTTGTCACATATCACATATCTCACAAATAGTCCAGGTGGGGTTCAAACTCAGGTCTTCTGCCAGACTCCTTAGTAGACTTTATATGAGGAAAGGACAAAACTAAAGGAGATTTCATATCTACTAGCTACTTAGGAAGAACTATAAAATAAAACAGAAACAAAGTTCATTCCAATAAATACAAAATGAGAGCCAAAATATCCCTTTGGGTATGTCTACTTATGTGCTCCTATCTGCATACTGTGCCTTTTCATTCATTTTCTTTGTAGCATACTTTATTTTTAGAACAGTCTTAGGTGTACTTCCACACAATTCCATTCTTGTCACCTTAGCTGTCTATTTCTGCCTCTCAAACACTTAACTGGGAAGTAGTGTATGTGAATCCTCACTGGAGTCCAGTACTTCCATGATGCTTCAATGCATCATAGCCTTCTCCCTTTCAAACATTAGGTCTTCTTATCTAAACATACTCTAAAACTCTGAGGATGATCTATGCAAAACAAAAACAAACAACAAACAAATAAGAAAAATCTTCTTTCCTTCAGGTATACCTTCTCCTGAATCTACCATCTACCAGGGACCTGAAAACCATTGGCATGGAAGTTGTGTAATTTGACTAAGTTTACTAGAGATAAACTCAAGTCAGAAAAGAATATAGCATGCACATCATTTTTATCTAGAAGGTAATGGCCTATAAAATTTATTTTAGAAGAAAAATTTAAAATATTAAAATGTAACATATTTTTACTAGTGAATAAGCTGTTCAACAACAAAAATTATATTTAAATGAAGATTTCCAAAGTGATATCTAAATGACTCTATTTTATTAATTTAACACAAAATTGTGATAACAAACTTGCATTTAACATTGTGGCAGATGCATGTAAGATGATCTCAATGATTACTGCACTTGTAAAATCTCCTTCACCTCTGAATTTAGGTAGAAACTGTGACTTGCATCTAACCAGCCGATGATGGGATTTCATTCCTAGGATACTGCTGCATTATGTAAAACTACATCATGGCAATTAGAAAGCCTAGCACTCTCTTGCCAGCCTTAGAGAACCAAACTGTCATGCTGTCAAGAAGACTATGTGACCAAGAACTTCCAGGGAGCTAAAAACTTTAGTATTATATCTTCATGGAAATGAATATTGCCATAAATAAATGACCTTGTAAGAAGACCTTGAAAAAAAAAACTACTAAAGGATTTTTTAAATAAAGTTACAAGCTGGCTGCCATCTTGCCTGCAGCCTTGCAAGACATTGGGCAAAGGAACTAAATTGTGCACAGCTGTGTCACAGGAACTGTCAGCCAATAAATGTGTGTTGCCGGAAGCCACTAAGTACATCATGCATTCAATAGAAAATAAATATTAATAAATTAACTGTTAAAGGAATGGATAATTAAGATCATCAAGGAGATAACCATTCATTTTCTATATCTATAATTATTTTTCCTTCAATTTATTCCATCATTACTAAAATCTGCATAATTTTGAAATATAGGCTCATTATACATGTCTTCTGCAAGATTGTTCTAGAGTTGTGGTCAAGTAGGTATTGTGAATCCTCCTCGATTTTTCTACCAAGGTAAGGAGAAGAATTCAGAAAAATATTTGCAATGATAGGCAATAAAGACTTTCAATAATTGTTATTTTTGGTACATGGAATTCAGGAGAAGCAACTGAAGATAGAAGGTAGAAATCTCAGCTTGAAAATGAAGCATCCAGATGCAGTTCGTTGTTGGAGTGACTGTGCATCCCTCGAAAGGTTCTGTCCTGTCTGTGAGATGACAGGGCTTAAAGAAGCTGGCATAAATGTGAATGAGTTTCAGGGAAAGTTTTTGAAGGCAAATGACTCAAAATGGCAGCCCATTATTTTTATTACTGAATTCTCAATTTAGGTTATATGTACATGTAAGAAATTTATCAAAGGAAAGCTTATAAGAGTACTTTGGATCCATATAGTGGTCATGGCAGAAAAAAATTTCTGGCTCAATGACTAGAATGAGATTCCAAATAAATTCTTATTTTACTATTTTAAATGTAGAGAAAAAAAAATGTTTGTATAAATATAGTGAAATGTATAGGAGAAAGACAACAAAAGTGAATACCAAGTTGGTAGGATTAAGAAAGAAAGGGGCAGATGTTTAAAGTCATATCTAAATGTCTTTTGGTCATTTAAACTATAAAAAGTATGAGTTTCATTTTTAATTAAAATATAATGGCAACAGATTTTTAAAGGAGCCTTCCAACTTACAAGAAGTGATAGTATATGTATAAATGAACTGTTTCCTCTTTGACTTCTTGTTTATCAGGAATTTTTCCTTTTAGAAGGGAGACCCATGCCTGAAACTATCTACTAAAGGAAAAATCAGTTGTAAAGCTACACAGAGAAAGGATTTTTTATTTATTTATTTTTAGAAAATTTGTAAAAGAAAATTGCTTCCTAACTGAGACTATGAATGGCAAGTTGCAGCTGAGAATGAATTTTTAATACTTAGTTAAAAGTCCTTGATAATAGAGGTTTATTATACAAGCGTTAACAAATCCTTAATTATATCTGTGTTTGCATCAAGTCCAACTGCATTATCCCAGTGGTTTAGTACCTTATGTATATATTATGTCTATCTGATTTAATTAGACTTCCAACATAATCAATATAGAAAAGACTCCAACAATTAGCTTCCTTTTCACACCCTCAAAGTTGGTCAGAGTAGCTTAGAAATCTTTATTCTTGATAATTTGGATCGTATGGCCTGCCAGTACCCAAGAGGTTTCCAACATGGTCCGTACAATAGTTATCATTGTGTAATTTAAGTTCATTCATGTTCATTCTGGTGTTTCGGGGTTGGAAACCTAATCCAAAGTGCTCTTTAAAGAATACTAAATGAGAAAACTCACATTTTCAACTTTTTGAGGCAACAAGACCTATTACAAACATTAGAAAATGATTAAAATATCTCTGTACTCCCTTTTTAGAAAATTAGAAACTAGACATGCCAGTTATTTTATTTCTTTACTGAATCCAACCATGATTTGATTGAACCAGGATTTTTATTGTTCTGTTTTTGGCCGAAAAGCCACTTGTTTCAAATTTGCTTTTACCATATAAGCAAATATAATTATTCAAATATTTAAATATGAATAAAATCTCATTAAATATCTGTACTGAAGACCATAGTCCCTTTTTAATGAAAATGCAAAATCCCAAGGATGCCTTATTTAGAAACTGCCTGAAATGTGCCCTTGGAAATGTGATTTGAATTTACATAAGAGAAAGCTCATCACAGGACAGCTTTTGTCAACTAACATCTTTTTTTTGCACCAAGGGTCTATCATTTAAGAAAGTAGACCACTTTTATGCCAAAAGACTAGGTTGTGATTTGGGTCAGGGCTGCAGAGTACAGGGCAAGCTATCTGAGGACCCAGAGACCCCAGGTGTACAAACAAATGGCCCTGTGACCTCAGGGGAGGCATTTCACCCAACAGAAATCCTGTGTCCTCATCTCTCAGATACAGATATAAATGCTTAGCTTATTCATCTCAAAGGAATACTAGAGGGTGGAATTTGATAACAAGATTATTGCCATCCTTATCTTTCTTCTTCATTGTTTCTGTTCAGAGTTACTGTTAGAATTTATAATCTGCTCCTGTATTTTAATCTATCTTCCAAAACAGACCATACATTCTTCTAATGCAAGTTCTGTGACTTTTTGTTCTTGGTATCTCATTTCTTTAGGGTCATAATACATGTTTGGGAACAACATATCAAGTATTGAAATTTCTGTTGGGAAGTAAAACACCACAAAATGACAAGGTGTTTGGTATAATTTTGCCTCAGTATTCACAACAAGAGTTAGTCCTAAAATAAAAATTCTTTTTTGAGGTAGTTACTTTGTTCTGAAATATATTGTATTCCAAGTTGATGGACTCTACAATTCTCTCTGAATTTCATGTTGTAACCAAGGCCATCATCTCTTAAACCCTAACTTCTTCATGGACAACTTCTTTATAAAATGTGACTTTTTAAAGGTTTTTATTTCACATTGAATGAGTTGAATTCAGTGGTAGAAATGTGCATTAAAAGTAATGCAAAAATAAAAACAAAAGTAAGTGTAAAATGATAGACTGTCTAAATAAGGTCCCCAATACATCTGTAAGATCATTATATTTAAAGGGCATTTTGCAAAAACATCTTAAATAGACTATTTATTACCAAAAAAATCAAATAGTCTAAAAAAAGAAAGAAAAAAAAAGCATACTTTACCACACTTCCAACAACAGCTGTGACAAACACTAGAAAAAATAGGGTTTTTTTTCCTTTCATGTACAAAAAATTCTACTTCAAAGACAACATGGCTGTCTACATTCTATCATTGCATATACATTAGTAATGATTTCTTTGTGTCTTTCATTTTAGAATAATTTTTTAAATGATCATTTTTAGCTGGATAGAAATTCCAAAAGCCATTTGACCAGGATCTAGCAGTTTACACAATTATTCAACAGTGTATGAAAGAGCATCGTACACTGTAGGGGACCAACAGAACAAATTAAAAGTCAATGGATGCAGATAAAATTGTTTAATTTCAGTAATAAGTAATTTCCTCAGCAAAACTGAACAGTCTACACATAAAAAAGGGAATTGAGTAAAATAATAATTTTTATAAATCAGTGCCTATTACAAAGTAAATAGCTCATGTAAACACATGTATACTTCAATGAATTATATTAGTTATCTATTAAAGGACCGATGTTTTAAAAGAAACTTTTTGATTTGATGTTGAAATATGGATAATTGAAATGTGCATGATAACATAATGTTATTTTATAAAGAAATTTCAAAAAGGAATATCTGGAGATATAGCTCACTGGTAAAGGGTCCTGAGTTTTATCTCCCATTTCTGAGAAGGAAAAGGAGGAGGAGGAGGAGGAGAAGAGGGAAGGGGAGAGCCACAAATTTAATGATCATTTATATTTTTAGTCCTCTTTTGGGTATATTAATTTCCAATATTGTATTTGTTGTATTGTTTATTTTTCATTGTTAGTAATATCTCTTAATACATTTAAAACAAAAAATGTTATTATAAAAAAGCAATTTGTTTTGAACCTTCAAATACTCACATATAATAAATTTTTAGTCACTATAATTCCTTGATACTTTAGCAAAAAGTAAATAGAATGAAAAAGAGCAAAAGGTAAAACAAATCAAATAAGTAAGAAAGAAAAGAGGTGGCCCAGATTACTCAAAGTACCTAACATGTAAGTATGAGGGTTTCCAACATTTCACTACCAAAGATTTCCAACTGCAAATATTTCCCATCAAGGATCATATGCATTATGATACAAATTACACGTAATAAATTTTTGATAAATATGAGCTAAGTCTTATTGCATTGGATTGATACACTTTCAGTCAAAAGCAAAGACTCTAATTATCTCCAAAGCCTAATCAAGTGTGAATATATACTTCCTCTTAGGCTTTCTGAAATAATAAAATGACTTCTGTCACTGCCACCACTACTACCTGCTCATCTTAGAATCTATAAAGTTCATATGTGAACTATTACATTAAAAAGTACAGGCTTTCTTACACAACTTCAATGTCAATAACTACTTCTCATTTTGAATGCTTATGACATCAGGAGTTGTGGATGAATTTGCCCCTCCTGGTTTATTTTTGGTCTTCAATCAATTAAAATGTCCTGAGACTCTACTCCCACAGATAAATCCAACTTGCCATTTCTCTCTGTCTCTTCTCCTACTTCTCCTCTTCAAGGTACCATCATCCTTTTCATCAACCATCATACCAACCTCCACCTATTGGCTGCTGGAGGCTAATGAAGGCTCACTGCCTCTATCATCTTCTTCCTAAACTTCATTCTCCACGCAAAAATTGGACTTTAAATGTTAATGTAAATAAAATCATGTTGTTCACTTCTTTAAAGTCCTTCAGTGACTTCTCATTGCATTTAAAATAAAGTAAATCTCATTTTTTTATCATGACCTAGAAGATGTTATAATATAAGATCAGAATCTTTTCTTCCCCAATTTTTTTTACAAACCACTCCTTACCTAGATGCTGGTCATTAGCCTCATTGTATCTCTTGACTCCAATAGTTTAAAATCAATTCTTGCACTTACTGTCAACTTCACCTGGGATTCCCTTCTCTCTGATGTTCCTGTGGCTGACTGCCTCTCACCATTCAGATCACACTTCAAGTGGCATATATTCACCATAGCCTTCCCTGATACTTCTATCGGTCTCAGCCCTTTTACACACCTTTCACTACTATTTTATTGTTTATTGACATTCAACACTATCCAAACTCATGATATTCATTTACACTGGTCAATATCCCTCAATGAGAACATAAGCTCTATGATGATACTGATGCACAGTAGGCATGCAATAAACAGTTGTTTGACAAATAAGTGGAGAAGAAAAGTTAATTTTTTTAAATCGAACCTATTTTTCAGTATGTCTTCTCCATTAGATAAGTTGCTTCTCTTTAGATGTTCACTTCTGTTCTCTTTTTCTTGTACATGGTAGATAATGAATTCTTTGAGTAAAAATGAGAAAAAAAATATATAAGTCATTTTAGTTCCACTAGAGAATTCTATGCTAGACACAATGCCCTGTGTTGTTGTGGCAAGCAGAGTTTGTAGGTGGAGGAATAAAAAGACAACTAAGAATCAATCCTTGTCTTCTAGTTGTAGAACTGCATGGGCGGGGGAGGGAGGAACCCTATAATTCAAAATGGCAAAATGAACACAACTGGAGGGTGGAAACTAAGATCAGGGAAGGAGATTTTTGTGAAGAAGAGTGGGAGACCAAGGTATGTACAGACATGCAATGAAAGAGGATAAAGCCTTTGTTGAGGAAAAATTTAAGTGGCTTCTTCATTTTGTAGAGTTTAAAAAACAAAGAAGAGTCTGTAATAAATTATCCCATTGCTTAGATGTAATTTCCTCCAAGAACCTTCCTCCTACCTCACTCACAGTAGCAATTAGGAGACCCGAAAGCTTTCCTTACTTCCCCAATAGTGAATCTGTTACAATGAATACCAGTTACCAGTTTACCAGTTTCATTTCTCCATTGTCTTTAAGTTCCAAGAAGACTCTGCTGTGTATATCTTATTCACCATTTTATCCTCAGGGCTTGGCCAAAGTTACATAAATCATGAAAACAGTTCGGTAAACAGTATTGAGGGAAGGAAGAAAAAAGGAAAGAAAGGAGAGAAGACAGGAGGAGGGAAGGATGGAAAGGAACCACAGAGAGCAGAGTGGGAGAAAGCTATCCAGCATTCTACCTATTCTGCACCACCCCACGCTCTGCACCAAGCAGTGGGCTCCACAGCCTTCACTCTGCCACTCACTGTTTAAAACCTGGATATGGTTCATCCACTGAGTGTATTTGGCAGAATGCACTATTAGCAGCACATCAAATACATCATATTTTTAGTAACAAAACATAAAGTCACTTTCAACAGTTGTATTTATAGGTTATATCTTTTGCAGTCTTTAATTGAAGAAATATTTTAAACATTTACCCAGATTTCAAAAGCATATATTAGTCATTGATTTAATATATTCTCATACATGTGTTCAATATTTAGGCAATTTACTATTTTTATCTTAATTCAGAGTTGTCTTTTTTAACTTTTAGCAAACTAAATCACAGTACTGCCATAGTCAGTACTCTAAATTCTAAATTCCACTTGTTTGACCTGATTTTGGGTGAAAGCCTTTGAAAATATAAATATATATGGTGCCTTGTTTGCAATTATTCATATATTTAATGCTTTAAACAAAGAATGGCATAATAAGTTTTGTTTTTGTCTTTATTTTTTTTTTTTTGGTGCAGTACTAGCATTTGAACCCCGAGTGCTTTACCACTAAAGAACATCCCTAACCTTCTTTCTTTGAAATAAGGTCTCACTAAGTTGCTCAGATTGGCCTTAGACTTATGATTCTTCTACCTCCACCTCCCAAGTTACTAAGATTACATGCATGCAGCTTGAGACCTTGCTCCAATGAGAGAAGTTTTAAATCTAATGAGCACTTCAGCCTCAGCATGGGACATGCTTGCTCAGATGAACTAAGTTGTCACTCTACATGAAATAGCCTGATTTTTCTTTCTTTCAAGAGGAGACCAGCTTATCAGTTTTAGAACTATCATTTGTACACATTTGGGAAGAACACATTCTGAATAGCTATAATGGTTCCTCAGACAACATAAAAACAGGATATTGCAATTGTAAACCTTAATTAAAAGGCTTTGTATTTAGCAAATCAATGATTTCATGATCAGTTTCTTTAGTTATAAAAATGTAACTTTTAAGTAAAAATGACAAATAATTAATGCAAGGATATACTTATTGATGACATTTAGTATGCTTACTTTTTAGTAATATTCACTTTTAAAGTAATGTGAACCACATTGATCATTTCTCTGCCCATTCAATGTATTTATGGCAGGAAATTTATCACAAGTCATCTATGAATGTTTTAAAAAAGAGTAGGCTCCCTTCCCTAAAAATCAAAATATTATTTCCAAAGAGGTCTCAGAATATATCCAAATATACTTAAGGGTGTGTAGGCGGTTCAATTTTTGGATCCTGAAAACTCTAGCCAGTCTTCTAAGACCTACACTATATTTCCTGCTTCTTGATAAAATAATCTTGAGAACAAGTGGCTACATACTCAGTTTCTTTGCCTTACTGCACTGGAAGGAAAGGCAGCAGTCTGGGATACAGTGAAAACAGAACTTTGATCAGGACTCCTGGCTTTGAGCCTTGGGTCCAGCATTATTGCCTATGCAGTATGAGAAATCTAATTCCTCTCTCTGACCCTCTGTTTCTTTTTCAGCCCACAGAAATGATAGCACGCATGCTGGTATGATGTATCTCAACAATTATTAATGAAAAATAATTTAAGTAGCTTTGTATTTAAATATAATTTAAGTAGCTATGTGTAGAATGCTATTTAAGTGCTCATTATTATACTTACTTAACCTTTGAAATTCATTCTTTAATAAGAAGGTGTTTTTGAAAAGTTTTCCAATGGGGGGTGTTAGGTTATCCGCACCTACATCTAGACAAAGTCATATTGCACAGTCTCCACATACTGAGTATTTCCCTTGACATTGACAAATTTCTGGTTGCCAAATTGTACAGAAGATGAATGCACTTCAGCAAAATAAGAACAAAATAAAAGAAACTCCACTTTGGATAATGTCTAACAGGCACTCAATACAATGGTTGAATGAACCCTCTCTATCGGAAAAATGAAGGAGTTCTTGGTCAAGGCTTTTGTGGAAAGCCAATCTATCAGGTCAATTTTTTTTTCCAAGTTCATTTTTATTCCAACGTCCCTGACTACTTCCTAATAAATAAAGAAGGTTTTGCATCAATATCCCTGCAGCCTTGCACCATGCCAAACTTTGCAGAACAATCAGTTTTTATGGGCCGAAATTTCCTCTTAAAAGAATTAACTTTTAAGAATTACTAGAAATGTTTTATAATAACTTTGCAAACCCGTTTAAACTTCACAAATCATTGTATATATCTCCTTCTTTATCAACACACTCACAAAAAAAGTCATGTTCGTAAGATAAATCTTGGAGCATGTTTTCTCCAAGCAGATTTTGGAATTCTCCTAAAATAAAAATATGAAGAGCCATGAAAGATGATTGGGATAGCTAGGAGACCAGAGTTGGCAGTAGCAAATGCCAACTAATACAATTTTTATGGAGCAAATATATTCCTTTGCTGTTTTTGAAAATGAATTACAGAAACTGAAATGTAACTCCTTTTTAGGCAATCTGTGTAACTCTAATGGATTTAGAAAAAACACTATGAAAAGAGTACTAAAAAATATAGTTAATTGACATGTAGGACTTTCCTACCTTCATAGCAGTTTCTGGGTCTGGGTCTACCCTTATTTACTGTATGCTGATCTAGTTTGGCATGTGAATGGGGCTTTTTTCTTACTTAAAGACACAATCACCTACCCTGCCATAATGATGTCCCTCCATCACAAGTTTCTGTCTTCCACAGTTCTGCCTGTTTATGGTTCTAGCAATTGTGTATATGCATTTCTCAGAAATTGTTAAAAAGCATTAGAGATTTAGCAATCTGTGGCAAAGGAAAAAGAGTCTGAAGATTGCAAGGGCAAAAGTTTAACAATACTGTATGTTGTTTTTATGAAAATACAAATTGCTGAAAACAACGTGCAAAATGCAGATGTATATTAAATAGAGAATTTAAATATATTATTAATATATTAAATATATTAGAGAATTTCTAACTTTTTAATCTTAAATTTTGCAGTTATGCATAGATCATGAATGGTATGTGATCCCCACATTAAATTCTATATGTAGTCTAAACTACCTGTACATATATGAAAAGAAGAAATAAGTCTTCCTGGCTTCTGTAGGGAATCTATACTATTTCATTGTTATTATTCTTGCATTTTTGTCCATTTTGGTGGTAGTGGTGAAGTGCATATGCAACAAAATTAGATATAAAACTGATTTCAAACAAACTGACTTATAGATTAAAATAACTTTCGAGTTGTCTTTGAAGACACATATTTAAATAAACATACCACTGATACTTCAATCTGAAAATTGAACTGAATAGCAGTAAGGTCAATACAAAAGGTAAAATACATTCAAAAGAGCTCTTTAAAATATTTTTCATTTCTTTGTAGAATAAACCATATGGTAAAAGAAGTGATTATCATCTGTTTTACACATACTTTATATTTATTCCATGTGGTCCCTATAGCATCAATAATAATAATGACTATACAATTTCAGACTTATTATTTGTCCTCAAAAATATTTGTTGTTAAAATGAGTGAATGAATGAAGTTCAGAGAAAATAAATAATTCACAAGAGATGGCACACTAATATATTTTAAGATCCTGAATACAGTTATTTTTATTTTTATTTCATCAGACTTTTTATTTCCTTATTGTTTCATTTCCAAGTTATTATTAACTTTCACCTACTCTTCTCCTCTGCTCTGTGAAGCTGTGGATTTGAGTTATCCAAGGCAAATAAAGTCCAACATATTTTCAGGCTGACCAACCATATGTAGACATATCTAGTCAAATCTGGACTGTGGGATACATGGAGAAAGAGCTGTGCAGAAAGATATAAAATCAAATTAGGAGAGAAGAAAAAAGAGAGTACTTCCTGATTTAAGAGCAGAATCAGAGAGGCTATATTCACTTTCAAGGCAAACTGAGGACTCAGCTGAAAGCAATTACAGAATTAGCAACTCTGGTTTTTCACCTTAAAGAATAGAACTGTTTAGGGCCTTACCTGGACCAATGGTTCTCAACCATAAAGACCTGATCAGTTAGGAGATATGTAGAAAGTATTTTCTTTCAAATTGGATTAAATTATTACTAAATATCATATGCTTAAGTTTACAAATGATTTAATTTAAGCAAAAGTTAGTCAATTCAAGCTTACAATGAAACCACCCTTTATGTGTATTTCAATATTGCTTCCAAAGACTTAAAAGATCAGGTGGAGTCACCATTCAGACTCTGAATTGCTTATCATCCAAACTATATCTGGATTTGTGTCTGGGAGTTTTGAAGGACTGATAACACTCTTTTTGACAGAGTGATAAGAAAGTGACCCCATAATCTGTCAAAATATTTTTTTTACATATCTTCCAAGACCTGTAAAGAGAATAAAAAGACATTCACAAGAACTTCTGATTTCCTGGAGGATCAGGAAATAGTAAAGAAGGAACATTTAAATGAACTTGGTTCCTCTGGACAGCTAGCCTTATAGATCAAGAGGGATTATTCTTGTATAATTATCTTGCCAGCTCTCAGCTGGAATTCAAGATTAAAGTAAACATGAGTAACTGGGAAATTTTATGCTGCACCTAAGTTCCAAGTACATTAATTTCATCTTTGTCTGTGCCCTTAAGTATATTTGAAGAGTGATGGCATATTTCTCCCTAGTAAGATAAAGGAAGGTTTTTCTTAGACAAGGAATTCCATCATTTCTGAACTTTTACAACTGTGGGCTCTACCTATCATTTTCATATGCTTCCTTAACCAGCAAATGATGTGGTAAAATTGTGGGTAGCGGCAGCATGAAGAACAGAACCATTTTAATTTCTCCCATCTGGCATATTAGCATTAATAAAAGATGTTTAAAAAGAGAAGCCTTGAAAAGCTTTCACCTCTGATTTAACAAGATAATAAGGAAAGCTTGCAATCTGCCACTAAATATAACCAATAAGAATAAAAGTGAGTACAATATGATGATCACCAAGATTAACCTTTAGACGATTTTTAAAACCCTGCTGATTACAATACCATCATGTTAGGACTACCACTAAAACTGTTGTTACTACATTTTAGTAGAAGTGCAATACAAAAAGTTCCATTTTATGGTAATATAGTCTACATAGATCAATAAAACCAAAATTGAGAAGCTGCCTGTACTTGTTCTTATTTAAGCACTGACCATAGTGGATCTCCCTCTTCATGGGATTTGGTTGCCTTAATATTGCTATTGAATGATTAAACTGCTGCTTAATTAAGTAAAGCATAATTTTGACTGTACTTTATTATATTTATCTGCTTCTGTTGTTATTACATTATCATTCCCCTTGCTAATACCTTATTGATATATTCCCATGTACCCTGAGGTTTTGATGGGATACAGGAAGATTTTACTTACCGTGGCAGTTTCTCAGTCAGAAGGGGGCTAGAGATAATATTCTTCTTAACTAGAAACTTACTTCCATGTTTCCTTTTAAGTTTTTCATTGCTTTGTTGGCACCTTTTTTAAACCATAACCATGTATGGTTCAAAAGAACACCATAGCTGAAAACTACATAGAGTAATCAAATTGAAGAGATCATGAGAAAGTTTAACACAAATATAATCTCAATTCATTTCTTCAGTTTATTCTTGACTGTAAAGAATCAGTCTAGGAATAAAAATTTTGATACAAAATTTTCTGGAAAAAAAGTTTTTTATTTAAAAAAATGACTCCAGTGAGCAATTATTATCTATGAATCTATCATCAGACCAAATTTTTCTGGAAATTTTCAGATTCCCATAATAATGAATTTTCCAAGAAGTATAAACAACTTTAAGATGTTTTCTATTATGGGGATAAATCATGAAGGTAAATTCTTTGTATAACAAAAGCACAGGGCATGTACATTGATCACACTGCTTGAATGGTTTTGGTTCTGTTGAGAAGATGCCAGCCTTGTGAATTCAGTGTTTCCATTTCCACAGCCAGAGTATGTGTATGAATCACTAACAATTCATCACCAGTACTGGAATGTAATGCAAAGCACATCACACATTGGTAGTATTGGCTTCATATATGAGAAACCACATAAATAATTTTATCAAGTATTTTTTTCTAAATTACAATTAACAAAATATTAACACTATCATTATAGAAAGGTAACTCTAGTCATTGTGAAATAAAAAATAATACAAAATGAATTCTGTCACATCTTGTTTATATATATATATCCATCCAAAGAAAAGGAACCAAGTGTCCTTGAAAAATGTCTAATTCTAGAGCTGGAGTAAGAAAATAAAAAAGAAGCCTGGAACAACTTTTAGTACTAGAATAAGAAAGAACTGTATTGTGTGCAAAAGAGAAACAGAAGCCAACCTGCAAAAGCTGGAATAAATTAGGCAACAAATAAATAATAGCATGTTGGACTACAGCTCAAATATAAAATGCATACCCATGTGCCATGGTGATGTAAACAGATCATTGAAAAATAAATGGGAAGAAGAAACAAATCCTTGGGGACAAATTCCAAATAGTATATCTGAATTTTCCCTTCGATGGGTGAAATCTATTATTCCTTCTCCTAAGCCAGACTGTAGTGAATCACTTCTAATGAATGGAGTACAGAGTGAGAAAAAATAGTGACATCACAGTGGAGAAATCAGCAAGCACGACTTCAGTAAGCAATGAAGTTATCAGTGCTGACATAGGAGTACCATGTACCCCTGATGCAATGTGATGAGGAGGGCACTTCGCCACTATAATTTTCTATTTATTATTTAAAACATATGAGAAAGTTAGCTAAGATACTGTTGGATCATTAGGTTTTTCAATTTAAGAAAACTTATAATTCTAGTCTAATAATGATGAAAATATTGTACAAAACCAGGCTGGAATGTATTCAGTAGGATTCCTGGCCCAGTGTTCCACAAGGCTCTGAAAGTAATAAAAAAACCAGGGGAGATTGAGAAATGGTCAAAAATCAGAGGAGAGAGCCGAGACATGCTAACTAGACTCAAAGTGTCATTTTGCATTGGATCCTGAAATAATAATGAAGAACTTGGGAGATGTGGATAGTATGAATCCAAATGTCAATTTCTTAATTTTGAGAAATGTTACATGGTAATGTAAGATGTTAACAATAGGAAAAATAGTTGATAAGTATATAGGAGTTCTATACTATTTTCAACTTCCTTATAAATCTAAAATTTACTAATAGAAATTTCATTAAAAAGTAATTGTTGGGGAAGGGAGAGGGCATGAGGGTAGGAAAGATGGTGGAATGAGATAGATATCAGTACTCTAAGTACATGTATGAAGACACAAATGGTATGACTCTTCTATGTGCACAACTAGAGATAGGAAAAGTTGTGCTCTATATGTTAATATGAATTGAATTGCATTCTACTCTCATATATCACAAATTAGAATAAATAAAATTTAAAAAGAGCCTAAAAACAGTAATTGTCATAAGAACCCAGAAACATAAATAGAGAGATGGATGGATAGATAGATAGGTAGGTAGTTAGTTAGAACCAAATGACTTTCAGAAAATCTGTGGAGACCATTTATTCAGTGAGAAAACAAGAGTCATTTCAGTAAATAATGTTTGGAAAAGAGGATATCTATAAAAAATGAATATAGGTGTAAAAATTAACTTAGAATGGATCGAAGACCTACATGTAAGAGTTAAAACAACAAAATTCTCAGAAGACATAAGGGGAATGTTTCATGACATTGGATTTAGCAATAAATTCTTGGATATGGCAAAGAAGAAGGCAACTAAAGGAAAAAATAGATAAATTGGATTTCATCAAAATTAAAAACTTCTGTAATCCAAAGATACTACCACCAGAATTAAAAGGCAACACATGGAATAGAAGTATAGAGTTTCCATTAGATAGTGGTAATGGTCACATAAGAACATGAATGTACTTAATGCCACAGAACTGCACATTTAAAATTGGATAAAATGAAAAATTAAATAATGTATAGTTACCACAGTAAAAATTTTAAAATTCTCATAACATGTCTATTTGGGTTTTTTTCTTGGTTTTTTAGTGTATGTTTATTATAAATATTTCCAGAGACAAGGATTAGGCTGCTGAACAAAACAAATGCAGATTAGGAATGAGATTATAAAATTAGTCATTATTAAAAGTCAAAAACTTTCAAAAACAGAAAAGACAAATTATTTAAAACATATGAGAAAGTTAGCTAAGATACTATTGGATCATTAGGTTTTTCAATTTAAGGAAAATCTCTAAAGATTAGCAATGGCTTACACATTTATAAATTATTTTTTAGAACATTAGGCTATCACATTAGTTTTTTTGATATGAATTAAAATAATAAAATAAAATATGGAGATAAAAATAAAACATAATTTCATATTATTAAAACGTGCTCTATTAAACATATTGTCTTTGCTTGTATATATACTTAAAGTATAAGTGAAAATAATAAACTATCTTGAAGAAAACATCTGATAAAAATAATAAATATTTTTTTTTCTTTCTCCATGAAGATGTTTTTATGTGATGTAATTTTCTCTTTATAAGCACTCTACCAATTCCATCTTCCTCATTGTTTCTCTAGTCAACTAATAAGAGACACAGAAATTTTGTCTGCCAGATTTATCAAAGGTGCATCTTCAAGACATGAAAACTGAAGGAAATCCATTCATCCCTTATTTATCAAATGCTTATTAAGGGCCAAAATTTGTAAGGGTTTGTTCTTCAGATGGTGTTCTAATTAAACATTTTGTTTCTGGTTTATTTTACATATAGTTTATTCACTTTGCTTTTGGGAATCCTAGTATTTTTGTTTGTTTGTTTTTTTCCAATGAAAAGTCCTTTTTTAAAAGCTTACTAAAATTCATTTGGAGATCTCATTTCTATACAATTCCAAATCTTGCATGTCAGCACCAACACATAGTAAGTTCTTGGAAAATAAGTGCTGAAAGAATGAAAGGAGGTGGTGAGTCTTGATGGTGGTCTCTCACTATCACTTGCACATAGAATGCTACCTGCATTCTCTTGGGTTACAAAAACATCAAACATAACCAACTGACTACAGTCAGAATGATGATAATGGTAAGATTCAAAGTTCAATTGAAAACAAAGTCATTTCATATAAAATGTGTTATTTCATGATCATCATTTCACTAGATTGCAAGTAACTCATTTTTAGAGCCAAAAAGCAGTTACAAAGCTTGAAATAAACTGTCTACATTTGATTACTGTTATCAATTAATGCTGAAAATATTCCACATCTACATTGTTTAAGTTTTATAGAAGTCCAACAAAGGAAAAAAAGAAGAAGGGGAGGGAGAAGGAGTTAAAGAAGATGACGACATGTGGTTAATTCTTTGGGTTATAAATTTAAAATTAAAATTTGACCAAGCTTCAGATACTTAAGGGCTTAATTGACCATGTAATTCAGAAACATGCTACAAGGATTCTATTATAGAAAATGCATGGTTATAGGTACATACCTAAATAATGACAAATCCTGTGCATCAAATTCTGCTTTTATTTAAATAATTTTGTTTTAAAAAAGGATTACCCTTGACTCAGAGACATAATCTCTTAAATCATACCATGTGTCTTTTCTTTTATAGCACATGTTAAAAAGCAGCCTTAATTAGAGGCAATATATAGTTTGGTTTCTTTATTGCAACTTCCTTTATTCTGTACTTTGCTCAAGGAGAAGAAGCTCTGTGTTTTGTAGATGTTGAAGATTGTGTTAGTCAGATTGTTGTCACTGTAACAAAAATACCTGAGAAAACCAACTTAAAGGAAGAAAGATTTATTTTGGCTCACACTTTCAAAGGTTCAGACCATGGTTAGAAGGCTCCATTGCTTTGGGCTTGAGGTGAATCAGAAAGAAAGCTGTTCAGGTTGGGACAGGCAGGAAGAAGCAAGAGAGAGAAAGAAGGAAAGGGGTCTGGAATACACACCTTCGCACTCCCTTAAACAAGATCCTGTCTTACAGATTTCATCAACTTCCTGTTCTGCCATCAAATCATGAATCCGTTGATGATTAATCCATTGGACAACAAAGTCCTCATGATGCAGTCACTTCCTAAAATCCCCACCTCTGGACATGCCCTTAAAACATGCCCTTAACACATGAGCTTTTGGAGGACATACCAGATCCAAACTATAACAGAGGTCAAGTTAGCAGAAAAAAAGATTCTAGAGAGTCCAGGAAATGGGAGTTGTTTCCATGAGGTATGAACTAGAATTAACACCATGTATTTACCATTCTGTAAAGGAAATAAAATACCTCATTTTTTTTGTGCATGGTATCAACTATGTATAAGGTACAAATGCTTGGCTAGTTTGATGAAAATAAGGGCCCCTATTAAGTATCAAGTGAAGGAGAATAAAGAATAAAATCATTATTGACTTCCAGTCCCTTCATTATTTTGGTGTAATGAACTAGTAGTATATTAGTTTGTTTCTGCATAACAAAAATAATACTTTTCTTTCTAATAAAAGTGGTAATAATGTACAATTTAGCAGATTTATCAGTCATATAAGTACAGAATTCAGAATTCTAGGAAATACCTAAGGTTGAGTGTCCCATGGAATTTCAAAGCTAATCTTGTACTGAAGAATCGAATTTCTGGTTCAAATTCATTCAGGACATTTTAATTTCATTTGAATGTAAAAAGCAGATCAAAGATTTTCTTCCATTCTGTAGTTTCTCTTTTCACATTCCTAATTGGTCCTTTTGCTGTGCAGAAGCTTTTAAATTTGATGCCATCCCATTTATTAACTCTTAGCATTATTTTCTTAGCTTTAGGGGTCCTACTGAGAAACTTATTGCCTATGCCTATATGCTGGAGTGTTGATTCTACATTTTCTTCTATGAGAAGATTAATATCTAGGACATATAAAGAATTCAAAAAACTTAACAAAAACTAAATAACACAATTGATAAATGGGCAAAAGTATTTAAAAAAACCACTCTCACAAGAAGAAATACAAATGGCTAACAAATACATGAAAAAAATATTTAACATTATTAGCAACTAAGGAAATGCAACTCAAAACTACACTGAGACTTCATATCACACCATTCAGAATGACAATCATCAAGAGTACAAACAATAGTAAATGCTAGAGAAGATGTGGAGGAAAGGAAAAATTTGATACTCTTAGAGGGGCTATAAATTTTTTATAACACTATAGAAATCAGTATGTAGATTCATCAAGAGACTAGGCATGTAACTGCCATATGACCCAAGTATATATCTTCTCCATATTTATTCTAAAGAATTAAAGTTAGCATAAAGTAGTGATACATGCATACCCATGTTTATAGCAACACAATCTAAAATAGCCTGACTATAGAACCAGCCTAGGTGTTTATCAACAGATGAATAAAAAAAATGTAGCATAGATACACAACAGAGTTTTATTCATCAATGAAGAAAAATTAAATTATGTGTTTTGTAGGAAAATTAATGGGATTTGAGACAATTATGTCAAACAAAATAAGCCAAATTCAGAAGGCCAAAAGACAGATATTTTCTCTCACATGTAGAAGCTAGAAAAAAAAGAAATAAAAGTGGGAGGAGAAGGATCTCTTAAAAATGAAAGAAAGATCTCTTAAAAATGAAAGGAAAGCAACCAGGAAGCAAGAGGGAGGGAGGGAGAGAGAGGGAAAGTACTAGGGAGTGGTATTGGTCAAATTATATTGTTATATTGTGTGCATGCACAAATATGTAACAACAAATTTCATTATATGTACAAATTTAATGTACCAATAACTAATTTTTAAAAAGCACTGCAGAGTACTAGATCATTTTCTTTAATATCTGATTTGATATCCCTCATTCCCTTTCTCTTTATTTTCAAATTTCCAGCCCATTATTTTAATATTAGATACAATGATTCTTCTTGCTGTAGGAGAATTTATTCAACTTGACTTCTTACACAATTTCTTAGTCTTTAAAACCAATTCAGCTTGAGCCTGTCTCTCCTTCACTCTCCCGTTTTTATAGACAGCCCTATAGACCTCAGATAAGCTCTTTATCCAAAACCACCCAATCATGTCATCAGTTCTCCATAAACCCATTCTTATCAACTATGCTTATGAGAAAAAGCAAAGAAACAAAAATGTAAAGTAATCACTATATACAACACCATTTCTATAGGGTTTTTTTGAGAATATAATTAGACAATAGGAGTCATTTGGGGATAGCATTTGTTCAAAGCATAATTAGTAATCATCTGCTCTTTGTATGACTCTTTCAGGCACTTTTTAGTAGAAACAAAAAACACACTCTTCTTGTTCTCAACGAACAGTGGACCACAAATCTGTCATGAAGAGCGGTATAAAAATTTCTCCAAATTTTAATAAATTTAATGAACTATCAAAAGTTAGAATTTATGAAGGATAATTTTCTTCATTCTTATATTTTCAATATATTAAGCTCCTAAACTTATCTTTACCTCTTTCATTCCTTACCAACACCTTTACTTTTTACCCCTTTGTCCTCTGTTACACTCAGAACCTCCAACGCCTCCTGCACATCTACAAAGATCTACTTGCCGTCTTTAAAGCACACACACACACACATACACCCAGGCAGATTGGTGGCATTACACATTTATGCTTTCCAATCTGAAGCGTTGTAGCATCCTAATTCTACAATCATTTACATGTTGCTAATTGAATCCTTTTCCAACCTCCAGAGTAGCTACTCAAAACCGTCACCAGTATCACCATATCCTTGGCCCTCGACTCCTCTCTCACATTGCCTGCTTCCCACTACCCACAAGAATTACAGGCTATTAATGACAAAATCCTCTGCTCAGTATCTCCCGTCTCTTCAAAATCCTACCCTCAGACCCACATCTGCAAATTCATCTACACGTGCATGGTGCATGCTCTTTCCTTCCTTCCTTTCCTCAGATCTCAGATCAACTACCTCACAAATTAAAATATTACACTGTGCCTCGACAATGATCTATCTCCCTCCCCAATCCTCTCTATTCCTCTCTCTGTGTCTCTCCATCTCTCTGTCTCTCTGTCTCTCTCTCTCTCTCTCTCTCTCTCTCTCTATATATATATATATATATATATATATATATATGTGTGTGTGTGTGTGTGTGTGTGTGTGTGTACATATATACATAATATATATGTACATATATATTATGTAGATGTATAATATACATAAAATACACATAATTTATACACACACACACATGCACACCTTTCAATCAGATTTTACCTATACACACATCAGGGAAATTCTTCAAATCACTTACACACATACTATGTTTTTTATTTATTTTTTTTTATAGCAGGGATTGAACCCAAGGACACTTAACCACTGAGCCAGCCACATTACCAGCCCTTTTATTATTTTTTTTAAATTTTGAGACAGGGTCTCACTGCTAAGTTACTGAGGCTAGCTTTGAACTTGCCATCATCCTGTCTCAGCCTCCGAAGGTGCTGGGATTATAGGCATGTGCCATGACACCTGGCCTACACGTATAGTTTACCCTCTACCCACAATTACCCCCAATTATTTGTAACTGTCCTTTTAGTTACTTAGTAGTCACCTCATCTCTCAGATGGACTGTCACATCATAAAGCCTGTGTTCAAGTGACCCTTTTGGGATAATTGTGACAGTAACTCAGTAATTCAGATTTCATTGTAAAATGTCAGCCATTTTAAATGAAATTCAGTTTCCTCAATGTGTTCTTGTATATATACACAAACACATATAAAATTACTTATTTTGATGCCTCTGTTTTACTAAACTTTTTCTGTTTCAGAGGGAAAGATGTGGTTCCTTCCCATTGAGACTAGTTCTTCAAAAATAATAATCACATTTTTCCTATCTTTTATTAAAAAAATCATTTTTCCCACATGCTCAAACTTCCTCTCCCTACTGGCTTTCCTTCCAACTCCAATGTTTTCAGATAACCCATCTACCAACACCTCCCTGACTAAAATAACCAAAAAATTATCATCTTGATCCTCTTAATCAAATTACTATTGAATTTTCTTTCTAATTTTTAGGACAAATTTCTGCAGCAGCTTTTTGCATATCTTTCTTTCCTCAATTTCCTTAATATATTATCCTTTGACTTTTGCTCCACAGTTTGACATCTAATGATATCACTAGGATTAGCAATACAATAGTCCCTCTGATTCATGGGTTAGCTTTCTGAAGTTTCAACTGCATGTGGTAAACCATGTTTCAAAGATAGTAAATGGAAAATTCCTGAAGTGAACAATTCACAAGCTTTTAAATTTCATGTCATTCTGAATAGAATAAAGAAATCTCACACAGTTCTACCTTGTCCCACCTGAGACATGAATTTTCACTTTGCCTAGAGTATCCATGCTCTCTTTGTAACTGTCCTTTTAGTCACTTAGTAGCCACCTCATCTCTCAGATGGATTGTCACATCATAGAGCCTGTGTTCAAGTGACCCTTTTGGGAAGACTTATATGGGCCCCGAAGCACAAAGGTAGTGATGCTAGAAACTTAGATATGCAAAATAGAACCTGTATGGTGCTTCCTTTAAGTAATCAAGTAAAAGTTTTCAATTAATTAGGAAAGAAATGTGCATATATGCTAGGGTTGCTAAAATCTATGGTGAGTTATTATTGTTAAATTCTATGGTACCTAATTTTAAAATTAAGCCTTATTATAGATATGAATATATTAAAAAAGTAAAATATATAGGGTTCTGTAGAACCTGTGATTTCAAGTATTTACTGATGTCTTGGAAGGTATACCCTACAGAAAAGGCTGGATTACTGTCCTTAGAGTTGCCAAATCCTCATCAACAAACTCTCTTGTCCTCACAAATTCTCCCCCTCTTTACTTTTATTATTTCACTTTCTCCTGACTCTTCCTCTAAGTCTCTGAGCCTTTGATTCTATTTTCCTTTTATCTTTCTATTTTTCACACATACATATAAACATATATATTCATATTTTCTTTTTTCTTTATTTTTAAATACATGACAACAGTATGGAATGCATTACAATCCTTATTACACATATAGAGCATAATTTTTCGTATCTCTGTATATAAGGTATGTTTATGCCAATTTATGCCATAAATACATGTACTCTTTTTTACATTACAATTCTTAATACACATATATACCACAATTTTCATATCTCTGTTTGTATATAAGGTATGTTCTTTTCTTCCTGCCTTCTAAGCTGAAATTCCTTGGGATATTGTCTTTGTATTCTATGCATACTCACTATGACATAAGATATTCTGATATAGATGTTTTAAAGATGTCCTTTTGAGTCCCAGTCTCAGTAATTTAGTGAGATCCTGTCTCAAAATGCAAAAATAGATATAAAAGGACTGGGAATATAATTCAGTGGTAAAGTGCCCCTGGATTTAATCCCCATTAAGAAAAATGTCCTTTTGAAATAGCTTCTTTATCTCTGTAGTTTTGTGCCATGAATATTTTTAATAATTCTTCAAAAATAATTATTAAATGTTGGCTTTTAAAAATTATCAGCTATAATTCTCTACCTCACAAATAAATGCAACAAAAAACTTTCATCCACATAATTCATGAATGAAAATGGAAATATCAAAAATCAAGTCCAAATGTCTCCTTAGCAGCTACCCTTAGTTTTGCACTTTACTAATTATCCTCACCACATGATGATGATTGTAATCTATTCCCCAGACTTTGTCTCTCTTTAACCTAAGGTTTATATTTTTAGTAGTTTGCTGGACATGTCTGTGTAGACGCCCTACAAGTTGCTTTAAATCAACAAATCCAAAACTAAATTCATTTTATTCCCTTCCCAAGCTGTTTATTTATTCCCTTTAAATTAAGTCCATTATTCCATTCAAAACCCAAACACCATCTCTGATTTCTCCTTCTTTCTCTTTTCTCACATTCCAGCCTCATTTAAATTCAGTCAGTCATGTTGTCCTTAAAATAATCTGCTAAATTTGACTCAGCTTTTCATCTCCTAACTGGTCTCCTTAGGTGATTCGAACATCCTTCGGTCTATGCTCCATGCTATTTCCAGAAGCATCTTTCCAAGATCAAATATGATTATAACCATAATACTTCTCTGTTTTAAACAGTGAACAGTTGCCTACTGGCTATTAAAATAGGTTTTGCTTATCTTTTCATATTCATTAGCCACTCCCATATGAATCCTGAAATCTAACCCTACCAAACTAAGTGCAATTCTCATAAGTGCAAATGTAATGGCTCCCTGTTTTTGAGAATTCCCTTTTTCTTTCTGCCTGTGTGCACCTAATGAATGCCTAATTAGTTCAGTATTCCCATTACACCTTAAATACTCTGCGCAGGAGTACATATCATATGCTATCACAAATTTTTTTATTGTTCTCCTTTTCTTCTGCTACTCAAGTTGTTTAAGGAATAGTATCTTTGTCTTTAGTTATCAAGTGCATAACCAGAGTGCTAACATGTAGTACTCAGGAAATTTTAGTGAAGAAATAAAGGCAATCACTATGCATATTTAGATCATATAAAATGTTCTGATTATATTCCTTTGAGAAAACGATAAGTCCATGGAGAAGAGAGGTGAATGTATGTGTGTGACTGAATGTGAATGAAGAATAAACCTTGTGATGGTGCTGGATTTGGGGCATGAAAGAAACAAGTTTTTTCAATAAGAGTCTCATTTTACCACTTCATTTAGTTAGGATTTGCCTTGCCTTTTCCCCTAATATTTCATCTACAAAGTTATTCACTGAATATTCAGCTTCCTCTTTAAGATTCTCTTTCAAAAGTCCATTGATTGCTCGTAAGAAATACAATCATAAGTCCCCCCAAAAAATTAAATTAGAAAAAGAAATAATCCGATTGCTTAAAAATAAGCATTACAAGTTTTCAATATGCTTATTAATTTACCCAACCTGATAGTTGACTAATTTGTATTTTTTTAAAGTTATGAAGAATAAACCTTGTTTTACCAAGATTTTGCATGCATTTAATTTTTCAGTGCTGCAAAATAGACTTGATCAACTGTTTTTTCCCCCATAAGGTTCTACTTTAAGACCTCCATATGCTCAGCTTTAATAATCTGCTTCCAAAACCAGGAACCAGTCCAAATATGAGTTATGGAAATATTGTGCTTCTTATTAAAAACAACATGAAAAGAAATATCTGAAGCCCAGGTATCAATCTGTAAAACACATAGTGGCAGATCCATGTGAAAGGTTTTGTATGAAGAATTACTGCTTAAAATCACTTTTACTGAGCAGTTTTTAACTCGTTTCACTAGAAGTGAAAATTGCTATGACAAATATGTCACTATGGAGGTCAAATGGTAATTTGCACATGCTAAACAGCTCAGCAGGAAATTACATGTGATCCTCGAAATCACTAGCATTCCCACCAGAAATCATTTTAGAAGACATGGAGGTCACATGGATTGTGTTAAGGATAAAAATCTTTCAAACACATGTTCCACCCTCCCCTTTGGAAGGGAAAAATTGAAAGGTATAGACAGAGTTTTGATCAAGGTATTTGAAGTTAGGGAAATGTTGTAATTTAGTGCAGTTAGAGAAAAGGGAACTACAGAATAGTTTCGTCTGAGCCTAGTAGGAAAAAGGTCATCTTAACTTACTTGGATGTTCTAATGCTATCTTATTAATTCATATGAGAAAAATTCAGTTATGTTTACATATTCTATTATGTAAAAGTATGATATGAAAAAATTTAAAAATATTCCTGATGAATTAAAGAATTACCTTGAATGGAATCACTATGCTATGTTAGCAGATTTACTTCTTCTGCATAGACCTACTACAAATATTAAGATTCAAGTTAGTAGCTGGGCATGGTGGCAAATGCCTGTAATCCCAGCAGTTTGGGAGACTGAGGCAGGATGATTGCAAGTTTAAAGCCAGCTTCAGCAACCACGAGGTGCTAAACAACTCAGTGAGACCCTGTCTCTAAATAAAATACAAAAAAAAAAATAAAATAAGACTGAGGATGTGCCCCTGAGTTCAATCCCAAGTACCAAAAAAATAAAAAATTAAATAAATAAATTCAAGTTGGTAATCTGGTGTTACACTGTGGGTAGGGTGCAGTGGAAAGGGAATGGCATTCAGCAACTCTTATCTTTCCATATGGGGAAATCCTGCATTCTGTTCGTGGATCTCAGGTTAAAGAAAAAAAAAAAAAGTCAACACTGGTAAAAACTACTCTAAGGTTTTTATGTGATCCCCTTCTTCCAACAATAGAGCCTTGAGAAAAGTGTCTCATGCTGGAAATCTCAGCAGCAAACATACTTTCCTGTTTAATGAGGACTGTATTTATAATGATCTCATCTTTAAAAGTTTTACATCTCATTTCTTTCCATTCTTTCCTCCAATCTTATATATGATTTCCCATATCTGGAATATATTCACCCCTGAATTATTCTTAATTGAGCATGTATTTTTTTTCCAGGAACTATGCTGTGTTTGGGAATAGTTATGGCTAAGACACATAGTTCCTCTTCTTAAGAAGAGCAAAATTATATTCCACACATGTATAATTATGTCTAATGAGCCCCAATATTACATTAAAAAGCCTTTGATATAATGAGGAGAACAAATGACGATGTCAGTACTAAAAGAGGGAATGTTTAAGTTGCTATGAGATCACAAAGCATAATCAACTAACCCAACTTTAGTGATGGGAAGACTCTGGAGGAAGAGGCATCTAGGCTAAGACTTGAAGAGTGTGAGTTGGATGTGCAGACAGGAAAATGCCTAAGGGCGAGAAAAGCACACAATGACCTAGAAGTTACATGTGGTCTAGTTCAATCAAGAAAAGTAAATATTTTTAGTATACCTAAAGCATGGAACTCATGAAAATAGTCGCTTGAGCAATAAGTTTGGATTGGATTGAGTTGATGAAGGACCTTGTAAGCTGCACCCCATTGCCTTGATTAGTTTTCATAGTTCTGACTACATTCCAGTAGGAGTCAGAAATCAGCTTTGCAATAAAAAGCATCATCCTGACTAGATTATAAATGAGGAGTGGACAAATATAAAGGCTAAACAGCCATTAGAAAACTGTTCTGGTGATCCAAGTGAGGCATGACTGGTTCAAATGAAAATTGTGTCAGTGGGTATCTATACCAAGTGTGTCATGCTCAAAAGAAAACTGATTACATAGAATTGAAGCTATCTAAGAATGATAGGGATCAAAGATGTCCATTGAGAGTTATAGAGGTGTTATAGAAACTGCAGCATTAAGTGAGAAGAGTTTTTTTTTTTTAAAAAAAAAAAAGATGCATTGAGAAAAGTAAAAAAAAAAAAAAAAAAAAAAGTAACTGAGACCAGAGGAAGTACAAATCTAATTGGTAGTTAAAAGAATATTCAAAATATATAAGAGAAGTAATAGAAAAGCAGGAAGAATATCAGGTTTCAAAAGACAGGAAAAGAGAATGTTTCAATGGAATTTATCATCTCCAGTATCTAATGTTTGTAAAAAATAAAGTAAAATTTAGATTACAAACTGTTCATGAGAGACAAGAACAAAGACATTTATCTGTGACCTTGGCCAGAACAAATTCGGCAGAATCCTAAACCAAGTTATTAAGAATCAAGGATCAGGAGAAAGACATAAAGGCAGTGTGAATCATTATACAACTTTCACCATCAATCAGAGCAAAGATAGGTCAAGGTGGAGGGGTTCTGAGGAGAAGGTTTGCATATGGTATATTTAATATGAGAAATATTTGAACTATGAAAACCAACCCATAGGGAGAGATTGAAGTGAAAAGAGAAAACTGGGATCCCTGAGAAGAGAATAAGAATAGTCCAGACCACGTGTAGGACTATCATAGACAGAAGGAAGTATTACTGCAATTGAAAGATGGCACAGAGCTGACAGATTCTTTATGATGGCTTGCAATTTTTCTTTGAAGTTAAGAGACAAGATGATCTGTTGAGACTGGGAGTATAAGGAAAAATCAGAGGTTTCAGGAACAAAATAGAAGTGTCAAAAGCAGTACAGTGGAAAACAGTAGAGGGAACCAACTGATGATTCCTATAAGTGCAATTGGGCCCCATGAAGAGACAAGTGGATTTGAGAGAGTTTGAATATATAGGATGACCTATTATTAAGTTTGATTTTCATAAATCATGAAACTATATTGATGCAGGATTGGTCTAATAGATTTATCCATCATTGACACTTTTTTGAAATGGCATAATAGAAGAATAAGCAGGAAAAATAGTTAAGGATATTGACAGAACACCAAAGGATATGAAGACAAAAGCAGTTTTGTTTGGAGAGCTAAGTAGAAGAGACAAAAACAAAACTTATGTTCCCACATCTCTCAGAAACTATGTGGTAGAGAAATGAAAATGGGGAACATAAAGCCTAAAACTTAGACATTATGAAGTAGAATGGTTGAATTAAATATTTTGGAGAAGTTTTGAGCTATAATAAAAATCCAACACAGCAATGGAATATGATATCTGAAGTGGCTTAAAGATGAAGGTCACACTGACATCAAAATAAGGATTCAAAAGCCTGGGTCTTTAGATAGGCCATCCAAGTGGATAGTAAAGCCTTCTGGTAGAACAGCAGGATTTGGGACTGAAAGTCAGCAATTAGGTGCTAAAATCCTCATTGAAGAAAGAGAGAAAATTCTAAAAGATGTTTTTAGCAAGTACACAGTCATACAAACCAAGATTATTTCCACTTGACATTCACCTCCTCTAGAATGTTATGATAGAAATAGCTTAATCACTTTCACTGAGAAAATACTATAATTCAGTAACATTTGCTGTTTCACACATGTGTTGATGTTATTAATTACTTTTTTAAAATTCTGGATTAAAATGCAATTGTAGGGCCGGAGGTAAAACTCAGTGGTAGAGCACATGCTTAGTATATCTGAAGGCCAAGATTTAATCCCCAATACCACATTTTTAAAAAATGCAAATGCAAAATTCCTCTAGATCATGAATTCATGGTGTTTTTTCTATCTAGTAATATCTAGCCACTGAATATCTATGGAAATCTAATAAACCAAAATATTCTTTATAGGCACTTGTTCTCAGCTTGATGAAAAATGCGATCTATGAGGAGTTCAAACTTAATCCAAATCATGCCATTCACATTTGTCTTCAGTGAGGATGCCTCTGTACACTCTACTCACCCTAAACAGGCAATTCATCCAAGAGTAATTAATGTCTCACACCTACTGAAGCCTCCTTTTTAAATATCCCATTGTTGGTAGAAATATTTAAACAATATGGTTAAACCATCCTTTTCATCTTCAACTGAAAATGAACCACATCATTTTGCCTCCTCCTTAATGTCTTAGGGATAACACTTGTATACCAGTTAATGAATTCTTTATAAGCCCTTATGCTCCTGGGACTGTGCTTCCCAAACATTGCTAAGAATGTCCTGCACTATTATGTACAGATCCACGGGTCCTATCCAAGACACACTCAATCAGAATCTCCAAAAGCAGAACTACAGGAGGAAAGCTTTTAAAAGCTCCCCAGGTGATTCTTACTACCAGGGAAGATTGAGAAACAAAAGCCTTACTATGTGTAAGCTTTGACCCTGTATTTTAAAAATCCAAGCGATGATACCTTTTGAGTTCTTTCAGAGCGTTTCTGCTGCTTTCCTTGTTGCTGTTTTCCTTGTTGTTTCTTTGTTTTCTTCTCCTGCTTGCCTTGTTGGTTCCTTGGTAGCAAACTTCTTTTGGCTACCAAAGTTCCTGTCTCAAGTAATTTTTCTCTTCTAATCACAATGTATAAACCAATGCATTGTAGGAACTGAGATAGCCAACTTTGTTGAAATTGGAAGTTAAATAATAATAGGTCGGTAAGGTTCTCACTAATGATCATATACCACCCTAATGAGTAAGACTCATGATTGCTAGTAATTTAAAGACGTAATATTTTTTCCAGATTTTATTTACTTAATTCTAGATTTTCAAGCAATGCTTCAGACAACTTCCAGATAATTTATTTTGACATAGGCAAAATAGAGAGTTTGGAAACACATCTAGGTTTGGTTTGGTTTGGGTATTTTACAGATACAGCACATTGTACCTTTACCGCCTAAATTTCTTTTAAGTTAGAAAAGGAGTAAACTGTACTTGATGCTATAGCTAATGTGTTTCACAGAAAGGACAAAATTAAGTATTTTATTTATATATGCATTTTTTCCCAAAGAAAAATCATTAAGCATGGTTTCCTAGTCTAATTGCTGAATTTCATGATTATACTTTAGTACTTAATCTGGGTAAACTGCTAAAAACAGGAAAATAAACTTCAAGGGCAAGGAAATGGACCTTCTAAAATCTTAGATTTCAGTTTCTTTGAAGAAGCAAATATTCAGCAAATTGATTAAGGAAACATGCCCTGACCTGACTATGTAAGACTTCTATGAATTAGTTTACAGTGACCATAAGGAGAGGTGAAATTGGCTTTGCTCTTAATCTTGATATTGCCTTGTGTGAAAAGTTTTGCATACCACCCAAGGTCTATGTTTTCTTAAGGACTAGTTAAGATAGCCCTTTTGCCTGGAGAGAGAGGCTGAGGACTCTTCATGAACTGTAATTAAAGTCTCAAAGTCATTGGCTCTCCCAAAATGCTGAGCCTCCTCCTCCTCCACATTGTTTGTGTTAGCTTAACAGGGCCACAACAACCTGTCCCCCTCTTCCTTGCTGTGCTATTGTAACACAGTAAGAAGACCCCTTGAGCCAACCATCTGCTCTTCAATTAAACTAGCAAGCATTTTCTTTTCAATAATTTGTTGTGGGCGTCTTTTTGTTTCCAAGTAACTCTTAGTAGAAATTCATGAATTAATTGGGAAAATAAACCAGAGAAATACAAAATCTCACTTACAAGATGGAAAACCTAAGGAATCAATGTATGATAACACCACATGGCTTTTTTTGTGATAATAGCCAGCCCCATATTTTCCTAAACCCTATAATTTAGTCACTTTCCAATGAGAGTCTAAGAACAATTGCAATGGCTATGGCTATAAGTAAGCATGATGCAAGATTTACTAATAAATTGGACTGCTTTATAATTACCCGTGAAATAACAACACTTGACCCTGATTTATTTTGTGGGCTGCCTTTTTCTCTCCAAACATGTTGAAGTTGATTTTTTTTTCTTAAAACCAGATGTTTTAACATTTCAAAGAAGATGGATGGAATGCAAACCCAAGACCAAAACTGTTTTAGGTTTGCATTTGTTATTATTGTTATTAAAGAAAGGCCAGGGTTCTATGCACAATGGAAATGAGCCAGAATCCTAATTTAGATGACAGTGGCCATCTTGAAATCTTCTAAAACAGCTTTGTTTTCTGTTTCTACTAGCACAGAAGCAAGGAAATATGAAAACTAAATCAGACAACAAAAGAACTGTTTATCTTGAAGTTCAGTGTGATGTAATGACAGTCCATTTCTCCTAACTTATTGAAGGGAAAACGTCTTGTTGCTTGGGATATGTTATTAAAAATGTTAAGATTTACTTGGGGGGAGGAACCTATCAGCTCATGTTTATTTTTGCAAATATTTTGACACTTTATCTCCATGTCTGTAAGTGGCCCCTTAGATAACACAAGAAATTTACAATAAACTGGGAATTGGAAGTTCAGTTTCCAAGATCTTTCTCTAAAGGGAGAGAGGAAAAGGGCTCCTGTTTGGTTTTATTGATTGTATCCAGCTGGTCACAGAAAAGCAGCCACTCAGTCCACTGGAGGGCCAGAGCTCCTAGGTAGTGGTTCCAAATGGATAAGGACAGGGAGAGGGAGGTAAGAGATAAGATAGAAACGAATGGACCATGCTGATAACTGTAGTGACAATAATAAGGAAAGCTGACAGACTGACATATGGAAATGTGAGTCTACTCTAAGCCAGAACAGAACAAGCCCTTTCCTAAATAACGATTACTTAGGTAATCCCTCTTCACTTGATTAGATCATTGCATTAGTGCCTCATTTTCTTTCTTTATTTATTTTAAATCGATGACCTTTGCTAACTAACCAAGGTAAGTACTTAGGAGAAGTGGACTGACAGGACTTTTCTGATAGCATTCACAGGGCATAAGGTTATAATCACTGGTGTCTAGTTGGCAGAGAGGCCCTTGAGGCACCAAGGATTTAGCACAATATAGCTGCCTAGAGAAATGAAGGCAGGGCTCATAAAATGATGCAGAGCTTTCCTGTTGTTGCTATAGAATCATTGTTTGCCAAATTACTTTGAGGGAAAATGGCCTTCAGAAAGGGTTGTTTATGATTATTTTATACAAAATGGAATGTTGAAGTCGAATTGAAAAAGATTTGATTTTTTTATAATGCCTTTTGTAGACAAGGCATGTCATAGGACATTATAAATCAGCAATATATTGTTCCTGTAAGTCCTGGGTAGACAAACACAATGGCTAGTACACATTCAGCAGTCATTTCTTGTGGTCTGTATTGCAAGGAAGAGAAATGTTGGCCAGAAAATGTGACATTTTCTTGTTCAATTTACTGGGATCTGGAATAGTGAGTGATATAGTAGGAGTACTTCTTTTCAGTAAATCAGCAAATATTTGTGTGTCTACCGTGTGCCAGGCGCATGCTGGTATGGTACTGTAGGGAACAAAACAGAGTTCCCAGCCTCATGAACTCAC
The DNA here is from genome assembly GCF_045843805.1 of Urocitellus parryii. Lineage (NCBI taxonomy): Eukaryota > Metazoa > Chordata > Mammalia > Rodentia > Sciuridae > Urocitellus > Urocitellus parryii. The sequence goes on along the minus strand of NC_135531.1, from coordinate 71,720,677 downwards.
ACAGCACACTGAGAAAGACTGATAGTAAACCCGGACAACTGTGGCAAGCTCTACAAGAGAGACACGTGGTCACATGAAGAAAGTATGACAGGTACCAACTGAGGTAGGAAGGGTGAGAGAAGGCTTCACAGAGGAAGGAGGAAGCTGAGTATAGAGGTGGGGGCACAGCAAACCTTCCTAGTAGAGGAAACAGACTGTGCAATAAGGCTGTGTTGGGAGGCAGCTCTGGCAGATAGGAGGAACAGAAAGGAAGCCTGTGTGGGTGGAGGCTCTGAGCAGGCAGAGTGCCCTCAGAGATGAGTGAGGAGAGCTGGGAAGGGGCCAGCTCCTCCCGGGTCTTGTAAGCTCTGTTAAGGACCCAACCCCAAGAGCAACAGGAAGCCACTGACATGTTTTAACTGTAATCAGAAAATCCCAGGAAATATGATTCAGTGTCGCTGCCCTTGTCAACAATTCAAAAAACCCCATCTTTTTTTTCAGGAATTATGGCATTATACATATTTCAAGATACCCTTTAGTCTTATTCAAGTTACAGTTTTGATTAAATAAGTTCAATACAGACCTACAGCCTAGTGAGTATAAAACAGCTGCTTTCTCCTTTTGCCCAGAAAATGTCTAAATAAGGTTCTTTTACCACCAAAGATAGTAACATTTTCAGTATTTTTAATTATATTAATCAAATAAATTAAAAGGGGCATATCGTGGGGTTCCCTGTATGATTATTTTACAATTTCTCCAAAGCCACTTCTAAATTGTGGAGGCAGGCTAATGCTTTCCTCTCTTATGCTGATGGTAAAAGCAAATATTTACAAGACAGGCTGTCCAGGAAAGAAATAGAATCCACATATAATCTGTTTTTATTGCAGTGTCTGCTGCTCAATTTTATAAGCAGCTGCTGGCCAAATGTAATTCGAACCCAAACCCAAAATTTTGTGCCTTTTTGTTGAAGGGAACAGAATATTTTGCTTAAATATGTCAAAGAAACTGTTGAGAGTCATTAAGGGTTTTTGGTTGGGTGGTTTGTTTTTTTGGCAATTTGGAAACTCATTTTGAAACAGTCTACAGAACCATGTAGCAAAATAAGAATTATATTGTTATAAAAGCCCAGTACAAGCCTGAATCAGAGACATTAGAGTATGCATTTCCAATCATGAGTAGGTGGCACAAACATGAATCCTACTGAGAAATAATGAGATGTGTGTACATATGAACCTCCTGTGTATCTTTTTTGAAAACATATCCCCAAGAGAAAAATGACATAAAACAACTTGCAATTAAACTTTATTTGATGCCAGATGAGAAACAAATGTTTTAAAACTGTAATTTTAATATAATAATTATTTGGTTTGCATGTGCAGACCAGCAGCTTCTAATGTTGTACCAGTTCCTTCGCCAACATTTATTTCTAAAGTAACTCAATAGAGGCTAAGATTTTAATTGCATTTTTCTTTTATTTGTATGTTTACTCTGAAGGTTATTTTTGAAAAATGAATTATTTTGATTTGCTTTAGAGGTCATAGGACATATAGGCCATTATGTAACCAAATGCCTTTTTTATAGACATTTCACAAGTAAGGAAAAAAAGCATATTTTCAATCTATTATATGTAAATTATTCTAACAAATTCTTCTAACACTAAAGAGTGGTTCTTTTCGGATTTCTGAAGAGTGTAGCAATTATTTCCAACAACCAGGTTCAATTATATTAAAATAGCAAAATTTACAAGGATACCTGCCCATGAGATAATACACATAACATGATAGTCTATAACTTATTGATTAGAAAGGTAACACAATTAAAAGAAACCTGTAATCCAGTAATAGTTATAACACAATTTATGTTTTATAATCAGAAGAGCTTACATACACATCTGAAAAGCAGCTCTACAAATGAGTTTGAAATATACTAGTAATCCATTCTAAAGGCAGGGTTTGTGTCTTTTGTCACTCTGTGAGCTCCTGAAGTCCTTCTAAGGGTCCACAGCCAACCGACTGAAAGATCATTGAGGATTGGAATGAAAGAGTTCACAGAATACTTGCAAGCAGATGTGTTAGTAAAAAAATTATTTACATAAATATATATGTGCATAATCATATTTATATCACTGTGGACTTTAAAATTGCATTATATATATGATTTCATTTAATTTTCACAACACACCTATGAAAAAGTTTTTGCTATCATCATGAAAGAGTTATTGCTATTATATTACCAATGAGGAGACTGGCTCATATGTGGGTGTGTAGTGCAACTTACCTAGGTTGACTAAGAAAATCATTATTGAACTGAAAATTGGACTTTTTTTTGTTTCTGTCATGACTTTCGGAATTTGAATTCAGAGGCACTTTGTTACTTAGCTACATCCCCAGATATTATTATTATTTTTTAAAGATAAACTTTCACTAAGTTGCAGAGTCTCACCTTAAGTTTACAATCCTCCTGCTTCAGCCTCCCAAGTTGCTAAGAGTACAGGTATGTACACTGCTGCACAATTAATTTTTAAGGGCTGATTTAGAATTAACTTATAAGTTATATTTCAGGACAAGAACACAATGTGATGAAGTTGGGTATACTTAGTAAGCTGGGGGTTTTTTTGTTTGTTTTTAAACTTTTCTTTCATATAGGATCACATAATTGGTTGGGGGAATTTAAAATTAAATAACTAAAATTAATGTAGCCATCCTAATAAGATACTAATGGAACTCATATGATTATTTTTAGACATTCTCAAAAAGAGAGAAAGATAGTCACTAAATCTAGATATCACATGATCAAAATTAAGGTATGAGTCTGTGTATAGTAAATAAATAACTACTTAGTTCATTTAAAAAAAAGGAGGAAATTGCTGTCAGTAGTGATATTATTCACCAACCTTGAATAACCATCTTCTCTAAAGTACAATTTGAATGAAGTGTCAGATACATACTGCATAAGCATTTGCTTGGGTTTGTGTAAAGAACAGAGCAATCATTGACTATCTTCTTAAATGTAGGCTACCAGATGTAATTGTAATGAAATTAAATTTTCTAGAAAATTTCTTTTAAAGTTTTCTTTTGTATGTTGGACATTTATTTAGCAACTACTATCAGTATAGTTCCAGCGAAGAATGTAAAATTCATTAAGACTGTAGCTTATTGGGATCTTACAGCCTAGTAGAAATGATAAGATATGGACACTTCCCTGTAAATAGGACTTTATTGAAAAGGAAATAGCTATGGTGGACCACAAAGAAGAAAAAGGATATGACTGGTAGATTTGGAGAGGAAATAAATTCCCCACTCAGAGAATGTGATGTGACAGGAATAAAGCATGTTTAGCTAGCACAAGTAGTCCAATTTGATGGGGATCAGGGCATATATAATGTAATCATGGGCACTGAGTCTGGAGAAGTACCTATATACCAGACCTTGAAGGGCAGTTAATGCCAAGCTATCACAATTTGACTTTATTTACTAAGCAACAGGACCTTTAGCAGATTTTTAAGGAAGCTCAGAAATAAGCTAATATAAACAGATTACATAGGATGCATTCATAAAAAGAGATTGAAAATGTATATTCTGGATGGGCAACTGAGAACACACATGACAAAATCCAGGGAAGTTGTGAGACTAGAAATGGAAAGAAAGGACCAGATAGATACCAAACGTACCACCCAAAGAACTGATAGGTCATAGAAACCCAAAACTGATTGACTAGAAGCAAAGAAGCCAAATCAGGGAGCAAAAAGAGGCGAAGCCGCTTTGAGGATGTGTGAATCAGAGAATGGTGGCACCAAAAAGAGCCTTAGAAAAGTGGAACAGTGGGAGTTTTTGAAAAAAGAAGAACAGGTGTGAGCAATATTTAGCTTGAGATGCAAGCCTCTAGATTTGTCATGTAGACGGAAACGCCCAATAGGCAGGTGGAAATTCAAGTCAAGAAACAGAAAGATTAGGCTTTGGATATATGTTGGGAGCCTCTGAAAAGAAACTAGATTGCTAGGGGCAAAGGGAAAATATGAACATGGCTGTATTTGGAAATGTTCTCCAAATTTAATGTTGGTTTCAAAAAGAAATAAATTTGTACAAACTGTTAATACATAATGTAGTGCTTCTAAAGGTGATTTTCCTGAACTATTTTCATCTTTGTAAGTTCTGGCTTATAAATATCTTCAACCAATATGTTCAGGTTTTATTTTTATTTTATATTATTTATTTTTATTTTACATAATGAATAAAAATAAATAACCAGTATAGCGATATATAAACTTCATGAAAGTAACCCAGAAGGTCTGAGAATTGTTAACTTTTAAGAAATGACACTTTGCATGGAAAATCTTGTAGTAAAGGATTAGATGAGAAGCTGGAAGCAGTTTCTGCAACACATCACTTGACAGGAAGTTAAGTTATCAGAGTGCAGTCTTATAGGTAACAACCCTATAACCATACATGGTGTACATCCTAGTTACCATACAGATATGAAAGATCCATTAAGGTTTCTTATCAGCTGTATATGGGTGTCATTTAGGGAGTTTGATAGTGCGAAGGTAAACTGCAAAAGCCTCCAGACAATGTACTGTTATCAGTCATCTAACCTTTGAGTTTAAACAGCCACCATCAGTAGACTTTCTCCTGTCCCTGCCAGAAGATACAGTCTCCCTAGACCATCTAGCTAAAGTTATCAATTTGTAATATTTTTTCTCAATCATAACACTATAAAAGCATATCAGGCTTCTGGAGTTTAAACAACACAGTGCAATATTGTTGCTCTACAATTAAACAGTCAACATATAGCTTATTCCAATATACAGCAATTATTTGGTACAGTGATAGAATCTCTAGGGAAGTTCTTAGATTTTCACACTGACCTCATTTATCCTTGAATCCTTTTACAAGAATTTGCACAAATGGTCAAGTTTTCTAGTGTTACATTTCCACCACTGAAATGTCTTTAGACAATGCTAAATAAACTATTATGATTTTTCAACTCCTGCTTAATCAGACTACTGACCAACCATGCGTGTGCTCTCCTGGTAGGCAAGGAGCAGGGTTAACTGAGAAACTGTGGCAAAGGGAGAGGGAGCTCCACACCAAGTCAGTAGAGGGAAGACAGCCAAAATTCACATGGAAAAGATAAAATAAAAATGAAGCAGCACAAAATGAGGGAATGAGTTCAAAAGATTTTACAACAATGAATCAGAGGGCTCTGAGAAATGAGGTACTCAGAGATCAGATTTATGAGAAAGTAAATATTTGAGTTGTAAGCCAGGGAATGAGGTAGGGAAAATTGGAGGACATAGAATGTGGTTTATATTAGTAGCTATTCTTCTGAACCAGCAAAACTCTGTGGCCTGGGTTGGCTTCCCAGTACTAAAGATTCAGTAACAGAATGACTAAAATCTGAAAGCTAATTTCACCTCCAAACCAATGATTATTCTCAGTTTGAATTCAAGCTACACTCTAATCACAGAAGATCCATTGAGCAGCCTGTATATGGGTGTGATAATAATAAGATAATAATATCTTATTATTAATGTTATTATTGATTTATATAGTTGTTAACTTCTTTCTAGAGCATACCACTCTAGCAGGAATCTAGGGACAGAGTTATCATTGCTTTAAAAAAAAAAATTGGATTCTAACCCAGGTTTATCTGGGATTTATCATTCATGCTGGATCTCCCAATGTGAAATGTTTACTTTTTCATTCAATAAGAATCAATAAAATCATCATCATCATCATCATCATCATCTGAGATCGTTGTCACCACCTCCACTGCTTCCTCTTCTGCTGTCCTCATACAAAAATGTTAAGTGCACCTCCTCCCGATGTGTGCCATCATGGTGTAAGAAAGAGAACAGAGATTCCTACACAAACCTATCTCATGCCCACAAAAGCTATGACTAGTAATCCCTGCCCCCTTTTATGGCTTTTGCTCTGTCTCTAGGAAGGCTTTCAGTGGCAATCATTGAGAAGGGCATCAGCAAGAGCTGGGCCTTCGGACAACAGTAGCAACTTCGAGTGCCTTTCCCCAAAGGCTCTGACTTCTGTTTTATGGCACGCTTGATCCTTTGCTGTCTGGATAATGAACATTGTTAGAGAGTGTATATACTCTGGAACTATAAGCAACAATCCTCAAACTCTGTTCCTCATCCTTAAGGACATGTATACACACACACATACACACACACGTACACAGGCATGTGTGCACACACAGGGCTAATGGTATTGCTACCTCAAATATAAATTTAATGTATAAAATATTTAATTAATGTGTAAACAACTACAATTGCCGTATAATTCTCTGCTCTTAAGAAATGCTCACCAGAACACTCAGGAGTTAAAAGAAGGATGGCCATATGTCTTTTAATCTACACATTAATGCAGTTTTTACCATTGAACTCTCTGGTTGACATACACTGTCCATTTGATAATCACTGATCTATGATTGCACTTTACAACTAAAAAGTACTGTATGATTTTATTAAATATTTGTCATATGTTAAAAAAATATTCTTCATTATCCTATTTTCATGAACTATAATAAAAATGAGTATTAAAAGAATCATGTAGTTTTTCAAATTGCATCTAAATAAAACACACAAGAAAGTAAAAAAATTAGGATATTTCAAAATGAGGATGATGAATATCTTTTTTTTTCTTTCATTGGAAAGATGAATGATTAGCAATTCTAGGAACTGTTAATCTGATTACCCAAATATTGCAAAATATACAATTTATATTCTTATTTTTGTTACCCATTATCTATATAAAATAAGATCTTCAGATTACATAGCAATATTAAGTGAACATGCTACCAAAATATTGATACAGTTGGCTTCTTGTTATTAATGAAAAAAAATCTGATTCCTGTTGTAATAAGGCTAAAACACACTCACTGATAACTTTGATCATTTTTGTAGCTTTTGAATCAGATGTGAGATTACTTTTTAGATCTTCGTTGACTATGTATGCAATATATCTATGACTTTCTATTGCTGTTCTCTTAGCACATTATCACTTAAACATTATCAGTAGTCATAGCTCCATCAGACTCACCCAAAACTTTCAGTTTATGCGTTTGTAAGTTTTCCATTAATATAACAAAATACTTGAGAAAATCAACTTATAAATAGAAAAGGTTTATTTCAGCTTATAGTTTTGGAGGTTTCAATCCATAATCATTTGGTCCTGTTACTTTTGGGGTTGTAATGAGGTAGCACATTTAAGTGGCAGGATATGGCAGAGAAAATCTTGTTCACCAATGGCCATGAAGGAAAATGAGAGACAGGAAGGGATTAAAGGCCCACTATCCAACTGATGGGCATATCCAATGACCTAAGATCTCCCATTAGGTACCACCTCTTAAAGATTCCACCTACCTGCTAATAGCACCAAAGTTGGAGACTAGACATTCAACATCTAGGCCTTTGAGGCACATCCCAGATGAAAACTGTGGCAGAATAACATAGTTCTGCCACCAAGCCGAATTTGATCAATTCCTATATTACCATATTGAGGTAGCAAGCACTCTTTTCCTGTTCAAAATGTCAGGGTTAAAGCCTCAGTGTTTCCCTTGAGGATGGGTTTTTACAACATACTGTGCAAATGTTCTCCCTGAATATGTCTGAGTAGAGCCTGTTAGGTTTACAGATACATTCTAAAACCCAGCATTTAAAAGTCTTGAGAAAAGCCTATTCATACTTCATTTCAACAAATAAAATCTTAGCAACACACATAGAGCCCATAGAGTTCTCCTCGCCCAAATAATCTATGCAAAATAAACTATACAGAAAATCAAACTCTAACTTTACATATCCTATAGGTGTTTCCTGGAATATTTAGATATAGTTTCTGTTGGTATTTAAAATAAAATATTCCCTATACACAGGATAATGTTATTCCAGCTGTTTCAATTTTCTTTTATATTTTCTCTTTCTAATAATATCTTTAGTTGTAGATAGACACAATATCTTTATTTTATTTATTTATTTTTATGTGGTGCTGAGGATCAAACCCAGTGACTCACACATGCTAGACTAACACTGAGCCACAACCCCAGCCCTATATTTTCCCTTTGATTATTTGGCAAATTTAAGGTCCTTATATTAAGGAGTGTGTGTGTGTGTGTGTGTGTGTGTGTGTGTGTGCGCGCGCGCATTTTTCCTAGCTCCCCTTCTATGAAGTTGATGTTACATTTTTAACTGGGTTGAGACATCTTGCTTTCTCATAAAAATCTATGAACAACAAACTAATTACTGTGCTATCTGCAGCATTCATCTTGGCTTTCTTTACTTTCCTCTTCCTTCTCCCTTCCTAGACCTACAAATATTTTATTCTTCATTTACCACCATTGCAGATTTAGATCCAGAACATATCCAAAAATTCTTTCATCACTAGGCTTCCCATCACATTTCCCCGTATCTGAAGCAACATTCTCTTTAGTCTGTACAATGAACAAAGTACTACCTATAAAAGGATTTTTCCTCAAATTATCCAAAGCCTGTTCATTTATCAGACTACTGTCCACACCTCACAAAAGGAATAGCAAATGGCCCCCGTTTATTTTGAACTGATAACTTGGACTAAAAGTTACAGACTTCAATGCTGAAAGGCACAGAAAATTTCCACACTGTACCACCAAATTCCAACCTGGGAGATTTGTTCTAATGTTCACAGGAAGCCATAAATTTTAGAACACATTCTGTCCTATTGACTCATATTTTTAATGGAATAATACAAGGTTTACACAGCTCTATTCTCCCAAAAGCATATTAAGTATATATAAGGCATCCAAAATTCTTAAGAAAAAAATCTTCTCCCTTGATACTAAAAGTATGCTGCCACTGGGTTGTGGTTGTTTTATTTCAGGGTGTGTGGGGGGTATTTATTTATTTATTTTGGTACCAGGAATTGAACCCTACTCAGCCACACTCCCCAGCCTTTTTTATTTTTTATCTTGAGACAGGTCTCGATAAGTTGCTGAGGCTGGCTTTGAACTTGCAATCCTCCTGCCTCAGCCTCCTAAACTGCTGGGATTAACAGGCATGTGCCACCACTTCTTGCATATTTTTGACAACTGTCCCCCAAACATATATAAGTTTCCCCTAGAATGCATACTTACCCCAAATATCCTAAAAGTATAATCCTGGCAAGAAAAAACAGAAGGGGCTATATACATCTGAATAAAGTTTTCTCTTTGTACAAACAAGAAGTTAGTCCTCATTACCCGTCTACTCTCTTTACTCCAAACCTTGGATTCTTTTCCTTTGCTTACTCTCAGTCTGAACCGTAATCACGGACTCTGGATGATTATGAAACCTCTGGGCCTGTCACCATATTTTCACCTTAAATATTTCATGTCTTGCCAGTTCCTTTTTCATCTTCCCTGGCCAAGGCTCTCATCATCTTTCATAATGTCTTGATAGAATTCTGTCACCAGTCCCCTGGTTTCTTCAAGTGATTCGCCTGAAACAAAATTCTGGTCCTGTCACTCAGTGTTAAAATTCTCTGATGATTTTCTCCTGTCTGTTGGGTCAGTTTGAATCTCCTCAGATTTAAGGACTGACACTCTCATCAATCTAGCTGTTGTACATTTTCAGACTCAGTTCTTTGCTGACTCTTCTTCCATCTCCCTTTCTTTCCACATCTGGAGCCCTACAATGCTCTTTCACTTTATCCTTTCCCTGAAATGCACCCACCTCCCCCCAAACCTTACTATTTGGTAAATTACTAAATCATTTGTACCCCTACTCTCATATTTATTGAGCTGCATGGTGATTGTTTATTCTCCCTCAGGAGTAAGAATTCCTTAAATTTACAGAATTTATCTAAAATCTTTTTGGATTATGTTGCTTATTGGTGCATCGTAAATGTTCAATTAAAGTTTATTAAACAATAGAAGATCAAATCCATGTTTGAGAACCGTGAAGTTTTGGTACATAAGAAAACTCAGCTTTGAAATTCTCATCTTTTTCATTTCTCTCCCTTCAGTCTATCTTTCCCTCTTCCCTGAAACATGGTTCCATGAAGCATGTTCCACCATCTCCAAGCTTTAACTTTTCCGTTGTTAGCTGAATGTTACCCTCAACATTCCCAGATATTTTCCCCATTCCCTTTAACTTGCCTTGAAATGCCTTTCAGTTTAAAGATGTAACTCTACATGGATCCTCTTTGTATTTTGTCATCTTGTACTGGTATTTAAATTTTTCTATCTCAACTAAGAAGGAATAGAACCTTTTACCAATAGCATTGTTCTTTAAGTAAAAAGTGGTCACTTACAGAAATATACCTATGTACAAAAAAACTTCCATGGTAGAAACAACCAAGTTTAAAGACAACATCATGACACCTTTAAAAAGAGCCATCTGGTAAGCTTTTAATTGTAATAAGATAATTATGCAAAACAATAACTATTTGAATATACCAGTGCAGTAATCAGTTCTTGAAATAATTTTATTTTGATGATTTTCACAGTTGGAGAGGCAGCTAATGTGGCTTTGACTTTGACAGTTTTACTTTCTTCAAGTATCAGGAGTCATATCAATTTATCAGTAGCTTAATAGTTTTAGATGACTTGAATTGCTCTATGTATAATCGAATTAACCTGGCTATACTGTCTATAAAAAGAACATTTCCAGTCATAGGTTATAATACATAGAAAGATAATTATTACCATACAATTTATTCCATTTGAGGTATTATGTCCATTCTGCAGGGTTTTTGTCTGTTTGTTTTTAATCTTTGTTTTTTGTTGGTACTGGGGATTGATCCCAGGAGCACTTAACCACTGAGCCACATCCCCAGCCCTTTTTCTATATTTTACTTAGTGACAGAGTCTCACTGATTTGCTCAGGGCCGCGCTAAGTTGCTGAGGTTGGCTTTGAATTTGCAATCCTCCTGTCTCAGCCTCCAGAGCCATTGAGAATACAGGTATGCTCCAGCATACCCAGCGCATTCTGCAAGTTTATAATAGCAGAACACACGGAGATCCATTGTTTTAAGGCAGGACCATCACCCTCTTTAACCAGATGATTTCGTTTTCAGCTCAGGAAGACTTTCCTTCAGTAAGAAACACCGTTATGGATCATCATGATCACTTGCTTTACTCCCTTGTCCTGAGTGAAAGATTATCAGACACTTGAATCCACTGTATTGCTAAATCATCTGCAAATTCCTTTTTTTTTTTTTTTTCTTATAAGAGAGGGTCTAGTCAATCTGGTTAAGTTCAGAGATTGAGTTCTGTCATTTCTCTTTTTGGTCACTTTGAACCATGCATATTGTGGTCTTTGCTATATATCACAGTTTCACCAGCACCAACCTCACTTATCAATTTTTAGAAAATGTCCTTCTATTCACAGATAGGGTTGAAATGCCTATAATTGTGAATACTTAAAGAGTTGATTGAAAAACTGCAGAAGATTTTAGCTTGAAAGGACTTCATTTTCTCAGAAGCTTGAGCACTTTGTACCTCACAAATTCTGAAACATAGTCATTCAAGTTAATTAATGACCATGGCTGGCAAGCTTCCAGGGTCTTCGTACCATCCTGCCCTCCGTGGTCCCTACCCCCAAGCTGACTGTGGTAAAGGCAACCACTAGATGTTATCCACCCCCAGGCGACACACCCTTCCACCACTTTGCAGTTGAAACTATGATCAGCAAACTAAAATTATCATGAGGCTTTTCTCTTCTTTTTTTTTCCTTTCTTCTAATTTTTTTCCCTTCTGATCCATATGAAAATAGATAAATGTGTGTATACATAAGGGAAAAATAAATTTCTCTCCCTTTTCCTGGTTGAGGTACAGCTATGTGTGTTTGTGATAAGGCTTTCCTCACTATGAGGGGTTTATAAGTGAGATTGACTTTCTGATGTGTCATCTTTCTTACAGTACTGTGATAAATTGTTGGAATTATACTTAACAGTCCCAAGTATAATACTATTTTTGTTTGTTTGAAACTTCCTACCACTTCTCATTTTCTACATCTAAAAGGCACAAGATTTCTTTTAAGGAGAGGTCCCAAAAATCTTCTGCAAACTTTGTTATTTGTCATGTCAAGTGCTTTCTACTTAACATATTGTAGAATGAGCTTAATTAGACTCTGAATGAAGTAAATACCGTGATTAAACTGTTTTACAAAACAAAACTTACAAGTGAATTTGTAATTGGAGACCATCCAAAGCAAAATATGAAATAACTTGGGTTAAAAATCAATGGAAGATGTTTTAGTAAACCTTTCTGTGATCTATTTATTAAGCAACATAAATATTTCAGAGAGATTTATAAATTAGACATGCAACTGAAACAAACAGCTACACTGAATAATTCTGTTTTACAAAAGTTGAATAATGGTATTATGATATTTTGCTATGAAAAAAATAAATGGTTCTAGAAGAGGGTAGATTATTTTCCACTTATCTAAATAAATATTATTAGCACACTGAAAATATTAAGTAACTGGCCAAGATTAATATATCTTGTAAGAGCTATGTCCTTACAGCAGTAACACACAGTCATGCCCAGAGATGGCTTTAAACTAATTAAATCTTTCCTTTTTTAATTTCATTTACCTCAATTGTTTTCTTCCTAATTTTTATATTTTAATTGACATATAAAAATCATATATATTCATGGGTTCCATGTGATGTTTTGACACTTGAATACATTGTATAATGTTCAAATGGATAAGAATATCTACTCCATCAGCATTTATTACTTTGTTGAGCTAAAAACGTTCAAAATCCTTTCTTCTTTTTTGAAATATACAGTACATTATTGTTATCTATAGCCACCCTAATTTTTATTTTTTCATAAATAGTTGCTGTCATACATAGGAATTTTTCAGGACAAAAAATGACAATTAATGATTAATTTAGATATAATGCCTTATTCTTCAAGCTCTCTTAAGACCATCAATAAAAAAGAACAACACATGTTAGTCCAAGGAGTTTAGAAAAATTGGGGTTTAAAAACATTTGACTGTTTCGTATTAAATCTAAATATCATTTCACACAGAATGATGTTGAAGCCTAAGATTGTAATCCTTTCACCCAGAATGAATTAGAGGTAACTCTGTATATGTTGATCAATTTAAAATTGTTAGTTCAATGTCTTTCCAAAACCAACACATTGGAAATTTTACTTGAAGGTAAATAAGGCAAAAGCCATAATTCCTTCTGAAACTCTAGCACCCATTTTTGTGTGAATAAGTCACATAACTCAGGTGCAAAAAGTTCAGCATAATTAAGGAATTTTGTGAATCTTCTTTTTTAACTATCTTTGGAGACTGTGTAAAAGGAGAATGTGCAGATATTTAAAATAAACCTTATAATACACTTGGAAGAAGAAATAACTCTCAATGATCAAAGAAAAAAGTGATAACAAAGTTGAAATAGCAAAACCTTGATGGCCATAGAAAACACAGTGTACTTTATAGATCTGATCTCTGATGGTTCTCACATGTTTTCCTTGAAACTACAAACAACTACAACACAAAGTCAGCTATGGCTGTTGAGCCTCCAAGGCCAAGCTTGTCTCTCAAGGCTAACCTGATAAGAGACCAAATTCAGAAGACCTTGCTGTCTTGAAGTATGTTTTATATTTGACAGTAAACATTATCCTCTTGGCTCTTCTTCCTTACTAAGAAAATAGTAATGATCTTTCTGTATGACTATAACTGCTGGTCAGATTTAATTTGTCAGTTTTAGGAAGAGTACTAGTCCATGCTTCATTATTTTTTCCTCATTTAGCTTTATTTATATGGCAGTGTTTTGATTACACACACACAAAAAAAATCATGAATAACTATTTATAACACCTGACAATATTAACATATGCCTGATAAAATTAAAACACAGGGATTATTCCATAATCTTAATTTGATAATTAAATATCAGTAAAACTAAGCAGCTCATGGTATCTTTTATTTTTTCATTTCTCTCTGTAGGTATTTATGAGATGATAAAATGGCAACATGGTGGTCAACCAGTTGGTAGTGGCTAGACATCATATAGTACCTGAATATTATTTTAAAAATTATATTTAGAATATTAAGAATAAGAAAAAGAAAGAAAACTTCTCTTCATGAAACACTGGTGACAATAGCAAGCATTTTTTTCTGATGCTCAAGAATTAATTGGGACTAGGGTATAGTTTAGCAGTAAAGCTCTTGACTAACACGTGAAGCCCTAGGTCCATCGGTAGCCCCACACACACACACACACACACACACACACACACACACACACACAACCAATTACCAATGACTATTTCATAATGTTAGAAATCTGATAATCATGTCAGAAAAAAAAAAAACCCTGATAACCTGAAGATTGACCACAACAATTTAGGCCTTTTAAAAAATAAATAAATAAATAAATAAATAAGATAGTATGTGTGAATTAATAAAGACAGAATCTTACAACTGTAAACTCTGAGTAAGTAATAAACTACCAAAAACTGTTCCCACCAGCAAGGCTCTAATATTTGCCATTTTAACTGTTTCATAGCCAAGAAACACAGCAAGAGTACACTCAGCTACCAAGAGGTTTATAAACTGCATATATATTTATTAAGCACTTTCTTTCAAGCATTAGCAAGGGCTAAAGCTACCTAAAGACATTGCTTAGATATTCTAAATCTAAGTAAAGACAGGGGCAAAATGTCATCTAATAGCAAAATCACCTTCTGTGTACATGCATTTTTGTAGACTAATAAACAAAAAAACTGTATAACTGCTTTGGCAGTTTCAAAACTTTAAATATTACTGTTTGTCCCTCTAGCTTTCCTTTTTGAAAGGAAACATAAAATTATTGCAATGAAAAAGCAAAATCTACTCTAATTTGGTGGCTCTTGTTTTAGTGTTAAGTTAATCAACATAGATTTAATATGTAAATTGTGCTCACTTTTGTCAGAAAATAAGCTGTATGCTGCTTTTGATAATAAAAGAGCGTCCATTTAAAGAACTATGTCCAACTAGACATCATAAAAAAACATTTTAAAATTTATTAGTATAAGGGATTCTATACTGAAAGCAACAAATAAACAGAAGTCTGTTTCCCCAACGATGTGAACACACAAGTGCCATTAACACTGAAGTAAGTTAGGCACCCAGCCTTGAAAATTCAATGGGTCTGCCCTCTCAATAAATGCTTTCCTTTAATGTCATTCATATCCAGAAATTACCAATATACCTTGGTACAAGGACTCATTTGTTTTGCAATCTGGTGTGATATGAAATTGTTCCAAGACAGGCTATCTTTTAGTATTTGGTACATATTTTTTTAACAAAGTGCTTGTGTTTTTGTGAAAGAAACATAGCAAGACATTGAGTTTCTAGGACTGAAGACTTAGGAGCCCTATGAAGCAATACTTTAAAATTGTATAAACCAGAATAAATAAATTTGTATCAAAATGTAAAAAAAAAATTCAAAATATTTATCCATGAACACATTCATTCAGTGAACACATTTCATTTGAGAAATTTATGATTCACCATATCAATTTGTTGTAATGTTTCTTCCTAGGTATAGATAAGAAATTCGTATTTCTATTCTGAAATTGAATTTTATAAAAGAGCAATGTAGATGAACACCTTTCTACTCTATATTATAGATACACTGTTTAGCTAATTATTATATAAATAATTTAAACTTGGATTGAACTTAAAATTTTCATTTCCTAAAAGAATTTTGAGATATATACATGAGGAATGTTTGACCCTTGAACTAACCCAGTTCTCTAAAAATTCATATACTAGAACTTGGCTCAGATCTAAAGAGTCACTGGGGTTTCAGTTACATGGGTTAAAATCCTACCTAGATTCTCAATATAGACTCTCTAGCAGCTCTCAGTGAGAGATCCATAGGAAATCTGGATTCCTTAGTTTAATCAGTGAAGGGTAACGGTCAATCAGGCATTCAAGGCAGAATGTTAAGTATATATTCAGAAAAGAAAAAAAAAAGGTATATGACATAGAGTAAACAAAAATGTTTTAATTTACTTCCTGCTCTCAAACTCCTATTACACATTAAGATTTCATTACTATATAAAACTTCCTTGCCAAGTTTCAATGATTATTACTGTGTTAGTCATTGTTCTGCTCAGAAATACAAACTCATTTGGTCTTAGAAATAATGTCCTAAAATTTTCTCTTAAGACATGACTGCAATTAAAATTTTGTTCAAAGTGCAGAAAAAAACTGGTAAAAGTGTTGCATAGCCATAAATTATAAGTGAAAGAGCACATGTTGAAAGCTTTCAACAATTCTTTCTATATACCTTTTGGAAAATTGAGCTTTGTACAAACATTAAATAGAGTTGAGGGTGAAAATGGTCTGTCTGATGTTTTTAGTGACTTGCCTCAATGAGGGTGCCATATCTTATGTTTCAGAGCTGGACATTTGTGACTTGTATAATTCACCAAAATATACCTGATTTAAAAGAAGAAATGTAACTTCTGTATAAGACCTTTCAACATTTTCTATAAAAGAAATAGCCATCTTCTAGGCTATTGGCCAACTTTTTGTATTGGTTATTTTTTTTTTCTTCCATTGAAAATCAATATAAGCAGAACACAATCATGGAGGTTAAGGAAAACTAAAAAGATCTTACCTGTAAAATCTGGTAGCAAAGTATAGTAGATGAAAACACAAATTTTTGTTTCCAGGTTATACCCAGCTCTAACACTGACCCCAAGAAAGTAATATTCCTCCAGTTTTCTTCAACTATAAATTGGGCACATAGTACTAGTCCTGGGATGATGAAATGGGTCAATACATACTGCTGAGAGCCATAGCCAAGTAGGAATGATGCATGGCAATTTCCTTGTCAGCCTACCCAATGTTGCTTAGAGGGAGGAATCTCCATTGTAGAAATGGGCTTGCCTTGGACCCAGGTCATTTGCAGTGACATTGCATGAATGTTTGAGAGTTTTGATTTGAAAGGTGACCTTGCTCAGGGATTAGGGCAGATCCAGGTTTAGGGTGGATCTGGGTTTAGGGAGGATCCTGCTGGGAATAGGGCGTATCCTGCTGCCTCAGGTGCGGGCTCCTTGAGTTCCCATTGAGTTCTTGCGGGATTCAGAGGGTATTTGGTAGGCAGAGCCCAGTGGAGGGTGGATTTTTCCCCAGAACCTGCATGCGTGTAGAGTGCCAGTGAGAGTTCGGGAATAAAGAATTGCTGTTTGAATCTACAAGGCTGTGAGTGGCTCCTGATTAAGCACTTAGAACACAGCCTGGAATATAATTGTCATTGTGTAAAGGATTACTACCAACATCCCAACATCGTTATAATCATCATCAAATTGCTTTTCTCAGAAGCCAAATTAAATAATACACATGGCTATATTAATAGATTATTATATAATCTTGGTCAACAGCATTACCACACCTCCCCTGACCCTGGCCCCCTCTCTCTTTCTCTTTCTGTCTGTACTGGAGTTGAACTCAGGGGCACTTTTCCACTGAGCTATATTCACAGGCATTTATTTATTTATTTATCTATTTATTATTTTTTAAAAATATTTTTTAGTTGTTGATGGACCTTTATTTTATTTGTTTATTTATATGTGGTACTGGGAATCAAACTCAGTGCCTCACATGTATGAGGCAAACGCTCTACCTCTGAGCTACAACTCCAGCCCCACAGCCCTTTTTATTTTTTAAGGCAATATGTCAGTAAATTGCCAAAGGTCTCACTAAATTGTTGAGGCTTCTGGCCTGGAACTTGGGTTCCTCCTGCTTCAGCCTCCTAAGTCTCTGTGATTACAGGCCTGCACCACTGCATTTGGCAACATTTCCCAAGTTATCCTATTTTTAAATCATTTTCTATTTCAAGTACTTTTGTGCTTCTAAAAGATGAACAAATATATAAAACATCAAGCAACATTAATATGTCAAAGAGTACACTAATATTGAATATCTTTGGAAGCTTTGGATCACAGTTGTTTCAGTCATTTTACTTATAATGATATATATATATATATATATATATATATATATATATATATATTTTCAACATCATATATATATATGATGTTGATGGACCTTTATTTTCTTTATTTATATGTGATGCTAAGAATCTGGAATTAATCCAGTGCCTCACACATGCTAGGCCAGCACTCTACCACTGAGCATAACCCCAGCCCCATCATGGTACTTTTTAAGGTGATTAAATAACATTTTTGTTAAGGAACTACTTTTCACTAGCTTTTGGAAGTGAGAGATGGAGAATAAAGGAAAAGACAGCTTCTGTTTATCATTAGAGATAATTTAAATAAACAAGTTGACTTGATAGAAATATCCTTTTTTTTTAAATTATGAACACAAGTGTCAGTAAAATTCACAACTTCCTTTATGATAACTTAGAATAGAGCATACCTTGAAATCTACGTTTGACATTTGTGGAAATTGTCAGTACTAAGTAGCCTTTAGGTGTTTATTTAAAGATATCACTCCAAAAGGACACTCTAAGACAGCCGATGGAGACCAGCTGGGTGAAGATGGAGGGGCCTGTACATCCTGGTGAAGGATGCTGAGGGAGAATCATACCAATCATTCTCAAAAATTCCCTGAGAGCCCCCAGGAGGAGATGATTTAAATATTCTCTTGCGTGGGGCCTTTTTAAATTTTCTTGTGCTCTCTTTTATAAGATATGCAAATTAATTACAGTTGTTTCCAGCTCTGACTCAAACTAGTTTCGAAGCTAAAACAGAACATGGTGTGGGAAAGACACCAGAGAAAGAATTCCTTGCTTGAAAACATTCTCCAGACTGTTCAGTTTCAGAAGAGAAAAGGTGGCTTTACAGGAGGATTGTAGTTTACATCTACACTTTAGAAGAACCCTCACATCCTTCCCTCCTTTTTGCTCTTTTCCCTTTATAAACAAAAACAAAAACCAGAAACGTTTATCTACCTTTCCCTGTGGTCCAGATGAGTTAACAGTTTAGTTACATTGCTATATGAAAGAGGACAGATGTTTTAGTAGGTTTTATCTTTCACTTTTAAAAAGTGTTTTAAGTAGTGTTTTTTTTTTTAAAGTAGTATTATTTTTGTATCTCTGTCTTCTATTCATGCCACTTAATTAAAAGACACCAGTAAATCAATTGAGAGGGCAAGGCCTATAAGTCCCAGCAACTCAGTAGACTAAGGCAAGAGGATTCCACGTTGGAGAAATCCATCTATGGAATTTAGTGAGACTGGCTCAAAATATAAAATTAAAAAGGGCTAGGTATGTAGCTCAGTGGTAGTTTTCCTGTGTTCATGTCCAATTTCCAATACCACAGGATGTTGGGGGAAGAAAGGACACCAGTGATTAAGAAATCTTCATATCCCTTCAAAGTTTAAATGTGCAAATTTACTAATGTGTGTCTTACACAAACCCATGGTATTGTTTAAACAAACTCTTGTGTCAACATAGATACTTGAAACTGTATGTGAAATATCATCTCACTGAGAACACTGGCAAGTTCCAATTGCAATGTCATAGTACTGTTCTATTCTAGTTTTCATAGTGAATAGACATTTTACATGAATTTGAATTCACAGTCTTATATATTGTCCCATTTTCAAAATGTCCCAAATGCAATTTCACCTCAAGAGAACCATCCAAACTCTTTCTTGCTGATGAAATGTTAAGGCAGACATAATGAAAATAAACCATTAGAACCTTTTTTGGGGGGACTTGAATATTTTCTTTTTCTCTGCAATTATATATATTTTGAGAATTACTGGTAATGATGAAGGACACTATGCAATCTAATGGCATGAAAGAATTGTTAAATTTCCCTCATTGTCTAACTTAGAGAGCAGATAGTTACTCTGGGAACAATATGAATTTGAAAATTAGTTTCCAAGATGAAGATTAAGACAGTGTATCACATCAGCATTTCATAAATGTCTAGATATGTCATGGGAGCTGCAGAGGCCAACACTGAGTCCCCTATAAGGCACCATTCCCCAAGGTGATCAGCCAACTAAAGCAGGTTGAATACATTGGGCCACTTCCATCATAGAAGGACACTCTTTTGTTCTGACTAGAATAGACACTCTGGATATAGATTTGCATTCTGTTCATGCAGTGCCTCTGCCAAAACAGTCACTGTGGTCTTAAAAGATGCTTTATTCACCCATCATCGTATTACACACACTATAGCTTCTGGGTACTCACTTCACAATGATGAAGTAGTGGCAATGGGCTCATGTTCATGTAATTCACTGGCTTATCACATCCCCCATCCTGGAGCAACTGGCTTGATAAACCTTTTGAAGAATCAGTTGTTTCACCAGCTAGGTAACAATGTTTTTCAGGACTGGAGCAAAGTTCTCTCGGGGACTATATATGCACTGAATTAGCGTTTAACATATGGTGCTGTTTCTCTCATAGGTAGAATTCACTGCTTCAGGAATCAAGAAGTAGAAATGAAAGTGTCACCACTCATTATTAGCCCTGATGACTCACTAAGATTCAACAGTGACTTCTACAACAAATATTAATATTGTCACCCGGGCACTTTGAACCTGGGCAAGCCCTTGAATAAACAGACAAAGTAAGGAGACACTGTGCTTGAAGAGAGTTCCTGAACCTGACTACCATGGAGAAATTGAATTGTTACTCCACAATAGAGGTTAGCAACAGTATGTTTAGAATACCGGGAATCCATCAAAATATCTCTTAGTATCATCATTTCTGAGGTTAAAGTCAATGGAAAACTTCAAACCAGTTCAGGGAGAACTAGGTATGGCCCAGACACTTCAGGAATGAAAATTTGAAACACCTGTAAAGTAAAACATCCCAACCCACTGAGGTACTTACTGAAGGCAAAGACAGTACAAGTGGGTAGTAGGAGAGGGTAATTACTAGTACCAGCTATAGTGACATGACTAGCTGCAGAAACAAGGACTGTAATTAACATGAGTATTTTCTTCTTGTTATGAATATGTATGTGTCAGTACCATGTAAAAGAAGGTATATAGACTTTATAGTCAAAGCATTTTGTAGTATTTAGCTTAGAAGTTATCAAGGAGAAGATGAACATCACTTGAGGACTTTGTATCCTTTCCTGGGAAATCATCTGGTGCATTTTGAGTTGTGCACAGAACAGTTGTATCAAATTAGGCAGAAATATAAGCTTGTTGTTTTCTTCTTCGGGAGCTTATGCTTTAAGAGATTCGTATATGTGTCAATTGACAAAGGGTAGACTTGTGATGGATAATATTATTTGCCACCTTGGCTTCGTCATAAGATGATGGATATTTGTTGAGATATTATTTTGTGTATTGCTGTGAAGGTGTTTTTGAATGAGATAAACATTCCAATCAGTGAATTTTTTGAGTAAAGCCAATTTTTCTCCATAATGTATTTAGGCCTCATCCAATCAGTTGAAGGTCTGAATATTAAAAGACCAGATCCCCTCAGCAAGAAAGAATTCTCCATAGACTGTCTTCAGACTGTACCTACAACATCAGCCCTTCATGGATCTATAAAAAATGGACTTAGACTTGAAATAGAACATTGATTCTCATGGGCCTGCAACCTCCAGCCCACCTTGCAGATTTTGGACATGCCAGCCTCCATGATCATGAGTCAATTCCTTACACACAAAAACATACACACACCCCTTCACTTTACGGTTTCTGCTTCTCTGGAGAATGTTGAATAATACAATTTTACAGAGCTGAAGAATTTCAAAGCTTGGTCCTCCTCCAAGCTTTTATATTACCCTATCTCTTCTCCCCAACCTCTCTCATCCTCCTGGTGACAAAGAACCCTTTCCTTGGAAAATACTTTTCTTTGGCAATTTCATTTCATGCTCAAAGAGTTAGTACCCCAAATGATTTTCAAACATATTCTTCCAGGCTTGCCTCCCTCTGAAGCTATAGATCCTCATTTCCAAGTGCATAATGTTGATCTTCATCTGGTTATTGACGATTCCTCAATATACTCAAAGCTGAATTATGTTTTCTTCTAAAAATTATAACATATTATATTTACCTTATTCTGTCAATAGACAACATTTTGGCCTTGCTACCCCCCAGCTCAAAATTTTATTTACTCCTTTTTCTATACAACTAGTTGTTAAATCCTAACACATTTTCCTCTGCCACATCTCTGGCATCTGTTCTTTGCTTTCCATCACTTCTTTTTCTCTTCTATTCACACCTCGGTTCAATCCCCAGGTCAGTTCCTCCGCTGGTTGAATTTCTTCAAGAAGCTTCCAGCAGGTTTCCATTATTCTAGATTTTTCTTTCTCACATTTTCCTTATGATGGTGAAAGTATTTTCCTGAAAACATCATAGAAAAATCTTAAGAGGAGATTAGATGCAAGATTAAGGTCTCATGGAAAATACCTGCCCACCCAAATGATTAAGATCAGCTCTGGTCTCCATGTGGACAGCCTGTTCATAATAAAACCCGTCTAAACTTGTGAGGTATCTATATTGTTGATACAGCCTAAGAGCAACAAGCCATACTCAAAGAATGTAGGATAATGTATAAATTTCAGGGAACAAGGTGGAGTCAAGACAAATGCTAGCTTCCGGATAATGCCATAGATTCAACACATTTGGGTTGAAAGAAAGATGGGAATTCATGGAGGTTTCAGAGGATGTAGCCAACTAGCAGACCAGTAGTGAACAGCCAGTTTTCTCTCTCCAGATTATGGAAGTATCCAGCATTGTCTAAGCCACTCCTCTCTGACACTGGGGCAGGGGGCATCTGAGAATGATTTCATGTGAATCTTTGATCATGACTCCTGACTATAGATTCTGGAAACCAAAGATGATCATTGCCATAGCTGTACCTTACACTGCACTTGGTTGTTTAAAAAAATTAATATCTTAGTAATATCTGGTAAAATCAAAACAAAACAAAACATTTAACTTTCCATAATCTAGTTCTATCCTACCACTTCAAACTTATTTCTCATCAGTGATTCTGGGCTCCATTAAAATGCGCTGATGTTTCATGTACACAGTTCAGGTTACCAGTCACTATTTTAATAGTCTTCCATATGACTGAAATTATTCCTTTTCTCACTAAATTGTACATGGTTCCCTAAACTATCTTAAATGATACTTTTCCAAGAATTCCCATACAGTTAGAAGTAACACCCTCGACACACACACACTCCTTTGCCAATCTATGAGAAAAGAGAATCATTTCTGAAGTCATTATAATTTCCCCTGTATATGGGGTTACTTTATATCTTACATTCTCCTACTATTCTGAAGTTCCATAACAACATTTTCTATCTGGATGACCTTGGTATGTGAATACCGAGCAAAGTTTGTTTTTTTTTTTTTAATTAACTGTATTTTGAATGTGTAGTTTATGTCAATATTTGACAACCTTGTAAATCATTAGTAAATACAATTTTAACAATGTAATTCTTCCAATCCCTTTTCTTTGCATATTGTCTAGTTCATAACATTTAGAAACCCAGTCAGATATGGCAATAGATTTTCCAGTATCTGGGAAACTCCAATAAAGGTAGATATACATTCAAATGATATAAATTATAATAGGTATCCCTGTCTAGTGCTGGACATGCCAGACATGGCTTATTATATACATTAACTTGTTTAATTTCACAACACTCCTATGATGCCATTGCAGATATAGAAATTGAGGTACAAAGATATTAAGGAATCTGTCCAAATTCAAGCAGCTGATAATTAGTAGGACCAAGATTCACATCCATGCTCTCACTTCTGTGAAACTCAACTCCTATCACATTCCACCTGCTGTCAGAAAAATGCCCAAGTGGAAAGATTCCATGACTAGACGGGTACCTTATCTTCCAGCTCTCTCCAGAAGGTGAGCCTGGAACCTCTTCTCAAGGGTGAATGGGAGGCACTCTAGAGCAAAGAGCATAAGTGGGATCAAGTTCTCCACTAGTATTTTTAAAATGTTATTTGTGCAATGAAAATTTTGGTGATACATCTCCAGTGTCATTATATAAGACCTTTGGTACAGGGACATATAGAGAATGACGTGTTTTGAGGGTATTGCCTTTGTAGTAGCCTCAGAACCAAATTTTCTAAAAAGTAAAGTCGAATATATGTGAATACTGGAATCACGAACACCCTTATTGCACACACCCTGCTGCGAGTTACTCTTTGAACAGAATTGCTGCTTAGACTTCAAACCACCACAGTGACCCTGAGAGGTTAGCAGAAAAAAAGAAATTCTTTGGTTCAGAAACCATAACATGGGTATAATGCCATTTAAAGGCACAAGACTTAGAACTGAATGTGGCTTTTTGCTAAAAGTCAGTCAATCCTCATCTAAAAAAGGAAAAGTCAATGAAATATAATGATTTTAAATTCCAGATTCATATAGGGTAGATATAAAGGCAGTAAAATATTATTTTGCCCACAAAAATAGATGTTATATACCTAAATATGTCATATTCTTTAATTGATCATGTTCCTACCAGGTATTTTTTGAACTGATGACAGTCTTTTCAATGTGAAATGGCAGATATCTGCCTAGGGAAAGAAAAAGTGAAAAACTCTGGGGAATTTTGGGCCCATGAAAAGTACATGATATAGCAACCAGGAAAATACACACACACACACACACACACACACACACACACACAGGAAATCAAGAGGCAGCCCGGGTACACCTACTTTAAAGCAGTGAATATAAACAAATCCAGGGACAGAGTTATCTTAAGAGAGAGTGTCAGAACACAGGCCAGAAGTATCTACAAGACCTTTTGACTGAACCCAAAAAGCAACAACAAACAAGTGTCTCAGATGTTAATTCTAAAATCATAGATGGTTAAAGGGTAATAGCTGATTCATTTCTCACAGGATTAGATTTTCATGATGCTCTCTGCCTCCCTTCCCCAAATTCAGCAATTTCTGTCTTTGAGCATCTAATCTAAACAGTATTTTCTCTTTTTTTCCTAAAGTCCACAGAAATAATGATAATAACATTTATTATTGTTGTTGTTATAGAAGATGGCAAAATCAAAGGAGGAAGAGAGGAAGGGAGGGAAGCAAAGAAGGAAGGAAGAGAGAAAGAGGGAACAGGGAGGGAAGGTATGGCTTTAGTTTGTGTCTTTTTTAAAATTTTTTGTCAAACATAACATCAAGTTGTATCATCCCCTTCTCTCAGAAAAATATATCAGAATAACACCTTGCTAGTTTCTCTAGCATTGCCATTTTGACCATGTTGAAATATACAAGTGTAATATTGTTACTATAGTATATTGTATACAATGACTAAATCTCTAATACTCATGATCAACATTTGTTCAGTTTAACAATGCTCTTAGATTTTCTTTAATTGATTTATTAATAAAAGAGTAACTACTGGTAGGAATACTATTTAAAATAGAATTTCAGTAGCTTTTGATGAATAAGGATTGCAAAAAGACTAACCTCATGTTCACAGCCTCAAGTGAGTAATTTTCTCATTCTAAGCCATTTAAAATAATCAGGCTCATAAAACTTTAATGATCACTACTTTCTCCCTCTGTTTTTATAGTAAAGCCTCTTCATTCTTTTATAAGGAGACACCTAAATTCTCAACTATCTGTATCATTCAATTATTATATGACATGAGTTTTCTTTGTTGGCTTTATCCTAATAACATTGGCTTTATCCAAATAACATTGGCTTTATCCTAATAACATAAACTATGCTCTGCGGACTTTCTACACAAATTCCATACATGTGTCAGACCCTGAATATTGAGAGCAATTAAATATTGTTGGAATATATTTCATCTAATCTAATTAACTTTTCATACTATATTAAATATTGTATGATCACACTCCTAGAAGTTCAATTTATAATGAGTTTATTGTGATTAATGAACTTTATGTATTGAGACAGTCCAAATACTCTTTTAAAACTAGGCTATTTTTTTCATACAATACTAGAATCATCAGTAGAAAAGTTAGATAAATTCAAATCATCAGTAGATAAGTCAGTTAATTGGGTAATGGTTTCTACATAACTATAGTTTCACTATTATTCCTTACACTGATAAGAGTTCAGTAGAGTTTATTGGGATGAAGCCATGAGTATACAAGTAATAGATTATCTATAATAAGCAAAGTGGAAAAGCGTATTCCCTCTGCACAGGTGGATGATAGTATTTGTGCCAAATATTATAGCATTTCTCCCCCTACTTGATATTTTAAACATGCATTTTGTTGTCAGGCTCCCTGCCAATAGGATGCATGGGTTGCAATGGAGTCTGGCTGATAATTCAAAAGGTGAGTTAATTAGGGGTTACAGTTGGAATGTTATCAAGCTGCTGCTCAGACATCTATCTGCTTTCCATACAGGTGTGAAATATTGAAAGCAAATTTTAGAAGTGTGATGACATTTTTACCTTTCATTTACTTGATTAAATTTTGATATGACTCATACCTTAAGGAGAATGAAACTCTATGTTCAAGTAGCTACATACCTTGAGAAAACACTTGTGGAGTTCAAAGAAACAGAGGCAACGTTGTGGGTGTGTTGCATTATGTGAATTATATTGTCATATCTCCTAAAATAATTGTAAGACCACAGAGAAACATAACTTCAATTTCAGGACTATTTTTGCCTTAAGATGATATCAGAAGAAGCAGTGACTATAAAGAGGCCCAAACCTTGATATATAGATATAGATATAGATTTAGATATAGATAACCCAGTGAGAATTAGGTGAATAACTTTACAACATAACCAAAGAAAGTTCTGTAACATATATTTTACCATCACACTCCTAAAAGGAGTTTTCAGGTTTTTTTAATGAGTTTATTATTATTAGTGAACTCTAGATATTGAAATTATCTAAATATTCTATTAGAATTTAGAATCACCCTATTTTTTTTAACTATAGTGGTAATATCATCAATAGGTAAAGTAGATAGATATGCACCCATATATAAATACATAACATCAGCAGATAAATCAGTCAGTCAAGCAAGTGGTTTCTACGTAATCAATGTCCCCCCTTCCTTGTCTATCCAAGTCAAACTAAGATACCAAGGTCAATTTCATATCCCAGTAACACTTTTTCATTTCCTTGATTTTCCCCAAATGAAAGGTAATTTTTATACCCTCAGTCTTTAAATAATAAAACTATATATATATATATATATATATATATATATATATAATGAAATTTATTATAAATGCCATTTAGATATATTGGTATATTTTACTTGTTTGTCATTAGTGATAAAGATGATGATAATGGTGGTAAGGAGGATGAGAATGACAGCAGCAGAAATAAAGACGGAATTGTTATAAACTAAATACAAATTAAAATAAAATCCACTTAACAATTAGTTCTTTTATATATTTGTGTGGAAGATAACTGTCTTAATTTGGTTCCAGTGAAAGCAGAGCCTCAGACAAGGATGTAAGAGTATGTTATTTAATTGAGAAGTCATCTCAGAAAGCAAGAGTGAGGGAATGGGGGAAGGAGGGAAGGAGAAACACAAATGCTTTTTATTGAGTTTGCCTCTGAAGGGGCTCAGTTCTGATGGGACCTCTGATAAGCAGAAAGAAGGCCTTCCTGCACAATCCATGGAAGGAAGAAGAGCTGGCAGTTCTTAATTCCCATTTTTGAAGGATTATTCCCAAGGGCAATACATCCCCCACTTCTCTCAGTCATGCTAATGTCAGTTCACAGCTGAAATACTAGCAAAGCAAGGAAAGCACATGGGATGAACTTTGAAAGATGCACAGAGGTACTGAAGATAGGATAACCACCATCCAGAGAGGAGTTACATCTGAGCTCACAAGGACCATGTAAGGCAACTGACCACCATTCCAAATATAGGTGGCTGAGGAAGTATGATGAGGGCCACTAAAAATGTCCAGTGTAGTTAGAATTAAGTTTAAAACAAATGTTTGGTTATTTGTTTGTTTGTTTGTTTTGTTGTTGTTGTTTTTACAAACTTTCCTGTGGCCAATTCTTTTAATTCAAACTCAATCAAATCTTTTTCTGGAATATAAACTAATGACTGGCATTGCTTTCTCATTTTATTTTCCTTTGCATCAGAAAGTAATTAAGCAATGATAGGCTTGACTGTGTTTTTATAGGAAAAGAGGGAAGAGGATTATCTAAAACTTCTCACCCCTAGCACAAACTAATAATTTATCATTATAAAAACTTGGTCTTCTTTGATAAGTTAGTAAAATCTCAATTCCAATAACAATAACAGGAAATAAAATGGTCAAAAAGTATACAACAGGAAGAATTTCTAAAAATAGTCCAAGATAATTTTGTATATTATGGTAAATGAGGTTAATAATTTGCAAATATTCACTCCCTTTGCTCTTCAGAGCCCTGACATACAGTTATACATTGGTCCCCAATAAATCATGCCTCCACATGTTCAATACTCCTGTGAAATGGCTTTATGACTTGACTTTAGTCACTGATACAAACAGAAGTTTAATGAGTATTTGTGCATTGGAACATGTGCTCTAGAACTCTTCACATGAAAGGCAGTCACCCTGCGGATATCTGAGCTTTTATCTGAAAGCAGATGCTTGTGTGATTTGGGTTGTAACCAGAAAAGCAAAAAGAACCATCCACAAAATCATTAGATATAATCAATAATTATTTTTGAAGCTGTTATATATATATATATATATATATATATATGTATATATACATATATATATGTATATATACATATACATATTTATATCTAGTTTATATTATACATAACTGATAAAGAAATTGGTACTAGAAATATGGTTACAGGTAACAAACTAAAATATATTGCATTGACCTTGGCTAGGAAGTGAGTAGAGGCCTGAAGGATGGGAAAAAAAAAATGTTTAGTGGAGTCTTGAAATGGAGTAAAGATAGTATGATTGAAGTTCACAGAAAAGCTAACCCTTTGTTACTGAGAAGAGAAATGAGATGTTTCCTGTGATAACTTTCATGATAAAAAATATACTTAAAGCATTTATGGATATTTCCATGTGGAATGTTGAACATGTTAGTTGGTTCCTCTTTACCCCTTAAGATAAATTATTGCAAAAAGTGAGATGAATGAAATAGAGTAGGGTGATTTCCAAGCAGAATTTATAGAGGCTAATTGTAACCCAGAACTTTGTGGGCTGGGAAATAAAACTCTTATTTTCAGGGTATCCTTAGCAAAGACAAAATCCAGGGTACCACCATGAAACATGACTTTGGGATCAAAGTCAAATTACAGATGAAGGTCTAACACCCTTCTTAAAACTTCAAAAGTTTTAAAGAAATGTTTCATAGATCCTCTCAGCGAGGTAAAATGACTTCTCAGAATTCTTAGGGCATTGATCTATAGTAGGGAGACTCAAGTAAATATAAGTTGGTCTTTAAGAAAGCCAGGAGTGTGACTTTTATCTATTTGAAAAATTATAATTTGATATACAGAAAACCCATAAATTATGGGTAAGAGTTGAATTGGCTCAGAACAGAAACAGTTCAAAATTAAACAATGTTCCTGGATTTTCTGCATAGAGGAAACAGGCTGAGAAATTTATTCAGTTGCAAACATATGCTATTTCTTATGAAAAAAAAAAGAATAAGTCAGAGAGCATAACCTGAGAAGGTAGAGCTAAAATCTAAGTGTGCCACCATGGACATTAAATAGGGAGACCACTTCCAGGATGTATAATTGGATCTTAGTGGAGGAAAGGTCCCTGACCCCAGAATGTGAAGAGCCAAATTCGTGTTAGAGGATGATATCCCAATTACTATGGATAGAATTATATGCCTTCAATTCCACTCATTTTAAATAGGAACCTCTCATGATCATTCTGTTCTATTGTATATCAGGTATGTGTGGAATAGATAGCTTGGCTTTTTAATTTATAAGTCTTTGATACCCAAGAAGCCATGTTCAAGGAACAACATTGAAGAATCTATACATGAGGCACGAGATCCAAGACATTTCATTGTTCTCATACCTGATTTAAATGATATGATTTGCAAGTGTTTTATGGTTGAATGTTTGAGTCCCCTCTAAAATTCATGTTAAACTTAATCCCCATTGTGGTGTCTTTAAGAGATGGTATTTGGGGAAATAACTAAGTCACAAGAGCATAATTAGCAGATTAGTGCCTTATAAAAGAATGAGAGGCAGCTATCTTAGGTTCTTTTCATGCATTTATCCTTTTTGATCCTTCCACTATGTGAGAACACAGCATTCAGGGCA
Organism: Urocitellus parryii; assembly: GCF_045843805.1. NCBI lineage: Eukaryota > Metazoa > Chordata > Mammalia > Rodentia > Sciuridae > Urocitellus > Urocitellus parryii. The sequence goes on along the minus strand of NC_135531.1, from coordinate 71,690,527 downwards.
CTATCTTGGAACCAAAAACTAGGACCTCCGCCAGACACCAAACCTGCTGGCACTTTGATAATGGATTTCCCATTCTTCAGAACTGTAAGGAAATAAATGTCTATTTCTGATAAACTCAGTATCAAATATTTTTGTATAGCAACACAAAAAGACCAAGATAAAGTTCAAGCCTATGTTTGGTATCAAAATGGGATTTAGATTTATAGGGAGTGTATTTTGCAAGTGCAATGATGTGAATCATTAAAGACCACAGGGTTATGACATACTGCCACATTGGTGTTCCCCAATGAACTTCATTCATACTCCTGTATAATTCCTCAACAAAATGACTCTGAAGTTGGCCATGTGACTTGCTTTGGCTAATGGGACATTATCAAATGTGATTCATGCATAATCTTAATAAACACACTTTGAGGCTTATGCTCTTGAAACACTTCCTTGTAGAAGTCAATTATAATTCTCAGACTAAATTATGGAATCATGAGATCCATGTGATGAAAAGCCCTAGAAGATGAGAGGTGTCCTGTGGAACCCAACCAATACCATATTCTCAGCAATAATAAGTCCCTAGAGCTTTAAAATCTTATGTTTGGGGGTGTTTTGTTATACACCACTGGGTAATTAAAGCACCATCTCTATAGAAGAACCATGCTGCTCACCTCATAACCCTCGGGTCTGACCCTGTGTCTTGCATCTTTACATTTCCATGTCTAGCATGGTCTTGCTTTGACCAATTTGGTGTGGTTAGAAGGAAAGTAGACATTCTAACCCAAGTTTTAAGAGGCATTCTGTATTTCTCCACTCACTCCTTCAGCAACTTCTGATTTCTAACACAGAATAGCATTTTTTAAATACCTATTGCCTTTCCAACTTGGACTTTAAAAAAGGCCTGGTCAAGAGTGAGACTAGTAAAATACTCAGGGCATGAAATTTAAGAAGGCAGTCACTCCTGGGGTCAAGCGAATGTTGTCTTTGAATTTGCACAGTGCTGAGAGTAAGATCCTTTTTAATTTTATCTCCTAGCTATCTCTCTTGCTTCACACTAGTCCTGGTCCTGCCCCATAAAGAAACAGGTAAAGCACACCTGCCCCAGCTAACTGTAGCACACCAGACAGATGTCAATGTTTATTGTTGTATGTTTACTAAAGTGATTGTAGCGGTTTCTCAGTGAGCTGACAATACAAACCATACTGCCAAATACAAATCATCACTTCTGTGTCTTTATATTCCCATCCTCTGATGGGTTAAATTCACCCCAAAGTTCCTATGTTGAAACCCTAACCTTCATGTGATTATATTAAGGGTATAATTAAGATTAAATGAAGTTATAATAATGGGGCCCTCATCAGATAAGCCTGATGTCCTTATAAGAAGAGAAGAAGACACCAGAGGTTTTTCTCTGCTCCTACACACAGAGGAAAAGGACAAGTAAGGACACTACAAGAAAGTGTCTATCTGCAAACCCCAAACCAGAGCCCAGATTTTCTGGCATCTTGACCTTGAACTTCTTACCTGCAGAACTGTTAAAAAATAAATTTCTGTTTTTTAAGTCACTCAATCTGTGTATTTTGTCATGAAAGCTCTAGACCACCACACATACCTAGCATGATGTTGAACACATGTTTAAAGTTTGCTGCATTAGTAAGAGCTTGTCATCTCTCCCCCTCTCAGCATAAAATATATCACTTTAAGTAATATTTATAAGTCTCTAAAATCATGCATGCAAAAACAAAATGCCTACACACTAGCCATATAATGTAAATTCTATATTTAAAGAACTCATTTAGACTTTCATTTTGTATGGTGGTCCTTCTCTGAATCAAACATATAGAGATACTACCTGAGTTTACATATTCTTTCTATAAATTGCACCACCTACCCTTTCATTCCAGCATATTGATCTTCTTTGTGAACAAGTAGTACATTACATTACACCAACAGTAGTAATGGTTCAGTTTCCAGAAAGGTAACCAAATTCTATGTCATGATTTTTCTCAAACATTGAAACAAGCTGTCAAACTAGTGATCCCTGTAGTCATTTCATGCTCTAAGATTTTATGATTTTATAAGTTGAAATCTTAGGACATATAGTTAGTGGCCTGATGATTTGATTGTATGAGATACTGTCATGTAATAATTTGTTAATACTTTGGCCTAATCTTAGAGTGTAGTTCATAGGTTCAGGTTTTTTTACTGTAAATATCTGATGCTCATTTCAAATAAATCTACAAATTAAGTGTGATTTTTTTCAGAATTTTTGAACATAAGAAAATGTACATGAGTGCTACGTAATTAAGTATCATTTTTGCACTGTTTAAGCGAGCTACAGATATTCAATTGCCATTGAAATATTTTTGTAAACCACGCAACCTTTTGCACAAAAGATAATTATGAAATAGCTAACATTCATTTGACCACAACCAATAAATAATTTATGAACTGGGTGTTTGAAATTATGCAAATATTCTAAATACTTTTTGTTGCCTGTACATCTGAGTAAGTATGATTCAGAAGAAAGTGTGCGATGGATTAATAGATTCAACATTGAAGACATTTGCATTTCTACAGAGTTCTTTTCTTTGCTGGCTCCTACTATCTTTAGTATCATGGCTCAGAAAACAAGCTTGACAATACTGTCTCTAAATGTATTTGAATATCCTGGCATCCCTATTCATCAGCCTCTTTGATGCTTTAAATGTCTTTTGCTTTCTTTCCAGAACTCTTTATGAAGGCAGAGAGATATGCTTTTAGTAGAGTATCCAACTATATTATAATACACACTAAATGGAGGGGGGAAATGGGGACTTTAAATATTTTATATATCTGTGATAGCCCATAGCAGAGTTCTGTTAGAGTAAGTTGCATAATGGGCTCATGACTATAGCATAGTGCATGCCAGTATGTACAGGTACCACATGCAGCATCATAGCAGTGATCAGGAACTGTTGTCTTCATAAATTCCCTAAGCAAAATGAGCATCAACAACTTGCACCTGTGAATTGTTGGACAAACCCTAACAAAATTACATTAAATTGTCATTGGTGTGGACTAACTGCATGAAGAAAATGAGTTTGATTTGGGATTTTTAATTGAGTTTAAGAAGCCTTTCTCATTTTAACAGGGTATCACCTAATAATACTACTTAGAGACGACTAAGAAATCTGGGGTTATTTATTTTCATTTCCCTTGTACATCTTGGGGTGAAGAATGAACCACCCTTCCTACAACACTTCTCAAAAAATGAAAGGTAACATCATTTTCTTAAGTTATTCACAAATAGTGAAACAAGGGAATATAGGCATTTAGGTGTAGTTTCTATTAATAAAGATAATTCAAAAGTCTCTAATCAATGTTACTACACCAAGCAAAGATTCATTCTTAGGCTAGGGCTCAGTGTTAAGAGTGCTTGCATCACACGTGTGAGGCACTGGGCCTGATCCTCAGCACTACATGAAAATAAATGAATAAAGATATTTTGTACATCTACAACTAAAAAAATATTTTTAAAAAAGATTCATTCTTTATATTGCTAGTAAATGTGCTGCCATTTCATCTAACAGTTTTCTTTAATGAGGTGTACCTTTGGTCTCTGATCAAATTTTCATCACACAAAGTAATGTATGTATCAATAGATTGGTGCCTCTCACTGTTTTTGTAAATCCAATAAGTATTTAAAGAATAAGAGGAGGAAGTTAAACTGGACAAAGAGCTACAGATTGGCATAGACAATGATCTTGGAAAATCTTTTTTTTTTTCCCTGTAAACTCTGATTGCTTAAAAGTTATCGAATGTTTTGCATATATATATTTTTAAAAGTCCCATCATGTGAGTTTAGACCTTCACTAATTTTGGTGTTTATTTTCTCTGAAGGAAACAATTTTACTTAATCCTAGCCCAGTCTTTCATAATCACGAAAGTTTCTTAAGTAATCATTAGATTTGACCGTTAATCTGAATACAAGATTTTCCTTAATATCTCATTACTATTTGATCTGTTCACATCATCAAATATCTTCTTTATCAAACCAGCACTTAATTCTCTTTATTTTTCTTTTTAGATGTTCACACGTATGCTTTTCTACCCTGAGAAAGCAAACCCACAAACTGATGACTTGAACAAAGAACTCACTCTCTCTGGCACTGTTGGATGAATAATACTGCTTATTTTGTTTTTCTTTAAATGTGCTGTATCTTGCTCTATGTTTGCACAGCACAGAATCACCTACCTGCCCCACCCATCCCCCAAATGGAAGAAAGCATTGTTTTCTTAAGTTAACAATAAATAGTGAAGCAAAAGAACACATCAAAAGCTATGTGGCCTGGGGATTGCTCACTCTGCTCTACATAGAATTCAGCAGAGTTAACTTTAAAACATTCCTTTTCATTTAGAGCACTCCCTTAAAAAGGTGGAAAGGATAGAGCACCATATAAGCTGCTTACATTTCTACTGCACATTTTATCAGGAAAGCTATCTATCCCAGATTTCTTCTCTTCAGAAAAATTTTAATGATCCGAGGTCACACCTCTTAAAAAGAATGAGGTCTAGTTTTACATAAGAAGGTCCAACTTGTAGGGTTTTATTTTCTTTTTATGCTCAGACCTCACAAACCGAGGACCACAGTCTTCAAATAGCATTCCTTGTTAAAATTGAACTCAGAAAAGAAGGTTATTCTACCTCAGAATTTTAAATAAAGCTACAACAAAGTTGAGTGTTCCAAAGCTTTAAATAAATCTGAATTAAAGCAGCACTCCATCACTAAGGTGTTTAAATCAGGTTCCTGATTCTCTTACTCTTGAAATGTGGTTTGTCATTTAGGGGTAGGGTATAGATCTGGGTTTGCTTCTCAAAGCAGGGCCTCAGACCACCTGCATCACAATCACCCATGGGGCTTACTAAAAGATTCTTGGGCCCATCCCAAAACAACTGAATCAGACTCTAGGTAGGGGTCCCTGACCACTGTACCCCTCCTGACATATTCTCCAGGCAATTCTGGCAGGCACTGCAGTTTGAGACCACTGCTGGGCATTCATCATTGTTGTCCAAGGAGTCCAGCTGGCATCAACTTTTAACCTCTTAAGTTCTACAATTTCTGTAGACTTGATACGTTTACATTGAACCTTGCCTCCACCTCTTAGAGACCAGGATTATGCTAAGAAGATTAAGGTCCCTCCAGATATTTAGAACTTTTGTCTCCCTGCTGTCAGCAACCAAGGAAGCTGGCAAACGCTGGTCTCTCACAGTAACATTTAGTGCCGGTCAACACACCGTATGGGCTAACATCTGAGCCCAGAAATAGGAAAGGCGAATATAAATAGATTTGAATTGGGGTTGGACAAGGATTTGGCAGGCAAAGAAATGACTGTGTGTGGATGGGGTGGGAAAGGAGAGCTGCCAATTCAGGGATCCGTGGTCTAGGAGCTTCCTGACCCCCGTCCATTCTAGAAGCGAGAAGTTCCTGTATGCTCTCTGGACTTTGAGCCTTTGGCTATAATTAGGGAGGTTACTGCTTTCCCTGGCTTCTTCCACATGCATGTTAGTTGTGTTTGGCATTAAGCTGCAGTGTTTGAAGAGTGTCTGGCCCCCACCAGCATCTAGTTGAGCCAGTCAGTGGAAAATATGACAATGGTATCTGGCATAGAACTCAGGTGTTAAAATACCTTTATTAAAATAGAGGAAATAGCACCTATTAGGAAGTGACCCCGAGCTACCAAATTTTATTAGACTGGGAGGAGGCGTTTCCCTCCTTTAAAGCATACTGTAAATTCCCTTATGTCTTTCATGATATTTAAGTATAGAAATGGGTGAATTCAGTAATTTCAAATTTTCAGTGCTATTTTTATTGCAACTCACTTTGTAGTATCAGGGAATACCGAGCTGTGACTTGGCATGTTTCAATAAAACTTTTTGTACATATTTAGCTAGAAAAGAAAATTTGATGGGGTAGGAGAGAGAGTCAACACTACTGGCAACTTCCCATTAGCAGTGCAGGAGGTAAAAGTCAAAAATAAAGCTTGTGGGATAAGTCTGAACATGGCATCTACATTTAAAAGAAATGACATTTCTTTTTCATCCTGAGGTGGGAGAGGAAACTTGACAGAAATGAGTGAAACCTCACTCCATAATATTCATCTAAAGCCAGCCCTGATGTCAGCAGTGAGCATGTGAAGCTGTGGATGAAGTGGTCCATGTCCGCTCTCCGCAGCTCTGCAAAACCGCTTTAAAGTCAGCACAAGGTGCCGGCTCTCCCGTTCCCTCAATGAAAAGCATACTTCTTGATTAAAAATGTATGTTTCTAGTTTATGCCAAAACAAGAGAGCATTATTTTCAGGATGATCATAGAAACCAAGTTAAATGTGTTTCTTATTTCAAGAGATAAAAAAGCATCGAAACTTGGTAAAGAAACATTTCAGTGCTGGATGTTGGTTTAATGTAGCACTACTATGCACGTAATTTATTTTGAAACACAGTGATGTATGAAAATCTTCAGCATTTTTGACAGAATGAGATTACACATTCATCCCCCTCTATGCTTTAAAGAAAGAAAACCTTGACTTAGCCTGCCAATGTTATAGATAATACCTGCATATGTCTGCCTTGTATACTCATCCTGCTATTTCCCCCTGGATAGAGAGTAATTCCTTGGATAATTTCATTCACATAGTGTTCCCATAGGAATAGTCAGGAAAAAGATGTTGAAGATTATTTGTAGTCCTGTTGGACAACTTCTCAAGTCCATTTGACTCTTCCTTATCAGTCAGGAGACTAAGGAGAGTTTGAACATGGATGGAAGAGAGAATATGTAGGCATCCAGGTGCCGCCTGTTGCAGAGGGCAAGCTATTTTAGAGGAAAGGAGCACATGGGAAGGCATATACTTATATAGATGTTCTTTCTAGGCTTCTAAAGAGAACGACTACTGTCTGACCCAGAAAGGAAAATTATTAAATCATAATGTTTTTCCATCACTTGCCTTCTCCTCTCAAGCATGAAGCAGAGATTACAGGTAAATGATAGAGTATCCAGCATAGAGGGATATAAGAACAAACGTGTGTGTGTGTGTGTGTGTGTGTGTGTGTCCCACAATGACACAAAACAACTCCTAAATTTTAGCAACTTATTTACTTTAGAACAATATTAAAGATGTTCATCAATTTCATATCCTTGGTCTTAAGAATACTTTAAAGAAGAAATTAATTCCTAAGCACAAATATCCATATTCTTTGGGATGTTTTCTAATTTAATAGCTTATTTAATCAATTCACATAATTAAAATCTCACCTGTTACTCTCCAAACTAGAAATTATCAGCAGACATTTCTGACTTCTAGTAGTTTTATTAACCTAGACCCAAGAAGCATCTCTTGACTCATTAAGATTTGACTTTCCTTACAGTTTAGCATTATAATATGTGTTGTGGGGCTGGGAATATAGCTCCATTGGTAGAGTGCTTGCCTCACATGCACAAGGCCCTAGGTTCAATCCCCATATTTCTTCAAAATTGCTAATCCATGAATGATATTCAGAATAGACCTTAGTTAGAGTCCTCAGCTAAACAGAACAGTGCATAGCTTAAAAACTCTAGATAATTCATTTTTCTGTAATAATGCTCAAAAAATATATGGCAATACTAGAATCTATATAAAAAATAAATTGCAAAATTATGCACAAAATCATCAATATGTAAAACCTTAGAAATGTGGAATTATGTTAATATATTAATTATTTATTTATATGCCTGGAAATATATCAGATATTAAAAACTGTCCAATAATCACGTGGAACCGTTACTTTCCTGAAGAAATATATAATATAGATCAGATTTTCATTAATGACTGAAGATAAGTATATCACTGAATACATTCATAGCATAAACCTGATACCTAACATAAACACTGAAAGATCAGCAGATAGAGACTTTGGCCTAGGAAGCAAAAGTTTAAAAAAATATATGTTTTATTACCTCAAAACTAGCAGCAGTATTGTTTTCAAGTCAACCATGTCTATAAATTATGGTTACTCAGAAATGAGTACCAAAACGTACACATGCTATGCAAACACCTTTCCAAAGTTGGCACAGTTTCTTCTTCATTAAATTTCAGCCCACATTTACATGAAGTGTCTTATGTCAAGGCCAACCCATATTCCCAAAACTGAATATTAAAACTATAAGTCTCATGGTATTATATAGAAATGATCTTTAAAGTTTTGCAACTTGAAAAAACCATAGATATAAAAACCTTTCACTTTCTCAATAGAATGGCCAACCTATTTCTTGGATCAAGTACCCTGGGCATGGAAAATTGCTAGACTATTGGTTTGGAGTATTTCTGGGACTGGAACTGTGTTACCACCACAGCTACCCAGGCATAATAGGCACTGCTAGTCCTTTAGTTATTGTTATAGCTGCTAGGGGTCTTTTAATAGGTTATTTAGAAAAAAGAAAAGAGGACAATTGGCCCTGGGTGGTTTTCAAATTGTGCTATTACTGGTTTGTTTTCATAGATTGGCAGTACCCTACAAGAGGCAATGTTCAAGAAATAAAATTACAGTTGTATTAACAGCTTCAAATTAGGGGTATTTTTTCAAAGCATTGTGTGGGTTTTACTGAAGCAAGAATGAGTGGTTTTAATTGGACCTTCCTCCTTAGAGGAAGAGAACTCTTCAGCCCAACCAAAGGACAGGAGAACCAAGACAAGAGTCACACACACTATTATTTTATGAAATTGCTGGTCAGTGTTGACAAAACTTATCATGATTTATTTTTTAAAAAAAAATTAAAATTCTGGGACCACATCCTTTGCAATAGAGCACATTATGAAATTTAAGGATCTCACTTTGGTAGAAAATCTTCAGAAGCTGAATTGCCCCCAGGTTTCTGCATAATAAAATGATCTTCTGAAAAGTTGACTAGCATATTTTGGCTGTGAGCATCAGAAAATACCACAAACAAAATATTTGTATAGCTTATAAAACACTTGAGCTGAATATTAAAAGCATCTGTTTTCAAGGAATATAATTATAAAGTACTTGAAGTGAATCAGGAGGCAGGATTCACAAAACATTAAACATGCCGTAAACAAGTCATTTGACTCATCCAAATACTATGGGTAATAGATGGACTGTTGATTTACAAAGAAATACTTTCATTGAAGATTCTGACATCAGAAACCATGACAGTAAGGGTCAAAAGCTTCCTGATGTCATTCTGGGATAAATAAATTCTCGACCACTTACAGAAGCAGTTTGATATTGTTTTTTGTTTGTTTGTTTGTTTTAAGAAACACATGAGCACAGATAGCCTTAATATGTTACCTTTTAGGAAACATGTAATCTGACCAATTCACACAGACCAGCCCATCTCGGAAATGTGTTGGTGGTGAATATCAGAGTGAATTATACACCCATGAGAGGGGCCACATTTCATCTGTAGAAGGGCATTAACTGTGCCTGTGGAGTAAAAGATTCAAATGTATTCAAATGCAAAGTATTCCTTTTGTTTTTATCTGGCCATATCAAAAATGAGAAACTTCATTGTGGGCATTATGAAATCAAAAGGAATTCATAATGGCATTGCTGTTTTGTGAAAGAAGAGCAGACAGAACCCACTTTCTAAGATTAAATTGAAACTTCCTTCTCCAAATGTTAAGCTAAAATTATGGGCAAAATTCTTTTCTCACATTTACATCATGGGACTTCAGCCTGTTATTCTTTCTTCCTACAAGACAGGCTCCTGGGAGTCCTACGTACTTATCAGGAGCAAAATATTGCATTTGACATCTGCAATATACATCTTTGTTGAATTTTTCCTAAATCAAAATACAATCCTGTTTTACATTGTTCTCCTGAGGTCTTGATGAAAAAAAAATTGTCTTTTTTGCAGTCTCAAAAATTATATTAATTTTCAGAAAAATAGTCTCTGAAAGCATTAATCCTTCCAAAATATTCAACTAAGATCACTGTACCCCACACATACATGCATAAACTTTGTACTGCTTACAAAAAGAGAAAGGTGAGGAAGAGGGGTGGATGAAGAATAAAATATTGTGAAAAGAAGAGGTCACTAGGTGTAAAGACTGATGCTTCCAAAAGCCATGGGATCTGAGGTTAGCATATCCTCATGTACTGGTGGGGAGCAGTTGCTAAAATTGTAAGACTCTAAAACAAGTATTGAAGCTTTATGTTCTCTTTTATAAAACTCTCACTCTCCTTTTTTGTTCATTTAATGTGTTTTATTTGACTGCTGATTGGAGTATTCGACCCTGACAGTTCTCTTCACAGACAGAATGTTAAACCTGGGAACCTTTAGCCAGCCACACAAGACCGGCCTTGGGACCCAATGACATCTTTGAACTCTGGCTCTTTCCTAGAGCTTGATTAGAGGTTTTATCCTGACTGCCAAAGGGAATGGGAACCTTTAATGAGAAATTCTGTTTTGTATGGGAATCACTGATACAGGAAGGAGAAGAACTCCACAAATTAGAAGCCAACTTGGCCGAAAAGCTACAGGACTGAAAAATCACTTTAAAGAATCACACCATTATAAATCACCATATAATTAGGCATGCGATATATAAAATGAGCATAAAGCATATGGAGAACAATTTTTATAGATATTGTTAATATGAATTTTAAATGCCACCATAAAATTTTTGCTACCTCAAATTCATAGTGATTTAACAGTTTGAATCAATGAAAATTCTACCATTTGAAAAGAGAAAATGTATGTACCACATCTGATGTTATTTGATGTTCTCTTTACTAAGAATACTTTTTTTGGTTTGGATTTGCAAGGTTTCTGAAAAATGTATTTCTATTGATGTTATTTTACTTGTACTCTTCTTGATTTTATTAATACAGAATAACAAAATAAAAGAATTTTGTAAAGGAAACAGTACAAATGCTTTCTGAAAAACATACCCTCTGAACTCTGGGAGGTATGCCATTAAACAAGTTTATCTTGCTCAACCTGAATTCTTTTCTCCTAAGAATTCACTGTCTTAAAATTAAAAATCTAAACTAGGGATCCAAAAATCTTCAACTAATCTGGTGAATCTTACAAATAAATTAATAAATCACCTGTGGGATTCGTTTTTAAATTAAAGTTTTAATCTAATTTAGGTGATGCACTAAATTATTCTATAGGTCTTCATTACATTATTCTGAATTATTCTATATGTGTGCTAGATATAATTAGATGGATTTTCTATATAGACAAGGCACCATGATATTTCAGCCATATTCACAATTTCATAGAGACCCCAAATTGTACAGGGGAGAGAAGCAGTACTGGGGCCTGATGCTGTCTTTTAATGGTTGCTAATACAGAAGATAAACTTAGAACCATATTATTTTTTATCTCTGTTAGGATTTCTTGCTTTGATCCATTCACGAACACAAAGTTCAAAGTTTTATAAAAGTTCAGGCATAGATTATATGGCCTGCAACATGACAAACCCTGCAGGAAACAGGTAGGAGATAGCATGAATCTTTCTTACCTGAACCATTATGCTAGCAAATTGATTACCTCCCCCACTGCATGGAAGGCAAATAGGTACTGTGGTTTCTATTGGTGCCCTAGTTTTTCTCTTTTTCCTTTCCCCATGTTTTAGCCATTCAATCTAGTATACCACTGAGATACTCTTCTCTTCACCTCTCTTGCAAGTTGTCTTTTCTTTGTTCAGAAAACACAGAAATGTGCCAGGAATACTAGATGTTTACTGTAGTTACTCATGCAGGCTGAGTATTTTAAGGCAAGGAAACTAGTGGTTTAAAAAAGATCTCTATTTTAAGCCAATCCACCTCCAGTGCTACAAAATGCAATACAAAAGTGTTTGCTGAAATATTTAGCTGTTACCAGTTGAACTAAAGAATTAAGGCTCCGAAATAAAAAAGATATAGACTTGATAGCATATTGGACCAATGTAATTAATTTTAACTTTCAAGTACAGTTAAGTGTGGGAGTTCCACATAGTCATAATTCAACAGTTCTCAGCGTTTTATATGCCTGATCCCATTCATTTTGACTGTTTTCAGCACCAAACAGGATTCTTTAGAGTGTTTGCTTGTCAACTAAAATATGAGCTGTATCTTCCAGCTTTATGTCATATGCAAATTTCATCAGCATTACATCAACATTTTTTACATAAAAGGGAGGAAACATTTTTCAAATGGTTTGTTTATATGAATGTGTATTTACACTTTCACACATATATGCATCCATCTCAAGAAGCACTCTTTTTAAAGATTCTTTTGATAACAAGTACAATGAAGACCCAAAGTATTAATTATCTTGTCCGAGACTGCAGAGGTACTTGTGCCACATATACTGATAATTCTGCAAGACCCACATGTCCTGTGAGATTTCCAGAAATGTATCAACTAGGCTCCCTCCTCTCTAGACCCTACTTTCCTCAGAGGTCACCCTTATCTGGAATTGTGTCACTCATTCCCCTCCTTTATCATACATATTTGTTCATGTACATGATATATTGTTCCTTTTTGCTTAGTTTTGAATTTTACAAACAGTTTATGCCTGCAATGTTGGAGGCTTGTTTATTTGACTCCATTCTATATCATTAAGATCCGTCTATATTATTATATATAGGTGTAGAACAAAGTAATATTTATGGATATGTAATAGTCCACTATGTGACAATACCATAATTTTAAAATTTATTATCCCAATTTATATTTTTTGTTTTCTCTTCTTTTTTGTCTTTTTTTTTTCTTTCTTTCTTTTTCCTTGCTTTTATGACACTTCACTGAGAAAATTCAAGTATAAACACACATAGGAATTGAATACCTGGGTCAAAAGATAAATGGGAAACCTTAAAAAGCTGAATTATTTTCCAATTTTTAACTGCCTTTATAGCTAGTGATAAGTAATATTAAATAAGAATTTTAACTGATAATATGAATATATAATTTGAATAAATAATATAAGAATATTATAAGCATAAACAATAAAACTTATTCCCTTCCCATTTCTGTTCCTTAGTCCTGTATGTACCCTCTTCAGAAACAAGTATTTTACAAAACTTTAATAGACCATTTTTAAAAATCCTTAATATCACCGAACCATTGAGTGTGAATTTGATTGAAATTTTCAAAGACATTTTTGATCAATTTAAGGAACCAATAAACAATAAAATTATGGGTCACAATTTACACAATATAACAAGGGCATTCATGAAATGTTTTATGGCTGACATCATATTTAGGGGTGGGATGTTTTATTGCTCAGTGCTTCCCCGCCCAATATCATGTCTAAGGCAAGGAGGACCACTTTCCCAACTCCTACTCAGCAGTGTACTGAGGTCTTATCCTGTATAATACTACAAAAAGAAAGAGAGGGAATGTGGGCAGAAAAATAAAATAAAATTATTTCTATTCACAAATGGCCTAAATATTTGCACAGTCAATTCTGAAGAATCAGCTGAGGGGAAATAACTACAATAACAAGTGAATTGAGGAAATATCAGGATAAAAATTCATACATAAATCCCAATTATATTTCTACACATTAGGAACAAATGATTAGAAATTTGTTAATAAAAGCATACTACTATTACCATTAAAAACTTAGAAATTAATTGTATCAAGGATACATAGAATTCAATACTAAAAACTACAAGATATTGCTAAGAGAAGTTAAAGAACAGATAAACATGTAGAAAGCCAAAACACAATCATGGATAAAAAGTTTAAAAGCTTATTTTTATATTTATATGGAACTGCAGATGGCTACGAATCACCTTAACCACTGAGAAAAAAATAACAACATTGAAGGACTTATACCACTTGATTCTAATATCTACTATCAAGCTATAGTAATAAACTATAGTATTGGCAAAAGGATGTATAATATATGGATAAAATAGAGTCCAAAGCAGACATGGTGTTGCATAGATAATTGATTTTTTACCCAAGGAACCCAAACGATCCAATGGGAATAATCTTTAACAAATGATGCTGGTATGTGATATCCACATGGGAAAAGGTTAGTATCAACTCCTACCTCACACCAAACTAAAACTATTTGGGAATACAGTATAGATTTAATCAGAATATCTAAAGTTATAAAACTTTTAAAATAGAAAAATAGAATACTTTTATAATTTGAGTATAGGAAAATAAAGGTCACAAAACAGCAACAAGACAACAAAATTCATAAATTCATCATATTTAAATTTTCTTGCTCTTCAAAAACATTATTTAGAAAAATGAATATGTAACCACAAATTGGGAGAAAATATTTGGAAATTTGGGGAAAAAAACCGTATCTTGAAAAGAATTTGCATTCATATTAAATGAGATGTTTACAACTACTTGATAATTAAAAGACAATAACTCAAATTTACAAAATAGGCAAAAGATTTGAACAGACGCTTCACAAAGGAAGTCATACAAATGACCAACTTACTCAAAAAGAAGTACATCATTACTGAAATGCAAATTAAAACTACAACTACAAACAAACCCTTACAATGGCTAGAATTAAAGAGTATACTTTCTTGCATTGGAGCAGAAGCAGAAAAGTAAAACACATACATTGTTGGTGGAAAGGTAAAATTCTGTAAGCACCTTGAAAATTGTTGCTATTTCTTATAAAATTAAACACCTGCCATAATTTAGCCCAGCAATTCTACTCCTAGGTGTTTATCTCAGAGAAACAAAAACATATGTCAAGAAAACCACTCATAAAATAGCATAACCAAAATCAGAAACAATCTAAATGTTTAACAACAGGAGAATATGTAAACATACTGTGGTACATTTGTATAATGAAATACTATTCAGTAGTTAAAAAGCAGAATACTGATAACCACAACAGAAATGAATCTTCAAGCATTATTCTCAGAGAAAAATACCAGACATTAAAAAGTGCATATTGTATCATTTCTTTTATGTCCAAAATGGAATTTTAAGATCACCCATTGCTGGAAGTAATCAAGAATAATCAAAGTGACCAATTGCTAGGGACACTGCAAACTAAGTTAGACTAGATGTCCCCACTGGGCCTTTCCAGCATTTATATTCTCTGATTATAGCCATTTAGAAGCTGTTTAACAAAATTCAGTTTCCAAAACTTTAAAAGTCAGATGCTACCAGAGGAATGTAAGTAACTGACCTAGCAGCAATTATTATCACTATTTTGACAATAACTAAAATACGGTTTTGGGAAACAAAAATGGCAGATTGCTGCTTTATAAGAAACAGCAAAGAGTTCAGGACTAAAGAGTGCCTCCTAATAAACCTAGTGGCTTATATCTTATAATAGTAATGTGGACATATCCATTAGTTAAAGGTCATGGAACCACCATTTGACCCAGCTATTGCCCTTCTCGGACTATTCCCTGAAGACCTTAAAAGAGCGTACTACAGGGATACTGCCACATCGATGTTCATAGCAGCACCATTCACAATAGCTAGACTGTGGAACCAACCCAGATGCCCTTCAATAGATGAATGGATAAAAAAAAATGTGGCATTTATACACCATGGAGTATTACGCAGCACTAAAAAACGACAAAATCATGGAATTTGCAGGGAAATGGATGGCACTAGAGCAGATTATGCTCAGTGAAGCTAGCCAATCACTAAAAAACAAATACCAAATGTCTTCTTTGATATAATGAAAGCAACTAAGAACAGAGCAGGGAGGAAGAGCAGGAAGAAAAGATTAACATTAAACAGAGACATGAGGTGGGAGGGAAAGGGAGAGAAAAGGAAAATTGCATGGAAATGGAGGGAGACCCTCATTGTTATACAAAATTACATATAAGAGTTTGTGAGGGGAATGGGAAAATAAACAAGGAGAGAAATGAATTACAGTAGATGGGGTAGAGAGAGAAGATGGGAGGGGAGGGGAGGGGGGATAGTAGGGGATAGGAAAGGTAGCAGAATACAACAGTTACTAATAGGGCATTATGTAAAAATGTGGATGTGTAACCAATGTGATTCTGCAATCTGTATTTGGGGTAAAAATGGGAGTTCATAACCCACTTGAATCTAATGTATGAAATATGATATGTCAAGAGCTTTGTAATGTTTTGAACAACCAATAAAAAAACAAAAAATAAATAAAAAATTTTTAAAAATGTCAAATCAAATCCCAGAGGCAACTGAGAAGTAGGGGCTTAATACTACCTAGTTCCTGCCAGGGAAAAGAAATTTTTCTAGCTTAATAAAAGACAGCTGGAGTTCCATATTTTATTCTGTATTAATCTTCTATGATATACTCTCTTAGTTGAAGTATATGAAGAAGGGTTAACCTCATGTAGATATGCAAGACTCTAACTACAGATATTGCTTATAAATGGATAAATTGTGGTGATGACTTTCTCAGATAGTTGAAGACACTCTCTTTACTACTACTTGCAAACTCAACAAGTGATAATTGCTTAAAGGTTAATGTTTTCAGGTTTTATAAATTAACTTGGGTACTCTATTTCTTCAAAATAGACTGGATTATGTAGCACTCTGGATAAATCATTTAACCATGCATTATTTTATAACTTCATACATTGGTCATTCAGGAAATCTCAGATCACTGTTATGTATATCTTCCAAATAATCACACATTTCACTATACACTATCAAAAACTCATATCCATCAATATCACTGTTGATGACCTCAGAAAAGTCTTTAAATATAGGGAAGCTATCAAATTCCTGGCGGTAATTGCAAGTTTTCCAAAATTCTAAATTTATCTTAAAAAGTAAAATTCCATCATTGGCAATCAATACTATTTCCTTGACATGCCAAGATGATTTCATTATTCATGATCCAATATTTGCCAAATGCTCGTCTAACTCATCAGAGTGTACTTGCCAATCATTTTTCCAGTAGCATCGGGTACCATTTACCTTGCAACTCAATCACTAGCACAACTGTTTCCCCAGGACAAACATGCTACTTCAGCATGCAAGAGAAGTTTTTTATGTGTACTTCCCATTTTATCACACAGAATATTAAAAAGTTATGTACTCAAGGATGAAGAAATAATAAAATCAATCACTTCTACTGCTTTTTGAAGGGCACTATTAAGGAGAAACTGATTTATTTTTCCCATAAGTATGGGGCAGTCTCTACAATTACAGTTTGATGTCAATGACTTTCTACTAAGATTTCAGAAGTTTTTCCTATTATTACTTTTGCAGCATTAAAAGCATCACTGCAAATGTCAACACTGTGAGAAAAGGCAATGACATCTGCTATGGTTTAAATGTGCTTTGTCCCCTCTGAAAACTCATGTTGAAATTTAATCCGTGTTGCAAGAAATAAGTGGGTGCAAACTTACTCTTAATGTGCTGTATAGAAGGGAGCCTCTGGGTCGTGATTAAGACTAGATCAAGCTGAAGGCCCCATGATTGAATATCAGTGTCTTAATAAGAGGGAGAGACCAGGGAACACACAGGCATGTTCTTTGTCTCTCCTCATGTGATATCTTGAACCACCTCAGGACTTTGCCAACAAGCAGGCCATGACTAGATGTGGTCCTTGTCCTTAGACCAGAGCCATGAGCCAAAATAAACCTTTTTCCTTTATAACTTTCCTTGTCTGTGGTATTGTGTTATTAGCAACAGAAACTAACTAAGATAACCTATCGTTATTATTATTGTGAAAATAACTTTGGTTCTGCAGTCTTGTTGAAAGTGTCAGAGGGACCCCTCAAAGCACACTTTCAGAATGATTGATAGATATCATTCAGCATATTAAAAGAGCTTTAAATAGAGCTATTACAGTGTTTTCAGTTTCTTACACAGGGAACAAAGATCTGCTTTTATCATGATTTGTTTCTAGAAAAGCAAGTCAACATTTTTCCATTTAAAAAAAAAAACATCTAGAGGGCTGGGATTGTAGCTCAATGGTAGAGTGCTCACCTAGCATGCATGAGGCACTGGGTTCGATCCTCAGGACCACATTAAAAAAAATAATAAAGATATTGTGTCCACCTAAAACTAAAAAATTAATATAAAAAATTTTAAAAAGAAAATTTTTTTAGTATATTTACATACATACATACATATACGTATACATGTGTATATAGCTGTGTAGATAGATAGATAGATCAACACATACAAAACAGGCAGCTTGAAATTTTGTCATCATGGTTTTGAATAATACAGGATATAGCATTGTATTGAACTGAATTTTCAATTTTTTTCCACACTAGGTATCAAGGTAAAGATGTAAGGTTTGATTAGCTTTAGCAACTAAAACTATTCAAGACACTATTCTTACCACTCAGACTAGAGTTCCACCCACTCCAAACTATATGACTTAGAATCCCACTGTAACATACCTAACTATGCTCCAGTATATTATTCAGAAAGACAGAACAATTATATTTAATTCTGCTGTCTTAAGTGCACTGTTTTATGGGACAGATGATAAGGGGGGGGTGGAATTTTGCCAAGAAGGGCTTTAAAAAGAATTATTGAATCAAAGTGTGAAATATGATATATCAAGAACTACGTAATGTTTTGAACAACCAACAATAAAAAAAAAAGAATTAGTAATTAGCTAGACATCACTCCTTATCCAGAACTAAAGAAAGACAACATTCCTGGTATAACTGTGGGGGAAAGATGCCCTTTAAAAATATTCCATAATTCTCTGCACTTTTTAGTTCTCATCTGCCAAGAAACATAATAACTTTCCTTCCCACACATGTCCACATTAGGTCAAATATCGACTTTGGAGTCATATTAGTAAAATAAAACATTTGTGAAAGAGCAAAATATCAGTCATAGCCAGCCAGCTAGAATATTATCAAATATCAAGCAGCCGACATTTAGATTCTTTAATGTTCAGACTGTCAGTAATAAGACCTGTGTGAATTTAAACTCAGGCTCTTCTTACACATTCTGCATTAGCTGAGGAAATTATTCTGAAAAAAAAAATTTCTGAGATTACTATCTTCCTTTTCCTATGAGGTCACAAGCTTCCATTTCTTTCCTCCTTCATTTCTTCCCTCCGTCCCTTCCTTGTATCCTTCTTTCCTCCTTCAAATATTTTCTAAGTGCCTACACTATGCTGAAGAGTACTGCAGTATCTCATCGTGTAGTATTGGGTTTCCATGTGTTTATGAAAATGATTAGGGAATCTTTGGGAACCAATAAAACAGAACGTCACCAATAATACATAATTAACTAAGATATCAACTGCTTCTTCCCTACAATGAAAAGTTCTACCTAGACTCAGCAGCGATATTGTCATCTGTTATGTCCCATGCTGCTGATTGTGTGCTGCATTTTTATATATCTCTTATCCATGTTGCTTGGAACTGTGAAATGTCCTGACTTTTACTCAATTCTATTCATTTAATAATAACATTGACTATTTGCTTTGCAAGTACTCTGTTGTTCTTGTTTTGTTGTTTGTATTGCCATCACTGGAATTCTGACCTACTAAACTTCTGTCATATTTGTAAACCATTCATAAATATGGAAAGACAGTCTAGCATAATGCTAAAATGAGGTCTTGACTTCAACATCAGTCTTCCTGAGTTCATATTCCAACTCACTCACATCCTGGCTTTGGGATTATAGGCAAATTACCCAGTCCCTCTAAACCTCTGCTTTCTCATCAACAAAATACTATTAATCATAGTAACTCCTTTAAAGATTTGCTTTAAGATTTAATTAGAGGAATAAACTGAAATCATTTCCTCTAAAATCAGAAACAAGACAAGAATGTCCTATTTAATACAGTACTTGAAATTTTAGCCACAGCAATTAGGCAAGAGAAAGAAATAGAAGATACTAACAGGATAGAAAGAAGTCAAATTATTGCTGTTTGCAAATAAGATGATCCCATATACATAAGATTCTAAAAGCTCTACCAGAAGACTTCTAGAGCTGACAAACAAATTTAGCAAAATAGCAGAATACTAAATCAACATACGAAAATCAGTACTGTATTTATACACCACTAATAGATTCATGGAGAAAAAATAAGGAAAACTGTTTCATTTGTAATAGTATAAAAATAAAATAAAATACTCAGGAATAAATTTAACCAAAGAGGTGAAAGGTCTTGGTATGGAAAAATTACAAAACACTGAAAAAAGAAATAGAAGAAGACACCAGAAAATGGAAAGACTTCCCATATTCATGAGCAGGCAAAAGTAATGTTGTTAAAACAGCTATAATACCAAAAGCAATCAACAAATTCAATGCAATCCCCATCAAAATATCAATGACTTTCTTCACAGAAGTAGAAAAGTCCTAAAATTCATATGGAAGAAAAGACCCAGAATAACCAAAGCAATTCTGAGCAAAAAGAGTGACGTCAGTGGTATCACAATACCAGACTTCAAATTATACCACAGAGCTATGATAATAAAAATGGCATGTAGGTAATGGGATAAGAATAGATATGTAGAACAATGGACTAGAAGACACAGAGACAAACCCAACAGATACAGACATCTCATTCTTGACACAGGTGCCAAAAACATATGTTGGAGAAAAGACAGACTTTTAACAAATGATGCTGGGATAGCTATGTATACAGTAAGGAAGCTAGATTCTCTCACTCAGCACAAAGTTCAACTCAAATTTGATCAAAAACCTAAAAATTAGATCAAAAATCTTGAAACTGCTGGAAGAAAACATAGGGGAAACTCTCCAACATATAGGCACAAACAATGACTTACTCAAGAAGACCCCTAAAGCTCAGGAAATAATACCAAGAATTAACAGTATGTCACCAAATTGTAAAACTTCTATACAGCAAAGGAAACAAAAAAGGGTACAAAACAAGACTCTAGAATAGAAGGAAATCTTTGCTAGTTACTCTTCCAACAGTGGATTAATAATGAGAATGTAAAAGAACTAAAAGAAAAGAAAACTTAACACCAAAAATGCAAATGATCCAATCAATAAATAGGTAAATGAAATAAAAATACTTTCCAAAAATGTTCAGCATCTTTGGCAATCAGAGAATTATGCATAAAAACTATACTGAGATTTCATCTTACTCCATTTGCAATGCCAATCATCAAGAATAAAACTAACAATAAATGGAGACAAGGATGTGGGGAAAAGGAACTTTTATACACTGTTGGTGGGAATTTAAATTAGTACCACTATGGAAATCAGCATGGAATTTCCTCAAAAGAGTACAAATGGAATGACCCTACAATCCAGCTATACCATTCATTGGTATGTATCCAAAGTCAGCATATTATAGAGATACATGCATACCCATGTTTACAGCAGTATGATTCACAGTACCCAAGTAATGGTATCTAGGTATCTGTGAGCAAATGAATGGGTAAATACCATGTGGTGTATATACACAATGGAGTTTTATTCAGCCATAAATAGGAACAAAATTATGCTATTTGCAGGAAATGGATAGAGTTGGAGAACACATCATGTTAAGCAAAATAAGCCCGTCTCAAAAGGTCAAGGGTCCTATGTTTTCTCTCGTATGTGGAAGGTAAAGAGGAAAAATGAAAGAAAGGGAAAGATGAAAATAGAAGAGACAGAAAAGAAGAGGAAGAGGATCAGGGGGAGGGTAAGAGGAGGTAAGTACTAAGGAATGAAATTGATAGAATGATGTTATGTGTATATATGAATAAACTATAATGAATTCCACTATTTATGCATAACAATTATACACCAATAAAAATTTTAAAAATAAGATTAGTTTGGTAATATACACAAAGTGCTTAGTTTAGTGCCTGGCATACAGTAGAAGAACAAAACATACTAGTGCAACAGAATTTATATCACATATACTTTACATTCTTCCTATGATCACTTAATATCTTGATTGTTACAGCTTACTTAATACAATTCCCACTTTTATTCATTACAAGTAATTGTCACTCTTGCCTGCTGACTTTCAGACTGAAACTTACACCTTTGAATCACTGGGGTCTCCATCTTGCTGATTCCAGATCTTGGAATTTTCAATCTGCCAGTCTTTGTTTTAGTCTGCTTTTTTGCTCCTGTGACTAAAAGACCTAACCAGAACAACTATAGAAGAGAAAATGTTCATTTAAGGTCTCACAGTTTCAGAGGTCCATATACAGCCAGCTCCATTCCCCAGGGGGCTCCAGATAAGGCAGAACATCATGGTAGAAGAGTGTGACAGAGGGAAGTGGCTCACATAATGATCAGAAAGCAGAGAGAGAAAGACTCCACTCTCCAGATACAAAATATATACCCCAATAGCCACGCCCCCAAGGAACCACTTCCTCCAGCCACACCCCACCTGCCTCCAGTTCCCACCCAGTTAATCCCATCAGGGATTAATTAGATGGTTAGGTTAAGACTATGGCCCAATTATTTCTCCTCCAACCCTTTTTGCGTTTTATTAACTACATAATTTCTTATAACAAATCCCTCTTTTTACATGCACACACAGTAGGTATACATGTCTCCAATCGGTTCTGTTTTGATGGAGACCCCTAGATAATAGAGGTAAGGATGTAGGAAAACTTGTGCAGTTCTCATTCCAGCTGATGGCTTCCAGGTGAGACTGGTAAACCAATGTTGCCAAAAATTTGTCAAGAGAAGACAACAATCTGGAGTATTTACTACATCAATTTTTAAAAACTAACAAGAAAGTTAAATTAAAAAAAAATAATAAGCACTGCTGGGCACAGTGGCACACACCCGTAACCAGCAACTCAGTAGGCTGAAGCAGGAACACCACAAGTTTAAGGCCAGCCTCAGTAACTTAGTGAGACCCTGTCTCAAAATAAATAATACAAAGGACTGGGGATGTAGCTCAGTGATAAAGCACTCCTGGGCTCAATCCCCAGTAGAAAGAAAGAAAGGAGCACATCTCATCAGCCTAGCAAAGTATGCTTAGAGGTCATCGGCATCCCAGGATCTTCAAATACTTACTGCATCTTTAGATAGTTGGGAGCCATTAAAGATCTCTGGAGCAAGATTATTCTCTTATAAGGACAAGAACTAGAAGAGAGGCTCTAGGGGCTTGGAAACCAGCCAGGAGGTTCACGCTACAATGGAAGTTCAAATGACAAAAGTTCATAATAAAGTCATAATTGTGAGACTAGAAAAGAAGGAAAGGAACACTGGAGAGGTGGGGTAATAGAGGAGGATGTGAACTGAAACTTACCATCACAACACAAGGTTAACGATCAGGCTATTGGTAGAGTACTACTTCTCCCAACTCTGCAACAGCAACTTGTCTGATTTCATTTCTTTGACAAAACGGAAGAAATCTTGTTCTATGAAATACATGTTCTTATTAATGTACACTACTTAACAAAATAAATGTACTTCAAAACTTCAATGACCTAAGAAACAAAGTTTATTGCTTTGTATATGAAAGCCTACAGGGCTACAGCAAAGATGCCTTCTCCACAGGGATTCAGGTTCTAGGCTTCTCTTGAACATATGCCACTTCATAGGCTTCTGGGTTCCTGCATTCCAAGTCAGCAGACAGGTTGTAGGCTGGCCCTGGAGGATCAGGCAGAAAGGAACCTGTGAAAAGAGAACAGACAGGATACTTGCTTTTTTTTTTCACATTTAACTACAAAGGAGGAAGGAAAAATGAATTATATGAACAGCTAAGCAGTGTGTCACATTATTGTTTTAAGTATTCATTCTACTTCAGCTCATTATCTCACCTATAAAATGAAAGCTTTGGATTTAGTACTTTATAAGATTCCTTCTAATTTATGAAGTTTTTATTTCTTAATAGAGGCATTTCAAGGCAATAAAAAGGCACATTTTCTTTCCTCCATATTAAAAAGCATAGAAAATATTATATATTCAAATTGAGCCTCCATATTTAAGTAAATGACCACAATATTTGATCAAATTTAATTTCTTAGAATTTCGAAGAAGATTGGAAGTATCTGTATAATTGCCACAATTTTTCTTCTATTAGGTATTGGATCAATGGTCTTTTCTTGATTTATTGTTTTTCTGTACTCACTAGAATTGTTTCATTATTATTATCATTATTCTTATTATTGCACAAAGTGTTTTTTGTTGTTGTTCCCTTTTGACTTTTTTCAACTGATTTCATATTATCATAATGCTTTGGTTACTGAAGCAAGTGAGATAATCTTCCAATCATAACTAGAACCAGTTTGACAAACCATGAACCACCACCATAAACACAACAGTGTTAAAGAAATGTTAGAACCTTCTTCCCTAAAAAACACATCCAAAGCCAGGTGCCATATTTAAACCATTGAATCCACCACATGGCAAAGCTGTTATCTTTTAGGGACTTGTATTGAAACAAAGATTCTTTAGATGATGATTTATAGCTGGTTAACAAGGAATAAAACTTTCATTGGTTGCCTTATCAACACCCCCTGGTTAATGCTGGCCAATTAAATATTCAGAACAGATTCCTCAAGATTTTTGACCAGAGTGAAAGTCACCAAAGTACCTATCCTTACTTTAGATTCCCCTAATCACAAGATGCATTACTGGATGTATTACTGTCACAAAATGAAACATGCAACTAGGATAACACTCTCTACAGTCACTGTCCTTAATCTGGCTACAAATAATTTTTGCCCTTAATAAAAACTTCATATTTATTTAATATATTGTGGCTTCTATTGTGCTTTGACTCCTCTGTAAACCACCCATCTCACTATAAGAAAAAATTCTTTTTTTATATATTTATTTTTTAGGTGTAGATGGACACCAAACAATGCCTTTATTTTTATGTGATGCTAAGAATATCCTTGATTTATTATAGGACATACATGGAATGATGCTATATCCTTTTTAAAAATAATACCTTACACATTATTCTAACTAAGGAAAAACAATATTCAAATAATATATTTTGTAAGCAATTATCATAACATGAATCACATGCAATTAATTGACATCACACAAAATCTCCTTTATGCATTTTATACACCAGGATATTCTTACAGTAATGACATGAGTATGTACAAAAGTGTAATGTAATTTTTAAGACTTTAATTAACACTGAATGGAATTATGCTAAGAACAAATAAAAGATGAACAAACGCTTTCTTTTCACCCTCTTGTTCTCTCTTGTTCCTAACAAAAATAATTTATAATTTCATCTCTTCCTGCTGCTTCTCCAAAATTCCAGTTTTAAACCCGATCAAAAGATGCCAACATATTCCAAAGTGAGAGAATGCTTTGGATTCTGTGCTCCTCCTGTCTTCCTTGTCTTTAAGGGATTTTAAGTCTTTTCTTTCCCAAGCTGCCAGTTATGCTGAATTGTTCTGAAATGTGAATGATTTTTTTTTGTGTAAATATGAGCTACCATCAACTAGAGCAACAATAAGAACTTCACACTTGTCATTTACTAAAACCTGCCTTTTGAGCCCTGTCAGTCATGTGCCTCTACATGTGTGTTTCTTGGTTGGAGCAGCGTTGTTTTATGGCAGCTTCTGTTTAGGAATTCATGTCGCTGTTTGGCATTTATGTAGTTCAGCTGTTAGAGAGTCAGGGAAAGAGGAAAGAAAACATGCAGGAGTGAAGGTTTCAGGGGCAAAGAGGGAAATAGGAAAGAACTTTAGGTTGTGAAATAACAATGCCAGCCATGTGGCAGCAATAAACCACAGGCACAACCCCTTCGTTTAGGAAAGACACTGTGACAGCAGAACAGATGTAGCCCACACCCATCCTGATGATCTGGGTGGCCCGAGCACTGGCACAAAGGGCAAGTGTTGCATGAAATATTAGCAGTTACCTTCACATTTCAATATTTGTCATTCTTCAAAACACTGAGCTTGATTACAACGTGTGCCACTGAGCTTAAACATGCTTAAAGCACAGACAAAGAGTCCCTGGAAAGGAGGATTCAGATGAAAAGCTAAATACTTTGGGTTCTCACCTGGTTGACAGAACTGTGCAGGATTCATGTTGGGGTCAAATGTGCTCAGAAGTTCAGCTATTTATCTAACACTTATTGGCATAAAACTGTATTCCTTGTGGCTCTTGCATCTTGATGGAAAAAAATAGAGTAGAATTTCTCTGGAGTCCTCAAAAACTTTGAGGTTCATATTAGTCTCAAGTCTCTAAGAAACTTTGCATTTAGAGATTAAAGTTCAGGAAACAAGCTTTTTTAGAATATGTAAACAGAGTGTAATTGCAATCTTTTCACTCCTTTTCTAAGTAACTTCAGGAAAAGTAACATAGGTTCTTTTCTTATTTAACTGATTTTTTTTTTTTTTTAATGCAGGGCATCCAACCCAGGGCCTCATGCATGCTAGGCAAGCACTCTACCTTTAAGCTATATCTCTATCCTTTTAATTGATATTTTCTATTTGTGCTCACCGAAGAGAAAAATTTGAGTGTCTACAGATTGTTTGGAAGTTTGTGGATTATCAATTAAGACAAAAAGAGTTAAACAAAAGTGTATACAAATTTAAAAATTGTATATTTTTCCAAAAATCATCATTTCCACTCTATAGCTGCTCCCCTTCTTTAACTAAATAACTTGAGCCTTCATGTGAAGCATTTTAGATTTATTGTGAAATCTAGACTAGTAATTGCATCTCCATTTACAGTACTGTAAACTTTAACACATCAGCAAAATTTCTATTCCTTATTAATGTTTTACTATTAATGTATTAATATTTTCATTTCATCTTAGTAGAAAACCTCTTTAAAGTAACAAAGCATAATAACCAGAATTGAAGAAAATTACTATATAATATTTGTAGAAGATTCTCATTCATGTTCAACTTCTTGGGGATACGCAGCTTGATTTATGCTCACCTATTTTAGTTGCAAAAGAAAACAATAACAAGCACAAGACTAGAACAAAGTCTAATAACTAAAGTAGTATATTCATTATGGCTAAAAGTGTCTACTATGTATTGATAATGTCCAACAATAAGAATTCTTTGTATTTGTATCTAAAGAGCAACATTCTTTATTTATTATTATTTTTTTCATACCAGGGATTGAACTCAGGAGCACTCAGCCACTGAGTCAAATCCCCAGCCCTTTTTGCATTTTATTTAGAGACAGGGTCTCAATAAGTTGCTTAGGATCTCACTAAGTTGCTGACGCTGGCTTTGAACTCGCAGTCCTCCTGCCTCAACCTTCCAAGCCACTGGGATTACAGGCGTGCACCACCACACCCAGCCAACATTCTTAAACTTAAAATCTCTTCATAACTAATGAGTAAAATCATCAGTCAATGGTATATACAGTAATTTTCATGCACTTATAGTTTCTTCCTTTGCGATCATTTGCCAAAACAGAAGAGTAAACTAAACTGCCTTGCCTTCCTCTTCCACACTTAGTATTGCAACAATTCTCTGAGGCTTAGAACTTTTTTTTTTTAATATAGCAAAGTAGTTAACTGAGGCATAGTCAAGCACATTTTTGTTTCAATATCTCAGCAACAAAAGTATTCTTTATTTTAATGTTAACAAAAGTATTCTTTTGGTAATAAAATACTAGCAGACTAAAGAAAGTTAGTTGTTAATACCTGATTCAAAAAGAGCTATGCATTGGACATGAAAGTAGGACATTATCTCAAACATCATGCTCTGCTGTACATGGAATAAAACTGGGGTTTGCTGACATTTTTATTCCAGGTGGATTAATAATGGATTTATAATCAACTATTAGAAATAATATCTTGGTATCCAGGAACGGTGCCATATGCCTATAGCCCCAATTGCCAGTGAGGCTAAGGCAGAAGGATTGTTTGAGTCCTGAACAACAAGGTCAACCTAGTCAGCATAGTGATACCCATTTCAAAATAAAGAAAAACAGAAAAAGGGAAAGAAGTGATATATTGGGAAATTTAATAAATAAATGCTGAAGAACTTTATAAATGAATACCTATCCATAGATTTTAAAAATAAGAGTGCTCACTTGGAAAGCACACTTAATACTACAATGGAAACATGTAGTAGAGATTGGTGTGGCTTCTACACAGGAATAAAATACAAATTTGTGATGTTATCTGTGTTTTTTAGGGAAAAACAGTGGTTAGGGGATGTAAGCATGTAAAGATTACAAAGAAGAATTATATTACATTTATCTGAAATCATCAAATTGTGTGCTTAAAGTTGGTGAATTTGACATTATAATACCTTTTTAAAAGCTGACAAAATGTCTTCAAATACTAAAAATAAAATCTTTGTAAAAATTTTCATTCTCTCATCTCATACACTAATTGTGGTGATAAAACTTCATGAAAATCAGAGACTGTCCTCTGTTCTGATCTGGGGGATTTCAGGCATGACAGAAGCAATTTTATATAAATTAATTAGTCACTTGGAACTCAGTAAAAAATTCACTATATTTAAATATAAAATAATAATTTTAATGTAGCATCAAATAAATTAGATATTTAAATGAATGTTGAGGAAACATATCAAATGTTTAATAAGTTGCCTCTCAAGAACCAAAATACTTTTAAGAATCATGGATCTTTTTAAAGATAAACAATATTATTCAACTTTTGACCATAAAATTGTATTTTTTGTTCTCCAACCATTCATTGAATGAAAACATAAAACAAACATGTATATTCATGTTATGCACAGAGAATGGGTATCTGTGTGTCTGTCTTCAGTATATGCAGTCAAAATGACAGAAGTTTGATGAGATGGCTAATGTGGCGTTACTTTCTGTCTTTTCTCCCTCTAGACTTTTTCTGACCTGTCAATCTGATGAGGTGGGGAAAATGTCGCTTAAACAGAAAGCAAACTGAAGCTAAAGACGATAGAGAAGATTGATTAACTCCACGTTATCAAGGAAGTGTCAATAGCAAGGAGCTACTGGGCTCCTGCACTGTTTTCCTCTAAACTTTTAGCCTTACATCCGTCAAACTTCAAGATAACTATCCATCATGGAGTCAAAGTGGCGAACAACTGTGTGGTCCTTTGATAAGGGACAGTGTCACAATTTGTCTCCCTCCCTTCCCACGGATAGCCTCTAATGGTGTAAGGCCAGGCCAGGCCACAACAGCTGCAAATAGCCCAAAGACATTCTTCAGTGTAAAGTAGATTCTCAGCAACTACATAGAACAAAGATCCAAGCAGCCCTCAAAACAGATCTAAACACAGTGATTATTTACTTGAACATTTTATGCCAATTGTATATATTCTTTTCTTTCTAAATATTAGTTTTGATGAACAAACCCAATGTTTACTTATAATTAAATGGCAAGAATGCAATACTTTTTAAAATATGATAATGCTAACATTCCCCTGAGAACTAGAGTGCAGCATCTATATAATAATCTGAGTAATATTTTCAAGTTGTGACCAAATTACATGGTCATTTATGCATTGCCTACAAGGAGGTAATTCACGAGTGTAGATATATTATAGAACATCTATGCAATTAAAAGTGGAGCACTATTCCCATCTTTCCTGCAAAAGACAACCTATCTTATAAAGCTTAGTCACCTAGAAAATGTTTATGTCAAATTTAGGAAAAAGGAAAACTTAAAAATGTGAGTTGTGAATAAGATCCTATTTAATAAACATTCACAAAAAAATGAATTTTTACAAAGTGTACCATTGATGAGTCAGAGTAGTTAGATAATATATTTTCAGCCCAATTTTATTAATTTTTCCAGAGATTTTTCTAATTTCTTGATATATATTTTTCTCTACACATTTGTAAACTTAGCAAGTTTATTTTAAGATTCCTTAACATTTTGTGTCAGTAATTATTAGCCTTGAAAGGAAGAACTCTGTATCATAACCAGTAGGGGAAAAGTCAACTCAAGCAGACTTGTGACTATCTTATTGTGAGTCAGTAGACCTCAGGTTTCTGAGCAGGAAGCAGATCTACTTAAGGTTAGTGAAAAGAAATGTATCCTAAGCAAGCATCTTGAGGCCTTGTCATGGTATTCTGAGTCTTTCTAAGAGGAGGGAATAAAATATAAATTAATAAAGAGAACCTAGGATTTTATGTAATTAGTTCAGAACCTCAAAGAACACCTAGTGTGTTGATTTTAGTTTTGGGGGATAAATAGCTGAGGAATGACTCTAAAAAATTTAAAAATAAATCTATTTAAGGGGGAAACACTGAGTTTCCCCAACCCCAATTCTTTCTTGGAGAAGACACAGCTTCTTAGCTCATATTTGTCTATCAACATTCTCCAACTGTCATGTTGTCTAAAGTACATTATTTTATCTTGAAGGCATTTTAGTATATTGGGTTTTACCAAAATACAAAGAACTATCAGAGAAGTATAATCATCTAGGAACATTTTTAGTTAACATATTTACATTGGAATTGGACAAGGATGGGGCAAAACAAGATCTATGGAAAACAGGACAGTAAATAGGATAGAGACCACCAAAAGTGAGGTGGTTACTGAAGGGGAAGGGAAGGACCATGTAAATGAAATTTTGTTCAACCACATTTGATCCTGAGTCAATCCTGTTGCTCCTGGTTGAGTAAAGGACATGAACTTCAGAATCTGACCAACTTAGGTTCGAATTATCTCTATGCCATTTGGTAATTGTGAGGTCATTACCAAGTTTCCTAATCTGTCTCCACAGAGTATTTTCTTCATTGTTCAGTAAGTAGGGAAGGTAATATATACTTCATGAAAATATTTAAGTAATTAAGGAGGCAACTGTGTATTAAACTAGACATAACAAAAACCTCATAAATGTGAATTACTATTTTATTTTATTTTCCTTTGCTTTTTTTCTTCTGTAAACTAACATTACATTGTGCTCCCTAAACTCATATTTGTAACAACTTAGAACTCTATTTAAAAAAAAAATAATAATTACCAGCACTGCCCCTCACAACAGTCAAGATTCAGTCCCCAAAGGCCATAATGGCTCCTGAGGATCCAACTTTCCATTTGAAGAGAAGAGTTAGGTCATTTTGGTGGTTTTTTTTTTTTTGTTGTTGTTGTTGTTGTTGTTGTTTTTAGCTTCCTGAGCAAATGGCATGGAAACTCCACTTGCATGCTTCTTGAATAAGGAATTCAAACTGTTCCTCCTAATCTGTTACAGAATATAATGAGCAACCCAGATGTGGATTTCATGAGACTGGAGCCACATGTGAATTGAAGACCAGTAGAGAAATGATAATCTCATCACAAACCCCCAGATGAGGCCTCTAAAGTTCAGTGGGCAAGACAAGGAGCCACAATGGGCAGAGCTCTCTAGAAGTCCAGGTAAGAAGGATCAGGAGTGCTATATGAGCACATTCAAGGTTTGCCCAACCTGAAAAAGTGCCAGAAATGTCAACTCTCTCTTAGCAACAAACTTCCTAAAAACTGAATAGAACAGAGTTCAAATAGCAGTGTCTTTTGCTTGTTACATAAAAGCTGTTTGGAATTTGCAAATTCCAAAACATTATGGGGAAAAAAATCTTCCAAAGGTGTATAGCAGATAAAATTAGAATGATGTTGGCCAAGGGTTTAACATATAGCTTTTACAATGTTGATATGTTCCTACTATCCCTAGTTTTAGAACAAGCAAATTGGGTTTTTAAAAAAATACATTTTTATTTTAAGCTCTATAAGTTTAAATAAAAACAAGTCTAAACAACAGTCATGTTAATTGTTTTGTACCTGATATTTTCATAAAGTCTGTAAGAGTGTCACTCACTGAAAAAGCATCAGGGGGAGGACTTTGCTAGATTCTCATCTGACCTCCCAAAAGCTATCAGCTCTTCCAATATGATGAGAAAACCAAGCCCATATAATATAATAGTATTATAACAATAGTAACAATAATCCATAAGCTTGCTGTGACAGCAATTAGTATATAAGCATTATTTCTGAGAATATATTCAAACATGAATAATTATGCAAGGTAGGTCTATTATACTATCAAATAGAAAGAAATTTCTAATGTAAAAAAATGATATAAACTTTGTGTTTTACATTTCAGAAGCCAAAGAGCAAAGGTTATTTTCAATGAGGCTTTTCCATCCACAAGGAATTACTTACCCTACATACATACACACACCCATGCACACATACACACATATCCTAATGCATAGATGTGTACAACAGTATCTTACAGAATGCTAAGCATATGATATACATGACAAAGCATTGCTATACCAGAAATAAGCTCTTAATAGTCATATGTGATCATTCAGTGAAGAGAATGTTTAGGATAACCCAATTTGAGCAAGCTGCATTACAAGATCAGATTCTATTTTTAGGCTGGGTTTTTCTAGACAGATGTTGAAAACCCATAAAGAGGATTTTAAAAGTGTTATTACTGGTAAATTATTGCGCCCTTAATGTGGTCTGTACTGTGGCAATAGAAGCTTCAGGAAAACATCTTTTCTTTCTGTCTCTTTTTCTCTTTAAACTTTATTTATAGCCTTGCAAAAGACTAGCATTCACATAACCCGCCTTTGCAGGCGTGCCAGAAGATTAATGATATCGCAGTGTTCTTGAGAACAAAAATGTGTCTACCACTGTGTTGAATAATCTCTCCTTTCACACATTAAAAGTGAGATGAGGCCTACTTTAGAAAGCAAGGACAATGTGTCACAAAGAGTTACTTGGCTTAAAGACATACCCGTATTGCTATCCTGAATCACAAATTGTTTTCATGCATGTTATCTCAAGAATAAGAAAGCTTTTATCACCACCACTTTTTGAAAAATTTACATAGAGTCTCAAATTTTGACTTATTCCAGCATTTTTTTTCGTGTGTATGCAATCTGTTGCTGGTTAAGAATTGAGAATTAAGAGAAGGTTGTACATTTTGACCTCTGTCTCTCTTCTCAAATTGGGCTAACAAGACTAAAATCTATTTAAAGACTTAAATGCTATGGATGTGATCATTTTTGTTAGAGCCATCTTTTGCCTAGGGTAGAAGAAGGATAATAACAATAACCCAACTTTTATTGGAAACTCACCACATGTCATTCAACAGGCTAGGGGTTCAACATACATTGTCTTATTTAATCCAACTAAAAGGCAATCACTACAATTATCCCCTTTGAAGAAGAGGAGAATTTATGCTTAGAGATATACATGACTCACTCTAAATTGCCCCTGTGATAAGTAACAAAACCACACTCAAAATCCAGGCTTTGGATTTCAATGCCATTTTCTTAACCACTAGGCAACACTGCCTCTCAGGCTACATGTATTGATATAAACATTTACTCAGCCATGTAATACTTTCAGGTTGTTTATAATTTCCAGGCATCTTATTACCAACATTTAAGTACTTACCATATGCCAGTGACTGTCTTTGACCTTTGGGATTATAAAAATAAGTAAAACACACTTCTTGTTCTCAAAGTGTAGTGAGACCATAGAGCCAATTTAAGACTTCTCACGCCCTAGCCATTCAGAGTTTTACAGATCGGCCTGACATCATATAAAACATTAAAATGCACTCACATTCTCACACTAAATATAACTTGCATATCTACATATGAGTTGAGTTGCATTTGCTTGAGATTATTTTATAGGCATTTCAAGATTCATTAGTTTAGATGCAGATTTTTCAGGATTTATAGCCAATATATGTATTTTTCAGAATTTCAAACATTTTTGCCCAGGCTCCCCACCTAACAGTACCAAGGCCCTGTGAGAAAGATTTAAAAATTAGGAAAGTGACATAATATAGTAATAATAGAGATGTCTACAAAGTATCATGGAAGGCTAAGGATATAACTTCACAGCACACAGGAAATTTGAAGAAAATCTTGGAATAAGAATGGAAGCTTACTAGGTAGCATAACTCACATTTGCAAAGCTCTCAAACTATAAAAATGTGTGCTATGTCCAAGAAATGTCAAGGAATATTATGTGATTTAAGACGCATATCTGAGCAGCCTGACAGTGGTTAGAGCTGAAGACCTACAATTCAATGTCTTTTTACTGTATTTTCTCTTATCTGAAGGAAATCCTAATATATTATGCCAAAAATTTTGTTTCCTTACTAAACAGCCTGGTTTTCTTTAAAACATAATGTAAATTATAATTGAAATTATTTTTAGACATCCTTTGTATTGCCAATTTTCCCAAGGGTATTAACTACATTTTTTTAAATTTAAAAGATAGATTAGTTAAAAAATTAGTTATAAATTATTTGGGATAATACAATATATGTATATGTATCAAAATTAGAATTTATAGTATGTGTGATTATATATATTCACACATCCTGTATTCATTATATATATAAATCATACATGCCATAAATATATACAAATTCAGTAAATGGAGATTACTTTTCTGCATATATGTATTCACATATATACATATGTCCATGTATATATATCAAGCAACAGGGATTATATATTGTTTTATGCCCATGACCTAACATTTCTTTTTAAGTTATGGAATATGTCAAATGAAAATGACCAAGTCCTATATTTGTCATTAAATTTTCTGAACAAAAATTGACAAAAGTTATTCTTAAAACTTCTACCGGGGATTGAATTGGAGTAAATAAAATTCTATGCTTGTGTAATTATGTCAAAATGAACCCCAATAATATGTATAATGTACTAATAAAAATAATTTTAAAACTTCTGAGAGCAAATAGAAAACCTGAGGGTGAAACCACTTAAAGAAGTGAGATATTTTTACCTTGTACTGTTTTTAAGCATTTCTCCTCAAAACATTTAATGTTTTTAAAATCTGTCTCCTTTAGTAACTTGGTTTGATGGGAGGAGATAAAACAAGCAAAAAGGTAGAGGCATCTACCTCAGAGGGAATTGTGAGAGTAAAATCACTTGAAATGGTAAGCCAATTAAGTAAAATAATACTAGTAGTTTAAAGTTATACGATTTAAGAGCCTTTGTCCAAACAAACATGAAAGATTGTAAAATTGACAGTTAATGTATAAATGAGTTTCCCCCTTGTGGAGCAGTAGGGGGGAAAAGGGGTAAATGATTCATTATTTTAAAATATATTCTGAAAAAAATAGTCTATACAATGCAAAAATGTATTATGTAAAAGTCACACAGAACATAAAAATTCTCTTATTTAAATATAAAGATCTTTGATTACTAAAGTAAACTGACTGAATAAAATGCAATGTGCCTGGCTATGGTCAGTAGAGAGTGGAGTTGCTTCCCAATGTCTAGATATTTGAACTAGGTCTAGCACCAGGATTAGGTTATTAGATGTCATTACAAAGGGAATCATTCTGGTCACATCATTCTGTGCTTTAACAACTCTACTTCTCCTATTGAATTCTCAGTTCCTCTGTAATGATTGTTTAATGACATTCCAAAATTCTCTTTAAGAAAAGCAAATTATGAGCTTTTATCCATTTCTTAGTTATTCTTGCTAGAAAAGTTTGATGGTCTAATCTCCACATATTTATATACTTTTATTCTATACGTTCTAAATTACTGACATTAAGATAGATGCTATGGATTTAACCTTAAAAAATATAAACATAATACATGTCCTATTAGAATTTCGAGTACTATCAAGAAAGAAAGGTAAAGGGACTGAGGCAAGGCAACATAATTCCATGAGGTTGACAAAAGTAAACATGGCCAGGCACAGCTCAGGAGGCTGAGGCAAGAGGATTGTAAGTTCAAAGCCAGCCTCAGCAACAGCAAGCACTAAGCAACTCTAAATAAAATACAAAAAAGGACTGGAAATATAGCCTATTGATTGAGTGCTCCTGAGTTCAATCCCTAGTAATATATATATATATATATTATATATATAAATAACGTATTATATGTATGTGTGTGTGTAGGCTGGAGATGTGGCTCAGTGATAAAGCATCACATACTTTTTAGCTGAGCCAGAGAAAGGTAAGGAAATTAGGAAAGTGTTTCAATAAGAGGAGTTGGTGTGTGCAAGATGCCAGAGGTAGAAAAACATGAATTCCGTGGAGGTGGGTGAGTTGGAGACATAGAGGCTAGACTATACATACGTTAAGGAAACTGAATAATCTGAAGTAAAGGAAGAACATGATTAGATTTACTTCATAGAAGTATCTTCTTTGTAGAAAAATGAAGGCAGGGCTTGAGGTAGAGAAATCAATTATTAAGTTACCATAGTACCTTAGGTCACAGACAAATTAGCATAAAAATAGCTAAAATATGATAAAGAAAATACTTAAGACAAAGAATTTATATCACTTGGTATTGCACATCAGTAAGTGGCAGGGATGAAGGAAACAAATATATATAACCCTCACATGTGATGGCAACTGGGTAAATGGTAGTCCGTTCAACTGGGTGGAGAAATGGGACAGGAAAGTTGACAAGTCCAATTTCAAACATGTTGAATATGAGTTAGAAAGTGCCAAATAGGCAGATAGATATAGAGGTCTGATGTCATTAGTGAGGTCTAGGTAGGAGACATAAAATTAGAGGTCATGATTTTGCAGGTTTATGATCATTTAAATTCTAAAACCAAATGGCATTGGTGGAGGAGAATTAGTAGAGCAATAAGAGCAGGGTGCCAAGTGCTGAGCCATGAAAGAGCATAACATTTACAGAATGAGAGAGAACAAAAGCACTCAAAAAGAACCTAGGGAGAATGGCAGAAAAAGCTTGACAGAAATAGGATTAGTGAATTTCAGAAAAAGGAATTGTTCTACAGTGTCCCAGATGGCTAAGAAGTCAAGCGATAGAAGCACCAAGAGGAGTCCATTCTAAGATCATTTGGTGACATGGAAGATCAAGACCTTAAAGGAATATAGGACAGAAGTCAAAATGCTATCAACAATACCAATAACTCATACTGAGAAGTTAAGATAGCTTATATAAAAACACATGCACATATATACACATACTCATGTCGGTTTGTGTCTTACCAAAATATATGCACACACACACACAATCATAACAGCAACATTAAAAAGTAGGTGCTATACTTTTATTTTCCACTTTCCAGGAGAGAAAGTGGCAACACAGAGGCCTGACAACTTAATAAAAGCCACAGGCTAGTAAGAGGTAAAGCCAAAAACTGATGAACAAGGCCAAAGACCTGCACAGTAGGTGAAGGAGTACAGGCTGGGGATGTAAATAATTTATTCCAGAAGAATAGCTGTGATTTTTTCAGAAAGCCTCACCTGGGAAGACTGTCTGCTTATCAGGTACAAGCAATCTGGTGAATACTAGTCTGACTGAATATAAAGAGATATGAATGACTTATGGAAGAATCTTTTTAAATATAAGTGTTGATTTCAAGTGGCAATGGTAGCAACATGGAGAACTTTTTTTTCAATATACTGTTATCTTAAGTTTTATCAACAATACACTATTCATTGTTGTTCATTAAACCTAATATTCATGTATAACACTAATTGGAACTACTTCAAGAATCATTCCAACAATCATTTCCAAAACGGAGTTTTCCCAGCAAATCCACTGAAATAATGGTTGTCATACATTTCATTTTAAATTCCTAGTTTCTTTACAAAGTATCCACTATATGCATGCACTGTGGATCGAGAGCATTTTCCTTACAGACATATCTTAAAGCAGAATTGTTAAAACAGGTCAAACTGCTCCACTATGAGAGGTTAGTTAAATGTAAATTGTCAAAAAAAGTTTAGTTTTCAGAATATCAGTGAGATACTAATGATGGTATGAAGTAAAAGAAGAATTTCTTCATAATTTTATTTTCATTTTCAAATATTTTAGGAGTATTGTGTGGCCACATTCATTATCTGTTAGTGCTTATATCACAAGCCACTGTGTTGGATGAGAAAACACATCAAGTATTTCTTATTTACATGCCTTATTCTTCCAGGATCTATAGCACAAGTAGGAGGATATTAATAATTAGAAAATCTATTTTAAAATCAGATTTAGAAACACAGAATGATCTCTGGAGTTTTAAAAAAGGAAAAAATATATATTTAAATAAAATCACTAAAATTATGATAGATTAGCAATTTGGGGAAACTTAGGAGACCATTTTTTCAATTACCATTATCATTCCAGTTTTCAATTTGGTGGTCTGCTTTCTGTCTCTTCACTTAAAAAAAAAAAAAGTTTCATTTCCAAAAAAGAAAACCAATAATGTTTGCAATTGTCTCAAGATTTTTCTTTGGCCACAATTGCCCATTTTCCATAATTTAATTTCCCAATGACAGTCCCATGAACTTTATTGTCTTGTTGACTGGCCAAAGACACACTATTTTGTCTCTAGATAAAGAATTATTTAAGGGATGCTGGACACAACTAACATGAAATTGGGAAAGACAGTGACTTGTTTTTAACCACAAAAGGCATAATAATACTCAGTTGAGCCAAACTTTTGGAAGAAAATAAGTTTGTTTCCAATATTCTGATATGTTATATTGGCCGTGTCAAAATGAGGTTACATTGTCCCTAGGACAACCCTGAGATTCCTAAGTGGCACTGTTCCAAACCTCACTGCTTTCCTAACTATGAAGTCTCACATGTCACCTCAGAGAGAGGTTACAGTGCTGTCTTCCACTGACAAAAGACACATTAAGGGCTGTAGCCCTGTGCTTGGCTGCAGACCTTATTTTAGCATCCAACACCCGATTTTCAAAGGTTACCTTTCCCAAATTAAAGGAAGAGTGAGACAGATAATATGAGGGCTCCCCTGTGCTGACTCCAGTTTGCTTACATAAGCAATAAGAACTATCCCTCCAGGTGATAAATGGGTCAAACTCACAGAATATTGAAAATGTGGAAAGGAGGCTGGGAGAGGTTTTTCCTTATTTCTATTTTCAGAATGTGTTATAACTGGGATATCCACAAGACATTAGAGAAAGAAATAAAGCCAAGAAGTATTGTAAAAAAAATGCTAATATAATAAACTGAGGAACACCTCCATGATTCATTTTTCCACTACTAATACTAAGTTGTTATGGTCTTCTTTTCTTTTTGTACTTTTTCTATTGTTTTTAACCACTTCTCTCCCCCTATTTGTCTTAACCTATCTCCTCTTAAATATCAAATTCTCATTATTGTTACTGTGGTTATGTAATCAAATGTTATCTGAACCTAAATCCTCTGATTAAGGTAATGAATGTTAGATTCAAGGACAATGACCCAGTGGACATCTGTCTTACATGGGCTTTCACTACTTGCCCAGGATGCATGGAGAATTTACTAGTATTTACCAGGCCTTTATGTTATCAGGGACCATATAAAATCATCCCCTATACTATTATCATTCCAGAGTCAGGAATCCTCACTAAATGCATATTTTCACTCTATTTCCTATCCTTTTCTTTTTTGGCTGATAAAGACTAAAGTCCTGGGTATCAAGCCAAGGTGACCACAGAGGAGTGTAAAAGAATACAATGAACATGAGAATGTGGGAAAAGAGGAGAAGTGTCTTTGTATGCTAGCTTTAGATAAATGAGAGATTCATATTTAAACTTCTTGCCTCTTAAGTTTTCATCTGCCTTGGCTTTTCAGTAATAGCCATCAATATCATCTATTAGAATCCTTCTTCAGAATCCTAAATTGTTATTAGTTCTCATAATAAAAGTCTGACATAAGACTTTGTTTTTCTAAAAACAATACATGCAACCAGAAAACAGGTACCCCAAAGTCTACATTCTTCACTCTTTAGAGACGATTAATAATCCATCATTATGATGTTCCATCATCAATCTCACCTTTCATTTTCTAAACAGAGACTCTTAAAGATTCTGGATGAGCACGCTGACCGAGACTCCAGAACCAGCTAGTGCTGACTCCATCATAATGGCTATTCTTGGCAGGTTATCTATTTTTCTTTTTTCTCCCTTGGTTGCTTTGTTGATATATATATATATATATATATATATATATATATATATATATATATATATAAAACAACTTGTACTGTTAACTTCAGTAGCAAGATCAGTGTCAGAGACTGAAGCAGATTTTGGTGGCTTGGCCTATATGCTAACACGGATGTGTTTTTTTGTCATTTTTTCAGCAGCATATTAAAACATGGAAGGAATCCATTGAGGCCAACTGATCCATCCCTCTTCCCTTGCTGTTAAAGAACTATGTTTTACATTTAAGGCAACTGAGACCCAAAGAGGGTTAAAAAAACTTGAACATCCTTTAGTTAATCTTAAAAGGCAACAGGTAATCTATACCTCCATGCACACAGTAATATATGGTGGTCTTTGTGCCCATGATGGTAAAATAAAAAAGGCCTATTTTATGCTTTCTATAGTCTGAAATATTGAAAAACATCTTTGATCTGCATAGACAATACAAAATATTATATTACAATGAGCAAGTCTGCCAGCCATTGTGACCAGGAATAAATTGTACTAACTTCTCTAAATCTCAAACTTCTTTTTTCATAAATTGAAAAAAATTAAGACTATTTTCATGTAGCTTTTAAGGATTGTGAGTTAACATATAGAAAGCTCCTAAACAGGATCTAGCATATGCTAGGCATTCAATAATAGAGTAACTATTATTGTCCATCAGATCCTGTTGATTTAGTTATTTAAATAATCTCCTTAAAGAATTCATAGGAGGCGTATTTAGGGAAAATGCAATAAAATACTACTTTAAGTGACTTGTAGAAAACAAAAAATATTAACTGAAGGAACTGTAAAGGCTAGGTGTACAAAGGAATTTCATGAAGAGGTATTACAAATATGACAATAGCAATGAACTTGAGCAAGAATAAAAGAAGATTCTTATGAAAGCCTGAGTTCCCAGGTTGGTGATTAAATGAAAACCCTGCTCTCCCACTAATGTCCTTGGCCATTATTAGGCTTAGCATAAAGTAACCCATTAGGTAGAAGTGCAGTTTTTCTGACATTAGCTGGAGGCAATCTACCCAAACCATCTGATTTTCAGTGAACATGCAGGAATGGGCAGAGTTCAGAAGTCCGATATATATTACGTAGTAGGGACAGAATACATGTGCACCTTGCATGAACATGTACATGTGTTTCAGAGTATGGCTTGTGGATAGCAACAATGACAAGAGCAGCCAAATCTCTGGTATGCTGTTCACTTCTATTTAAAACCATTCTAAATATCCAAGTATCATTGTCCAAAACATGTGAAAATTTATCCATTTATTTCAATTCCTAAAGAATAAATAAATCCCATCCAATGATGAAAATTTTAAATTTCTTAGATAATAAGACTCCCTTTATTTGTGAATTTTGAGTATTTTTACTTCATGTTAAATCCAGAACAGAATTATGACAACAATAATTAGCCAGTAAGTTTGCAACATTGCTTCTTGGCACAGATACCATTAACATTATAGATCAGCAAACCATTTCTTCCAAGAATGAAGATTCAGATTGGTTTTTATTTGTTGGAACTCATTTACCACTCTCCTTGCTAGGAGTCCTAAATTGAGAGTGGTGGACTGGTGAGCTCTGAAGATGTGCATTGTCATCATTCAGAGTTCCAGTGACCTTTTCTCCCTATCAGCTCTCCTGCATATAGAACAATTCATACTCTTGCTAAGGCTAGAAAAGTGAAGCATCAGAGATATTGCTTTCCAATAAAGTAATAATGCTCCATTAGCTGTTTTGCTGTTACACGGTTTACCACAGACGACTCCTCTTTAAGCTGCCTTCCCGTATGTGGCCCAGTGATAAATTTTATCAGTGGTCAGCGGGACAGGGTTGCAGGCTGGCCTGTAGCACAGTGGCTTTTTATCTAGCTTAGTTCTCCCCTCTCCTGCCCCCCCCCACCCAAAGCAGCATTTTCTTGGCATAATTTATGTTGTGGCATTGCTGTCAGTAGATGTGGTGTCAGCAATTTGTGTTCCTAGTGGAAGTTTACATGGAAATGAGATACTTAGCCACAGAATAAAATTAAGGGTGGGATAAACCAATAAAAATGGTACTGTGCCTGCTTGTACCTTAAAAGTTTTTTAAAAGAGGATTGTCTCTTGCTGGGAAGGTTTGTATTGCTCGTCTCAGACCCTGATACTAATAGTATGTATAGACTACACCCTTTCACAGTTAAAGCTAAAACCATGTCACATTCACATAAGAAGTTCTTGCATTCCAGAGGCATTATAATACCATGCCAGCATAAGATAATTTGAAGTTACAATGATATTTAAAGTTTTAGAGCCCAAAATGTTTAATCAAAGTTTTTGGTGTTTATACCTTGGAAAAAATCAGTACATATGATGTATAATTTTGTAAAGTTAAAAAATTCAGCCCAGTGTACATTTTAATGGAAAAATCATTTAACTGAATAAATATTCTTTGTCCCCATATGGTTTACCATAAAAAGATTTTCAATTATCTCATTGCAAAATATTGAGAGAATTTTGATATAGCTGCATACTGCATTAGAAATGGAATAAAGGCATCATTTAGACTTCTGAGCCAAAGGCTGTTAAGAGAGTCAAAGCTCTAGAGTTATTTGGACTCTCAACTTCTCCTGTCTCCCTCTTAAAAAGGACTGTTGCAAGATTGTATCCTCATTCATTCTGAGGAATAATAGACTGGAAGAAGACACAAGTAGGGTTTTTCCATCATTGGTAATCTCTCCCTTCCCACTCCATTCTTTTCCTCACAGAGGACATGGTGCCCAAGAAGAGAAGCTGCACACACACATTATGAATCTTCTAAACAGAGTTTCAGTTCATTATCAATGGCAGGTTCCTGCCACTACATTAACAAGAAACAAATTTTTATTACTTACATT
Organism: Urocitellus parryii; assembly: GCF_045843805.1. NCBI lineage: Eukaryota > Metazoa > Chordata > Mammalia > Rodentia > Sciuridae > Urocitellus > Urocitellus parryii. The sequence goes on along the minus strand of NC_135531.1, from coordinate 71,648,002 downwards.
TTTATATGTTTTTAAAAGTATTTGTTCAAAGGCTTAATGGTATTTCTCCCTGAACTAAAATTTCCTAGTTGATCCATTTATCATTTGGACTATATCCTCGAGTATTTAGTAATACATTATTCTGACATGAATGGGAAATGATGGTTATTTTATACACAAAGATGTTCAGAAAGCAGATTGACTTCCATGAATGATTCCCTGGTTTCTGAAACTGTTTTCCTTAAGTCAAACTGGAAAAAAAGCTTTGAATTCATTAGTTCAGACTTTTCACCCTTTTGAAATAATTTAAGGACCTGTCCTTAGTAATTTTGATTAAAGATGAATGCTTTGAAATTCAGTCAGTATATCCCATGTGTATCTATCAGAGTCCTGCTAGAATTCTGAATAGACAGCAAGGCAGTATACATAGTTTACACATACCAAAAAGCCAATATATGTATTCAGCTTTGTAAATATGCCTTTAAAAATACCTCGCCATATTTAGCCACTCCTAAATATGTATTTACACAAGTCTACACACTGTAAGTGTTTACTTGGGAGACAGGAAAGGTCTCTCTGGTAAATAATATGGGTTTTATAGCCTTTCATGAAGGAATTTTTTGTTTGCTATGTAAAAAAATCAGCTCCTCTCAGTTATAATTTAATAAAAATTTTCTTTCCCTGTAAATTTACTGCATAGCACTTGAGGTAAAGCCCTGAAAAGTTAAAAAAAAAAATACAACACTGGTGTTAGCTTTGGGTACAGAGTAGCTTTGATTCATTTTGCTAAAGACTTTGGAGAGCAGAAAACATGGATATGATTTCTGAAGACCAAACAAATAAAAACAACCTGTCAGACACATTTTAGAGCTAAGGCTATCAAGTAATTATCTATTTGTTCAGTTTGGGTTGTTTTTTTTTTTTTTCAAAATCAGAATCTCTTGGAAGATCGAAATATATTACTTTGTTCTAAATTTTATAAGATTTTGCTTTAATTTTATACTTTATATTATATGAATGGATATAGATTAAACATTCTCAACTGACAAGCAAAATGTTTAAATTCAAAATATGAACAAATTCTTACAGAACAGCATCATTTTCCAGCACAACAGACAAAGAAAATTTTAGAGCGTACCCCAACTTGCAAACAAGGCCTTGAGCAACATAGTTAAACTTTCTTGTATTTTTGAATTTGTAAATTCGATTGTAACCTAATACTAGAACTAATGAATGATGAATCCATACTCAGAAATCAAATACTTAATATTAATAAAGAAAAAGATATCTTTTTTAAAAAACATGGTTATACTTTTATTTTTTGAAGTTGAAAGATACAAAGTAAAATAGAATGTGCTTGGAATTAAAGAGATGTTCCACTATTGGTCGTTCTCACAATTCGTCTGCTGTTGCCCTCCCCACTCTTCTCTTCTCTTAGAATCTTAGATATTAAAAAGCACAAATGCCTCTTTACTTGCCTGAGCCACTTCAGGGATCCAGAAAATGGATATGGCTTAATTTGGAGCCCTTTAAAAGTCTTCCAAGAGGAGGTTCTCTGAAAGGATCACTCTTATAATTAGTTTACTTCTTTCTAAAAGACAAAGGTATAGGATTTTCAGCAGTCTGCATGTGTGGAAACACTGAAGATTTCCCTGTTGCCAGTGGACTCAGAGACCTATAAGAGAACAGCAAAAAAAGAGAGGCCTCATACCTGAATTCTGAAGACTTTTAATAAATTAAAGTCTCTTCACTCTCTTTGTTCCATGTCTTCCAAGAATTTTCTCTTTCAGGATTTTTCTATGCATGGGTACTTGTGCACAGAATTGATGAGTTTGATTTATTTTGAGAAGGCAGGAAATATGGACATTTTGGGGGGAAAAGCAGATGAGGAGACATTGCAGGTATTTTCCAGGATAATACCTGGAAAATAATATATTTTTATCCTGGAAAATTATTCTTTATTTTTCAATAACCCCAATTATTTTACATTTATATAAAAAAACCTGGAATTTGTCAATTTAAACAGGTGATTATATGCCTTTCTATCTGTTCTCTTAAAAAATCTTGGAAGAGATTGTGTGTGTATGTGTGTGTGTGTGTATGTGTGTGTGTGTGAAATATATAAAAGGTTTAGGATTGTTTATATATCAAATTCTAAATATTTTTCTTCTGTTTATTCTTATAGTGTTGAAAGATACATCCTGTTACAAAGGATTAAAATTTTTTTAAATGTAAAATATGACTTATTTTATTGTAAGTGTTTTAGAAATATAAATACAATGATATGCTTCATGAATAGTAAACTTTTTCAACTGGGTCACTAATTCAAATCTGATCCAGAGATAACTGAATACCCTACAATTGTCAATTATATGTATCTAAAATGAATGCAACAACTGAACACCTGATTATAATTTCATTAAAATTTTATAACTACTCTACTAATTGAAGTGGAGCATAATTTACTCTTTGTGTACTCAATTTATATTTTTAAAAATTAGCTTGTATCATCTTACATTTTCACAAAAAGAATAGTAAATTCATTGGCATTGCAATAAAACCCACGAATGTGTTCCAAAGGGTATACATAATATATTTCTCACCCTCTGAATTATGAACATGGAAGAAACAACTCATTGAGCTCCATCCTAGATTCCCATATACCTATATGCATGGTGAGTTAGAAGGTTGTTGCCTATGTACAACAAATTCATCCTGGTCATGGTGAATTATATACTTCAAGAAATGATATATGAGTAAGATCACTTATCCTACATTGAAATCAGAATACTGGAAGAAAAACTGCCTCTGTCTCTCAATATGTCTCTGACCTCTAGGGGAATATAATGATTTCTATTCATTCACTTCTCACCAACCACTCCATACATCTTATTCCCCACTAAAACTTAGGTACAAGTACATAGGGCCAACTTAATTTAATAAAAATTTTCTTTCCCTGTAATGTAACAAGAATCTGCTCTGCTAAAAATTGCCCCTCTGCCTCTTTGTCCATTTCCTGGGAACAGATAGGTCTACTTTGACTTTCTTCCCTGAGGATGTTTTTCTGAAGCTGTTCTAGATTTTGGCTAGCTTCTGATATCCACCTTTGTTGAGATGAAGGAATGGCAAGAGGAAGAATTAAGTCATGAAACTTTAAAGTGGGTGCAGAATGCAACTTTAGTTAAACATTGTCTGCAATTCTTAGGTGATGCTCCCACTCTAGTCTGCATTGGTTAAATCAATCCTGGATATATGGTACTTAGATCCCAATCCTACCTGAGAAGAGTAAATGGCATTCAGGGATGATAATACAGCATATGAGCATACAGTGCAATTGAAAACACTGAGACTGGTTAGAAAAATAAATAGAGGAAATTCATAAACACTTTCACTTACCTGAAAGACCTTCATGCAGAGGGTGAATCAGCCTCATTCTACAAGGAAGTACCATGGGATGCCATCTGGTTGAATATGAAGAACTTTCTAGGAATTTAGCTGCACTGAGAAGAAATGCACTGTCCCAAACCAACACAAGAAGCATCAGGCATAGGTTGATGCCTTGGGTGTTGAGCTAAAGGACCTTCAGGCCCTTTTCAATGCTGAAATGGTATGACTCTACAAAACTGACCCAGTGGAGAAGTTTTACCTATGTTTATGGGAGGTTTCATAGTAGAAATAGATCCACCCCCACTAAGCATAATCTCACATTGATCTTCTTTAAGTTCAGAATTTCTTCAAGGAAGATACATACCTTGAAATATATGCAATAATAATGGTTTGAAGTCAAAGAGCCCAAGTTTAGAATCTTAGCTCTTACATTTCATTAGCTGTGCAAATTTGAAGAAGATAATGAGCCCAAGAACACTCAGTAATAAAATGGAGGATTATTAGTTCCATCTCATACAGTAGATGTGAGCATATGAAATCATCTTTATATTCCTGGTGTACACACTAGGTGACTATTGTTGCAGGAACATAAGGACATGGAACATAGATACTGTGACCTACAACTCTCACTACCAGACCTCATGAGGAGGATGACCACATTTTGGTAAATTCTAAATGTCATGAGTTCTTATGATGTATGTCAATTATCTGCTTCTAGGGCTCCCTTTTCCATCCAAGAACATGCACATTTCTATTTTTTTTTTGAAAAATAAAAAGGTTTCTCTATGGAATTTATGTAATAAATATATAAAGTCTGCAAATAAAATTAAAATCATAGCAATGGACATAATCAAAATTCATATGAGACAAAACAGGGGGAAGGCAAGGAAAATTATTCTTTATGAGTAGCAGAAATTCTCACCATGGTCATGCTTATGAAGATCATGCCACTAATGTAGTCCATCCAATTATTATTTTTATCTTTTTAAAATCAAAATGCCAAAATATGGAAACGTTGGTCACAATGATAATGAATGTTGATTATCTGATTTCTTTGTTAAAGAGATACTTCTCACTTCACTTTGGACATTCAGTTCTTAAATTCCCAAATTAAAATGCTGATTTTTCAAACAGGAGGATTATTATTTTTACATGTAAATGGTTGATAGGGTTGAATCAATTCAATGACTGAGTTTGTTAACCAGTTATTCTGTATAGTATAACCCTTTTAGTGATTGTTATATATAATTCTCTTTGTAATTAATATCCTCTCAAGTACTAAGTCTGTACTTAACATGGCTAGTCCATAATAAATTGGAATCAAAGATCCTTGATCTGGTTGGTCTTCATCATATTTCTGGGGCATTTCTGCCATGAATTTAGAATTTTGCCAACCTTTTTTAAAGACACTACCAACAGCTGGTAGTTCTTATCAGTTTGAACAGGAACATGTAATGAGCACTAAACTAATTGTACCCATTTAAATTCTGTACACTCAAGAGGACATGACTAGATTTAATGCAAACATTTACTCCTAACTTAGACTTATAACCTTAAATACACCACTGAGTTAAGAAAGCTTTTCTATTTGGCCGAATTCCTGTAGAAAAGCTGGTTACAAAACATGACTTCATGCAGCATTAAAAAATGTTTGGCTTTCAACTTGTGAGTTGGGGATGCATGTTCCAGGAATGCAATTCTCTTGCTCTAGCATAAGTGCACGTGGACACAAGAGGGGGGCAAATTGTCCAAAAGATTTGGGACAGACTCTGGCTTCCTGCCATACCTTTATGTGGCAGCAATTTCCCTGCACAAATGGCAGAGGGCCTCACCTTGACACTCAGTGTCTGGCCTTGCCTCCCACATACAAACCAACAATCAAGAATGACCCAGTGGGTATTAAAAAGAAAGCTGGACCTAACCACATAGCAATTCTGAAGCATAAGCAGTGGCCACTGTAATGCTGCTGGTAGGAGTTTGGTAGCATCCAATTTAAAGTGGGCAAAATGAAATTCCTTTGTCAGGAGTCCTGGTGGAGCATTAGCAATTGAGTACATCTTCTCCCCTTGGTGGGTACTGCCATGGAACAGCATGAAAGCCATGTTTTGGCAGCAAGGTGCTACATGGTGCTACATTTTTCTAAAATGAAACAAGATGGATGATTTGGCCTGATACTAACAGGTTACCTGATATGTAAAATCACTTCTAAAAATAAAAACAAAAGATTTGAAGAAAGCTGTGATTCTTTCAAAAGGATAAGTATGGTTAGATAACAAGGTTTTTGCTTGTCAAGAGTGGTGTTAAAACAGACGAGAAGTGTAAGTAGAAGAGACTAAAATACAAAACCAAGCACCTAAAATATTTCAGTTTGTTCATAATTCAAAGACTGATGGATAGGGACAAAATCCCAGAATAATTCAGAGAGACTGTGTTTGTGATGAGTGAAAAGGTTGTTTTATCTGTTAAGTTATTACAGAATTCAATAAATACCAGCACAAAACTAGGAACTAAGCTAGGCACTGTACAAGCACAAATATAATAGACCTGCCTTCACAAAAATCTATTCACAGAGATTGGGTATAAATCCTCTGGACATCAGAGAGAAAGTGTTAAAAATGAAAGAAATTTGACTAAAGGCACTTTAAAAATATTGCAGAAAAATATATTTTAATTTTTTTCAAATTTCTCAGTGTAGCTTTGGGTCTTCCCTGTCTCTTCTCCGACCCACCTCCATCCCATCAGATTTCCTCACTGGTCAGAAACATTGCCTCACTTTCCTACAAAGGCAGGGTCTTTGTTACCTCTATGTTCCCAAACTAATTTTCAAACTATTTACCTAAAAATATGAGCATAGTCCTAGAAGGGGTTCAAGATCAAGGTAACACAAACCTAATGTTTCTTCTCTAAGTTGTATGTTAGAGTTTCTTTCACTAAGAAATTGTGATACCTCAAAGAACCCAAATGAGTACAAAGGATCCCTTTGTTGATGGCCACAACTAAGCTCATGGAGCACAGATTCTGGGAACAGATTGAAGAACAGGGCCAAGCTTCTGTTCTCCAAGCTCCTGGTACAATGCGATCAAGCCATTTTATTACTTGTTATCTAATTTAATCTCAAAGTGTATTTGATTTGAAAAACTCAATGCTTATTAGATTAGAACCCTGGAGTTGCTTGAGACAACACAGGATGAGGATATAGAATGTGTATGCTCCACACAGGCTAACAAAAATGGAGTAAAAACCTGTGTAAAACTTTTTCTTAAGATGCCCAAGATTTTAAAAGGAAAATGAAGAACCTGTCAATGGGGCTGAAATTGAGCCACTCAACCAGGTTCAATGTTTATAAATGAGGAAGAGCCAAACCAATAATAATATTGTGGCATTGATTCTTCATGGTCTCAGTCACACCCACCTCATCACTTAATATTTTTTTCTCCTAATATGTGTTCAATTCCTTCTTGATGGTTTGGCTCAGAGCTTAGAAAATGGAGCCAAACCATATCCCTTTGGTTGGACTCAAGCTTGGCTGGACTTTCAGTGACTTCCACATATTAAGAGCCATCCTCACAGAAGGCTTCATATAATAATAAAGCTACTTACCTAACAAGGAAGAAGAATCATATTTCTCCACTGGTTCTATTAACCAGTCTCTGTGCTTAGGGCTGTATGCACAGTATGTCACTCAGTCTTCACAATAGCACTCCAAAGTACCTAGCATTAGTTCCATTTTACAAATAAGGGAATTGAGGCAGGAAAGTTAGAATTTCTCTGCAGTCACAGAACCAGTCAATAGTGGCCCTTGATTCTGTCAACTATGCTCAAATTGCTGAAGGTTCGCAGGATGTTCTGCCATATCTTGAGGCCTGGCAAGTTAAGATTACCACTTTCATAAATTCAGAAACCTTCACATCATTGCAATATGCAAAGACCAGCCAGCATGTGCCTAAACAATTGATCGCTCACTATCTTCTGAGGCCGCCCAAGGAACTGAAGTTTCACAAACATGCAACCAGTAACTAACCCCTCCCCCTCTGCCACCACCACCTCCTGCAGCAGCAAGAAAAAAATTAGGTGTTGTGCACCTACACTGAAGATTGCTTTTTGATGTATAAGTGTTTGTTTCTTTTTTAATGTAATTAATGTAGTCTGATGTCCCTGTATGTAGTATTTGTGGAGAGGTTACACAAAGTGTAACCTACCTCAGTTCAAACCCAAAATAACCTTGGTCCTCTCATCCCTGAACTTCAAAGTCAGCTCCATTCTCCCTGCTGCCTCTACTGTGGTGACTACAGTGGTCACAGGCCAGGCAGCCTGGGTGGTCCCCCACAACCAAGCATTCTCTGAGCCAGGGAGCAACCACATGCCCTCTTGTGGGGTGGGGCAGTGAGGAGAGAAGAAAAGATAGAGCTGATAAATACACCCTGGCTTCCCCAACTCCCCCTTGGGGAAATTCAACTATATACAAGCTGACTGTGCTTACCCAAGCCAAAGGGTTTAACAGTGCAGCATTGTCCAGCATAGCCTAGGGTTTTTCCTTCCTTACTACAGTGCAGCAACATGGGAGGCCATCTGGCATCTCATGGGTGGTGAGAAGATCATGAAAACTGGAAGAAAAGGGACCCAAATGCAAAGAGACTCTGCCCTTCACAAACCAACATTTCTAGCCTTATATGTCCACCATTATTCCTCATTTTATATTTCTCTGAATAGTGGACTCTAGGACTTGTGTGTTTTCTGAAAATGGGGAAAATATGACACATTTCTCCCAAATCTCTTCAGCTCCAGCCTGTTGTAAAGCATTGATTTGTAGCAAGCAAATTACATTCTTTAAGAGAATTCAACTGGAATCAGCTTTAGCATCTTCTAGATGACAGGCAGGAGATCTCAATGAACACTTACCCTCATCCTGGGTACATTGCTCCACTGAACACACACACAGACAAAAGATGTTTAAACTCAGGGTAACTTTTCACTTGAATCAGAAAGGATGTAATAACTTCATTCCAGTTATGCACTAGAATTTTTTCCTTCTCCACTTCTACTAAACTTTAATCTGGGGAATATTACCCAGAAAGGCCTGGTAGGAACAGAACCACCAGCCTATGAAATTTTGAGGGAAGTTTCTTTTCTTTATGAATCCTAAAAAATAAAATAGCCTTGTATCTGGAAGATTGAAAAATATTTCTAAGCCTTTCCAAAATGGCCTGTAGATATTCTAAGGCCATGGACTGGAGATAGGGGAAGAACTGACCTTTTTTTTTTTTTTTTTTTTTTTTTGAGACTAGAAAATACATTTGCATCTCTGTTTAACAGATACAAGGAGCAGATCCCATGGTCCCGCGTTACACATCTATTTTTCTTCTTTTGGTTTCTTTTGTTGTGAGATCCAAGCTGCTTTGTGCCCTTCCACCTTTACAACTGTTGAACCTCTTCTACAGTTCTGTAAAATGCAAACAGGCCATTTCCAGATTACCAGCCAGCAATGCCACTTCTGTGCTGACGCTGATGATGAACATGAAGGAGAAAGGTATTCTCTCATCCACATCTGGAAACACCTCCCTTCTTTCAAATAAAGCACATGTCATTCAAATCTAGCCAAAGCTTATTTGGCTTTATGCTCTATATAGTTTATATGGTTACACAATTTTTCCCCTAAATCTATAGATTGGTTTTTTCTCCCTGACATTTTTTCTTTTTAAAATTTTGGTATATAAGAAAATAACCTTCTGAATAGAAACTGTATTAGCCTTAGCTATGAGTCCCAGGTGTATTCTAATTAGCTTTAAACCATATATATATATATATATATATATATATATATATATATATATATACACACACTCTTCAAGTTGAAGACAGCTAAAGCAACTAGCAGCCACAGTTTGGGCTAATTAACTCTTCTGGTAATATCTAGTGACTGGAAATTGTGGTCTCAAAAATGCTATGATGATATAGCTACCCAGAATCTTATCTGCTCTTTTATCTTCTTAAAAATTAATCATCTTTGTAATGATTAACAATCTGAAATTATTTTTAGCTCTAGCTCTTATTTATTCTTTTCCTCTTCATTTATGTATACTTAACTATCTTCCAGCAAAACCTTCCAATCTTTGCTTAAAATTCTTTAAAAAAAAAATTCCATCACTCTTCTCCTCAAACATGGGCAAACATACACCAAATGGGGCAAGTGAAAGGAATAACGTGTCCTCTTCATCTTGAATTTGGCATTCCCAGAAGCTAAGGCAAACTAAGGCAGAGCAAAGAAAGGGGGAAATCTTGCCAAACTCCACTGGCTTAGAAAAGCCTGGGAATCTTAAGCTGCCCTCTCCCATCTTCCTCACCTCCTCAAGGGAATGTTGTATCTGCTCAAAGCAGATTTTTATCTCTTTGCAGCTGATTTGCAGTATAAGGAAAGCCACACCTAAAGTTTTAGGACCAGCATTTGTCTGGTTCCAGAAAAGACCAACTGTAGAAGACTTGATCATGCACAACTGTCCAACCTTCAGAGATAAGCTTGAGACAGACAGCAAGTGGTCCTGGAAATATTATAAGAAAAATGCACTCAATCTTACTTACCTTCATTCCTACCACCCTGTAGGAGAAGGTTCCTTTTTAAGACAACCTATATTTTGCCCAACTTACACTTTACATGACACAAGAAGGGTATTCAGATGACATACACAAGAAATCAAGGTCTCTGATATTATATTGAGGAAAGAGAATATTGGCACAGAAATTCAGAGGACTAAACTCTAATCCCCTCTCTGCCATTTGTGACTTTGGAGAAAACAGTTTCTTCACAGAAACTTAAGCCAGAGTATTTCTAAGGCCCCTTCTATCTATAAAGGTTCTATGAGGGGATGTTTCTCCCAATTACCTCTTTGAAGACCAATTGATAACTTCTGTGCAGATACAAAAGAAAGGAATCAGGCTCAAGGAAATGAGATTTATACTTCATAGGACTTAAGTAGAATATTCAAAGACACATGTTTACCATGCTTTTCTGAAATCACAAGAGTCCTTGCAGGGCCAATGTTGGTTATAATACCTACAAGCAATAATGTCATTTTTTTTTTCAAATGTATCAGTTCCTAGTCAGAAGGTTAGGTTGAGATTCTCTAGTGCAGCAATAAAGCAACTCTAAAAGTTGAACTAAAATGAATATATATGACTACAACAATAGAAACACCAAATGAACATTTTAATCCTTATTTTGTGCCAGACACTGAGCTAGGGATTTCTGCATGTGTTATCTCAGCTTAGCATTATACACACGCTCTGTCCTCTCATTCTGTTCTCCAATTATCCCCCCAAGCTGGCCTGCCATCTGCCCACCTCCTGCACAGAGATGTTGTATGAGGCAGGACCTTTATGCACAGGCACAGCCAGACCCCATCTACCCGAAGAATGCCCATACCTTTCTCTCAACTCACAGGGTCCTTCCTGGTCAGAAGGAAAGAGCTCCATATTTGACACAAGGAAAGAGGTCTCAGTGTTTATCTGCCTTTTCCCAGCTGCTTCCTTCAAGTCTCCAGGAGTATTTTGTCTACATAAGGAGGGATACTCCAGTGTCTCGATCAATATCTGCAAAAGCTTTTAAACTATAATAACTATGGTCTTCAGCACTCAATGTATTTTGACAAGAGCACCTCTATGCCAAGTGAAGTAGGTATACTCTCAGGTAAGGATTTTTAGACTCATTCCTTGGCTCCAAAGTACTTTCAGTAGAAAAGCCCATAATCATTAAGCCAAATGCAAAGGAAAAGGCATCCCAATGATACAGTTTTAATTCCCTATAAGTCTAACCAGTACGAACTTCATCACTACATTGTAGTGCTGCTAACTAATGAGTTGAATCTTGGCAGACCATTAATCTTAATTTTGTAAACATTGATTTTTTTTCCCCTGGATTTTGAATGGAACTAAAATTAGCTTTTTTTTTTTAATGTAACCTCTGTTTAAACTTCCTGCTACAGGGTATTTTATGACAATAAACAGCTCTATCCTTGACCAAGGTCTAAAAAGAAGTCAGAAGAGTTCTGGGAATAAAGGTCCCACCTCTCATCTTGTTTCACACGCTTCCCTTCTCCCTTCTGGGACATGGAGTGGCCATTGACTTCTAAGGAAATTCACTTGAGACTCAATTAAAACTACTGGGCACAGAGAAGAGGAAGCACATCCTTACCTTTTCCTCTCCAGTAAGGTCTGTTTCCAGGACCATAAGGACTTTTGTGGGCTATGGTTACAAGACAAAACCAGGAGGCCCAACCCAGGACTCACCCATTTGATAACTGCTGAATGCCTTCTAGTTTCCCTTGAATGTACAAAAGGCCTAGAGATCAAAACTGGAAATCTGGAAGGATCTCTCCACCAAAAGGAGTATTTGTGGCTCCCAATCTTCCCTCAACTCTCTCTGGGTTCTCAGCCATTGCTGTCGAGCAAACACAGTTTAGGGAGCACCAATTTTATTAGCATAGAATGGGGACTTTCGATTGTGCTCTGCTAAGTCAACCAAGAAGGTCAAACAGGCTATATATTCCATCCCTTCTTCCTATTTTCCTCTCTTTTCCATACTCCAGAAGATTTCAAGACCTTTCCTCTTATTTTCCTCCAATCTACCATGTTGTAGCCTCTAAGATATTTCCTCCCATTCTCTACTCTACCTTTATTCATTCTCATTATTTCATATCTATACTGATAAAACACCAGGGCAGGCTCGGAGCATTCTTAGCTCACTTAGGCCAGACCAATTGCATTTCTTCTGTAGCATCATAGTGAATTTATCACTTTTCCCAATGTTTTCCTGTTACTCACTGAAATTTTAAAAGTAGTAACCAAAGGGGAAGAATCCTAAACATTCTAAAAGCCTCTCACAGTCTACTGTATTTGTGATGCTTCAGAGAAAGTATCTGATAGCCAGACAGCAGACAGCCTGGTAGAAATCCCAGGTCTGTTCCATACTGCTCATGTGTCCCAGGACACATTACCTAACTCTCTGTTCTCATTTTTTTTTCTCATGCATAAGTTAAAGATATAATAGTCTCTACCTCACAGGAAAGTTGTAGTGAAGATTAAGAGAGATACTATATGTAAATCTTAACCATGGGGCCCAGCACATTTTAATAAATGTTAGCTATGAAACAAAAACATTCAGAATTGTTTCAACTAAAATCATATCTTCTACCCCAGTTGAATTTTGAGCGTCGTCACCCTGTTGCTACACCATTCCATTTTCAAATATATTTAATTCTAGAATCTGAGGAACATGGAGTGTGGTGTGTGTGTGTGTGTGTGTGTGTGTGTGTGTGTGTTTAATCTCTCCTTTATCCACTTGTTTCTATGGGTGAAATCAAGTAATAAATGTCAACTCTTGATAAGGTATTATCAGTCAACACTATGAAAAATAGAAATAAGTAGGAATTCAGTCCCTGCCTCCAAAATCTACCTGAAAAAGAGGATATACATTCAACAAGAAAATTATAGCCATATGAGAATCGGTTCATAAGCTTGTATTTCTCACTGATTAAGTGGGTGGTACAGACAATTCCTTGATAGTTGAGATAACACCTCCCTAACAAGGTGTAGGTCGGGTTCAGAGAGCAAGGAGAGTTAAAGCTGGACCTTGACATGGGCCTATCAGATAAAGGATTCAGGATAACCATAACCAGGAGGGAAATTTCAGAAAGAGTGACCCAGGGGCTGGACAGAACAAAGCGTATTTAGTAGATAATTAAGTTCAGAATGTGCTTGAACAAAGCAGGAAGATATTGTACAGGAAGATATTCAGTGAAAAACAGTGGGATCATCATGTTGAGTTCACTGGCTATGGGCTTTGGCTTTGAATTTCCTTTGATTCAGGTGTTACAAGGGAATTTCGTCTGAAAAACAATTTCCTGGAAATTGATAATGATTCACTAAAAATTGTGTTGAGGCTACTGAAACTACTGGTTATTAGGGTGGAAAAGACATGATTATTAATGTTTGCCATTTAGGAGGAAGAGGTGGCCTACACATTTTATATCTGCAATACAGGCAACGTAAACAACGAAAGTCAGGAGGGCAATTTTGCTAAAGAGTGACATGATAAAGGAGATATTGTAAAAAGATTATTTGGCACCAGATCACAGAATGAGCTATTGAAAGAGGAGAAGGGGCAAGAAAACCACTTTGGAGGGTAGCAACCAAGCGAACATGAAAGAAAGAATGAATGTAAAAGATTTTACGAATAAATCAATATACTTAGCTTGACTTCTAAAGGGTCTTCAAACTGAGTTACAGCATTTTGATTCTTGAGAAGAGTGCTATATTGGACAGCTCTTGCATTAGCAAAGATTAGTTTATTTAATTCTTCTATCACCTAGCAGAGGGCAAGGTTAGAAACATCTGAAATAGAGTACAAGTAAGCTCTGCTAGATGACAGGTAAGGGACAATTTGAATGCAGTACATGCCTCACCTCAGTGGATATTGGTTAAAATGGTACAAGATTCACCTGGGAAAAATGGGCCAACTAGAGACAAAGTGACCTTGAGCAAAGATGGTAGAAGAGACTGAACATACAACTTGCTTTTTTCATGATTTGACCAACTGCTCTGGTCTGAGTTATTTTACTCACTGATACCTTTCCATCTTGTGATAAGGTCACCATGTGTACAAGGACCACCATTGCAATGATACCAGGGTTGGCAAAGACACGAGGTTGAAGCCAGTTCTACTTTCAAAGACAAGTAACTCAAAAGGCCCTGGGAATATAAGGAAAAGGGGAAAGAAAACTATAACATCACTATAATTTTTACTCATTAACTGATTTATCAAGAGATCATAAGGTATAAAGTTCTGAACCAAAAAAGCATTTCAAAAGTATAAGAATTATGTATATCTTCCCAAAACATACACTACACCTGGGAGAAAAGATATATCTTTATCCAAATTAAGGAATACAGGAAGAAAGGCACAAGCCATGTTCCACTAATGTGGCTGCCTTGTGTCTAATGGTCTTAGTGTGCTGCTTTCTGGAATATGACAAAACATCATAAGGTTATTCTCAAGTTGGGTGAAGGAAAGTATGACATGGGGAATAGGAATTACCCCTCATATAAGTGCTGAATCACAGCGGATTTCCAAGGCAAGATGAATGGTAGGCAAAGGAAAGAACAAATGAGGACTAGCTATTCAGAGAAGAACTGGCTCTGTCAAGGACTCCCTCTTTACAGCACAAATGTGTCGATTATAAGTCTCCAACCAAGCCAAGAAAAGATGGTTGGGACATTTCTTTAGACAATGGCCCAATTGAAAGGTCACTTCCTGCCACTATCCGTGCCCCTGAGGGGGAATCCATACTGGCTCCCAGTAGACAGTGACTGCTATGTTGAAAGCCCAGCTTCTGAATGAATGCCTGGGTGCCCGAGTTACAGGCTTCTACTTCAGGGTTGAGAGATGAATTAAAGATACGTATTCATGCTTAACTGTACTCTGAAATATAAAGCAATCTGTACAATTTTTCAATTCACAATCATTGCAAAGTAGCTGTCAGTGTTTTCCTATATACTTCATTTATTCTATGATTTTTCGTATCATCTGAGAAACAGAAATTCTTTGCTCCCAAATGAGCAACATTTTGAACTCAACCCTGACCCTCACATGATAAAAATCTGTGCTGTTGAAAAGAAACATAAAGTGTTTTATTGTTTTGTTCTGTCTCTTCCCCTAAAAGCCATTCAAGGGCAGAATCCTGTTGCCTGTGTTCACAATGAGGACGACATAGAAAGAACATGGTATTTTAGACAGAGCTTTCAGAAAAATCCATATAAGGGCAAAAAGAAACATTTGATGCTGAATTCTTTCCTAATTCAAGACATTTTCAGTCCAGTTTTTATTTTATTTTTTTTTAAGAAAGGGTATAAAAAGAATTCCAGAGCAAAATCCTCTTGGGATTTCTTGTGGGAGCTGAATGTAGAGATGAGCAGACATTGTCCAAGTCACTGGAGGAACCCCAGAAAACCCACACCTCTCTTCTGTACACCCACTTAGCACTGGCCTGCACAAAAGAGCATATCCCTTCCCCGGCTCACATCCTCATCCCCTGCATCTCAACATAATTCAATACTCTAGCATTTTATATATGCTGATATGTTATTTTGAAACTCTCAAGTTACTTTAAAGGAACATTACATAATCTAAGGCAACGTTTATCTAAGCAGAGGATCTGTGCCACACTCACCTAGGGGTTTATTAAAATGCATATTCCTGAGTCCTTTCCTGAAATTAGCATATGTGGCATATCTGTGGAAGAGTCTTGGGTACCCAGACTGTTAAGACAGGCATTACTGTGGTCCAGATCCACAGTGAAAAGAGTGCTGGACTTTGAACTCCAGACTTAGTTCCACAATTAAATATTCATTGTAGACTTCAGCCAGTCTTTCATTTTTCCAATTCAGCTTTTCAACATCAGATCATTGATAGGTAATAAATGGATAAGTATTTGTACTCTTTTTAAAAATTTCATGAATGCACTTGTGAATTCCCTAGTTAGATGATAAACTCTGATACCCAATAATTTCTTTATTGTATTGGCAATATTATATTTATAGCTGGGCTCTAGTAAATAGTTTATTAATATGCTATATTAGCACAAAATTATAAGCACTTGCATATAACTCTGACGCTTGTAGAAATTCAATTACCAGCCAGGAGTTCAGACAAGAGTTATCTTAGTGAACTCACCATTGACAGGGCTCTTCCCTAGGACTCACAGTTTAATCAGCTATCAGAGTTGTTAAAATTAATGAAACTGTTGTTTTTCATCTAACAAAACTTATAAAGTAGATATGCTAACCCCCTTTGCCAATTTATGATTTTATCAGGAGAAAAATAATAAGGTGGCCTAGTAAGTCAGATTGGCCCATCCAACATAAGCACGTAATAAAATTACTTTTTTTTAAGTTTTTATTGAGGATAGTCTCAGTCCATTTGGGCTGCCATAAGAAAAGCACCATGGACTGGATGACTTAAACCATAGACATTTATTTCTCAGTCTTGAAGTCTGGGAAGTCTGAACTTAAGGTGCCAGAGGAGTCAGTTCATAGGAAGCCCAGCTTTCTGGCTTGCTGTAGTCCCACATAGCAGAGAGAAGGTTCTATCCCCGCCTCTCCTTCTAAGGGCACTAATCCTATCATAGGATTTCTACACTGGTAACCTTATCCAAACCTACTTACTTTCAAATGATCCACCTCCAAAAAACCATCACACTGGGGACTGGGCAGGGAGCCCAAAGAGTCCTTAACAAGGAATTCTAATGCTTTGTAATGTCAGTGCTTTGAGAACTACAGAATATCCCTATTTTATAAATAAACAAAGTCACAAGGAAATTGCTTGCTCTAATAATGTGATTTGTCTGTCTTCACTAGAAGGAAGAGCAGTCATAAGGTAGAGCTTTTAGTATGGGGCTGCCAGGGCACACATGAAGTGCTGAAGCTGTTCACTTAGGTTCGCTGTGGAGACTCACTTCTGCTCTGTTCCATGTCTGACCAACTTCCTCTTTCTGTTTGACATATTTATTTCTTTAAATATAGTAAGTTTTCATTCAGATAAGTTAGTTTTATAGGCACTGGAGTCACTTTATCTTGTACAGTCAATCTTTCCTCAGTTGTGTTTTATGTGGGAAAAGAATGAACACTTCTTGTATGAATAGTTATATGTGTGTGGTGTGTGTGTGTGTGTGTGTGTGTGTTTAAAAACTACAAATATGTATCTATGGCCAGCATATCAAATCCTAATTCAAAAATAGTATTAAAAACATGAGTTTTACTAATTTTGAATGGTGAGCTGATTAAAGTTAATGGAAAAAAAGAATAACAATGTAGGCATTAAATATAATATCTATTTAACACATGTATCCATCAATGTGTAGAAAGTTTATGAAGAATGGAAGTTTGGGAAAGATATCTACAAATTGACTTTAAGTGACTTTCTCTATTTCACTATGAGTTGTTTTTATAGTCTAACTTTGAGAAAATAATATTCATTTCTCTATTTTCATGTTCTTCAGGGGGTGCCTCGAAGTAACTTCTTTTGAGCTAACAAAATATATGACTTCATTTGGTTTTTAAATGCTGATTATGTGACTCTAAATCACACTAAATATAAAGATAGTAATAATAGTTCCACATACCAACTATTAGCATGAATGATACACTGTTGTAATTAGTCACTTTACACATACTCTTGTTGGTTATCAGAACTCCTGTGAGGTGGAAATCAGTCTTTCCAATTTATGGGTGTGGAAACTGAGATTGTGGCAATGGGATAATTACACATAGACCTAGAGCTTATTGAATGAGGGGGGAGCAAATTTTATAAAATTCCCTAGAACATATTGCCAAAATATTTTCAAATGCCTTTCATGGTAAAGTTTCAGAAAGAGTACTATAATTCTAGAAAAACTCAAGGCTCACACAGTGTGTGTGTGTGTGTGTGTGTGTGTGTGTGTGTGTTTAAGTGAATTGAATTCATTACAGTTTTTAATGAGACACCTTTTAAAAGGTCTCCTGCATCACTTTTGTACTTCTCTCTGAAGCCAACACTCCTTGCCTTCTCATAAAAATTAAAACAGGCAAATCTGTTTATAGACAAGATCCCACCTTGTCTGCCCAGCTGAAGATGAGCACTCATCCTACCCTAGACAGGTTCAATCTGATTGTCTTTCCTAGAAATCTGGATTGAGAACTACTTCACTCAAGAGAGAGTATGTAAACTTGGATGCTGTGGGAAAGAGGAAGCAGAGAAAGAAGATAAAGCAGAGTGCACCCAGATGTAGAGGATCACTCCTTAAAAGAAAAGAGAAAGTCCAAGACATAGAGAAAGAAGTCCTAGCTGGATTTCTAGTTATAGCCCATTGCTAGATCCAGTTGATGCATCTCCTGTTCTTTTGTAGAATGGAATAGCTTAACAATAAATTCTTATGGTTTAATTCAGCTAGTCTGATATGGATCTCTTCAGTTATAGACAACAGGTATTAGGTAATTCCATCATAATTTTGGGGGAAAAAAGTTACCTTATAAATGATTTCCAATGAGTAACCCTGAATCATTCAGTTTTATGTTACCATTTTCTGGTAGTAAATACATGACTGATAATTTTACTTAGTTCTAGAAGTCAAATGCAGTCCCTTTGATTACACTGTAATATACATACTATGCAATAAATTACTAGGGTTTTCTGATGGGTTTGATAAAACTGCTTAAATATTTTTGCATCATGAAGACATTCAAAGGAGAAAGCATTACATAACTACACAGAGTCACACAAGATGGCCTTTATTTATCAAATAAACCCCAGTCTATCTCATGTAGCTCTCTTTCAGTTGCTTTGTCTACTCATCCTCTTTTAACCATTATTACTAGAAACTCCAGAATAATTTTTTGTCCAGACAAAACTAGAGGCATATTTAGCAACAAAAGCATATTATTTAAAAACTGTCCCTTTCTTAGCATGTGTTAATACGATGGTACATACCAGAAGAACAAAATAAAATCATCACAAGAAATGACTGCAAAATACCAGTGTTCTGGATAATTCAAACGTAAGACATTTAGCTGATTCAAACAATTTGGTTTTGATTTCATACATCACCAAAGTGAGACATTAAAGGAGACTGCACAGAGCATTTTTGTTGTTGTTCATCCATGCTTTCCCTTGAGTATAAGAAAGGGGGAAAAACAGCATTTTTTCATTGAATTGATTTTTTAAATGAATTTAGCAATTAAAATCAGATTTTTAAAGCAAGAAAAATACATCTGGGTAAATTACTTATACTCAAAGTTTTAACAGAATGTGGATTAAATTACTGGTTTTTAAACCACCCTAAAAAAAATTGTAATGGAAAAATAAGTAGATTCAAAGGAGAACAACATTTTGACAGCAGTAACATTGAAAAATAAATTAAGATTTGTTATAAATCATTTGAAATTTAGTAATCTTAGGAAATTTTTGTCTATACTTTCTTCCTACCTGAAACTGGTCTTTTCCTAGTATTTCCTTTTACTGATTGTTTCTATCACACGAATTCTTCAATCTATAGCTATTGAAATTTTCAGCTTCATCCACAAGTAGCTCTTGGATATCATATCATCATGCTTTAAAGGTATGAGTGCTCAGTTTCTTGACCTTGATTCTTTTAGCCTGAAAGTTATTCTTTTCAAAGTTTTTTTTTTTTTTTTCAGGAGAGAATGGGCAAATCTAGCCATGTGGGAAGTGCCTTTGCTTCATGAGTTGCCATAAAAGTTAGCAGGTTATAAAAGATCTAAATGTTAGGGACCATAGCAGCAATTTTAAATTATGTTTTTTCAAGAAAAAATTTTTGATAGTAACATGTTAATATTATCATATGTCATATTGTAGATAAGTTTGTTTCTAAAAAGTGAATGCTTTGCTGAAAAAATTGCCCAGCATAGATTGTTTTTGAAAGGAAGAATTATTGTATAAATCTTAAATTCTTTTGTTTTGAAATGTGCATTACCTACTGAATTTATTAGGCCACTGAGAATGATTATTAGGCACCAGTGATATATTAGTATGTGCAGAGTAATGGACCAGGCCGATCTTTCATTGAAAACTAAGCAACTTTCTATGCAAAAATCTATAACAAACAATGTCTCCCTGTATTCCCATATAAAATGCTTTAACCCCTGGTTAATGCATATGAAGAGACTTAGTACTCATGCCCTAAGGATTTATACTCCAAATCTACTAGAGGATGAGGCTGCAGATTTCAATAGATATAAGCTGAATAATTTGAGGAATAAAGTAGAAACAATCAGTAAAATAGCAGGACAAAGATCAGTTTCAACCAGGAAAACAGTGTAGTCATCTTAATGCACTTTTGATTCTTTACACAAATTCTCCTCTGCTTATGGGATTCTTCCCCTTATTCTTTTCTAAGGAAAAAAAATGTGTGTGTGTTTTTTTTTCTTTTTGTCTCAGTTTAAATGCCATTTCTTTTTGAAGCTTTTCTCCCATCAGCTCCTTCCTCTTGCCCAACCTCCACTGCAGCAGAATTAATAAATTCATCACATGCTCTTATGTGTTACCATAGCATTGTGTGAATACCTGTAGCACAGCACTTATCATGTTGTGTTATAATTAGCTCTGTGCACATGGGTCTATCACCACGCTCCTGGAGACTTTTGAAAGGGGGACAATATGTAATTCATTCAGTGTTTTGCTTATAATTGGTACTCAACAAATGTTCAGCAGACATAAATAAGTAAAATCCTCTTATTAGAAATTTGCTCATGCATTCACTCATTCATACCCCATTCAATCATTCATTCAATCCTCAACCCAACAAGAATTACTTAGTGTATATTTTGTGTCTCATTGCAAAATACTTTCTCAGATTCATTCCTAAATAGTAGAGGGTAGAGACTTAGAGGTCATTTGAAAAATCTTTCAAAAGCATGTAATCATGTAATAAAATTCTCCTGCTTAAAAAAAAATATTGCCTATGGCTATCTCTGATGCTAAACATGCCATATGTTTGATGAAACTTGTTGAGTGATTGATTGGTTGATTGATTAATTGATTATAGCTGAGGTTCAACTGTTTTCTGTCAAAACAGGTGATAAAAATATCTGCTAAAAATTTCATCATCTTCTACATAAACTTTCTTTTAAAGTTAGGTTTCATCCGGAAAAATAACTAACCCACACAATACTGATGTCATTCCTCAATAAAAACCTTTAAAATGTCTTGCATTTATATTTTTATTTTAAAATATTTATCTATTAATTATTATATTTTGAGTTATTTGTTCTCTTTATGCCCCTTTCTTTATAAGCTTTCTCAAAATGAGAGAAAAAATATTTTCTCTTTCAACTAGAAGCGGGTAGTTTTGTGCCTCTGTAAAGCAGGAATTTTGACTAATTGGTCACAATTGGGTCAGTGATCTTTTTTCTATCTATGGTCACCCAAAGGCAATGCAAATTTTTACTGCCCATTCTGGTCTCATCACATGACAAAATTAGATTTTGTGCCATGCTGATATCAAGCATAAATGACCACATTCATAAATGATTATCTACACCATTCATTCTTAAACTTTCAGAGTTAGAAGGCAATTTAGGGAAAATCTATTTCAAGTTTCTACCAATGAGAGAATTCCTCTCCACTACTCCTAATAGCCAAATCTACCTGAATATAACCAGGGGCAGAAATCATCTTTCTTATGGCCTATTCCATTTTGGAAGAAGTACAATTCTTAGAATGCACTTCCATTTATTGAGCCAAAATCAGATTTCCTGAACTTCAAACATTGATCCTGACTCTAGCCTCTAGTGTTTCAAAGATTTAATCTAATCCCTCCTCAAATATTGAAAGGCAGCCATAGTTCCCTCTAGGTATTTTCCAGTACAGCCTATAAACCCAACTAAATCTGTATCATCCAACCCACATGTGTCTATTAACCACAAGGACATCATGAGAGATCACTTCAAAGGCCTTGCTCATGTACTAATGCCAGCATTTCTTCAACTACCAATTAAGTAAGCAAAGAGAATTGGTCATGATTGCTCTGAGGAAACACATTGGCTCTTAGTGATCACTGTCTATGTCTGTGTGTAGACAGCAATCTGTTTAATAACTCATTTGGAGCCATGCATATTTTTTTCCAGAATCCATCTTTCTGTATCAGTCAGAGTTCAACTAGAAGGGATGAAATACCCATGTTAAGTATTTAAAATAGAGAGGCAATTTAACCCAGGGATTTGATTACGGACAGGCAGAAAGGCTCACAGAACAGCAGATGCTGAGGCAACTGAGATGAGAAACAGCAGAAACTACTAGCACTTCTTAGGCTGGAAAGAGACCAGGAGGATTAGGAAGTGCCAGGAGTTGGGGTCACCCAGAGGGATCTGGATCCCTAACAGTGAAAGCTTAGAGGAGGTGCCACTTGAGACACTTAAAGGTAGAACCTGAACCACAGAAAGCCAGAGCAAGTACCCTGGCTCATCCCTTCCTCTAGCCCTCTACTTTCCTACTGGCCAAACCCCTAGAATCCAGCTGACACAGAAGCCAGGAACTGCAGGCAGCAAGAGAACAAGGCAGAGCAGGAGAGAGGGAAAGGCTCTGGCTGCTTTTCCACAATTCCCCATGACACGTCCAAAGCTACACAACTGTAAGACATTTCAGCACTTTGGATACTTTATCATATCAGTTATTTTATTATGGTTTGTCCTAGAAGTTGCTTCTCCCATAAATGTCCCAAATTGGAATGAGATAACATAACCTTTGCCATTGTTACTGTTAATTACTGCACACAGAGACCCTAAATTAATACAACTTGGCTGATTCTGAAAAAAAATCAAGTAGTCCCCCCAAAAAGCTACCTTTTTAAACTCTCTTCCGTTGCTTCATGCTTGATTTCTCCTTAGATGTATATGAATTACTATTTTTATTTATTTATTATTTCTAGTTTACTGAAGAGAGTTAACTGGAGTTAAGTAGATCCAATTTCCCTTCTTACAGGGTGAAGTTGACCATATCCACACTTGTGAATTGTTTTTCAAACAAATGCACACCAAAATTCTATTGTAAGAAACATGGAATGCATCAGGAAATATTCAATCAACCTTTAAATGGTGCGTATCTAAAGACCTTCAATACATTGTGTGTGAGAGAGAAAGATACCCAGACAAAGAGAAAGGGGTATTAGGGATTGAACCCAGGGTTGCTTTACCACTGAGCTACAACCCTAGTCCTTTTCATATTTTATTTTGAGACAGTGTTTCCCTGGTTGCCCTCTAACATGGTGATCCTCCTGCCTCAGCTTCCTAAGTAGCTTGGATTGCAGGAATGTACCACCACACCCAACATTACATTTGTATTTTTAAAGTAATTCCTTTTTGTCTTTTAAGATTTTACTGAAGGAATGTTTACATGGTATCCCTGGCACAAACATTTTTACATTTAACAGCCGGTAGCTTTATAAAATCATGTCAGCTGGCTGAGTTCATGAATCTAACTAATCTTCTCAACAAAATGGCAGGTTTTAACAGTAATTGGCAAATCAGATCATTGTGTTAATTTAAGATGCATATCCAGCTCTTCTTGTCTGTCCAAAGTAAGTAGTTCAACCCCAGGCAGTAGACTGTTCCTCTTGGCAATAGATAGAGCTGTACTGTCCCATACTAGCCATGGAGAGCCACTGAGTATGTGAGACATGGCTCATCTGTACTGGCATATGCAGTAAGCATAATATAAAAAAAGGAGTGCAAGATAACTTAATTTTTATATTACTATAAAAATTATTGTGTTAAAATGATAATAGCTTGAATACATTCGGTTAAAGTGTGTTAAACTTAATTTCCTCTGTTTCTTCTTACTCTTTAAGTTACTCCTAGAAAATTTTTAAATATGTATTTGTTTAACACTTGTGGCTGTCTTTGTTTTTCTCCGGACCATGCAGGTTTAGAGCAAGTGAAGAAGTGGCCGTGTGCCAAGACAGGGCATAGCAACTAAAGGAGAAGTCATCTTTCCTTTTAATTAGTTTTGTAATTGCAACAAATTCCATGTCAGACATTTAAAAGACACAAGCCTATTCTCCGCACTCAAGCAAAACTCCCACTGTGGTTCTTAAGAGTTCTGCCTGAGTGAAGCAAATGAGATTAGGCCCATGATGTTTACTTCATACTAAAACATTTTCTCTTTTCCAAAACTTTTTTAGTATACTGTTGGCTACCAGACTGTACAAATGCAGAATAGAGAAAGGATGAAAGAACAATAAAGAAACGATTTGAAAGTGTTGTTTTGAAACATGTAACTAGTGCTGTCAGCTGCTGGTTCTTTCCATTTTGTACATTTACATTTCCTGACTGTAGTTTAAGAACATTTCACTGCGTGTTACTATCAATCATCCTTAACCTAGAAGTGCACTGTACATTAGTAACAGTTAATTGGCATATTTAAAGTAAATAGCTACTTAGTTTTGTTGTAAAGGTTCTGCATACAAATCTATAACACCACATGCTTTGTTTGTTTCAATAACAAACATTCCTGTCTGCAACGTTGCCACCTCTGACAATAGATGAATAGAGATGCAGTTGCCTTGAAGTACCCAGCTCACTAAATGACAGCCCAAACGATGTGCAAAGTATAAGCAGGCACTCTTTGCCCACCAAATGATGTCCATACACAGGGAAGAACACAATGACGAAAAGGAGAGGCAATGTGAAGCTTTAGAGGGAGGGTCAAGAAGAAAAACAGTGAAAAGAATGGAGATTGTAACTTTGCCTATACTTTTGTAGGTGTCGAGAACATGTCAAACTGAACATGGTTTTTATTTCTCTCAATACATCATGGGCTGATGCTTTTGTAAATTAAAATACAATGATTTAGCAGACATTATTTTGGCCTCTGCCATTTGGTGAATGTTAGGTTCAAACTCTGTATGCTGCATACATCCCAACTCCAGGAGAGGTATCATCCTACTCACCACTCTCAGTGTCCAGTAACAAGCAGAATAGGGCTTCTTCCTTGGACAGCAGGCAATGGGTTAGATCTTCCATAAAAGAATGACAAGGACTTCTTTCCAACTGTGAAGTCAAGGCATTTATGATAGATACCTTAACAACAAATAATTCTCACTACATTTGGGGTAAACTCCAGGGTCTCTTAGACATGAGAATATGAATTTTCACTTGAGTCTACACACTCCCTTTGCTACCTGCCCAAGGGGTCAAAAGAGATCATCTGGCACTTATATATGTAGGCGTATATGTGTATGTGTATCAAGCAACAATAGAAACACTTGCACATATGGAAAATTGTCGTAGTTCATAAAAATCTTATTAATCCACAAAATGTTTGAAGCTAAATTAACTAATAACACAGTTGGAAATAGTGGTGATACTATTGTTAGTACTAAAAACATTATTCAAACTCTACTAAGAAGTTAATGAAGAAGAAAAAGTTTTATGGAAATAACCTGGAGATCAAACCTCTATTTCTAATATTATGTCTTTTTGCAAAATTTAAATTAGAGATACTAGAAAGTTTTACTTAGAATTTCATTTAGGAACATCATTAATAAGCAGGAGTTTGCTACTTTTATTTTCTGCAAACCCCCACCATGGCATTTTCTCAGTGCTTTTGCATGTGACAACATGACCAGCAAACATAGGAGTGGATGGGCTCTTGTCCTTCATCCACTCCCATGTATTGCATCAATCTAGTAAAGCAAAAGAAGGAAAGTTTCAAACAGTGTTATGTCAAGCATTAGAAAATATCAAGAGGAGAATTTCTCTGAATAAAATTATCAGGAAGAATTTCCCATCTTTTCTAAATTTCTAATATTGAACTCTTCAGTCAAGGATCACAATCTTTCGTGGTTCACTGAAAATTTCTGAATAGATATTTGCCATCACTAACTCAAAACTAAAAAGCCAATTTCTTTCTTTTTTTTTATGATCAAGTGTTTCAAAGCCTTCTTTCCAATGAAGCTTTCTAGGTCTAATAACATCACCATCCAGTCTGATGTTGGATTTGGGGCAGGATGTGTCTTCCAGCCATACAGCCCATTCAATTCACGATTATTTCCTTATTCCTTCTCCCTTGTAATTTTTCCAAGATATATTCCTTTCTTTCCACAATTACTACTGAAGCTCCTGAGTCATGTTTAACCCATAACTAGATGATTGCTATAATTCCCTCTTCCCAGGTGGATCCATTGTCTCTTTTA
The DNA here is from genome assembly GCF_045843805.1 of Urocitellus parryii. Lineage (NCBI taxonomy): Eukaryota > Metazoa > Chordata > Mammalia > Rodentia > Sciuridae > Urocitellus > Urocitellus parryii. The sequence continues at coordinate 71,621,906 of NC_135531.1, read as the reverse complement.
CAGTCCATCCTAAATGAAATGTAACATTGTAGAATCCAAGTGATGTTTCTAAACCACCCATGGTACTGAACTTGATTTTTATTTCCCTCAATACATCATGAACTAATGCTTTTGTAAATTAAAATACGATGAAATTCTGGGAAAATGATCACATGTGTAGCTGTCACAATTATATCAAATTGCTCTAAGAGTTTCTAAATCTTGTCAGTGTCTATATTTTTCTCACCATAGACCTCTACCAGTTTGCTAATTAGTATCAGTCTCCAGACCACACCCTGAGTTGCCCCAATGACCTACTACTGTTCACTTAATCATTATTATTTTCTAGGCTTGTCATTTACACCATTCCAAAACAGGAATCAAAAATTTTAAAAAAAATAAATTATTTAAGGGCTAGCAATGTGACTCATTGGTACACCACTTGCCTAGCATATAGAGGGCCTGGGTTCAATCCCCAGTACTGCAAAACAAACAAACAAAAACCTAAGTTGTTTAGTTTGTTCTTTTCAGATTGATTGTGTTTAGAAAAGGCCTCTTTTCTTTCCCTTTAAATATACTTTGACCTTGAAATGCTTTAAAATTCTATTGGTGCTTGATAAAAAAAAATTCCTATAGGTATGTAATAAAATTGTCATGGATCTTATAGCAAAGTACAAATGCTTTGGTCAAAATATTGACAGGATGCTTGAAAACACAAAAGTCTGATAGAGAAAATGACAAATGACACACATGCAAAATCTCATCTAAATATATTACAGAAAATATTAAGAATAGTATGCAAAAGGAACATAGAAACTGTATCCAAGTTCTTATAATTAAGATGGCCAAATTCAGTACTGAAAAGCAATACAGAAATAAAATTCTGTACCCTGTGCTTTTGTATAACTAAAGTTTTTTTAAAACACCAAACTATTTATTTTGTATTATGTCAACAAAATATCCAGATGAATTTCTGAAATTGTAACCATATTGACTGATGTTAATATGTTGCAGAGATTACGAAGAGACAGACATCTCAGTGAGACACTTGCCTTATAGGTAGACTTCAGTATGCCATTAGTTTAATGGACTAAAATGCAGATAGCATTACCTTCATCTACAGGCTCAAAGACTGATAATCATCCCCTTCCTTCTGGGTCCCATTGCTTCAGCCAGATTACTTTTCGTACTGTTTCTTCATATACTTTGCAACACGATCACATCGCATTTTTCTTCAAAACTCTGGCAGATTGTTTGGGCTAGAGATAGATGGAGACAAGAGGCACCATCTGGTGCAAGATCTTTATTCCTTGTTAGCACTACAGGAGTTCTGGTATTTTACATGGTTCAAGCAGTAGCAAAGATTTTTTTAAATGCATAGATTGAGAAGGTGTAAGATGGTCAAATGGCCCTTGGCACTGTCTAATCATATCACTGGCTTCTATGGTGGAGACTTGGGGTTTTTTTGTTTTTCTTGTTTTTTGGGGTTTTTTTCCTTCAATTCAGACAACCAGTGTGGCATATGGTTTCATGATTCACAAAGATGGTCCTGGACTATAGATTTGACGATCTCAACATAACTTCCAGGCTTGCCAGAGCTGTGTTATAGCAGAGAGAGCAAATAGCTCATGATATTTCTCCTCTGATGAGTAAGCTCCAAAATCTCAGGTTTAAATTTGATCTAGAATTGAAAGAAAAGAAACTATGTCCTCCCATGCCAGTATCTATAGGGATTCTTTTGACCAGAGGTGAGTGCTTATTTTTGAATTACTGGCCCATAATTTGAGAGCCCAAATGCTTAAATAATTCCCAGGTTAATTCTATGGACACATACCAAATATATTTTCTGGCTATTTTTTATACCTTTCTATTCTTTGAAAATGCAACTGTTGTTCTAAAACTCTGGTCACTTTTTAATAGTAAAAAAAAATTCCCTCCTCTCTCACACAATTAAAGTTAGTGTTTTCTAAAGAAATTGACTAAAAGCTGGGAACTAGAAAGTTTGCTGATGACACTAAGAAGCTGATGCACAGCTACCTTGAGTATAAGTGAAAAAAAAAATGAACTGTAGCAGTGCTTCGACAACAAACTAAAACACACACACACACACACACACACACAAAATGGGGCTTATACAAGTTAATCATGGCTGCAGTTCAATAATAAAACTAAAGGAAATACTCTTTATTTACTCTTGATTTGGGAAGGCTACATTGAATTACTGTCATTAGACTGACTGTATGCCAGAAATGTGAAGTGTCTTTATAATGATCACTACTAATGCCATCTTAATCTCTGTGAACCACTAGCCCCAGTGTTATGCACACGTAGTCCTCAGGTAACCCCCTCTCCCTTGGCCATTTCCTTCCATCCTTTCATCCCAAATTAAATTCCCTCTTCTCTTTCATCCTTTCTTTCATCTACCTTCTCACTCCAGGACCATCTTTTTATACAGTTTTTTCAGGGTTCACAAATTATTGCTTTTTTCTACTGAGTCCTTTGACTATTTATCCCTGCCATCTCCCTCTCTGTCACTGAAGTCTTCCTTTTTTGATATCAGGAAATGTGCAGATATCAGCTGGAATTATTTGAAATGATGAAAGAAAATAAAAATAATAAAAACACGCCTAAGATAAATAGGCATGTTTTCAACTATGTTGGGAAAAGAGTAGATGTCAAAAAAGTGGCTATGAGAGTACATGGTGTAAATGAAGTCAGCATTAACATGGTCAACCCATTGCTTTTACCTCATGGTAGATTGTAAATCATACTTACAACTCTGAGGAATCACAAGCTTTGCCAGGGGTTTTTCATTGACTCTCTTTAGTCAAGAGTCATGCCACCATCAATTCTTATTGTATTTGTCCAAGAGTCAGAACACCTCATAATTTTTAGTCATTCTTCTTCAAAGTTAAAAATTTGTAAAGAGTCTTGTTTTTATGTTTATAACAAACAATTTCCTTTAAAGTCCAAAGAAGAGTTATCTGTATATTTCCCACAGAATTATTTGGAAATGAAAATCTGCTTTTTCTTGGATCACACATCCCAAAAAGAAAAAGGGAATGTGAATGACTCTGTCTTGATAAAGGAAAAGTCATCTCACAGTTGCAGCTCATCTGTTCTGTATGTTGGAGGTGAAACAGATGATGGAGTTCAGAGAATTACCAGTTTCAATGTGCTTTAAATTTAATGACTTTCTAAATCTTAACTTGGGAGATAAATCTGAAGCTACTGACAGAACTTAGGATCCAAGTTGCTACCAACAAACAGTTCATCTCAAGACGTCCAATGGTTCTCTTGTGTAAAGACCACTTAGCAATTTTACCTTGAAGCTCTCCACCATCAGATGGCAACCTATCTTTTCAATGTTTTATGTTCTGTTTTCATTTTCTAATCCACAGTTCCTGGTAGAAAAATCTATATATCATTACTTTAAAACTTCATGTAGATTCAGGGTCTACAATTTTATTTGTATGTGTTTCTTTTGGAGATGTCCACCTTCTTGCCTCTCAACTGATCTACGCAACACCCTCCCTTTGAATCTGTCCTAATGACTCACGTTGTCTGTGATCCTGTCCCAGCTACTTTAGACCTCAATACCTCTCTCCTCTTATCACCTACAGATCTGATCTTTCATGCTAGCCAATACACCCTTGTTGTGGGCTCTTTTTTTGTTGCTAGGTAACATTTTTTTACATGTATTTTGTGTTCTCTACCAATGTAGCTGTGTCTGGGGCTGGGGTGAATTCTCAAGAATGTAAGTGACTTGGAGTCTGTCATTTATCTCTAAGTGCAATCTTAAAGAACTGAAAAAGGCACCTGTTATATTTGTCAATTGACTGTTTTATTGAATTCATGCATTTTACAGTTAAGTACATGATCAATGTTAAATATTCAACTTCAAATTTCTCTAGCTATAAAGATTTTTGTAAATTAAGTCTAGCTTTAATAAAGTGTATTACTAGGCATTAATGTAAGCCTGAGATAATACCCTAAAATCTAACTTGGTAAAATATGGATTGAAAGCTTAGAAAAAATCGAGATAAAATTAAAATTTCCTTTAAAAATCTGAAGGTAATATACATGGCTTTCTAATGCATCCTCTTAACATAGCTAATAATCTATCAACACAGTATTGATAGAGTTGGTTTTTGTTAAAGGAGTTGAATGTTGACCTGTAGGATTGATCCCATCAGGTACTAATAGAAAAAACACAACATGCAAATTTGTTTATGTTGAAAAAGTACTGAGACAAACCTATTCCATATACTCTAGACTAAGCTCTGGAAGAAGCAGTCTCTTGAGTAACCAAGGACAATAGAGCACTCTAGGAATTGGAAAATGTATATCAGGGAAAGTGACAGTATAAAAAAAAGTAAGTATAGTGATAATGACAAATTTTATATCAATGACAATGTGGTATCTATATAAAGTTCTGCACAATTTTCTTATGCCATAGTAACTATTTCAGCAAAACTTTTGTGAATTTAGTCAACCAATCAGGTGAATTAATTCCTTCAATTAATTAGTTGGTGGATTAAACTGACTACATGTTTAGGTATTAAAAAAGAGTATTAGTATGCAGCCAAATCAATGTTTATAACAACTGGACTCACAATAGCCAAGCTATGAAAAAAACCTAGATGTCCTTCAATGGATGAATGGATAAAGAAAATATGGTATATATACACAGTGAAATGTTACTCAGCCATAAAGAAGAATAAAATAATGACATTTGCAGATAAATGGATGGAACTGGAGAATATCATGCTAAGTGAAATAAGTCAAAAAACCAAAGGCCAAATATTCTTTCTGATATGTGGATGCCAACCAAAAACAAGGGAGGTTGGAGAGGGAAATAATAAAACTGGATTAGACAAAGGAAAATAAAGTAAAGAGAGTGGGGAAGGGAAACAGGAAGACAGTAGAATTAATTGGGCATAAGTTTCCTATCCTCATATTTGAATACACGACCAGCGTGGTAACTCCGCATCATGTACAACAGGAAGAGTGGGATCCGAAATAATAAGTTATACTCTATGTATGTATAATTTGCCAAAATACATTCTACTATCATGTATAACTAAAAAGAACAAATGCAAATTTTTAAAAAAATTTAAAAGCATCACTCATAACTTAAAATGATCTCAGAAGTTGAAGAGTTTATAGCTGTAAAAAAGCATTTTATAAGCTTAAAGTACTGTAGAAAATCTTGCACCACTGACCACCAGCTATCTGCCATAGATGTGTGCTGCCCAGGGCAGAATTACAACTGGAAGGAGACTGCCCAGTCCTGGACTCCATTTCCCAGACTCTTGCATCTAGGTGATGTCCTGTGACTAATTTTTATTAAAGGCAAATGACCTAAGAATAGCATAGGCTATTTGGGGTGTAGTTGTTAGAGAACACAAGTGCTTTCTCCACCATCTCTCTGCCTTTGTCTACTCAGGCTCTTCTCTTCACAAGTTTTCATCATTGCTGGAATCTACTCCCAAGATTTCTCTACGTCTATTCTTTTTTTATTTTCTCCATTCCAATCATAAAGAAAAGCCTAAAAAAAAAAAAAAAAAAAAAAAAAAAAAAAAAAAAAAAAAAAACAGTTATCTGGGGAAAACTGGAACCACCAAACATGATTCATAATTTTATGTTTGATTATAACAATAATGGTAATAGTGATAATGGTGCTGATGATAATGAAAAAACAAGGGGTTTTTGTTTATTTTTAGAAAAAATTTATTTTAAAAATATTTAATAAAATAAATACCACATAAAGCTTTCCCTTTTAGTCTTTCAAAAAGATAAAAAAATAATTATTTCAATTAAAACTGAGCTAAGCAGAATTTAAGCAATCTCTCTGTAACATGAGAACTACTATAAAATCCTATTGCAAATAATTCCCCCCAAAGCATTCATTGTTAAGGCCTCTAAGGCATCAACATAGCTTGGTTTTAAAGTTCTGATTCAAACCACAGTCCATCCCAGTAAGCCCCCTGTGGAGCCCTTACTACCATGCAGTGCAAAGAATTGCATTGACTTCCTAAGCATCTAATGTAGAAAGAACTTACATGAGCTCTCATCTTTACAGTTCTCCTGGAACTGGCAACATCACCAGGGAAGAGTCTAGAGTTAAGATCTTGCAAATTGGAAAAGAGGGAATCAACCCCAACAAATACAAAAAAAAAAAAATCTTGGAAATAACTTTTCCACAATTTCTTTAACTGTTAGCTAATATTAGCATTTGCAAGGGAAAATAAGCAGTAACATAAGCTAAAATCTCATTGTTTTAAATATACAACACTTCCCCTTAATCTAAGTTTTATTTCCCCTCTTTTCTCCAACTTGTGCTATTATTTGGGGTTCCCAAATGTAATAGCATTTCTGACCATTCTTAATTGCACTTTAATGGGTGTTAAGCATGGAAGTGTGTGCAAACATGCAGAGTTTTCTAGCCTTTGACTGTTCCTTGCCTCTGGCCTCTGTCAGGGAGGCTTGCTAACTGCATCTCTGGGGAGCAATCACACAGCTTGACTCAGCCTGTGGCTCTGACTATTGGGACTTCCTGAAGTCACAACCACTTTGGCGTCCAGAACTGGGGCACGGTGTGTCTACTCTTCATAAAATCCAGAGATTGCAAGGGAAGTGTGAAACGTGAGAGCTGATTAGGGATGCACCTTAAATGGTATCAAGGGAGCCAGTTAGCAATGCAAAATATGAGATAATATAAACATAACATTCTCTGCCTGCCAGTTGATCACTTATGTGAGCACCACAAAAAGCAAAATACAGCAGGGAAAAAAAAAACTGGTGATCTGCAACAAATACAAGATTTTCTCAAAGATAATTTTGCCTAAAAGTTCAATTTTGTGAATAAAATGCATAATAAAATGACATGAATGACATGCCAGCAGAATTTGATATGTCTATTTGTCTTTCCGGAACTTGCTTGGTATTAATTTCTAATGGGTATATCCAGTTCTTTTATACATACACCATTCCTTTCTTGCATGTTATTGATTGAGAAAGTGAGAAGATGTAATTATTTTGATTCTATTTAACCTTCTTCTTTGACTTCAATGGAGTGATTCCATTTTTGCTGGTAAGAAATCAATGTAATTTTATTTTAGGAATTTCTTTTTTAATTATTGGTTTTTAAGGAACACAGCATCATGTTTAGCAGAGAGTCCCTTTCTTCTTCAGTATTCTGGTGTAGCTACTCTCTTGTTAGCCTAGGCTTTCATAGAAAGGAAAAAAAATTCTTTCTAAAAGCCTTGGCCTAATTAACAAGAATGAACTAGATTTTATGATGAACAATTTATAGGCAGTTAATAGAGCTCATACATGGTAGCCAGGAGCTAGATAATTTATCACAAAAGGAATCTCAGTTACAGTCCTAATCCCTGTTCTCTTGATATTGCAACCAACTGCATTCACAATGGCCAGTTTTAGAAGCTGTGATTTACACACAAATGATGCTGCATTTTGTGCAGTCATAATGAAACATACAAATCCAGCAAAAACTGTATTTCTGCCCATATGCTTCCAATTCTTTACCAAATCATTTACTTTTCTGCATTGTTGTCTCTAGATTAAATATTTTTTTAAAGATCTCCTAGGATTCTTCATCCTAGCACAAACAATAATAAAAAACAACAGCAAATTGTTTATTAATCATCCGATGTATTTGTTGAAAATAAACTGATTTGTCCCTAAAATAGTAATTCCGCTATTTTAATGAGTGGTAAATAGGGAGGATAAATACTTTTCAGAATGATAAGTAAAATAAAATGGCAAATGTCCAAAAGTCAATTTTTAAAAGACAGAATTTAAGGTAGGTGAGACCTAGGAGAACACAGCATCATGTTTAGCTCATGTCATCTGTTAGCACTTAGTGCCCTACTGCTATTTCTGTTTTGAAGTTGTGACAAAATACAACACACCCTGGGTGGGCAGAATGCCTAACTGTATATGTACTGCCATCACCATCACATGAGCTGCATCTGGTTTATCCATTCCTCTCTACAGGGAGTTCTTGAGGTCCTCAAATTAAACAACACTTCCTCCAGGGGCTCTCCTCAACTCTGGTGTCTTTTCTATACACCTTCATACATGTAATTCTTCCTTCTGCCACACACAAATAAATTTTATACACACACACACACACACACACACACACACATTGAGCTGTAAATGCCTGATTAGCTTTCAATATCACATTGACCATGAACTTCAGGCAGTAAGGACCACTGTATTTCCAGTCCCAAGTCTAGCATAACACCTGGGACACAATGTACATGTAAATGAATGTGAAAAACATTCTGGTTGCCAAACGTTCTGGTTTCTCACTTAATATAAGTGAGACTAATCATCCTAGTGGTATGATTCAGCAATAAACTTGATTACAGAAACTGACAATGAATTCATCTATATTTTTAAAAGTTGAACATTCAAAAGGCTTGACTATTCCTTTCTCATGTCCAACCTTTTTCAATAAAAAATAATGAATAGAATAAAAACTCAGATGATAAGATCAGAGAGATACAATTGTTTAACCTAAAACAGATGTGCTCAATATCACATTAATTGTGGTCTCTGGGGGTGCAAAGAAAGTGCTGCCCATCCCTTGAAGGCACAGAGTCATGAGCCATGGTAAGTATCAGCCTAGAAGTATCAGCTTCCTACCTAATAGGGATGAGATCCAAGATTATGTGTTTGTGGGTACACTCAATGGACCATATTTGAGGTGATTAGGGAGTTAGTTCTTCCTGACAGGGAACCAGTTTTGTTTATAGCTTATCAAATTACCAACATGTGGTCAATTTTATTTTATTATCAACTATCCCCAAATATTAATATACATTTCTATACTGTGTGGGAGTTATTAAGATAGGTTCTGATATTTTTTTAGAGTAAGCTATTTTTTATAATCCACTTCCCTCCTGGATTCTCCCCATCTCCACAGAGAGCCAAGTCTCCAACAATAGTACCAGAAGTCAAACCCATGGCTGCCGAGAGACCTGCAAGAAGAGAACATCTCAGTTGGATAGCAGGAGAATGTAACGGGAAATTTACTAGTTCCCTAACACCTTTTCCACTTTATTTTCTGTCACAAGGTGCAAAGATGCAACACAGAACATGCCCATAGCCATGTCTCCTGAGGATGCCAGACCAGCAGGATCATGCAGCCTGTGACACCTATGAGCAGATGGAACCAACAATTCTCTGCTCTAAATCAAAATAAAGCCTAAAAAAAGTTACCTTTTATGATTTCGAATGTCAACTAAAAATAATAGAGGTGGTTAGTTCAGACTGAAGGATCACCTTGGAGATTTTTCCCTAATTGTGCATCTTCCAAAAAGTGTCTTTTTTCCAAATGAAATTGGTCATTGACATGTGGATGTGCTCCTAATAGCAAAATAAAAATATTCCCTGCCTGAAGCATTATAATAAAGTTGTCTTTTTCCATTTCATTGTCTCAGAACATTTAATCAATTGACATGACATCGGGGCAGGTCAAAAGGAGCCACCTCTATTAATTTATAATTACAATAGTCATTAACTTATTGATGATGCACTATTATTACTTCAACTTATTTTTAACAGTTTTAGTTTTAATTTTGTGAATTTTTTCATTCTGTAAAATCTCTTAGGATTCAAGGATAAATGCCTAGACACTTTTTAATCCTGTGTTCCCATTTTGAAAACAATCCAATCACAAGGAAAATTCTGAAGTGGGTGAATTTTTGTCCAGAAGAACTCCTGGCCTCCAATTTAAGAGGATTTTTCTACTATGCACCTAATTTCAAGCATCTAAGATCTTCCTCCTATTAAACTCTTATCTAAGTTTAATATTTAATAAAATTTTTAAAGCCTATGTAAGTCTTCTAACACAGAACTGAGCAGATATTAGAAGCCCAAAATTTATTAGCTGCCTTATATTTCCAGCCAAGGAAATTCTCTATTATGAGTTAGACTCATGTTTTGTTTTGTTTTTGTGGTGCTAGGGATTGAACCCAGGGCCTTGCACTTGCTAAGAGGTGTTCTACAATTGAGTTACATTGCCAGCTCACCAGTTATTTTCAAATCCAGGAAAATATTGATTGATAATTTTCTTCTGCTTGTAGTATTTTATCTTCTCTAGTTATAAAATAAAAGAGTGCCTTCTCCTATGAATTATATGCACATGTTGGTTCTTGTGTGTTTGGATGGGAAGAGGGAAAAGGAAAAATTGAAGAAGTATGTTTATCACTGAGGATGCTGAATTGACACCACATGAGCAGTTATTAGCTCCATCTACACATAAAATCAGTCTTGGCCTCTGTGTCTTCCCTTTGCCTCATAGGCAGGGCCAGCTTCCTTGTCTCTATCTTCCTGAGTTAAGAACAGGATTTTGATGGCGCTATCTCAGTTCTGGAAACAGCCAGCTAAGTACTGACAAGGAAAGGCTTGTCCCAGGCAGACAATGGGAAGTAGATCACTGCTAAAGTCACTTAACTCCAAACATGGAAATGAATTAGCTAAACTGCTCTGGCAATGATTTCCCCCAGTAACAAATAGCATGAGGCAAGGCACTCCTTAGCACAATAGTGTGTACATGACAAGTGGTCGGGTTCATTCATTTAGCATGTTTTGCATAAGTTGTGATTAACAGTCCACGTTTTTTTCTGATATTGTCCCCATTTTATTGTGAGTTTTAGGTCTTAAACAACAGCTGTGTTTCAAATATTTTAGAACTTACCAGACAGGAATCCTCCACCCAATTACCAAAAATATTATAAATACTAGCTAACTTGGAGAATCTGTATACCACATTTCTTTCCCCGCCAAGTTTTTAAAATACTATACATATATGCATTCACATGCAAATTCTTTGCTGCATGTAAGTATACTCACAGAGTCATTGTCACTTTCTTATTTGTGCAGGTAGAGAGTCTGTTAGAACAAGAACTAAATTGCATGTACAGTTCAGGGCATCTTTGAATGGCACACCCTCTCTACAGAAAGTGGGCCACTCATCCAGACATCCTTGTATTTTGACATAAGCCCTGTCACAAGAAGATTCCATGCTACCAGATACACTTCTTTTGAAAATGTCATCCAGGGTATAAATTGATTTTCTGCCTCAAATGCAGCTGCTGCTCTGAGAAACCTCCCATCCTATTAAAAGTGTCCCTGTTCTTCCTCCACGTAGACATAGACTACATGATGGAGTTGACATATTTGTAGGAATACAAAGTTCTAACTGATTTCATTCATTTATTCAACAACCGTACACCAGTCGCTCTTTCAGATGCCAAGGATATATAGCAGTGAACAAGATAGCCAAAGTTCCCTGCTCTCATGGAACAACTTCAAGAGTGAGGAAATAGATAATAAATCAATAATAAACAAGGTGATTTTAGACAACATGTTTTGAAAACATAAAAATAAAACAGGACACGATGATAGTGTGACCATTTTGGAAAGGAAAATCTCTCCAAAGTTTGTGATGTTTGATAAAACCATGCATAATTTACTTGGTAGAAAGGAATCAGGATTTAGAGACAGAAGATGCAAGTTAGGATTTTTGTAAGCACCTTTAGGCAAGTTCCTTAAATATTTCCATCATGTAGCATGGAACTGGTAGCCCATTGGGACATTTCTCAGTATTCCTAAAAGGGTTCATAGTGGCTCAACTTGAAGATCTTTTCAATTGTGACATTTACATCAAGGATAAAACCCACTACAATCACCTTTCCAAAGACTAAATCAATGGTTCTTAACTCTATATGCACATTAGATTTTGCAAGAGGCCCTTTAATAAAATACTTATGCCTATGCCCCAGTCATTTTAATTCAATCTGAACCTTAGACAGAGACTGGACATTGCAATTTTTACAAAATCCCAAGTTATTTGAATCCTAATCCTACAGGAATTCCTCTAAGTACTGGTACAAATAATGCAAGATGAATTATTAGGAATGACTTGCAGGTGCAAAAAGCAGGTAGCTAGAAAAGTGTTGGGGGTAAAAGGCTGTTGGAAAGACATTGTGTTTAGATGTTCTACTGACTTACAGAAAACTACCTAAAATCAATAGCAAAAAAATGAAACAATTCAACATTTTCTTAGCAGGTTTATCCTAGGTGCTTTAGCACAGGTAGCTGTATCAAGAAACAAACAAACAAAAAAATCATCAAGCCAGATTCATATTGTCTGTGGTACTGCCCTTTTTATCAAGTTATACTACAAAAATCACACTCTTTGGAGTTAAATACTACCCTACTCTCTCCAAATGATTTTAAATATCATACCTCTACCGACACATTAAATTGGTCCAAACCAGATGGAGGCTGGTCTTTTAGGTTAGGATTACTGTCTTGAACAAGTCTTTGTGTGCTTTGCCCCATAACTACTGCTTTTACCTTTAGGCCTGTAAGTGCTTTGCTTGATTTCAGAAATTAAAGAATATTTAGGCTGTTCTAAAGTCTTGCTCTGCACTACAGTCTTCATATCATGACCATATGGTATGAGACTCCACAATAGTTTTTGGATTGATCATTAGGAAGAACTAACCATGGGTTCAGAAATGAGTCATAAGATTTTAATAAACAAAAACATTCATAGGCCATTCATGGTGATTCCCACTGCCCCTACCAAATGCCTATTTCTTCTTTCTGCTTATTCCAATCCTGCCTGATTTCCAAGGTACTCTTCCCTAACTTGTTTTCCCTTTTCTAACACTCTATGCAAATTTGGTACCCTTGGTTGTTTTATGTTTAATTTATCAGGAGCATAAGTCTTATGATGAAAAGAAGCACATCTTACACTGCTGCCCTTCAATAGCTTTTCTGGAACTAGACTAGAATTTGTCCACAAATACAGTGAGGACTTGGAAGGTGGGCAATAAATGAAACTGATTTTGGAGAAGTCTTTTGGCCAACGGCCACAGGATTAGAGCTTGATCTAAATCAAGTCTTTATAAGGACAAAGTTTAACAGGCTCAGTCAACATGATTCCAAAACTATTCTAGAAGCCCGTTGTTTGGGAAAACAAGAGAAAATATTCCAGAATCTGAAGGCAGAACTAGATTGGAAAAGTCAAGCACAGATAGACAAATACTGCTTGATCTCACTTATATGAACAATCTAAAAAAGTAGAACTCATAGAAGCAGACACTAGAATAGAAAAATTAGGGAGATATTAATCAAATGACACAAGGTTTAAGTTATGTGGGATGAATAAATTCTGGTGATCTAATGTACGAGATGGTGACTATTGTTTAAAAAGACTCTAGATATACACAAAATTTTCAGAGAGTAGATCCTAAATGTTCTCATCGCAAAAAAAAAGTGAGATAGTAGATTTTATTAGCTTGATTACCATAATCATTTTACAATCTGTGTGTATATGTACATATTCCAAAATATCACACTGATATACATTACATATCCATAAGTACATATAATTTTATTTGTCAAGTACACCTGAATACAGCTTGTGGGGAGGGGGTATTTATTCAGTTACTTATTTGTGAAATAGGTTTGTAGACTTGCAACAACAGACACAATATGTATATAAAGTTGCTACACAGTGATAGGCATTTAGCAAATTCTTAGTAAGAAATAACTATTATTAAAATAATCTAATGTTGCTATTTCAAAAAGGACTTTATATTACACAATGTATACATGTATCCAACATCAAATGGTACATTATAAATAGGTACAACTTATATATTTTATGTATCAGATTTTTAAAAATTAATTAAAATAAGGACTAATCACATATCTTTGCAAATTCAGAATGACATGAGATATTAAAACATATGGAGGGGCCGAGTGCAGTGGTCTATGCCTGTAATTTGGGAGGCTGAGGCAGAAGAATCAAGAGTTCAAAGCCAGCCTCTGCAAAAGCAAGGCACTAAGCAACTAAGTGAGACCCTGTCTCTAAATAAAATACAAAATAGGGCTGGGAATGTGACTCAGTGGTCGAGTGCCCCTGAGTTTAATAACCAGTATGCCCTCTTAAAAAAAAAAAGATTATATATATATATATATATATATATATATATATATATATATATATATATATTTGAAGATGTGGCTTATAGGTTTAGGTCTTGCATAGCATTCATGAGTCCCTATATTCCATCCTCAAGCTCTGCAAATAAAAAAAGAAACATAGTATAGGCAAAAGGAAATTCATGAGAGATGAGTCACAGTGAACACTTAGATACAAGTGGTGAAATTTAGGTTCATGTGGGAAAAGGACTTCTTTTTGGCCTTTCTCTTATTATCACAGAAATGCTCTTTTTTTTTCCATTCTTTTGGCTGACTTTACAAAGTGTTAAAGCCTTCACATTGTAGAAACTACAACAGACAGGTAAAAAGGAAAGAGCCCAGGATTTGAAAAGGTTTTGACCTCACTGGAAAAAAAAAAAAAAAAAAAAATATATATATATATATATATATATATATATATATATATATATATATATTGTAATGTTTGAATAGATATCATAATCTCTGCAAACTGTGTTCATCAGTTACAAAATAACTATACTTAGTCCATGACGCTTAAGGAAATTAGTACAATATGTAATACTGTATTCATCAGCTTTCCACTAGCGTAACAAATACCTGAGAAAATCTATTTATAAAGATGAAGCACCAATTTTGATCCATGGTTTCAGAGATTTCAGTCCATGATCAGTTTGCCCATTACTTTTGGGCCTATGGAAAGGCTCTATATCATGACTGGGCTCAGATGGTGGAGCCCTCAGATGGTGCTACCCACTCTCCTACACTTGCTCCTGATCCTTTTTTTAACACCTAACCATGCATCATCTCATGGCACTCATGGAGAAAAAAAAGAGAGAGAGAGAGAGAGAGAGGAAGAGAAGGGGACAAGTCTGTGGTTCCAGTGACCTAACATCCTTCCACTGGTCCCCACCTCATAAAGGTTCTGCCACTTCCACATAGCACCCTGGAGAAGTGGCTGAAGACCAAGCCCTCATAACATGGGCCTTTGAGGGACAATCAAGATCCAAACTATAGAACTTACTAACACCTTATCTTTGAGACCAAGCAACAGATTTAATGATCAGACAAAAAAAAATCAATGCTGAATTAATTCTTAGTATTTACCATGAACCAAAATCCATGAAAAACAGTAAAGAAACCTAAGTTAGAAAATCTAACTCTAGAGAGCTAATTATTACAATACACTTTAAAGGAGCACCAAACCAGGGGCTGTGAGTGGTGGTGGTGGAGTAGTAGGTATTGGGTTCAATCCCCAGCATCAGTCAATAAATAAAAGGAACAAGACTAATTGAGTGAAGGTCCAACTGTGAAAGTCATCCCACACAGACCCTGATTAACCACCAGGTCTGTCATTCCAAGGCCACCTCAACAGAGCCCTAACCCACTTCTTGAAGCCTTGCTTGGAAAAATGTCTCCATCAAGTTAGATCCTGTGCCATTCCCAAACATGTGATACCCACTCTCCTACACTTGCAGCTGATCCTTTTTTTACACACCTAACCATGCATCCACTAAGAATATTTTCTCTTCTAAAAATCCCCCATTCATGACTACACATCTTAAATGTCCCCTTTGCATGAAGCTTTTCCTAACTTTTAGAACTAAGTATTAATTTCCCATTGTTGAACCTCCATTTGGTTTTGTTAACTCTCCTCTGTAGCTGATGCAGAGTATACAAGACAGTATCATTTTGCTTCTGGATTAGTAAGCAGAAAGCTATGCTCCTTCACTTTATATTATCCCCAACAACTTGCTCATGGTAGATACTGAATTCACCAGTATCAGATCAGATTGAGGTGTTCAATTAATTTATTCATCTTAAAACTGATTTAGACAAAGCAACTCTTTCGCACCTTGAAGGAATGGAGGAGCCCCAAGAGTCCAAATTCATCATGCCTAACACCTGTCAGTTGTAATCTTATAATTTCCATTTCACTTACATCTCTTGGTGGTTTTAGTTTGCTTAACCTAACAAATATAGGCTCAATAGGACACTAAAGCAGAAGGCATGGACCATGATTTCTCCACTCAGTTCAAACCATAATTAAAAAAGCATGTGCAGTACAGTTAAACTGACAATGTCCTAGATCTTGTTGAAACTGGATTAAAGAGCATGCATGATGCAGTTAAAAGCAGCACCCTTCCCCCTTGTGAACAATGACATCAAATGTTAGCTCACCCTAATTGCAATGCTAAATCTCCACCTCTGGTGGAACATAGGACACATGATCAGAAAACATGCTAACATGATAAACTCCACCCCCAAGGCCTTTCCCTTACTCGTCTGCTCAGGAATCTGACTAGCCCAAGACCCATATAAGCCAAAAATATTTTGTCCTCGGGTAACCTGGGAACTGTGAGTAGTGGGACCACTCAGTTTCCTGATTTTGCAATTCAATAAAGATCCTTCTGTTGACTCCAAAGCCCGACCTGAGGTAAAGCCTCTGAAGCTGTTTCGTGAACAACCACACTTATTCCTTAAATAGCCATTGGTGCCTATGATGTGTCTTGTACTGTGTAAGCCTAGAGGGCACATTAAAGCAAACAACCAATTGCAGTAGCAGGTTATAAGGTTTTGACAAAAGAAGTATTGGACAGGAAGCAGAAGGCAGAATAGATAAAACTTCATTTTTTAACATTTTCTAAAGGACCTTTAATAACTAAGAGAAGGGTTATCTAAATAGATGATCCATGAAACAGGAGGCTGACTTTTATATCAAGTCTCTCTCTCTCTCTCTCTCTCTCTCTCTCTCTCTCTCTCTCTCTCTCTCTCTCTCTCTCCTCCTCTCTCTCTCTCTCTCTCTCTCTCTCTCTCTCTCTCTCTCTCTCTCTCTCTCAAAAGGGCAGGAGCAGAATAATATGAGCTCAATCAGAGAACTTAGGAAATAAGGGTGGAGGAAGCCCCTCTTTTCTCTGCCATAGTAGTCTTATCTCAGAAGAAAATATTGAACAGATTGATAAATATTTTAGGCCCCTAGTAAAGACTTATGTTACATAGGAACAATCTTTGCTATAATTACACTGTTATCTTCTACATCTTTTAACCAATTGAGAACAATTGCATCTTAGAAAAGAGGATGTTGAAGTGTGGCAAGCATTCTACTTCCAGGAGCAATAAACTAGGCTGTAATTATAATGTTTTTAGCATATTCTTTCTCCATTTCTCCTTTTGGATTATGGATTATAAAAAAAGGAATTTTATGCAGCAGTTGGTGACAAAATATATTTCTTATTAATGTGTAATATTTGCTACATTAATAATTGTATGGTTTTAATTATTGATGCAAACTTAATTGTGCCCCATGTCCCTTTTTCTTGCAGCTCAATAAAAACTATATATTTCTTTAATTAGGCTTCATTTGAAGACTAGAAAACAATGCAGTAGTGGTTTCTTGCTAATTCACCTATACACCGTCAGGAAAGAAATGGAATTAGTGTCTTGAATGTGGTTTAGAAAGAAAAATTATCTAACTGCATTGAAAGTGTGACTTTCCTTTGCTTAGTTAACCTCACTCAGAGGCCAGAGACACACAGCCAGCTGAAACCTAACACCACATCAAGGGATGGCTTCCTCCCTTTCCTGGCTCTGGGGAGAAATTTCATCGATTTCAGTAAAGATACAAAGAGAAAATTGGGGTCACCTACATGGGTATCATACCCTCTTCTCTCTTTACAGTCTCTGCTTTAGTGGAAATACAGTCTCAGTCATTCCTGCTTGATTTCAACCTTTGGTTATGGTGCTCCATTTCCAGCCACTGGAACTGTTATAACCACTTTATTCCATGTCCAAATGTTTCAAAAACAACTGAAAGAAAAGATAGGTGGAAACTAGCATTTGTTAAATATGTGGCTCAGGTTACACTAGGTGCTTCCAATCAATTCTTTCTTTCCTCTCTGGGGGTTACAACCGTAAATGCCAACAAAACCAAAAAAAGAAAAAAGCATACTGGGATCAAGAAACAAAGAACCGTCTGAGCTCCACCTCTCATATTCCATTTTTTTTGAAAGAGAAATGAGCACAGAAAAAAAATGTTTTCCTACTTTAAGACTGGCAAGAGAGCAAGTACAGTTGACGAATGGCAATGGATAACTGGATCTCAAAGTCAAGCAAACCATTGGGAATAAGTGACTGGGAAACTGAAAGACACCACATCACATCATGTAAGAACATGGGCTTGATATTGACAGATCTTCTCAATTTCTGAGCAAAGATGAAAAAGCAGCGTCTTGTGTAAAACTATCCAGTTTTTAAATACCTTTATTTTTCTGAAGACAGTGCAAAACAGCCACAGTTGGAAATGGCCCAGAGCCACTAGTTTGGTGTCTTCTTAGCACAGATAAAATATGTGGCTCTACCTTACTGCATGTGGACCATCCTACAAGAATAATCACCATGGATTTATCCTTAGAAGACAAAGGGGTCTCAAAGACTATTTTCCTTAGAATTTCTGAATATGATTTTTATGTTATTAAAAATTATTTTAAAGGCATATATATTCATTAGATATGTTTTAAAATACTAAAAATGGAGGACAAAGAAGTAAAACAAAATTGTCATAGCTCCATCAACCAAACACAATCAGTAAAGACAGTATTACACATTTCTATCCAGGATTTTGAATTACTCTTGTATTTGTAACTTTTAAGTCAATGTAATCACACAGTATATATATACAATTCTGCATACTTCATCTTAGCTGGTTATAATAAGAATTACTACACACGATGAACTGATTCATTTAACATTTTTTTAATGGCTGCATAACATGTCACTGAGGAGTTTTTTTACCAGTTTGCTAACTCAACCTAATTGAGATTTTCATTCAGAAGGAAATCTAAATATTGCATAAAATATTGCAGAGAATATTTTCTTACATAAAATATTTTGTATATTTAATTATTATTTTAAAATATTTAAAAGTATAATGTGCTACTAGTTATGCACATGGCTCAGGTTATTAAATTAGCATATCAGCTCTTTTTTTTCAAAGTATTACCAATTTATACTATGGCACATCAGTTTAAAGGTTTTACTACATTTTTATTCACCTATAAAGTCTTAAAAATTAAGTGAATTTATATAATAGATTTTTGTATCACAGTCATGAAAAGAGAAATCTTTTCCCCAATGCTAATTATAAACAATTGATACCTATTTAACTGCATCTTATCTTTAAGAATCAGACTTTCACTTTGCTTTATAATTTAATAGAGTGAAAAATCCATATCACCATCTCAATTGATGAGGCAGATAAGGATTAAAATGTAGATAAAGAGTTATAGATATTTTGTTTGTAACACAAAGACATAAAATATATTACAAAAGACATATGCATTAACTTATATGTGTATAAATTTGATGAAAAGAAAAAAGTCAAGAAAAGAGACACATTGATTTGGACTCTGGATTACAGCTAGCTGAATACTCTTGAGTCAAGTGCCACTTATGGTCCTGTCTTTTTAGCCTTACAGCTACAGTGTCTACTTAAAAGCATTGGTTTCATTTACATTCATTATCTATTGTCGTGTAGCAACCTAAAACCATACAATTTCATTATCTTCGCTTTCTTGCTCTGCAGTATAGACATTAGTTAGCTGCATCCTCTGCTCAGGGTGTCAGCAGGTTAACCTCAAGGTGTTGACAGGGACTATAATCACATATTCTACTCCAGGACCCTCTTCCAGACTCACTGCAGATGGTAGAATTTGTTTAATTGAAGTTGTACAACCAGTAGTTCTATTTCTCAATGTTCACCAAGTGTTATAGTCAGCTTCTAGATCCCATCTTATAGTCCCCCCATCCTGTAGTCTCCTCACTAGACCCTCTTGTCACATAGATGCTTACTTCTTCCAGGCTAACAAGTGTATTTCTCTAACGCCTCAAATATTTCTGTTAAGATCTCACCAGAAAATGTCTGGTTCACCCACATTTATCTCCCTCTTGATTAAATAAAAGTGAAATGATTAAGGACTTTTGCAACATCTACAAAATCCTTTCTGACACCTAATATAACACAATCACCAGGGAGATATCCCATCACAATATACTAGCCCTGTTTGTACTCAAAGACAGGGACTTATACACCAGGAGGAGAGAATCTTGAGGGTCATTTTAGGATTCTGTCTGCCATAGTACCTTTCTGGGGTCTCCCCAAAGAAGCATTGCACTCCTGGCAAAAAAAATGAGTTTCTGAATAGTTTTAAACACTTTCTTAACTGCCATTCTTTTTCCACAACTGCATTGATCTCTGGGCAGTGTCATACCACATTATCTGATAGGTCCAGTGCCATCTACTTTCAATGCCTGTGACTATTTTAAAAACTTCAGTGCTGGAGCCTTTTTTCCTGCCATTTGATAAGTATAATAAATAGTTGTCACAAATGAAATTCACACAAAAGCTGACTGTGTGATGTCAATAACAGGTATAGTTTTTGTTAACAGTAATGTAGGTTGATTCTTGAAATCCTAAATTTATCATTAGTACACCCCATTCAGAGGGACTTACCTCTCTTGATATACATAGAAAATTCAAACTTCAAAGCATTTTAGAAAATGACAGGCATCTGAAAGTCCCATTTTTTATTCCAATGAAAACACCTTTTACCAAGAAGTTAAAATTTCCCACAAAATTTAAAGGAACTAAAGAAAATAAAGGTAATCAAAAGTGCTATTATTCTCAGTAAGACAACTCATAAGCCTATTGATTTAGGAAAATCTTTGAGCATTTACGCAGGAAATTGTAAGGTAAATTCAATTCCCACAATGCAAGGAAACTGCTTGGAGGAGTTTTCTGGGGTTTCTTTTCAGTGTATTTGCTTCTTTGCCTACAAAAATATTTTATATCATTTTAAGGACAAACTATAAGAGATGTTTATGTTTGGAAAATAAATCCATCTATAGGAATTCAAATTTGGAAATCCATCTATAGGAATTCAAATTTAATTTCAGTGTCTACCTAGACATTCCTATAAACAAAATCAGTGATTTCCCAAGGTACTTTTTGAAAACAAACAAATCAGCTCTCGTTGTCTCATTTGTTTCATGAACACTGAAAAGCAATAGATTGGGAGTTTAAAGAACAGTTGTATTATTTTATATTTTAACAGATCACTTTACAATACTTTATGGCTTAGAAAAAACTATTGAGCTGTGTAGCTATTCTCTTTGAAGGATAACAGTTGAAACAATCAGCTTACTTCGTGTATGGAAGAAAATTCTCTAAACTATTCTTTTTTTTTCTTTCTTTTTTTTTTATTGTTGGTCGTTCAAAACGTTACATAGTTCTTAATACATCATATTTCACAGTTTGATTCAAGTGGGTTATGAACTCCCAATTTTACCCCGTATACAGATTGCTGTATCACATCAGTTACCCTTCCATTTATTGACATAATGCCTTTCTAGTGTCTGATGTATTCTGCTGTCTGTCCTATTCTCTACTATCCCCCCTCCCCTCCCCTCACCTCCCCTTTTCTCTCTCTACCCCTTCTACTGTAAATCATTTCTTCCATTTGTATTGTCTTGTCTTACCCATCCTTTCCTCTTATATGTCATTTTGTATAACCCTGAGGATCGCCTTCCATTTCCATGCGATTTCCCTTCTCACTTCCTTTCCCTCCCACCTCTCAACCCTGTTAATGTAAATCTTCTTCTCAAGCTCTTCGTCCCTACCCTGTCCTTGTTTCCTCCCCTTATATCAAAGGAGTCATTTTGTATTTGTTTTTTAAAGATTGACTAGCTTCACTTAGCATAATCTGCTCTAATGCCATCCATTTCCCTCCAAATTCTATGATTTTGTCATTTTTTTAGTGCAGAGTAATACTCCATTGTGTATAAATGCCACATTTTTTTATCCATTCATCTATTGAAGGGCATCTAGGCTGATTCCACAATCTTGCTATCGTGAATTGTGCTGCTATGAACATTGATGTAGCAGTGTCCCTGTAGCATGCTCTTATTAGGTCTTTGGGAATAGACCAAGAAGGGGGATAGCTGGGTCAAATGGTGGTTCCATTCCCAGCTTTCCAAGAAATCTCCATACTGCTTTCCAAATTGGCTGCACCAGTTTGCAGTCCCACCAGCAATGAACAAGAGTGCCCTTTTCCCTGCATCCTCTCCAGCACTTATTGTTGGCTAATGGCTGCCAATCTTACTGGAGTGAGATGGTATCTTAGGGTAGTTTTGATTTGCATTTCTCTGACTGCTAGCGATGGTGAGCATTTTTTCATGTACTTATTGATTGATTGTATGTGCTCCTCTGAGAAGTGTCTGTTCAGGTCCTTTGCCCAATAAATGATTGGGTTATTTGTTATCTTATTGTCTAATTTTTTGAGTTTTTTATATATTCTGGTTAGTAGGGCTCTATCTGAAGTGTGTGGAGTAAAGATTTGTTCCCAGGATGTAGGCTCCCTGTTTATCTCTCTTATTGTTTCTTTTGCTGAGAAAAAACTTTTTAGTTTGAGTAAGTCCCATTTGTTGATTCTAGTTGTTAACTCTTGCGCTATGGGTGTCCTATTGAGGAATTTGGAGCCTGATCCCACAGTATGTAGATCATAACCAACTTTTTCTTCTATCAGATGCCGTGTCTCTGATTTAATATCAAGCTCCTTGATCCATTTTGAGTTAACTTTTGTGCATGGCGAGAGATAGGGATTCAGATTCATTTTGATGCAAATGGATTTCCAGTTTTCCCAGCACCATTTGTTGAAGATGCTATCCTTCCTCCATTGCATGCTTTTAGCCCCTTTATCAAATATAAGATAGTTGTAGTTTTGTGGATTGGTTACTGTGTCCTCTATTCTGTACCATTGGTCCACCCGCCTGTTTTGGTACCAGTACCATGCTGGTTTTGTTACTATTGCTCTGTAGTATAGTTTGAAGTCTGGTATCGCTATACCGCCTGATTCACACTTCCTGCTTAGAATTGCTTTTGCTATTCTGGGTCTTTTATTTTTCCATATGAATTTCATGATTGCTTTATCTATCTCTACAAGAAATGCCGTTGGGATTTTGATTGGTATTGCATTAAACCTATAGAGAACTTTTGGTAATATCGCCATTTTGATGATGTTAGTTCTGCCTATCCATGAGCAGGGTATATTTTTCCATCTTCTAAGGTCTTCTTCTAAATCTTTCTTTAGGGTTCTGTAATTTTCATTGTATAAATCTTTCACCTCTTTTGTTAGGTTGATTCCCAAGTATTTTATTTTTTGGGGGGATATTGTGAATGGAGTAGTTGTCCTCATTTCCGTTTCAGAGGGTTTGTCGCTGATATACAGGAATGCCTTTGATTTATGCGTGTTGATCTTATATCCTGCAACTTTGCTGAATTCATTTATTAGCTCTAATAGCTTCTTTGTAGACCCTTTTGGGTCTGCTAGGTATAGAATCATATCATCTGCAAATAGTGATAATTTAAGTTCTCCTTTTCCTATTTTTATGCCTTTAATTTCTTTCGTCTGTCTAATTGCTCTGGCCAGTGTTTTGAGGACTATGTTGAACAGAAGTGGTGAGAGAGGGCATCCTGTCTTGTACCAGATCTTAGAGGGAATGCCTTCAATTTTTCTCCATTCAGAATGATGCTGGCCTGTGGCTTATCATAGATTGCTTTTACAATGTTGAGGTATGATCCAGTTATCCCTAATTTTTCTAGAGTTTTGAACATAAAGGGATGCTGTACTTTGTCGAATGCTTTTTCTGCATCTATCGAGATGATCATATGGTTCTTATTTTTAAGTCTATTGATGTGGTGAATAACATTTATTGATTTCCGTATATTGAACCAGCCTTGCATCCCATGGATGAATCCTACTTGATCATGGTGTATAATTTTTTTGTTATGTATTTGAATCCGATTCGCCAGAATTTTATTGAGGATTTTTGCGTCAAGGTTCATTAGAGATATTGGTCTGTAGTTTTCTTTCTTTGAAGTGTCTTTGTCTGGTTTCGGGATCAGGGTGATGTTGGCCTCGTAGAATGAATTTGGAAATTCTCCCTCTTTTTCTATTTCCTGAAATAGCTTGAAAAGTATTGGTGTTAGTTCCTCTTTAAAGGTTTTGTAAAACTCTGCTGTATAGCCATCTGGTCCTGGGCTTTTCTTAGTTGGTAATCTTTTGATGGTTTCTTCTATTTCCTCTATTGTTATTGGTCTGTTTAGGTTGTCTATATCCTCCTGACTCAATCTGGGCAGATCATAAGACTT
The DNA here is from genome assembly GCF_045843805.1 of Urocitellus parryii. Classification (NCBI taxonomy): domain Eukaryota; kingdom Metazoa; phylum Chordata; class Mammalia; order Rodentia; family Sciuridae; genus Urocitellus; species Urocitellus parryii. The sequence goes on along the minus strand of NC_135531.1, from coordinate 71,597,707 downwards.
AAGGAATTTATCTATGCCTTCACTATCTTCTATTTTATTGGAGTATAAGGATTCAAAATAATTTCTGATTATCTTCTGTATTTCTGAAGTGTCTGTTGTGATATTGCCTTTTTCATCTCGTATGCTAGTAATTTGGGTTCTCTCTCTTCTTCTCTTCGTTAGCATGGCTAAGGGTCTGTCAATTTTATTTATTTTTTCAAAGAACCAACTTTTAGTTTTGTCAATTTTTTCAATTGTTTCTTTTGTTTCAATTTCATTAATTTCAGCTCTGATTTTAATTATTTCTTGCCTTCTACTTCTTTTGCTGTTGTTTTGCTCTTCTTTTTCTAGGAATTTGAGATGAAGTATGAGATCATTTATTTGTTGTTTTTTTCTTTTTTTGAGGAATGAACTCCAAGCAATGAATTTTCCTCTTAGAACTGCTTTCAATGTGTCCCATAGATTCCGATATGTTGTGTCTGTGTTTTCATTTAACTCTAGGAAGTTTTTAATTTCCTCCTTGATGTCTTCTAAAACCCATTGATCATTCAGCAACCTATTGTTCATTCTCCAAGTGATGCTTGATTTTTCCTTCCTTCTTTTATCATTGATTTTCAGTTTCATTCCATTATGATCAGATAAGATGCATGGTATTATCTCTACCCCTTTATATTGTCTAAGAGTTGCCCTGTGACATGATATATGGTCTATTTTTGAGAAGGTTCCATGTGCTGCTGAGAAAAAAGTGTAACTACTTGATGTTGGGTGGTATAGTCTATATATGTCAATTAAGTCTAGGTTGTTAATTGTGTTATTGAGTTCTATAGTTTCCTTATTTAACTTTTGTTTGGTAGATCTGTCCAGTGGTGAGAGAGGTGTGTTGAAGTCTCCCATGATTATTGTATGGTGGTCTATTAGACTCTTGAACTTGAGAAGAGTTTGCTTGATGAACACAGCTGCACCATTATTTGGGGCATATATATTTATGATTGTTATGTCTTGTTGGTGTATGGTTCCCTTAAGCAGTATGAAGTGTCCTTCTTTATCCCTTTTGATTAACTTTGGCTTGAAATCTATTTTATTAGATATGAGTATGGACACCCCTGCTTGTTTCCGCAGTCCATATGAGTGGTATGATTTTTCCCAACCTTTCACCTTCAGTCTATGAATATCTTTTCCTATCAGATGTGTCTCCTGTAGGCAGCATATTGTTGGGTCTTGTTTTGTGATCCATTCTACTAGCCTGTGTCTCTTCATTGGTGAGTTTAAGCCATTAACATTTAGGGTTATTATTGAGATATGATTTTTTCTTCTAGGCATATTTGTTTATTGATGTTACTAAACCTGATTTGTTATCCTCTTTGACTACTTTCCCCCCTTTACTGTCCTACCTCCCATTGTTGGTTTTCAATGTTATTCTCCATTTCCTCTTCCTGTAGTGTTTTGCCAAGGATTTTTTGAAGAGATGGTTTTCTAGCTGCGAATTCTTTTAACTTTTGTTTATCATGGAAGGTTTTAATTTCATCTTCTATCCTGAAGCTTAATTTCGCCGGATACACGATTCTTGGTTGGAACCCATTTTCTTTCAGTGTTTGAAATATGTTATTCCAGGATCTTCTAGCTTTCAGAGTCTGTGTTGAGAGATCAGCTGTTATCCTGATTGGTTTACCCCTAAATGTAATCTGCTTTCTTTCTCTTGCAGCTTTTAAAATTCTCTCCTTATTCTGTATGTTGGACATCTTCATTATAATGTGTCTAGGTGTGGATCTCTTATGATTTTGCACATTCGGCGTCCTGTAGGCTTCTAGGATTTGGGATTCTGTCTCATTCTTCAAGTCTGGGAAGCTTTCTCGTATTATTTCACTGAATAGACTGTTTATTCCTTTGGTATGGAGCTCTGTGCCTTCCTGTATCCCAATGACTCTTAAATTTGGTCTTTTGATGTTGTCCCATAATTCTTGGATGTTCTGCTCATGGTTTCTTAGCAGACTTGCTGAGCTGTCTATATTCTTTTCCAGTTGAAATACTTTGTCTCCATTGTCTGATGTTCTCTCTTCTAAGTGATCTACTCTGCTGGTAGTATTCTCAATTGAGTTTTTAAGTTGGTTTATTGTTTCCTGCATTTCTAGGATTTCTATTTGTTTGTTTTTTATTACCTCTATCTCCCTGTGAAATTGATCTTTTACTTCCTGGATTTGTTTGTCAATGTGATCTTTCATTGTCTGATTTTGCTGTCTCATGTCTTCCTTGAGACTCCAGATCATCTGAAGCATGTATATCCTGACCTCTCTATCTGACATTCCATCTGTTGCACCTATTACCTCTTCTAAAGTTGAGTTGACCTGTATTGCCTGTGGTCCTTTCTTTCCTTGTCTTTTCATACTGCTGGCGTTTCTTTCTGCTTGGTGAAACTGTTGTGTTTTTGAAATTTTCCCTCTATTTATTTATATTGCTCTTGTATAGTTGAAAAAACACCCTTGCAGGGCAGGTAGTGGCTGTGATCCTCCTCCAATTGGTGTGATCCGTCTACCACGCTGGCAGGCCCTAGGTCTGCTCTGCTGGTCGGTCAAAGGTCCGCCTACCCAGCAGGCGCGAGGGGCACCTCTGTCACTAGGCAGGTTGCTAGTGACCCGGTGGGTCGCAGGTTCGCCTAGCTTGCAGGCACTGGGGGGGGGCGGTTCCGCCCCTCAGCAGGCCGCTCGGCCCGATCTGCCGGTGGTCACAGTCCCACCTACCTTGCAGACACTGGGGGAGGGGATGGGCCTGCCCCTCAGCAGGCCGCCGGCCCTGTCCTACTGGTGGGTCCTGTCCCCGTTCCCTGCAGGCGCCTTTAGCTGTTCTGTGACTCTGCTGGTTGCTGGACCTGACCCGCCCGTGGGTTGCAGGTTCGCCTAGCTTGCAGGCACTGGGGGAGGGGCCGGTTCCATCCCTCAGCAGGCAGCTCGGCCCGGATCTGCTGGTGGTCACAGTCCCGCCTACCTTGCAGACACTGGGGGAGGGGACGAGCCTGCCCCTCAGCAGGCCGCCGGCCCTGTCCTACTGGTGGGTCCTGTCCGCATTCCCTGCAGGTGCCTGTAGCTGTTCTGTGACTCTGCAGGTTGCTGGGCGTGACCCGCCCGCCCGTGGGTTGCAGGTTCGCCTAGCTTGCAGGCACTGGGGGAGGGGCCGGTTCCACTCTAAACTATTCTTAAACCGATCTTCAATTATATAAATGACAAATTGGCTTTAAAATGAAGTATCTCATACTTCTCCAATTATTAGTGATGAATCCCTCATTCATAATTTTAAAATTTCTGTATAACTAAATAGTTACAAATGAATTGAATTACATTTTTATATTACATGGATTTACTAGATCAATTCAATCAAATTATAATATTTCACCATCTCTGATTTTAACAGAGCATGTTGACAAACATTTAGAGAAAGATGTTTCTGAGGATATTATTTGAAGTCTGGGGATATTAATAATGTAATGCAAATGTAACCTAACTTGAAATTTTAATTTAAAAAGAAATTATTTCTATACTTTTTGGTTGCAGCAAGGTTGATTTTGGAAATGTGTGATAATTTTACTGGGGGCACTTGATTACAATAATAATTTTAAAAGACTAGTGCTGAGGGCCATTGCCAAGTAGGAATGACGCATCGATATTTCCTTGCCAGCGTACCCCATGTTAAATGGACTTGCCTTGGAAATTTGCTGTGACCTTGCATGTGTGTTTGAGAAAGGTGACCCTGCTCAATGACCAGGGTGGTTCCAGGATTAGGGTGTATTCTGCAGGTTTTAGGAAGTATGTGGGTTTAAGATAATTTGGGTTTCGGGCGTTCCCGGTTTAACACAATAGGGGTTTTAGGGAAGTTGGAGGATGAAGATTATTGCTGCTGGAATTAGGGTGTTCCTGCTGCTTGTTCCCGTTGAGATTCAAATGGGATTTGGAAAAAAGCCTCGTGGAGTAGGTGAATTGTGCGGGCAGATTTTAGATTGCCCCTGAACCTGTGTGGAGGCCCGTGTGAGTTCGGGAATAAAGAATTGCTGTTTGAATCTACAAGGTGTGTGGTGGCTCATGATTCTGTGCCAAGCCGAGACATTGGCAGACTAGAAAGAAAGTAGAATTACTAAAAGCAAAAAATTTAAAAAGCTCAATTTTTAAAGCACTTCGTGATTTTTGTTTCTGTTATTTTTAAAAATAACAGCAAAGGGGCTGGGGTTGTGGCTCAGTGGTAGAGTGCACGCCTAGCATGCTTGAGGCACTGGGTTCAATCCTCAGCACCACATAAAAATAAAATAAAGATATTTTGTCCACCTAAAACTAAAAAATAAATTAAAATAAATAACAGCAAAGCTAACTTTAGCTCCTGTTGTACCTCTTCCAACTATTAGACGAATTGTGAAATTCCTGCATGGTATAATTTAGAAGTGTTGAGCACCTTCAAATGGCCTTACCTTGATTTCTGGTGACTAAGACTTCAAAACTTTAGTTGAAAGGCACTGGCATTTCCCAATTAAAGGCAGCAGCTACCTGGAGAGGATAATTCGGAAAGTCATTATCAAATAAGATTAGTTCAATTGTGGCCTTCTAATGGGTCCCGAGTAGAATAGGAGCCAGAACAGTTGAGTTTGAAGTTGATACAGAAGAGAAAAGGCAGGTCTTAAAATACCCCAGCCACAATAACCACCTAGTAAATATTCATTGAAAAGAGTCAACTTGAACAGAAAGCATCAGACTATCTGGGAAAGTGTCTTAGGATAATGCTTTATAACTGGAGCTCAAACAAAGCTTTGAGGACCAGGGGGAAAGCACAAACAGAACAGAAACTGCAGAAGACTATCTACAACCACATCTGAATATTTAAAATAAAGGTATGAGGAAACAGGAAAGGCTGTGGACCAGAGGAATTCCTGCTTCTCACAGTAAAAAAATTTAATTTGTCCCTATAATTCATTCATATATGTATAATTATATTTATATATAAACTTATTATACATATTACATGTAATATATACAGATATATTGTATACATATAGATATAAAGACAATACATCTTAGAAAGCCATAAAGGTTAAACTGTTATCTGGAATTCAGACAAAAATTTAAAGAAGTTCCTCATATGTCTAGATAACTTCTAAGTGTAATTTTCATGTCTTTTAAGAGAAGAAGAGGAAGAGGAAGAGGAAGAGGAAGAGGAAGAAGAAGAAGAAGAAGAAGAAGAAGAAGAAGAAGAAGAAGAAGAAAGAAGAAGAAGAAGAAGAAAGAAGAAAGAAGAAGACGACAACTTCCTTGGTTTTTATCTTGAGTCCATAGTATAAATTAACTATGATGAAAAATATACCTATTGATTAGCAATCTGAACTGTCAACACAAAGCATAAGATTAATTCAATTATGCATTTTTTCAGCATTACAATGTCACTTTCAAAATTGTCAGAGCTTGAGTTCAAATCTGGGATAAGGTGTTGTAGAAGATCATACCCTTAATTTTGTTTTCTGATCATTTTACTTAAGCTCATGTAGATTCCAAAGTTTATAATTGTTAACATTCACTTTTCACCAATAGCATAACAATAAGTTTTAGTGAATTAACTGGTAGAATCACATATTTTCTTAATTTATTTTTTGCCTCTGAATAATTTTTCAACTCGTGTAGTTTCTAAAATCTCTGTTTCTTGCTTCTTGAAACAGAACACCGAAGGAGCTTGTTTTCCACAATACACAAAGATTGAGGAATTTGAAACCTGAGAAATTGAGCAATTGTTTTAGTATTTCTACCAGCAGTTTTCAGAGGTAGAATTGTATGCCTGTGTTTAAACAAAGGAACTTACCAAAGAAGTTCAGGCTGTGAATGCTGGGACCCTGCACACAAGACAGGTATGCCTGTGGCTATTCAGAATCTCTTGGAGTTCAAAGGAAGATCCTCTAGAAGAGCTTTTGGAAAAACTGGAGACTTCTGGATAATATTTCAAATATGCCTACTCCCACTTGACAGACTGGTCATATTTCCTCGTATCAAGATAATTATTTGTCACAATTGTGGATTGCAAAATCAGGCAGAAATTTTTTTATCAAGGAATATTTTTAATATGGTAATATTTTCTTTCCTTTGAAAACATCATTTGATCAATATTGAATCCTAAACAAGAGTTCGTTTAGAAATTATAAAACGTGTAAATATTTAAATAACTAAATATAAGATGGAACATGAGAATAAAACCTTTTTTATTTTTCCTTATAGACCTTTAGTGCCCTCTTCATTATTACAAAACCTTAACAAAAGAGGAAAAACAGAAAAAAAAAATCTGTATAAATTATAGTGATCTTAGCTATTAGACAGATCTATGTTTAAAAGCATGTGGAATTCTTCTCCAGACTAAATTTAGTACCCTTGTGGGGAAGAGAATTTACTTGTTATTTATAAGAACTGTGTGTGTGTGTGGTGTGTGTGTGTGTGTGTGTCTTCCAAATAATTCAAAGCACTTTAGAGACTTTAAGACCATATCTACAATTCAACAATCACCGTTTTCATGAAAGATAAATTATTGCATGTGGTTAAGAGAGGTGATAACAAAAGGAATCCTTTTTGTTGAAAACTTGTAATTTGACCTGCTTTGACACATTAAGGGAAGGCTTCTAACCTAATTTTTTTAACATATTAATCAATCCAATGGTTCTGGGGCTGTAATTGAGTATTTTGGCACTAAGAGTAATTTTATAGATGAGATAAATGAAGAAAAAGAAAACATCTGAGTAATTTTATAGATGAGATAAATGAAGAAAAAGAAAAGAATCATTTTCTTTGCCCAGTGTTACCTAGCTAATTAGTGACAGAACCATGGGTGTAGCCCAGTATTTCAGTGTCCAGTGTGATGATCTTTTCAGTAGAGAAGAAACTACTTCCTTTCCAAAATGTGAAAAAGATGCTATGGTTCTGTTCAGGGGTACCAGAACCTACAAACTGAGCCCAGATCTTAGACGAGTTTTGAGAAGGCAGAATCAAATTTCACCACAATATTTCAACATATTCTCCTCACTCTTATGGCCACTGTGCATAAATATAGTGTCTATATGGTGTTTGTAGCAGATCTGGGAATACTTGCATTAACAAAAATATTTCAAACAGTTGCAGAAGTCTTAAGAAGTTAAACTCATATATAATTTTTAGAACTGATAGCATCCTATGCAACCATTTCATTTCATTCCCTAAATTTGGAAAGGAAGTGTCCAGCAAAGTAAAATGGTTCACCAATTGCTGGCCAGAGCACGATCAGAACCGGAATGCTAATGTTCTAGCTGTCTGGCTACTGCTATCTTATAACACTGCTTATTCTTCATGAATTATGTCTGTGAAATAGAGAGACGCAAAGTTACCTAACCTGTGACAGCTTTTGCAGGAGAGATTTCTCAATGAAACAATTGAGACTTGTCGTCAAGGTTAATTCTCTAACATTTGCACCTCTCAGTGGTCATTATCCTCTCTCATGGGTTTACCCTTCTTGTCCTATCAAAATATCCTGTAAAAAAGTTTTTACAAGCCATTTAATTTTTATTCTTCATAGAGCCCAAGAGGACCCAGGGTTACCTACACAGGATGGAGGAAAAGCTGGTTCCAAGAGGAGTGGTTCTAAACACAAACAAAAATGCTAATGTGCCCATATGGGGAAAGACCTAACAGAAGGTCAGAGGCTAGAAAGATGAGGATTACGGCTTATGACAGTGGCTTCACCACCTTACCAGGGAGTCACAGCAGTACCTTCATGCAACCCTGGTGTAGCAGGTCCAACTACTTTGACTACACTGTGCACCCTACTTCTCCACAGAACACCCTGGAGTGTGTGCAACATTCTCCCTGTGCACCCAATGAGACAGCTGGTGGTGGCATGCCTACTTGGGCACCTCTGGTCACCTTTAATCATTTTCTTTCTACCACTAACTTGTATCCGAACTCAAATCTTTGAAACTTTAATCATTAATTTGTTGGGGAAAAAAAAAAACATTGGGATTTCTAGATTTCTAAGATGACACATTCACATTAAAAATACATATATACATATGTATGTATGCACATTATACATGTATATGCATATATATTTTTTCAAAGAAAATCTTCAAAGGTCTGTAATACATTTCCCTTTTAAACTTTTCAGTAATTTATTTTAATAATGGCTTCATGTATTTTTCAATTGGATATTTTGTTTAGCTCAAAAAATAGCTGTGATATTTCTCTTCCAGTAGAGTCAGGAAGCTTCTGTTACTGCCTAAAATGAAAATAAATCACTGCAGTCTGATTTCTTTTTCATTATACAGCATGAGATGAAAAGCCACAAAAAATCATTATTTTCTTGATGGCTTGATCCTCCTATTCCTTTAAGGAAAGGAGATGAAGGGTGGAACTATGTGGCATTCCTAAACCAGTTTGCTTTTGGGTCTGGCATATTCAGGCAGGTACTGTTGGCTGTTTTACTGGTTTGAATAACCTAGGCATGGTACCAGAAAATCTAATGTCTTCGTTAGAATCCACATCTGCTTATGCTAGAATGAAAACCCATCTGAGAATCAATGAAGCACATGGAGAGGGTCTAATTAAATCCCTATGCCATTTCCTTTAAAACTGTCAAATTGAAATTGTAATCGTGTATTCATTCACCCCCAATGGTGTAGTGGTAATTTTAGAAGTGGGAATATTTAAGCAATAAGACCCAACAGGGTATGTTTTGCTAGGATATCAACAACACCAGATAGTTCTTAGGTAAGCAGCCAATATTCTGAAAACCAAATTTCTCCTAAATAATGGGTGAATCACAAGACCCTTCTTCAATTGTACCCCTACACTAATGAAAAAGACAAAATTCTGTATTAGGAATAGGAATTTGTAATAGATGTGTTCATTAAATCATACCACAAAATCATTCTGAGCAAATGAAAATAATACCAGGCATTGGCACATTAAATCAAAGTGATGATATGTTCAACAAATTAAAAATCAAACTTTCAAGATTTGCTGGCTTTTGAAGTCACCAAAAAATTCCAAAAACTTGTTCTGTCTACCATCCTTTGTCGTCTTCTGCTAATTTTGCTGTTGCCTTAAATGGTTCCCACTTATAATCTAATTGAATACGTATGAGAGAAATATATGCTCTGCACCGTGATGGCACCGTTGTGTCTCGTTTTAGAGGATTTGAAATGAGCCTGTTTTCAACATGGATTGAAATATATTTAGTCCTTTATACATATACTTCAAAAAGAGAACTGAGACCTGCAATTACCTATGATACCTTTCAAGCAATATTTAAATAACAAATAGTGAAAAAAGTAATTAAATTATATATTATGTTATACAATTCATCAACTTCTTGTGGACACATCCTGAGGTAAGAAACCATGAGAGATAGTCCTTAATGAAAGTATCTTTATGTTCTTATGTCTGGGCTATACTGTAGTTTACTTCATCTGAAGACAATGATAAAAATTACTGCTGCAGATTATATTGTTAAACTGCCTTCCTTGTTATACCTGTTGTCTAGAAGATTCAGTAAAAACAAGACTAGTACAACAGCACTATAACCACCTACATATAAAATATTCTTTCTTCTACTCATCTCCTATAATTTTATACATTCCTGCTTTCTCCTCAACTCAACCCCAAACATAGACATATCTGCAGGGACTGGGTTTTTGCTTGTTCTGCAGATATAACCCAAGCCAGAAAGATCATCACCTCAGAGCTAAAGCACAATGGAAACAGGAGTTTGATTCTACTTTCATGCCAGTCTCCCCTTCTCACACAAGCCTCTTAAAAAGCTCTGCACAGTAAAGCTGGGCCGACCTCCAAGGTGTCTGCAAATGCAGGAACAACAAAGAAATTTAAGGGAGATCCCATTTTCCTGTGTGACTAGGGTGTCCTTCAGGGAAGAAGTTAGACAAGTAATGCTGTCAGCAAATAAAATAAATCTAAATAGAACATGGAAAATGGAGAACAACTCAAGTTCTCACAAAAGAAATAACTGAGTAATAAAGTAAAACTGAATATCACTGTATAAGGAATAATGGAAGATAACGTATAATGAGAATTCAAAGAAATGAGCAGGTAATATGAAGGCACTTTCCCCGTGTTCTTCTCTACTTTATGCAAGCCATTCCACTTTCAGTGACTGGGGATGGGGAGTAGAGGTAAGTTGGACACTTAACAGAATGGAAGAAGCCCACTGCTCTGATCAAGTACATCTTCTTTGATCTGTCAGAGAACACAAAGGCCACTCACATATCAATGTAAAGTGTAATATCAAGTCACATATTACTTTCTCTTTCCTATTTTAGCAACATGTCCATATGAACAATGACAGAGTAATCCATAAATTGTACCATGGCACAATAAGGCAAATCTCCAATGTCAGAGTCCATCACAGGAAAAACATAAACAAGGTTATGATAAAATTCTAATCTTCAGCTCTCTTAAAAAGGAGCAGAAAACAGATATCATGGGACTTTTCAAGTATAGGGTACTAATTTGGGGGCTGTTTATTATTTTACCAGAACCTGTTTTTGTCTACTTACAGGGTTTTTGTTTGTTTGTTTGTTTTATTGAACCCAGGGGCAATTTACTACTAAATTACATTGCAACTGTTTTCACTTTTTATTTTGAGACAGAATCTTGCTAAGTTGCTTAGGGCCTCACTAAGTTGCTAATGCTGGCCTTGAACTTGCATTGTACCTGCCTCAGCCTTCTGAGCCACTGGGATTACAGGCGTATGCCACCACACCATGCCCAGCCACATTACTTATGAAAAGCATGTAGTCTCACTTTCCAAGTTTAGTGATACATTTCTAAAACTTTGCAGAAAAAAAATAATAACTATTTATTTTCAATCTTCATTGGCTAAGTGTATTTGCAAGCTCAAGTTAATTAAGCATAATCCAACAGCCTTCATCAGAGATGTCAAATACATGACCCTAATTAAAACAAGTATCTCATAACTTTATTTCCTTAAAAGAATTATCAGAGTTTCACTGATATAAAAGTATTTTCACTCAAGTTAGAATTTGTCATATTTGCATTCTGTAAAGGATCCACATAAATAGGTCTTGAAAGTATCTTTCACTTATAAACATTACAAAATGTGATCTTTCATTTTTGCTGGGTTTTTACTTTAATTTATAATATAAAACATCAGAAATATCTACAGTGAAAGGGATGTCTCCTTTTAGATAAATGTACTAATTACTAGCAAATTATATCAAAAGTCAATAATTTTATATCATTCAGATGATTGCTTCTTTTACACAAGTCCAAAACTAAAATGAACCATTTATAAGTACTAAGTATTATTAGCAACTTAAAATATGAATGATTTTGCTACAGTGTAAGCAGATTAATAATGAAACATACTTAGCTGTTTAATTGGTCTTTGGCCAGATAAGAAACATGTAGAAGACATGCAGGTTTAGGCATTTTAGATTAGATAACACCTGACTTACCTTGAGAGAGAAAAATTGCAAAAACTTGTTAAAATCTCTTTTGCTTTAATTAGGAATGTGATATCATGAAATATTTATTATTTGATTTTTTCCCCTCCTGGTGGAACAACATCTGCTCCATGCCCATTATCTGAACTTGTCTGAACCCAAATAGTAGACAGCAATGTTTTCTGAGTGGTACATCTCAACTAAACTTCACCACACACTGATGGCTTGATAGAGCATTAATAATTAAAATTACCCTACTAATAATTTAGTTGTGGAAATCAAAGTATAGGTAAGTTTTCCTACCAAATGTGGCTTTTTTCACCTATAAATCCTTCCCACAAATCATGCTGGGAGTTTAGTAGTAGGCTAATATGAAAATTAAAGTCAAACAGAATTGTGTAAAGCCCAGGCTAAGAAAATTAACAAAGCTTTAGATCCAACCTTGAAGGAACCAATATTATGCCTAAGGAAGAATTATAACCTCTGATGGAATCTAGACTGGTATTTATATAAAACCAGATCAAAATATGTGGCTGTAGTTTGGATTGCTCAGGACCCAGCCCATTCAAACATGAGACAGGCTCAGAACAACAATAAGACTATTGCCCAGCCCCTGCACTGGAGATGTAAATTATATTTCTCTTTCAGTCTTAATTTTCACCAGCTCAGCACTGGACAGAAATGCCTCAAGTCAAAGATTTTCAATATCTAAAGTTAGATAAGGCTAGAAGACATGTGAATCTAGCTTTCTGTTTTATTTAAACAAATGCTAAGTTCTATTTTTTCTATTAAACAAATGCTAAGTTCTCCTCACACACATACACACACATACATAGTACACACATAGTCACACATGCAAGCACACTTTGTTAATATAGTATGAATTATTTTCTTAAGTTTAAAATTTTCAGTGGTGCAAATTTGTTTCTGATTGACACATTTTTTAAACAAAACATAAGAACTTAGGAAATCATATTTAAACTTAGGAAAATTATATTAAGTTTATGAGCTTTCACATGCATAATGTTGATTAAATGTTTATAAAAATAAGGAACTTTACTTGAGAGTTTCAGTTTTCTACTTCATCACAGATTGTAAAAGTTGGTGGGAAAAAAAAAAACGTAGAGTTGTGGAATAACCAGTGGGAATATACACACTTGTAATTCTAGTTTTCTTAATTTTAAGCTCTTTATATCTTGGCTAGCCAAATGTAAATTTTGAACTTCTCCAGTTGAAATATTTCTTGAATGCTAATATAGAAAGATTTATGTATATTCCCTATTGTTTCATTTGCTTAGAAAACAGATTGAAAGAACAATGATGCTGGATTTTTCAGATGTCTGGAGGAAATACTGCATGCATGACATCTGTTTACCCTGGGGATTTGACACACATTTGCTTTAATATACTGTTGTGTTCCTCATTACCTTAGACTCTATATGCTAAAAACAAGAGTGTATTCCAGTTTTTAAGGAAAAGAAAAAAATCCCAATGTCCTTCTCTCTGAAGAACAGTAATTTGGGGGTTAAGCTTTCAAAAAAGAAAAAAAATGCAAATAACCATGTTTTTAATTGCCTAACTTTTTAAAGATTATATCTAAGTCTTTCATAAGCCTTTTATACGTATTAGCCTTCCTTGTTATTGAAGAACTATCCAAAGTCAGAAAGAACATGCCTTTGAAAGTCAATAGCTAAAAGAAATAAGATCTGCATCCCTAAATAGGTCAAATCATCAACTTAGGATGTTTGAGATATTAATCCACTGGAAAATGGTTTGGCTTCCAGAAGCAGTGTGTCATTAAACATCTTTGGTGGAAGTCCTGGAGTTTTGACACAAACTGACACATAAAGTTCCACACGAAACACAGAATATCACTATTCCACACAACATCAGCTGCCTGATAGCATTTATTTCTCCATATAATTATTTTTCATTAAAAAAATATACAGTATTCAAAATATTTACATGATTTGCATCCTGTATTTGTTCAACTTGTATACAAATCAAAGAACTGATCCTTCTCAGTAAAAAAGCTATTGTAAAGCACACAGATTTGCTGAAGAAAAAGAATTTATATTATAACATGAGGAATAAACTTTATTACAAGTTAAAGTTCTCATTTCATGTGGGTAGATAAGATAAAATCTTTTTCTTTTCACTGTATTTTTCTTTGCCTGAGACGACCACATCAAATGGTCAGATGTTATGCTGTAGTATGAGAACCTGATGGAACTCTGAAAGCAAATGTCTCAAATCATTTCCTAAGTCCGGACAATGATAATAAACATCCATTGAAGGGTCTAAGCCAGACCCACCAGTGGACACAAGCTGCCTTTGATCAGCTGAAAGGAAAACTGTCTCCTAAAGTTAAAGAGAGATTGACATCAACATTTACCTTTTACTGGTACCATCTTGAGAAAGTTGGGTACCTTTGACTCATGTATCCTGATACACTTCAGTAAAACTAATATGACAAAAATCCACTACTCAGTGAACTGAAGTAATGAGAGACACGAATTAATTTGGCACACTGCATCTATACATTTAATTACATGCATTTGATTCACAGCTTAATTTGGGGGATTAGGATTAATTTTTCTTTTATTACGATAGTTTTTCCTATAGGCTGAGGCAAGAAGATTGCAAGTTCAAGACCAGCCTCAGCAACTTAGCAAGGCCCTGTCTCAAAATAAAAACTAACAAGAGCTGGGGATTTGGCTCAGTGGTTATGTGTCCCTGGGTTCGATCCTAAAAAAATAAATAAAAATGGAGAAGGCCCTAGGTAAGAGATTAACAGAAAGTAATTTAAATGTCACTATATCCCTACAAAAACATGTGATGTTCTGTTTGACTAGGGAGCTTCAGCCTTATTTGCTGGTGTTGAATTCTGAACATAAATTCTATAGTTTTTAATATATATATATGTATGTGTATATTTAACTGAAAGGTTTGGAACAACTGACAGGTTTGGAAAACTAAAATTTTGAGACTAAAATTTGTTTATCCAGAAATTAGGTACAGTGTTTTCAGCCACAACACAAATGTGGAATACCTACATGAGCTTTCCATTGACAATCTTTAGACTAGGACAATAGTCTAATGCCCATCTTAGCTATACACCAAACAACAAAGAAGGTTGATCCAGACCTGTTCTCTGAGGCAAGTTATTATTGCTAAACATCTTTGCCAAATGTGAGATTTTTGTCATTTTTGTGGACTGTGTCTCTTTTGGTTTGAGTTTTTTAAAGTCTAAAAATTACAAAAACTATTAAAATAATAGTTCTCCACTGATTACCTTAATAAAGCAATACATTGGTGAATAAAGAGTAAGCATAAAGGAGCTGGGATTGTGGCTCGTTAGTAGAGCACTTGCCTAGCATGTGTGAGGCATTGGGTTCAATCCTCAGCATCACATAAAATAAATAAAGGTATTGTGTTCATGTATAACTAAAAATATATTTTTAAAAGGGTGAGCATATGTGTGTGTGCATACATCTTTCAAAGACTAATTTACAATATAATTTTTAAACTTTTTTGTTTTAATTAGTTATACATGACAATGGAATGGATTTATGTACTTTGATATATTGTACATAAATGGAGTATAATTTCTCATTTTTGTGATTTTACATGTTATAGAATCACATTGGTCATGCAGTCATATATGTACATAAGGTAATAATGACTGCTTCATTCTACTATCCTTCCTATCCCCATATCTCCTTCCCACCCTTCACTGCCCTGTACCTAAAGTAAAGTAACTCTGTTCTTCCCTAGTACCCCCCCCCTTTTGTGAATTAGCAGCCATATATCAGAGAAAACATTCAGTCTTTGATTTGGGGGGATTGGCCTTATTTCACTTAGCATGATATTCTCCAGCTCCATCCATTTACTGCAAAACGCCATAATTTCATTCTTCTTTAAAGCTGAGTAATATTCCATTGAATATATATATTACATTTTCTTTGTCCATTCATCTTTTGAAGGCACCTAGGTGGGCTCCATACTTTAGCTATTGTGGATTGAGCTGCTATAAATATTGACGTGGCCCTGTCACTGTAGTATGCTGATATAATTTTTAAACAAAAGGCCCAAGTATTTGATTTTTCTTCTTATGGTAGCTGGCTTGAACATGTGCCCAGTAGATCAAAGACAGCTGAGAGAAGAATTGGAGAAATTGTTTCTTAAGAGACTATAAAGACATTTGCTTTGTTGACTGGATATATATATTATACCAGAACAGGTAACTGAATCCTTAGACACTAAATTCTCCATACACCAGGACCATCCCCCAAGTAAATTAAATACCAGTGGTAGTCAAATCAACAGAGTGTAACTTATTAATCTACTGCTGTGTTAATGCAACTTCCATAGGTGATTCACTTACTGACTGGGATTTGATTAGCTCCTAGAAGAACTTTGCTCATTTTATTCAGATAAGGCTATTTCAAATCATAAACTCCATAAGCTGATGCTGACCCTCAGAAAAAAAGCAAAGAAAAAAAACTTGTGAATTTCATTTTGTTGGCTATCTGTAAAACTATAGCTCATTCACTTGCCATCAATATGGAACATGGCTGGCTGTTCAAGAAGTTATAAGATATATAATCCTGCTATTTTTCAAATGTTTATGGCCATATTATGGGGAGGCATATTTTCCTCTGGGATCCTTATGCCATTATGACACTATCCAATATGCTATGACCATTGTAATACTTTGTAGACCAGTGGAAAATACATCTAAAAATAACTGTGCCATTTCTGAGCAAAAGCAGAAGTAATTGATGTTTCCTAGAAAAATGAAGCCACCTGGCTTTGTAGAAGAGCAGCATGAGTATTTCAGTGACAGGTAGATCCAGAACAGAGCTTTGTCCTCAATATCATTCTGATTTTCTGAAACCCCAAAGCAAGGTTCATAGAGATTCTTTAGAATGCTCTACTTGAAAGCCAGATTACACTATTTAAGTGGCCCATGGAGTTCTGTATTAAAGGCTCCCTGCTGCTCAGGCATTTTTCCCATTATAATATATTGCTGTAGATTTAACACTGTAGATGTCCTATCATTTAACTAATATGGTGCAAAAGGTTGTCATTTGGGATGATTCTAAATTATATCATTGCAAATAAACCTTGCTACAGAAGGAATTGCTTATTTAGCAAAGACATTTTATGGCATATTAGCATAAAAATACTACTTCTGTCTTTCAAGTTCACTTATAGCATAAATGCTAAACAGAAAGGCATTAGATATGTTACAAACACAAGCAACTTTGGCAGCAAGCTAATTTGCAAATGCATATTTGCAAACTTTAAGTGCACTGTTATGCCCTAACTTACACTCTGCATAACTCATAGATGTTTGTATATTATAAAAAGAGAAAAAAATACTTATTACTCAACTTTTTCATCCAACTTATAGGAAATTGGTAATCAACCACTGGGATGTTTGCCCCTGCTATATGTGCCTGAAAGCAGGTGAATGAAGCAATTCAAAACAAGGCAGTTTCCAGAGGGGAATGAAACATTGGCTGTACAGTTGGATTGCTTGAGGGGATTTTTTTCACCCTCCCTCTAAAACCAACCATCAGTGAACACTGAAGCTGACATAATGAGAGCCACTTACCAAGCATTTTCATGCCCTCTTGATCTCAGTCGAGTGTCCATGCTGGTTGAATATTGCAAAACATGTTAATAGGTTAGGTTTTAGAATCAGAGATGCCCAGACCCAGCATTTGTCTTAATGTTATGTACTATGTGTTCTTAAACAAGTTGTTTGACCTAAGATTCAATTTCCTCATACGTTTTTAAATGTGTATAATATACTGATCTTTGTGCTTAAAAGAAGTTAATAGTCTTTTGAAATAGAGAAAGCCGATACCTTCACTCACAACCTGTGCATAAAGATATTAAGGCTCAATGAATTTAAGAGATTTGTTCCAAATCACAAACAATAGAGTTGGGTACAGATTCTAATATTCCTGGATCCTAGCTTGAAGATATTTTTATTCTAAGCTTCAACATTCTCAATTTGCTTGGTTGGATGTTCTGACCTCACTAATATACATGAGTTATTTTCATTTTTAACCCAAACAAATCTTTATTTGATCCAGGCATGTTAAAAAGTGAAAAGGAAAAAAAAAATGTCAAACAGCTAGTCAGATCAAATATATCTCACATCTGTTATTTTGAAAGTCTGTCCCTTGTTCTCCAAAACTGTTTCTGCTTTTCACAGATTCTTCCTTTGCTTCACTTCTGAAATTAAATATAAATCTTCCATTCCTCTTGAAATTCCATGAGTATCCTGTGGTACTACAAAATACTGGGTGAAGAAGGTCATTTATAAGGGTAAATCATTCATTTGTTGATAGGTCACTGCTTTGGTTGCAATATGGTTGCTATGAACATTTTCTCAATTTCATTTACATGATCATCTCAAAAAAGTTAGAGTATAATAATAGCCAATAATAGTAAAATATATGCTTACAAATTAATTTCTTCCCACAAAGGATTTTTTAAGTTAAAATTTATCCATGCCACTTAGTATAATATACCATAATATATAATTTAGGTATTTATTTATATTCTCATTTGTCATCCATCATTAGAAAGAAAATACATGAATTTATTTCTATTGTGATTCCTACTATATCCTCAACACCTAGAAAAAGTGTCTAACTAAATATTTGTTTGATAAATGAATGAATGAGTGAATGAAGATTTCCTTCAACCAATAACATCCCCCTACCTTCTTAGATATTTGTACTCTAACCTCCATTCATACTCCAGTTTAGAGTATGAACTCCTATATAATAGTCCTTAATGATCCTTCTTACTAACATTCCTTTTGAACTCAGGTCTCTAGAGAGAATTTCATCCAGTTTGAATCAGGAGACCAGGAGTCTTCACTCCATGTTCCCCTAGAAAAATTGTAAAAATAAAATAAAATAAAATACACTGACTCTGTACATGGTCTTCTGGTCCAAAAGAGGAATAAGGCATATGGGGGAACTCACCAAAAGGGAAAAGAAATCTGAGTTGGAGGCCTGACTTAACATTTGATCCCATGTCCTTAGGAAGCATGCTAACTCTGGAGCCAGACACCCAAAGCTGTGGTGTGTACTGGGGAGCAGTGACTGAGCAATTACTATGTAATGGCACTCTTACATCACTTTTCCAATTTTACTCTCTACTCCATATTTGGAAGCAGAAAAAAAAAAACAGTTTTTAGACTGGGTAAATATCAGACTTCTTAGGTAAATCAAGAGAGTGAGCATAGAGAAAGCAGTAATGAAGATGGTGGCCAAAAACAGAGTTTCCACTAATAATGGCACATTAAGCCTACACATTTTTTAAGCAAAAATGATTATGACTATATCTGCATGTAGGGCTAGTGAATCAAACAGGAACAATTATATGAACATTTCACAAAATGTTATTCCATGAACTATAAATAGAAGTTACCTAGAAAAGAATTTCCATGGCCAAATAAAATAAGAAAATGTAAGCTTAAATAAATTTAAATGGATTTCTTGACTGGAAGAGTTCTCAAAGATACAGAGAAGCACTTCCTGAATTTATAGGATTAAGGAAACATTCTTTATGAGGGAGATTTCTTGAAACTAACATTCTGAGAAACCCGCATGGAGAAATGCTCTCAAATCTGAACTGTACAGAATAAAATGTGTTTTGCACGTTTTCATTAATGATTGATTCAACACTAGAATTTGGGGCCAGAAAAATATGGCACCCAAATTCATATTAAATAACTTTTTAATTTAAAAAACTCATTTTAATTCTATAGTGCTGAAAAATAAATATTTTTAAGCTCCTAAAGACAGGAAATTTGGAAGCAAATGAGCTAATATGTGTGGCAGGTATAAGCGATTGCATTTGTGATGTAAGAGTTGCCATTACATTCTTTTCACAGAGACTTTATGAGATATTTATTGTTATCTCCATGTTTCATATTAGAGATAAAGCTCAAGCTGTTTAGGTGGCTTACTTAAATTAATGCAGGAGCAGAATTGGAAGCCATATCATTCCAGGACCAAAACTACAGAGTGCCTTCCTTCCTTCCTTTCTTCCATCCTTTCTTTTCCTTCTTTCTCATCCATGATGAAAATTTTTAAAAATCAGTCAAATAAAGCAGTCTCACTACCAAGATTGAGTTTTCTGTTAAAGGAGAAATATTCTGTTTTTGAAAATCAGCAAGGATTTTGCAGGTTCCATGAAAATGGGTCCCACTTGGAGTTACAATGATCCATTATTTTATATGGACCACCCTGTAGTTCCTATATTGTCCCCAGGCTCTTTTTATTTCATGGGAGCAAAATTATTTTTTCTCTTAAAACAAAAGTTTCATTTAAAGGAAAAATTAATTAGTGCTTAAAGGGCAATTCAAATGCCATTTCAAATCATATACTGTTTCCTCTCTTCCAAGACATTCTACTTAGAATCTGAGCTGATTCAATGGGAGACCTACTATTTTTAAAATGGTCTTTTTTTTTTTTTTTTGTAGTCAGTTGTGTGGTAAGAAGGAAAGCAAAGATTTCACACAGATGTGCTTGGGTACCACTTGAGACCCATATTTTGCATTCTTTTTTAATATTTATTTTTTAATTGTAACTAGACACAATATCTTTATTTTATTTATTTTTATGTGGTACTAAGGATCAAACCCAGGTCCTCACCCGTGCTAGGCTAGTGCTCTACCTCTGAGCCACAGCCTCAGCCCCAGTATTTTGTATTCTTGTTTCTCCTTTATAGCCACAAAAAGAGTTACTCAAATTTGGGAGGTATTAAGTAACATAATATATAAATTTAAACAAATTAACAGAAGGAAGGAAAATAACCTCTTCTTTTGCTTTTCCTTCTCTCAATTGTCTTTAAAACTGATTGTGATTTTGTTATTTCCTAACCAAATACTTTTCTACCATAAATATGGGTTCCCATCCTCAAGTTGAGCTCTGATATACTACTGCTATGGTAAATCCTGACTGTAAGGATTTGACTTCACAATACTTACTTATATTGTCTAACAAATTGAGCAATTTAAAAGTTTGAGAAATAAATAGTGAAACATTGACTTTGTGAATTTATTCTCTGAAAAATTTTAATTCTCACTTCATTCTATCGCATCCATTCAGATCAAGATTTCTATTGGGATTCTAACCATATATATAGATATAGGTATACATCTTCATGCATAACAAAGAAAAATGCTAATTTAAACAATAATGAGACACCATTTTTTCACCCATGTCATTAATTAAAAATAACATCAAACCATATTAAAGCCATATTAAAAAAAAATAAGAGCATAAATTGATTTAGTGACTTTGGAGAGTAATTTTGGAGATTGTAGTTAATTTTCATATTGGAAATGTGCCTATGCTCTGATTCAGCGATTCTATTTCCCAGTTGTCTTAGCTTAGACTGCCAGTACAAAACATTAGACAGGGTGGGCTAAACAGAAGACATTAATTTCTTAGCAGTCTGGATAGAGGCTGGGAAGTTCAAGGTCAAGTTGTGGAGAGATTCCTTCTTGGTGAGGGTGCTTTGCCTGGCCTGCCAATGGCTGCCATCTCCCTTTTCCCTGATGTGACCTCTTCTTTGTACATGGAGAGAGGAAAAGAGTTCTTTCTCATCTCACTAGGCCACTAATCCTATCCTGAAGGACCCACCCACATGACCTCACCTAAACCTAACTACTTCTCAAAGGTTCCACCTCCTAATACTATTGTACTGAGAGTTAGGACTTCAATAGTGAATTTGATGGTGATGCCAGCACTCAGCCCATAACAATGTTAGGGGAAAACTTTTGAACATGTGCTATGAAGGCTCAAATATGGATGGTCCTGCAGTATTGATGGTCCTACAGCATTGTTGGTCCTACAAAAGTTAGTTCTCAAAATAATAAACTGAATAAATTGCATTTCTAAATACTAAACTAAAAAGGAAACTGAAGATGATAAAATGTAGGGGCACAACTCAATATAAATGTTTTAAAACAAAAAAACTATGAATTATTTATAATAAGAATATATATTAAGGGGGTTGGGGTTGTGGCTCATCGATCGAGTGCTCGCCTAACATGAGCAAGGCCCCGGCATTGATCCTTAGCACCACATAAAAATAAATAAATATATTTTTAAAAGAGAATATGTATTAAGGGCTGGGGTTGTGGCTCAGAGTTATAGCACTCCCCTAGCATGCATGGGGCACTGGGTTCTATCTTCAGTACCACATAAAATAAACATACTGTGTCCACCTATAACTAAAAAATAAATATTTTTTAAAGAATATGTATTAAAAAATGTGCACCAAATTCATAGTAGAGATTATCTATAGGGACAAGAAAAGTATAATGAGATTGGCACTGATGATTAATGGAAAATATGAAAAAAATTTTGCAACTGTTATTTCTAGCAATAGGTGTTCCATTAGTCTATGTATTTTTTGGAAATATTTATATTTTAAAATTAATTTTGAAACAAAGATGTTTTATGATTAGTAACAAATTACTGTTTTTATTCACATTCGAAATGCCACCAGGATACAGAGGTTTTGATCATGTTGTCTTTTATATGATTATGATATTCAAGGCTATACCTGAAAAATAACTAAAATTGTTCAACAGTTCTAATAATGATATACTGGATGTTTTGATAAAATATTTACCCAGTTGGGATGTTGACAATACACTTAAAATATAGAAAAAATCATGCATTAGTAATGTGTTACATGATCACATTAGTTGAAATAATATGGGTAAAAAGTAGCATGAGCAACCTAAAGAAAGATTATAGTGTTGTTGGATGAAGGAAAACACTGCTGGTATTCAAATGCAATGTAAGCATGAATTCTGAACCAAACTTCGAAGGGATTTAGCCCTCTGAGCTTTGAAGGAAGTTTGACAATGTGTAGAATAAAGAAGAAAGTGGAGAAATTTGCTTTAAATGGAGGAAAAATGCATCATTCTAAAAACTCTAAGCTGGTGGTAGATATTTTGAACTTAATGCTTCCCCAAGCAGCACACTTAGAGAATCTAATGTCAAAATTTTTGATAATGGTCATATTGACGTTTTATTGAGATGTACAGTATGGTAATTCATTTTCTATTTGAAGCTTTTATATGCTAAAGATATGTCCTGGCCCAAACTGATGGCATGAACTCAGGCCCGCATCATTTATTATCTATCTAACCTCTCAGCTTATTATTTTCCTCCAGTTTCTACCCACTTTTAAACTTAATATCCATTTCAACATGGTATTTCAGATATAAAGTTCTGATCAGGTTAACATCACATTTAAATGCCTGTGTGACTGGGAATTTAGCTCAGTGGTAAAGACATTCTTGGCATGTGGGAGGCCCAGGTTTCAATCTTTAGGAAAAAGAAAAGAAAAACCACAGTGAATTAGCCGTTGACTTGGAAACATTTCTTCTAAGAATAGTCAAGTAAGCAAGCAAAATATAGAAAAATATGCAAAGTATTCTTTTGGGAGTTTTGTTTTGTTTTTCGGTAACTGAGATTGAATCCAGGAGTGCTTACCCACTGAGCCATATCTCCAGACCTTTTTTATATTTTATTTTGAGACAGGGTTTCACTGATTTGCTTAGGACCTCACTAAGTTGCTGAGGCTGGATTTCAACTCGTGATCCTCCTGCCTCAGCCTCCCTAACCTGTGGGATTACAGGCTTGTGCCAAAGTATTGTTTTGTAAAACAAATGCTAGTCAAAAATAACTCTATATTGGGCTGGGGCTGTAGCTCAGTGGGAGAGTGCATGCCTAGCACAGTGGAGGCACTGGATTTGATCCTCAGCACCACAAAAAAAGTAAATAAATAAAACAAAGGTATTGTGTCCATCTACAACTAAAAAAAATATTTTTTTTAAAATAGCTGTATATCGGAGCTGGGGCTGTAGCTCACTGGTAGAGTGCCAACCTCGAATGTGTGAGGCACTGGATTTGATCCTCAGCACCACATAAAAATAAATAAAGATATTGTGTTTAAGTACAACTAAAAAATTTTTTTAAACAGCTGTATATATGGATATTAAATATAAACATATAATATATACTTGAATGTGATTTTATAACCAAGGAGAAAATAAAAGAAAGAATACAAAATAGTTGTGTGAGTTGGGGAAGAAAAAATGTTGCTAGAGTAGAGGAATAAGATGGTGGAGAGAGTGGAGTGGGAGCAAGAAGCCAATGCTAATTTAATTTTTTTAAAAAAAGGGAAAAAAATAGTATGTATGGTACAATCCCATTATAAATACATATAAATATATAGATGTGTGATTTTTATTTGAAAATCATAAAGTAAATCACTGAATAATTATAATTTTTCATTGCCTGTAGAAAGAAGTTTAAACTCTTTGGCACAAAACAGTCTTTGCAATCCCTATATGACCTGACAATTGCACAAGTCTTATGTGCCAGCTATACCTTCCCCATCACACCATCTGAACATTCCCTTTCTTACCCTTACACAACTCCTTGTGATGTAGCATATTCTTTCCCCTTTCTCTGTCTTCATTCAATATTGATTTTGAATGTCATTTGCAAAGCCTTCCTTAGTTAAATTCAAATACTCTGTCTTCAGTGTGCCCTTAAGTTTTTGTAGAGCCTTCTATTGTGATGCCAAATGCATTGTGATCACTTTTAGACATATTTTATCCTATGATTTTCTCACTAGACAGCTAGTTCTATGAGAATTGAAACCATATGTTTAATTTTTTGCACATCAAGCACCCAGGATAACATCAGCATTACAGAAATGGTAAGCAGTTATTGTTGAATGAATTTATTTGTTTCATTTTACATTTTTAAAATGATGCACAATATTGTTATGCAGCAACATTGTTCTGCTTATTGTATGCTCAAGATTGAGCATTTACATTCCCCACAAACCAATTAGTTTTATTCTTACTAATGGCCATGATTTACATATATCTCATACTTGTCTGTGCAATAAGGAATGAAGGACAAGATTATAAACTTTGGAGGCCCCCCTAATCAAGAAGAAAACAATAGGTAGTAAGTTATTCCATATTCCAAAATGAGGCACCAGGCCTTATGAACAAGACTTGAAAGGAGGTGGTCTGAAACTGCTTGGTGACTCAACATCTATCTCATGAGTCTGAAGAGTTGACATTGAAGGTAAGAAATTACAATTTCTCTGAAGAAAGCTGATGGAAGCTGTGACAATTTTCTGTCTCCCTCATTTAGGAAAAGCGTTTGGGGAACCCCCTCCCAGAAAGCTTGATGTTTATTCCCTAAAGTTCAGAGGACAAAGGGGAGAAGTGCCTAGTCCATTTTTGAAAATTTTCAGATGGGCCAGGCACGGTGGTGCACACTGGTCACCTCAGCTGCTCGGAAGGCTGAGACAGGAGGAGTACATGTTCAAAGCTAGCCTCAGCAATTTAGTGAGGCCCTAAACAACTGAGCAAGAACCTGTCTCAAAATTTAAAAAATAAAATAAAATAAAAAGGACTGGGGATGTGGCTCAGTCAGTAAGCACCCCAGGGTTCCATCCCTGGTATCAAAGAAAAAAAAAAAGAAAAAGAAAAGAATGAAAGAAAATTTCCAGGCAAAAATTTCTGTCATTGTGACTGCCTGCTTAGTGGCAATGCAAACAGATGCACTCTACTTAGAGTCAGTTGCACTTCCACTGACAGTGGGGCAGAGATTCATGTTTCCATAGACCAAAGTGAGCCTTTTAGAAGGGAGCTGGCTACAGAATTCTTTAAAAGTGATTTGTTTTCCTTTAGGGCCAAGGCAACCTCAGTATAAGGAAGAAATGGAGGACAAACAGGAAAAGAGGTTGAGGAACAGTTACCAGAGTCATGCAGAGAAGAGGGGTGGCTCTGGTGGAGGAAACTCAGTGGAACACAAGAGTATTCCCCATGTCAGTTGAATACACCCAACAAGCCAACAGAGATCACGTGTCTCTCCTCACTCTGTCTCCACCAACAGGTGAAAAACCCAGAACTGTCAATTAAGGGGATGACAGGACATGTCTTCACCTGCAGCAGAACCAAGATGGGGAATGAGAGATTTTAACTTTATAATAAACTTGAATTATGGATTATTGTAAGAACACCAGTCATTTTAATCACTGGTAATTTTTGTCTCTTTGGGAACTGAATGAACTTAGGAGATGGACAACAGCTTGTGATGAGACCCTTCCCAGAAGTGGTTATATTCTTTTATATAGATTCTTTTATATACATAGAAGTAGGTTCAGAGAGTCCAGGTCCTAGAAGGAATTGGGGCTGGAAGAAACAAGATTACCAAGACTTAAGTGAGTAGAATAATTGTATTGTCTAATACTGTAGCACTCATTTAAAATTTCAAGTGGAGATGGGGAAAAATCAAATCCACAGGAAGGGTTTGAGTTTATTATGTTTTAGTTGTTCACACAAATTGGTTGTTCTTGCTATTTTACTCAACAATGGAATGAAAAACATATTAATTTGTATACATTTATTGCCACTACTAGAAAAAAAATCCAAGTGTATGCTTGGCTCAGAGAGAAATATTGAATCATTTTCATATTGTAAACCAGCAATAGAGTAAATAGTCTATTTTATCATAAATATACATATACATATGAAATCACATAAAACAAAGTTGAGCAATAAATCTTATTTTATAGGCACAAATATCCTTTTAATTTCTTGATTGAGACTCACAAAGATACTACTGCAGCAATTCCAGCACAAAAATATATTATCTTCATAAAGGTTTTAAACAGTCATAAAATAAGGTAGTCAGCATAGTGTAACAGAATAACTCAAAGAACACTTTTAGAAAAATTTCATCTGCTATACTTATTTACTGCATCTCAGATAAGATAGTAGGCACCAGGGATATGAAGACCACATCTTTGTTGTTGAGAAGCTCATAACCTAGAAGCAAGATAAATACACCAAAATGCTGGTCAGTAGGCTAGAGAAATCCCCCTGTCAGATCACATGCTAGCCAACTATGCTTCCACTTCTGGACTCAACCCTCTTATCCATCTTTTAAGTTAAAACTAAATATGACCACAACACACACTTTCACAGAATGCTCTACTGGTATTGTTAAATACCTTAATCTGGGATCATCTTTCTAGTCTGCCCTCTGCTTACCTCTCCATCCTCCCTTATACGTACTTCCCTCTTCTGAACCTAGACTCTCAGGCCTTAACTGCTCCAGTGTTCCTGCCTCTGAGCCTTTGCACATGCCTTCATGTCTCCCTGGACCATGCCTTATCCTTTCTGCTTTTGAAACTCCATTTTGTCCTCTGAAACCTTGCTAAGAAATTCACCTCTTATGAAAGGTCTTTCTTACCTACTCCTCCTTTTTACAAAAGCTTATCCTTACCACTAAATGATTAAGCGCCTGGTATTGTGACTGGCACGTTGCAGAAAATGAAAAAGGACATAACTAGACCAAGGCAAATTTAGTTCGGTTGTATGATGATATTTACTGATCATGATTACAGACCAGCACAGTGGTTGGAGAGGCCTAATGAACTGGGCTTTCCTCAGGACCTCAGTGGAAAGTTGCTAATAGGTCCTTCTAATTGAGTCGGGAGAAAATAAATGAGGCAATTTTTAGGAGAATTGGCTACAAATCAGGCCCAGGATTTATGTGATGGAAACTGGGGAACACGGAGAGGTTCAGAGAGTCCAGGTCCTAGAAGAAATTGGGGCTGGAAGAAACAATTAGCTCACAACACTGAGAAATCAAACAAGAAATCCCTCTGGCCTGGCAGGGTATTCATCCGAACTTTTTTTGAATTTTTTGTTGTTGTTGTTGTTACTTTTCATGTTCAACTATCTTCCCCAAAGGCATACCTATGTGTAGAGAACCTGTAATGAAATAAGTGAACAACAATAATGACTGATTTTAACTTATTGGAAATTCACAGAATTTATATAAATGCATGAATGTTCAGGAAGAATTATTAACCAACCCCACACTCCCAAAATTACACGGCATCTTTCTTTTTGTTATTGTCGTTGTTTTTCAATTGTAGATGGACACAATACCTTTATTTTATTTTTTTTTAATGTGGTGCTGAGGATCAAACCCAGTGCCCTCCACATGCAAGGCAAACACTCTACCACTGAGCTACAACCCCAGCTCTGCTTGGCCTGCTTGGTCATTTTTTTTAAAAGAATAAAGAAGTAGAATTATTCTCAGAAGTATTATCTTCCTTGAATAAAATTGGGTGGAAAATATTTAAATTAATTTTTCCATAGCACCACAATCCCATCTTCATTTTTACTATTCATCATAGTAACTAACAGTTTCCCTATCCCCATCACTACCAATAGGATTAGAACACTCTTAGGGTCTGCTTATCCAGAAGATCAATTGAAGTTGGTTTACAGATTATCCTTGGTTTACAAGGCCCACATACACAAAGAGAAACTTAGTCCATCTCCATACAGTTTTTGACCTTGGTTCAACATGGCCCAAGAGGCAACCTACTGAACAGCCTGTTTCAAGATAACTGAGACATTAAAGCTTCGTTGATAGTTTCTGACCATTCACTCATTCAACAAATCTGTAGTGGGCTTCCTATGTTTATTGGCCAGTCCTCTACACAGGGCTGGGGATGTAGCTCAGGGATAGACCACTTGCCTAGCATGCCCCAAACCCTGATTTCAATGTCGAACTCCACCAAAAAGGAAACAAAACAAAACAAACAAAAATATATAAGGACAGGAAAAGTAAGGGACTAACCTTCTCTTCTAAGGATACCCAGAGAGCACTGTGGTCCCTAGTGTTTTGCTTCAATATACCAACATCTTAAAAACAGGCAGCTACACAGGTTTGAAAATTATGTTATAAATTTCTTTATTTCACTTTCATATAGGAAAAAAATTTTTTGATAAGTGCATGTTTGGATTACTCATGCTCCTCCAATAATAATTTCATCTCAGATTTCAAGGAGTTACTATTCATATTTCTGGAAATAGGGGGAAAGATTTAAGCTAGGGATATTCAATATTCAAACAAGAAGAAAGGAATAGAATTTTTTTTTTAAAGAGAGAGTGAGAGAGGAGAGAGAGAGAGAGAATTTTAATATTTATTTTTTAGTTCTCTGGCGGACACAACATCTTTGTTGGTATGTGGTGCTGAGGATCGAACCCGGGCCGCACGCATGCCAGGCGAGTGCACTACCACTTGAGCCACATCCCCAGCCCCAAGAATTTTAAAATTCTATACTCTTTGGCATGTGAAAGAAATAGTGTCTCTAACTCTATCTTAATGACGAATGACCAAGTAAACAAATGGGTGTGAGTGCCAAATATTGCAAATAATGGAATATAGTAACTAACCAAGCATGTTACAGTTTTTGTTTAATGATCAAAAGCCAAACTGTCACTATGTAACATTTTCTTTTGTGAATGAATGTAAAAAGTTTAGCAATTCATACACTTTATAAATTACAGTTTCCAAATTAGTTTTGAAAACTTTGAAATGTTTAAAATGTAATTAACTCCAAAATTTATGTCTGCCTAAAAAGGAAATACTTCATTGTATTTTGATAAAACAGGCAAATTTTAAAGTCATGAAATTTTATAAGTCTAAGCTTCTCAAAATATTAATAATTATACTAATGAAACTATACTATTAGCTCATTAAAACTTTTATTTCAATTTCTAAACATGTTTTATGCTAAAATTAAAGATTATTTTTAGTGATTTCAGTTGGTATTTTAGAAAAACACTGAGTTTTAAGTCCATAAAACTCCAAAATGTAAATGGCAGTTTATATCTTCATAAAATCACCTTATATAAAAGGCCAATATGAAGTAACACAAGAAATCAGCACATTTTCTACCTCTTGATAATGGTGACTGGAAATAGAATTCTTAAAAAAAAAATTAAATAAAATAAGACTGGCTCCTTAGTTAGCAACTTTGGAGTTTCTCGGTCTGTTATGTGGTTGGAGTATTGCTGGAGTGTCTGGCTGGGGTTGACCACCCATCTAGCACTCAATCCACATGCCCAGTTGTGTGGGTGTCTTTCTGCTCTTGTGTTTTCAGAGCTGTGTTTGATTTTTTTTCACTGACCTCCTGTTACAATGACCTTTGAAGAAAAAACATTATTACTTCCCCGATGGGCTATGTGTGATGTTGTAAATGTGAATTAAGTATTGGGCTGCTGGATTATTTTAGAGCTAAAAATTCATGTAGGAGGCTGAACAAATTTGAGGAAAAATGCAAAAATCTAAATTATAAACTTCTGAGAATTTCCCAGGAGCCACACATCATTTCCACATTTTTAAAAAGAATGTAGTAAGAAGTTTTGCAAAACAGAGACTGATGCAAATAAGTAATAGAAAGAAAAAGGAACTGTAATTTATTTTTGAAACAAAAAAGGATAATATTTTGAAAAGTGTTTCATGTAGTTGCAACAATGACTGGATGTATTCTAAGTGTTACCACATGGCTTCTCAGGGCAACCAGAGTCGTGTCTCTGCCTCAATGATGATACATGAAATGTTGAAGACGGGAAAAGGCTCAGATATTCTCTTTTGATGGAGGCTTTCGAAGCAGGACCAACCAAAGATTCTGATCTATCACCATTACATTCAGTTTAAACCAGCTTCAATTCATTCGTGGGGGATATTTTACAGGTACCATCTGTTTGAACAAAATGCTCCATAGCTTAAGAAAAATTAAAAACGATTAATCTAACCTGGAACTCAGATCAATTTACTACAAGTAACAAGGTAGCAGATTTGAGCACAGAACCCCTTTCTTCTAACTGCTGGTCTGGGCTTTATTTATCTGCCTCATAGTGCTTCAAATGAATTCAGCTCACAAAAATGGAAGAAATTGTCACAATATCTTACAGTTAGGCAACAGGCCTAACTTTTCTCTTAGGCATTCTATTCTTTTGTCAACTTAGGCTCTTAATTGTTTTATTTTGAAGCTCTAAGCCAGATTTATATTTTTTATTTTGAGATTTGTAACAGAGATGATTAGTTGCCTGCATGATATTCATTTACTCTGTCTTCCTCACCGACACAATTCAATTTAGTTGCAGGTTACAACAGGATCAGCTAAAACTCTTTTATTTTTCAGCCTTGCAGGTAGAATGACTATGACTATGTTCTTCCAATGAAATGTAAGCAGAAGATGTTGGGTGGGACCAATTCTGCAGCTGCATGCCCCTGCCCCTTCCCCTTCTCTGTACTTTCTGCCTCAAAAGGATACATTCTGTTTAGAATTTATTTTGTCACCACTATGGAGCAGAAATCTAGAAGGATTGTGAGATACAGGGACAGTATGAAATAACCCACCAGCCTGGAACCAGCAGGCTTACCTTGGTTGGTAGCTGTCAGTTACAATCCTACCTGATGTACTTTGGTAAAGAAATAGTTAAAAATTCTGTAATTTCTTCCACAGTTGAAAAGTAGCACAGTAACAATAGTCCAAATTTATAAAGCCTTTTCAAAAGAAATTTATCATTCACTCATAGTAACATAATTTGAATCTTCTGCTCCTGGTTTCAAAAGAATCTCAAATTCTGAATGTGACAATAGGACCATAGCTTTTGCTTGATGTGTGCAAAAACAGTTTCCTAGGACATTTCTGTAAAAACAAATCCCTGAGCAGTAAAACTGATGTTAATCACTTTACATGAAGGAAGAAACGTGTGTTAGTCCAATATTCTGATTTATAAATTATGTCTAAAACAAAACATTTTTATGGTTTTTCCCAAAGCTAATATCTGTTTATTAATAGGAAACACTGTTGGTTCTTTCAGGTTAATTAAATATATAAATCACATAATATCTAGCTCATCTCCTCATGTTACAATGGAAAAGACAAAAAGAAAAAAAAGAGGAAAGAGGAATTCAGGTGATATTTCTGAACTGCTTGACTGGATTCCCAAATCAAAGAACTTTATTAAATAGTGGGAAAAACTTGTCATGCCCCCTTGGAGTTCTCCTTCTCCCATTTATTTTGACCACCCCTGAGCTAGGATGCTTTTCCTTCCCCCACTTAAAACTCCTGCCCTCCTTGAACCTGGGTAATGGCAAATCAGCCTTTAAGACCTAGGCACGTCTCATTCTGAAAATTGCCTGGCTTCATTTTCCCTTCAACCTGCAAGTTAAGAAGTTGCTCCCCTTTGCTGGCTTCATGGGGTTCCCACTCATACACTCCCTCCTGATCATGGTAATGTGGGTATACATCTTCTCTTTCCCTAAAGAAAACAAACTATGCAAAGGTAAGGACCAAATCTGCAGTCTTCACTGTGCAGCATGAAATCTGGCCAAATATATTTTCCCTAATACTTTTTAGAAAATATATGCCAGTGAATCTAGTGTAGTGAGGAAAGCTGCTATATCAGGGGAATCTTACTCAGCTCCCTAATGTATCTTGAAACCATTTTCCTCCTAACTTCCATCCTACATCCCAACATCCATAAACTCAGGAGAACTGGCTCCAAAAGCAAAAAGAGATTTAGTAACACTAGAAAGTTGTACAGAACCTGTTTAAGATATGGAAATACAATTCAAAGTACACAGCTTTGTCTTCAGGGAGGGTGTAGTAATTGAATTATAAGGAGCAAACAAGGGCAGGTAAATAACCAGAACATATTTGATAACATCATTGTACAAGTCTCTGGTTTGGTTTCTGAAAACACTGTGAAAGACATAGGTTTTGAAATTAATAGGTTAATCTAGGCTTAAGAAAAAAGATACAATGAAAAAAAAACACTAAGATAAAGTGCAATAGGAAATCCACTATTGGAGGAAACTTAGTTCCTAGAACAGAGATAAGGAAAATTAAAATGTTTCAAGTTATATTATTTGGGTAATGTATTAAATTTTTTCTTTACCACATCAACCATAATTTAGTGATTTCTAGTTGAAGAGATTTCTAAATGAGTGCACTCTGGTAATTTCCCCCACCTCTTTTTTTAATGAATCCCTTTTTTTCCCATTCATCACATTTTCAATGATTCTATAAATAGTTTTTCATGATAAAAATAGTTTTTCTTTTTTAATAGAGTATTAAATGGGGGTCCTATATGAAAGATCCTACAGAGTGAAATATTAAGAAATTACCAAACAATTGATATAGTCATTTTAATTACTACCTTGTTATCTGTGACCTAGTTTGCTTGGTAGTTTTTATGGAGCCTGATTTACTGGAGAATGAATGCTGGATTCAGAATGGATATAAGAACATCTTTTAGTTTTGTTGAATGGACAGTATTTCTGTAAAAACAAATCAAGCTAGTAAAACTCATTTTGGTATGTTTTTTCTAAATAGCAAATTTATATCAAATTAGATTTAATAAAGAAAGCAAACAATTTTTCCAATAATTATGACTCCCTATAGTGTCTATATATCAAGGTAGACAAAAGAAAAAACAATCTTATATTCTCTTGGAGTACTATTATACACAATCAAACTAAACCTAAGTTTACTCTTTGCTTTACAAACTAAAAGCAAACATAATAACTTGGGGAGCCAACATCAAACCTTGCACTTAGTTAGTTTCCTACACCCTATAACAGGTTTTAGTCATTTGCAAATGCCTTTAAACCCCAATGAGTCATCTCAGCTAACCAAGATACAAGTTGGCATTCATTTGTGATTATAGTATTCCCAATGGCATAGATTCCATTCCCAGAATGTGTAATGGTCTAAATGAAACCTATATAGAATAGTGAAAGCATTGACATTTGCAGGTACAAAGGCTTTTCATGAATGGTGAGAATAACAACAAACAAATGATAATAATCAAGGTAAGTGAAAGAGGGAAGAAGGTGTTGAAAGGCCCACATGTACATATGCACACTCACACGCACATGCATGCCATGGCATGACTAGAGTATAAGGATTTCCAGCAGTCTTTCAGATCAGTCCCCTCCCATGAGAGTCATTTTTCAGAAATGACAAATTACCTCTCCAACAAGAGTCAGTATCTAGCCTGAGGTGTGGACTGAGACCCCAAGTGTGCTCGGGTATCTGTGTGTGCACGTTGCATGAACTTGTACAAGAGATTATAATGATAACATGAGAAATTAAACCAGACCTTCAGAGACCTGTTTCAAATATCCTAACCAAAGACATTCTAAGAAATAAACTGTGTAAACTACAATGTTGCTGCTTTGAGGTAATTTCTGAGTAACTGGTGTGTGAGTTGAATGACCATGTTTCTTTCTAGAGTGTAGCTGCTAAGAATCTTAACTTCATCTTTGTCATGATAAGTTCTTTGGAAATTGATCAGTGGGGACTTTCTGACTAAGGCCATGATCCTACAATTAAAGTTTGTGGGTGTGTTGTGTTTTCCTTCTTTTGTTTAATGGTTTTAAGTTATTTTCATTTATTTTGCTATATTTCCTTTGTGAAACATTCTGACTTTTATGATATAAGATGAAAAGAAGGGAGGGAGGTGAAGGGAAAGAAGAAACAGGGCCTGTCTCAATTTCATCTAAAATAGAAAGATATCAGTTCCTATCTAATGAAGAAAATGTGGTAAGAGATCAATTAAGTTTAGTTTCTTTGTTCCTGATGTTTCCATCAATTTTCTGTACTTGTTATATAAGTATGTTATATAAGTATATATATATAAGTATGTCATGTATGAACAAGTATTTATATATACATATTTAGGCATACTATCCACCTGTCCCCCACAACACACCCACAAAGCTTAATTCTGGGATCAAGGCCTTAGTCAGAAAGCCCCCACTAATTAATTTCCAAAGAACTTCGAGGAAAGCAGTTAGGAAAATAATCTATCCTTCACCACAATTGCTGTGTTTTTCTTTTTTTTAAATTATGACCTACTGAAGATATTGGAAATGGGTCTAGGAAATGAACCATTTTATTAAAGCAGTGTTTGGGTAATCTCTATGTGTTAAATAGAAACCTAAAAGAAAGTCCTCCCCTTGGGTCCCCCCCTACCTCGTGATCTGCTCTGTCTGCTACAACAATCATTGCCATGGTACACAGTGCTCACCACTGACCTACTGCCGACAGTTAATCAAGAGCAGAAAGCAGCTTTCACAGTACAAGCAGTTACTTGTTCTCAAGTTTTTAAAGTTCATAATTCAGTCTTACTGTCATTTCTTTCCTCTTGCTGGTGCTTTTATGAAAGGTACAGCTGAACAGAAAGAAAACCAGAGTCATTAACTGTTTGAAAGTTTAATGTGCTACCAAACCAGAATGAGATGTGATAATGAAATTTCCACTGCTGAAAGAAGGTTTTGCTATCTGATGTATGTAGTGAGAAGGTGGTCACATAACCAACAAAAATAAAAACTATGCTCACTTTTTTATATTTCTCATTCCTTTTTGTTTAAATAGGTCAAACACCAAATTAGACTTCAGTTAGGATATTTTAGAAGGTGTGTCTAGCAAAATTCCACTTGTTTCTGTTAGAAAATGTATTCTATATGTACAGCATCAATGCTGATCAAATATCCTCATTCCTAAAATAATCTAGAACAATGGTAAGGACTAATGGCTCTACATAGCTAGATAGTATTCTGCCATCCTCATTGGTCAGAAGAGCCAAACACATCACCAGAATCCTTTCCACAGGGCCTATTCATGGCATCCATCAGTCTGCATTCAAGGTATGCCCAAACGAAATTCTAATTTACCTTTTCTCACCATAAATAATTCCCAACTTATAATGATTTCATTTGTAATCTTTCAACTTTACCATGGGATTAGAGCATACTTTGAATTTGATCTTCTCCCAGACTAGTCATATGCAGTACAATACTCTCTTAAGATACTGGGTAGTAGCAGGGCAGCAGCTTTAGTCTATCACAGGGTCTACAGATAAACAACCAATTCTCTACAGGGTGCTATGTTGCTAAGTAAGGATGCTCAGTAGTTTAGGTGATCAAAGGCATTTTCAACTTATCTTTTCTATTTAGTGTGCGTACATTGGAATATAAATAAGGGATTATGCTTAATAGTCAAGGAGGGTTGGTTCTTCAGTTTTTTACTTCTATGCTCAATATAGACAAAATGAATCATAGTTGTTTCCAAAATGCAACATGCTCTTTTCCCCTCCTTTGCCTTTGCTGTACTAACCTCCTAAAGTTCTCAGCCACAGCATCTACTCCTCCAGGAATCCATTGTGCCCTTCTTCCCATGACTTCCTCTCAGAGATCTCTTACAGATCACCATCTGTTGACATTATATGCATTTTTAAATTCGATTAAGATGCCCTATTTTTCAAGGAAGTTTTCCTTTTGCCTATCTCAAACTGACAGTATCTCCTTCTCCTCTCCCTCCGATATCACTTGGATTTAACTCTAGTACATCACTCCTCATAGTTGTTGACACACAGTAGGAGTTCAATCACTGTACGATGAATGAATTAATGACTCCTGGGCTATAATGCATTTCCATTTATCCCCAGCTTCTTCCTTAACTTATAAGCCTTTTATTAGTAAAGGGGGGGAGCGGGTTGGTGGGAGGATGGTGCTTATTAATCTTTGTAACCTTCCCATTATCTAACAGGCTCATTGCACATAATGAAGGTTTGATAAATATTTCTTGAATTGCATGATTAAACTGGGTCAGCCAGGTTAGAGGCACCTCAAATCACTCCTGGATTTATCAGGAGCAGTGCTAGTGATGCAAGAGGTAATTTTCTTTGCTGAATCATAGCTGAATTTATATCACACTAAGCTTTGGAAGGTACCACTTTTCAAATTAAATATAAAAACAATAACCTTTCTGTGTATAATGTTTTAAGTTCTTCTGGCTCCTTTCAGGCATGGGGGCATCTCTGTAAGGTGTTGACCTAAATTTCTTCTGACCTAATTTCCTTGTTGCAAAAGGAATTCGGTGCAGCCAGCCCCCACTGCGGAAAGGTTTTGTTCTACATCACTGTCAAATTTCAATGACAAATGGAATGAACTTTGTTAGTCCTTTTGAGATTTCAGAATAGCTCAGGATATTCCTCTCTAATATCTAAGAGGATTTCAGTGATTCGTCCTGCTGGCTACAGAGTGTAAAAAGGCCTCAGTCTGTCCTGAGCATTCCCCCTGAGCAGCCAGACACGCCCCACAAATGCACGAGGCACTACTTGAAAACATTTTTCCTGCACAGTAGCTGAAGAGATTGCCAATGAAATGGAGAAGAATGTAAGTGGCAAAAAGGACTCATTAGGTTCTTGATCCAAAATATAGAAACAATCTCAGCACCAACAAAATCTACTTTGGTTCTAGTCCTAAGTGTCTTGAAGCAAAAATAAATAAATCTCTACTTCTATGATTAAAAAGAAATTTCCTCCAATGATACAAAAATCTTTTTTCCCACAATGTTGTTAGCATGTTATTTGTGTGTATATATGTGTGTGTGCATGGTGTGTGTGTGTGTGTGTGTGTGTGTGTGTATTTGAGAAGAGGGAGCTAATGAAAGAATAGGATTTAGCTCAGATAAATTAGTAGCTATAAAAGTTAAAGATGACAGGAACATACTAAAAATGCATTCCTTTGAGTTTTTAAAGAAAAGATAAGACAGTCTTCTACTAAGAATAGCTTCAGTCTATCAGTTTCTGAAAGAAGATGGATATACTAAGATGACTACCCAGGGCTTCTTTCTGATGTTGTTATTAACCAATGACCATTATTTAAATCATGTACTCACAAGCAGTTTTAATATAGGATAGATTGATTTTAAGATTCAAATTTTTTATAATCATTTCAGTAATATGGGGAATGTACCTTAAATATTCGAAATTACTAGAATTCTTTTGCATTTGATCACAACTTATAATTCAAAAATGTTACTCCATTATTTCCATGGGAAGCAATTCTCTGGAAGACCTTACAGAACCACACCCTGCCAGTTGGTGATGTGGTCAGCAAAGTCTAGAAGAGGTCAAAGAAAGCAGCTGTCCCAGCAATCCACCCTGAACTAAATGGGAACTTAAAAGAGCATAAGAGGAGAGGAAAAGCTGACAAAGGAAAGCAAAGGAGTCAGTCTCAAAAGTGAAAAGATGTAAGAAAACCCGTGACATCTTGATATTAAAGAAGTGCATGGAGTCAGGGGTAGCTATTTCTAACAACAATAATTAAAGTCAAACGAATAAACAATCTGAAGAGGAAAGAATTTTAACCACCCCCCCAAAAAAATTGCTGAATATTCATTGAGGCACTCCCCCAAAATGTAAAAAATAAATACATAAATTAATTAAATTAAATTAAATAACAAGCAAAGTGAAAGATGCATTGAAATAAACTGCTTATATGAAAATAAAGAAAGCCAAATGGTAATGCTCCATCTGCAAATAGTCACTAAGCAAGTATGGGGGGCAAACGCTTCTTTGGGTGCGGGATAAGAGATGACCAAACAAGCAAATACATATCACAGAGTTATTACACCAAGATTGTGTTACCCCAAGACCAGAACTAA
This sequence comes from Urocitellus parryii, assembly GCF_045843805.1. Lineage (NCBI taxonomy): Eukaryota > Metazoa > Chordata > Mammalia > Rodentia > Sciuridae > Urocitellus > Urocitellus parryii. The sequence continues at coordinate 71,559,846 of NC_135531.1, read as the reverse complement.
AGAACTGATTATTTAGAATTGAATTTTTTAATAGTACATAGTGTTAAACCATGATCAGAGAGAGAGAACTCTAGACAAAGAAAGAGAGAAAGGAAATGCATGTATATACTGGGACTATTTCACTGGTTCTTTAGCAGAAGGGCTGACATGTGACCTGGATCAAACAGAATAGATTCTCCCCTGAGAGTACTTGCTGGAATCTCTAGAGAGATCATCTACTAAAGAATGAAAAAAAAAAAAAGAAATCTTTTGTGAAATCAAAGGAAATTATTATTCTGGAAAGTTATTTTCTAAGAAGGAACTTTTTGGCATATTTCTGTGGATTGTAAAGGACAGCAAGGATTTCCTAGTGTGAAATGAAATTAGAAAAGTTAAATGGTTCAGTGAGAAATGATTTCAGAAGATTCCATTACAAAATGGCCAGGATAAGTTGTATGCAAATTAGAGAATTTGCCTGGGTCTCTTGCATCTCTTTGGTATCTTCTCCTAATCAAGAACATGATGATATGATCTCTTTGATTCATAGATGAGGCAGTAAACTTTTAATAACCAAGCCTATTGGTAACAAAAAAATACATCTTAACATATATGTAAGCCCTGTGGAAAGCTTTAAATTTATTTCTTCTTATGGGACCAGCTTTCCGTGACCATCTATTACATGATCTATTTGAGGAGTAAAGGGCATTCATTTATTGACTTAGCATCCTGGCATCATTATTGCTTGATCCTATTGCAAAACACACCTGATGCTCTCGGATCTTGCATCAAACACATGGAAAGGAGAACAACTTCTAAAATCCAGTTTTACTTTACCAAGAGCAAAAATGACAATTTAAAGCAAAAGCCAGGTCAAATTTAGCTTTTCATAAAATTGGCTGGGCCTGTCTCTGTTCAAGAGAAAGACTTGCTGAATCTCTGCTTTCAGAAGCCACACTAGATTGAACAATCAGACTGTTTGAAAAACCCATCATCCCACAAGGATTTGTGAAGTGTTGAACGTCTGGCATATGGGTGTTCTGAATAAAAGGATTTTGCCAACAGTTTTGAGATCAGAGATTCACGATTAATTCTGACTGCTTGGATCAATAAAGATTGTTTTCCTTTGAAACAGAGCACCTATAAAATTATGTAATTTGAGGTATAGGAAAATCATTGCAAATGAGCAAAGAGTACTTTGCTGCCCACAGAATCCATTTGGTAATAATTTCAGCATGAAAAGTAAGACCATTATTTTGATAGGACAAATGCATTTGAAAGTCATGAAAGATTATATCAGTTAAAAATTATATTTGCATTAAATATGTTTTCAGCACAAACTCATTCAGGTGTAGCACTATTGACACCAGAAATGCAATTCAGTGTGAGCTGTTTCCTAAAGGAAAAGTACATGTGAGAATTTAGATTATTTTGTCTAGCACAGCTGCTGCTTGTACTGCAAAAGCAGAGATGCAGCTGATGACAAGGTAGAATGGAACTTGACACCTCCATTGGCATTCAGCCAAGAATACAGAATGTTTTAGCCAGTCTGTGGCATGTGATCCATTTCTTAATTGTTGATAACATATAATTAGGACAATCTAAGCCTAGTTTAATGAATGCAATAAGTTAAACTGCAGTGCTTGACTATACTTGAATAGACTTTGTTAGTCTTGGAGCATGGAACTGCAGAGTAACATTTTATAAACAGTACAAAATGGAATCTTCCCTTTACAAACTATCGACCTAGAATTATGGCCGACATCCTAACCCACAGTATAAATTGTGTGCACTGTATAAATGTCAACTGATATTCATGGCCAATGTGCCCAAAATAAATTTTCCCCTTGAAGATTTTAAAGGTAAGATTTATGTGAAGAAATTGGGCACATATTTAAAAATGACAGACTACACGTTCTGCTAATCAGTTATCAACCTGATTTATTTTGACAGACTTCTTTCTAAGATGATCAGAGCTCAGTCTAGTGTACTACACATTTTTTCAAAATGCAATGATTTTTCTTGAAATTAATGAATTGATTATTAATTTCTTATTAAAATAGATTCACTGCATTTATCTTTTTCACACTCCTATTACTTAGCTGCAAGTTTTGTAAAAACATTGTCATTGTAAAACTTGCAAAAGACTTTTACCTAGGCCATAAAAAAAAAATTCAGCTAGATTTTAAATATCTTTGATAAAAGATTTATGTTTTTCTAAAGGAGCAAAAAATCTTATCAATACATAAAATAATGCAAGAAATTAAAAGTTCCAAAAAATGTATTTTAACTTCTGACAAAAGAAAAAAAATATTACATACATACTATTTATCTATAGTATGTATGCTTTCTCTGATTTATTTATTAATTTATTTATTTGGTCTTTAAATTTGTTCTAATGTTATCAGAATCGATTTTTAGTCTCACTCATCCCCAAGGAACTGTCTTGAGTGAAGCTTTTATCGGGAAACTGTAATAAAGAATCAGCTCGCAAAGCTGTTACTATGGTGCTCACATATCTGAAGAAATTTTTAGTGGAAATAAAATTCCAAAGCACTAAATTTAGAGGTATTTCGTTTCCTAGTAAGAGGCATAAAAATAGTACTACTAGATACAATTTAAATTCCAAGGGGGAGATATTTATTTCTGTACGATGCTCTACCATGTACATTCTAGAAAGCTAGCTTCTTTCCACAGGCCTTGAGACAATTAAAAGTCACATTAACTAATTTCCTGTCAGGACCGCTAACAGATAGTACTTTTTAGAAAAGGAGACCTTCTTCATTTTCACATTTTAATTTTCATGTTACTTTTAAGAAGAAATTTTACAACAACTTGGAAATGTAATCTTTTACATGTATTTAAGAAAACCCAGTTTTGACAGTGATACATACCTGTATTTTCAGATGTTAAATTGTATAGTAACTCATAGAGGGCAAGAAGAGTTAAAGAACATCATTGATGCCCTGGTATGGTTACTAGAAAGCTCAGGCTTAAGGGATATTTTACATTAAAAGTAACAATTACTATGATGTTCACAGTCACAAATTTCCTTTTTTCAAAAATTAAAAAAAAAATGAACATTTCCAGAAATCATGACAAAGTATAGTTCTGAAATGAAAATAATTCTAAGTATCATACTTAAATACTCTGCTCACCATTCAAAAATGTACCAAATTCCTCAAACCAAATTACATTCCAGAGGTGTTGCCTAAATTACTGCTTGAAGAGGAAGAAATTTTTTAAATTATCATTAAATTTTTGCTTTTATGATTAAGTCACCAAAAACAACAGAAAAAAAAATCCTATAATAACATTACATGGGTGAGAATATTATATTACATCTGTAACTTTCAAATTTATAAGAAAAAGGAAAGAAATTATCATCTCTCAAGAAACAAGACTAAAAACAACCACAAATCTATAACTGTTGAATGAATGACAGATACACTTATAATTATTGAAGAGGAGATAAACACTGTTGCCACATTTTTCCCATTCATTATTTGTAACTTAGATCTAAGTATAAATGTACATTTGCACACAAAGAAACTTTTAAACATTCAGATTTGACAAGTGCAATAGAGAAATAGATTCTTGACTTACGCAATTTCATGTACACAGGAGAGAAAAAGAGAAGAGTTCATGTTATAATTGACTTTGATTTTATCTGTTCTTCCAAACTGTCCTTAAATGAAATTATTCAGAAAAGCAATCCGCAACTCCATCCTCTAAATTAAAATGCAAACCTCACGTTAACACGAATAAATGTGCCCATAATTTCAGAGACTATTTTAGGAAATGTGGTCATTATATGTGTTTCTTTCTATGATGAATTTTGAATTTGGGATAAATTTTGGCTCATAATTAGAACAGAATACCAAGACTGAGAGACATAATGCAATGTGATAGTGGGCAGTTCACTAGTCTTTTAGAGTATCTAATTCAATACTTCTAATTATCAGTTTGCCCCAGGAAGGAATATTTCTTTCCTTAAAGTAAATGCAGAGCCTTCGTTAAGTGTCCACATGATTTCCAAGGTATACTTTCCATATTATTATAATTTAATTTTCATCTTTATATGACAAATCCTGCTACAAACAGTGAAATCTAATGGGGAGGAAAAGTATAAATGAACTGAATTTATTTTGCTATCACATAAAACAGAATTTCACACTGTGGCATTCATAAAATAAAATTTTCTAAAGATTTTTTCTGTGACAAAACACTAAGGAAACAATCTAAAAATGTCAGTTTAAAAATTGCTCACTGTAAAAGTCACCTTTTTGTTAATTTGTTATTTCTTGATTTAAAAAAAAAAAAGTGTTTTCCTTTTTTGTTGTTGTTTTGGGGTTTTTTGTCACTATGACTGTAATTATTTCTCTTTTAAAAAGACTGTTATTAAATATAATCTACTAGTTTTTATCTACTTTTCATTTACACTTAAAACTTGCTTTCCACCTTTTCTACTTGCTAGACCAAATGGATTAGAAAGCGATTCTCATGTTAATTTTATCAGAAGCTAGAGAATGCAAACTGCACATTCAGCCACACAGATTTGCAGACTTTTAATTGTGCCCATGTAACTGTACCCGATGATAGTACTTTGTAAAGATTAAACCAATACACTTCAAGATATTTTCTAAATCATGTTTCTTTTCACTAAGGCCAACCCAGAAATCTTATTGCCCTAGTCAGGGAAGGAAAAGTAGTTAGTTTGACAACAAGGCTCTGTGGAGAGTAGATAGATTTGCTAAATTATTTTAAAACCTCCTTCACATCTCAAGGACTAAGCCTGGGGACTCAATCATAGAATTCTCATTAGAAAAGAGACAATTCCTCCAACTGTGAACTCTGTAGGTCATGAGGTTGCTGCTCTATGGCAGAAGGGCTTAATATAAAGAGAAAGGAGAACAACCCTCTGTTTCTGGCAGCTAAGGATGATAGAGAGTGAAAACAATCAGAAACTGCATGTAGATTTCCCTTTCTGGCTTTCACTTTTTTTAGTGATTAGATACAGGAAAGTTCAAGAGAAGTGCAGCCTCAAATTCCATATCTGATTTCCGATTGCAAACTCATAAGAGCTCATCTGTTACCCTTGAGGAATAGCTTTCTTATACAATTCTTGGTTTCAGTGTGGCCTGGATAGAAACCAGGAGTTCCCATAGAACCCCACCCCTAAACCCGGGGGAAATTGACCAGGGAGCTGAGTAAGAGCTAGTACACAAGGTGACTCCATGGCAGAGACTCATAGAACTACATGCAAATAAAGCAGACATGAGATTCTGTAGCACCAAGCAAATCAAAGGTGAGGGCAAATAGACCAAACCAAGATAAAAGGCATCCATATCTGCTGTAGTATCTGTAAGACCAATAGACAAAGGACATCACCCTGAACACCAGAGGATCAATCAGACTCTGCAACAGGGGATGCCAGTTCTTCCCCACCAGTCTTAGACTGCGAAAGCTCCCACACACCAACTTGAAGGGGTGCCCAGAACTGGACAGAAGGTTGAGAAATCTGGGAGACTAAGCATGTTTTCCTAAACAGACAGCATTACCTAAAAGGACGGTTTTAATTATTGAATTGGACTGAATTTTAAGATGTACAGGACTCTAAATTTATAAGAGAACCAGAATAGTTATAGACAAAATAATGAAGCTGTTTTTCAGGCATATCCAAGTGGCTGTGTGAGTGAAGTCAGTCTTACATAACCAACACAAAGAAGAAAGTTTCTGCAGTAAAAATAATTCCCCCTCCAAACACATATTCATACACATATGCAAGCTCACACCAGGTTATTTGGTGAAGAGAGAGGGGTAGCTTTTTTTAAAAAAAAAAAAAACAAATTGTCTACACTGGTGGCTATTTTATTACCTCTTTCATTTCATTATTACACATTTGAATGAAGAAAGAAAATTCAGTTAGCTAAGTGTTTAAGTTAACTAGTTTCAATTAATTGAGGTTCTGGTATATATGCATTATGTTAAAAAATGTTCACTTAGGATTTTTTTACTAACAGTTCATGTATTACTAACACGTGCTTTCTTAAAATGTTATAAATTCATCACTTTCTTAGAAAATCTTTTTTAGTATTAATTTCAGTTTTTGGAGACATGAATGTTAATGCACAGCTAGTTGTTTTAAATTTTTGAGTTAATGACCACTATAAACAACACTTGCTCTTCCACCTGAGCTAAAGTTCAGAGTTAAATTTGGACCTTAGCAGAGGACATGTCATTGCAGGTTCTTGTAATATATATTTCTTTGCTCCTTTAGATTCATCTTTATTCTAGCATACTTTTAATTGATTCATGCTGCATATTTTAGTATTTTGAGTTGTTTCGTATTCTTTATGGAAGTTACAAAACAGAAAAAGAGGGACATGGAGGAAGGAAAAAAAGAGGAAAGAAAATAGAGAGGGTCTTGGAGAAAAAAAAGAATGATAGGCTCTTCGCTGAACAGTTGACAAATAAGAGGAAATCAATGGGAGACAGGTTGGAGAAGACTTTGTAGGTGCCACAAGAGAAGGAACAGGATCGTGACTGAAGGTCAGGCAGTGAGAAAGGAGAAAAGAACTTTTAAGAACATTTAAGAACTTTTCAGATGAATGACAAAAAAGTCATTCAAAGAATGACGGTAATGGGAAGCAAAATACCAGTGATACTGAAGGTTTCTCCCTAGCTGACCTTAAAAAGGGTATGAAGATCAGTGAAGAAGGGGTGGAAATAAAAGTGCCAGACATGGTGCCTGCCAATTCACAGAAGGCCCTTAACTTTACAAGTACTTCTTCAAGGAAAGGAAGAAAAAGAATAGGAGGAGGAAGAGGAAAAAGAAGAACAACAGCAACTTTATATATACACTGGAAGATGCAACTTCTCATATAGTTTTATATTGATTTCCTACAGAGTTAATTAATATCAATAGTTTTTAGATGTACAATATTCCCAGCATCTAGCACAGTGCCTTGCCCACTTTATTTCTGAATGAAAAGCAGTTTTTCTTTATTTTTTGAATGAAAGAAAAGTCTGATACACTATAAAAACTTTCAATATAGAACTAGAACTGACTGTTATTATGAAGACCAGTTTTCTTCTTCTATTTAAAACAGCAACAACCCTCTCTAGCATTTGGAGATATTATCAGCATGGTTTTACAAATATCTCATTTGATCCTTACAAGAAATCTAGGTTTCTGAGAAGTTACATAATTTGACTGGGATTACACATCTAGTAAATAATAACACAGAGCTTGAACACAACTTGCCAAGTTTCTTCTCACAACTCCAATCAGCTTCAATTGATTGATTGAGAGTATTAATTACAAGCAACTAGAGCCTCTGTCACTGAGAATATATTCTTCATTGCAATCTCACCCAGGCTCATTTTTATATGTTATATTGTCCTCATTCCCTGACATCTGTTTTAACCAAATAGGTGGTAGAAGTGATAATTGTGAAGGAGAAAGTGACATCTTGCATGTGTATGATATGTGTTCAAAATTGGACAGATAAAAGTTAAGCATATGTTTGCTAAGGGCTTTTAGGAAAGAAGGTTCTATAGTGGCTACAATGTGTCTGCAGGACATGAACAAGAAAACAGGTAACCCTGGTATCAGCTGCTGGCTACCATCTTGTGACTATAAGAGAAATTGGAAGGCATAAAGGATAGAGGGTAAAAAAAATCAAGTTTTTGCAACAGAATATAGCTTTACCTATACTCTATCACCTATCAATTAAGAGGCCGCTACATGCCCATTATGTAGTTTGAAATAGGTTTCATGCTACGTGCAACCAAAATGTATGAACTGATACTCGAGAGGAGAGGGGAGGTGAGGAAGAGGAAATTTCACACTTTCCTATGTATTTCAGTCTGGTGTGCAAAGTCATTAATATCATATTGGCATTTAGTGTTTTAAAGCTTAAATGTTCTTGAAAATGGTTTGTATCACACTAATACAACTTGCAAGAAGTGGAAAATAATGTCCTAACAGCATCTAAGGGAAACAGCAGATGCCTTTGCAAGAGTTGAAGGAGGAAACAGAAGACCCCTCCTTGTCCTACACCACTCAGTATGTCAGTAGATATCCCATCTGGTTTACAGGTGCCAGAAACAGAAAACGCTGGGGGAAAAAATTAGACTAGAAGGGAATGTCTAAGTGGAACATCTTCTGAAAGGATCTCCTCTGCTCAAGAGGGAAAGGGGAAGTTTTCTACCCACACACTGGGCATTCTGTTTTTATTTTATAGGAGGTACCCCATCCCAGGCCCCTTTCTGCACTAAAAGGCAATGGGGAAAATAGACTTCTCCAAAGCACAAGGCAGAATGATCCACAGTGCTGTTCTGGAAGACAGCCAGTTCCCCAGCATTGATGTGGTCTCACTTAACTCCTCTGGGGTGGACGTATGTAGAGGCTTAGTGACAGCAAGCTCTTGCAGCAGCTGGCATACACTGTACTGAAGTAGTGGAGTCACTGCGAGTAGGGTGGGCAGAAGAAATGCTTCAGAAAATGCTGAAGAGTCATTTCGAGCAATGCCGCATTGTTTTGGAATGAGGGAAACCACAGGAGTAAACAGGCCAAGCTGGCATGCAACAGGCAAAAAATAAGGCAGGACTTTGCTTTTCTGACCCAATGGAGAAACCAGATCAAAGATCTGAAGTGACTGGCAGGGAACTGCTATTCCACAATATTGATCCATTCTGTGTCCAACTGTTTATTGCATGCCTACTACGTGTCACACATGCTGGCACTGGGGTCTGCCAATGAATGGGAGGCCTGATGCATACATACAAAGCTGAGCCACTGAATTCAGATGTGCAAAAATATACATCTAATTTTACTTTTCTCCATAACAATTTTAGTATTTGAAATCCCCACTCATATAGTGGCAGAAAGAGGGTGTCCTTCTAGCCCCTTTCACCTGGGTTACCATTAACTTCAAGGAGTTTAAAGTGCCAGGGAGTCTGGGGTGAGGAATTGGGTCCTCACTGCCATTGTCCCTGTGCCTGCTCCATGGGGACCTGCAGTCCCTTTTAGTGCATCTCTGTCCCCCCTCAGCTGGACAGGAGCACTCCTCCGGACCCTCATACATTAATTTTCTGTTTCTTCACCATTCCAGGCATTGTCTGGGCCCCTTCTCAAGCACCTGCCAGCATTTAAACTCTTTCAGATCTGTTTTCTAATTTGAGGCCTTAACTCTAAGTTACAAAAATGCAGAAGTTGCCTCGTTTACTGTTGCTTGTTTTCCCTCCCTTGAGGTAGCACAGCTTCTGAAATGCAGAAGGGTAGAGGGCCTAAGAAATATTAAATATTAGGAGGACAGCAACATCAATTCACATCTCAAAAGATTATTCTACTACAAAAGTTTTGTTCTTCTTTGGGAATATGGAAATTTTTTTCCATGAAGAAACAATATATAAACTGGTTCTTGAAAGTTGGTAGGTTTTCATTGAAAGAAGAAATAAGAGCAATGCTGTATTTGTGCAATGCCCACCCAAAAATGTAGAAATAAACTGATATTTCATTTTATGTGGTTAAATGTCTATTTTAAATTTATATGCCTTCCCTCAACTTAAAAGTTAAAAATTTGAAATACTTTAATAAAAATATAACCACGGAGTAAATCCCCATAGCAGATCAGGTAAAAAATTAAGAATATTTCCCTGTCTTTCTGCAGCAAGTGCCTATTTGACTGGAGACTTCCAGTAGAATAATTGAGAAATGGAATATTTCATGGTAAGGAGTCCCTAACAACACTGCCACTACTGAATTAAACATTTAATTGTACATAACTGGTTTGATCAACTGTTTTGTCAAAGAAATGTGGAGACACAACAGGCAAAAACACTTTTAAAAATCACCCGTGAACACTCAACTTCCTACCAGCCTTTTGTCTTACAAACTTTACCAGCACGTGTGTAACCCCCTTTTATTTGTGCGAGTTGTGTGGGTATCCACGCACTGAAGAAGAGAATCCCAAAAGCACACATCACTCTTCCCAATTTACATTTTTGGTATCCTGAACTTAAGCATGCTCAATGAATCTGACAGGGTTGCTACTGAAGTCTCAACTTGAAATAAATAGTTTAAAATAAAAAGTTGTATAAATATCAGCCTGTGCCAATGATGTGGTTTGAGAGGGAGTGCTATAAACACAAAGTAAATTAAATGGGATCTACTTTTGTGGGGTAAAAGGCTACTTAGACTGGTTATTATAGAGAAAATTTTGTTGTGTGGTGCGACAGCACGTACCCATGTGGCTAACCTACAACTGGTAGAAGAAACAAATCCCACCCATACCTAGGATCGGTGCCACAGCCAGACCACAATTCCTGTGAGGGATGAACTTAATTTGCTGAAAATGAAGGCCAGGCTCTGTTGCAGCTCATTAGCTGGTTACAGACACACTGCGAGAGAAGAAAGTGGAATTTAGTCGATGTTCCAACTTCTACATGTGCTGCGAATAAAACAGACTATTGTTTTTTTGATAAAGAAGTATTGTTTTGAATGTGCAGATTGGCTAAGTAAAGCCAACAGAATTTTTTGGCCAAATATAGTCTCTTGCTCACTCCTAAAAATCCTAGCTTTCAAATTAGGAGCTGAAGTCATTGAAAAAAAAAAAAAAGTTTACATTCCTGCAGCCTGCTGCAGCAAAGCCAAACAAATGTTTGGCTTAAAGCTCACTTACATCTCTTTCATGAGCCTTTTCTTTAACATGGAAGTCTGAAAAATACCATTTCTTTTATCGAGTCATTTAATGCCAAGTGGTTGTGTGTGTGTATGTGTGTTTATGTGAGGACACGCACACTCAGCGACAGTACTATAGGGTCAGTGTAGTAGTTTTAAAGCATGTGGGTCATATTTGAATTTAAAGAAACCATGGTTTTACAGCTTCTGCCATAATTTAGGTCACAGTCACAAAACTGTGATTTTTTTTAAGCATCATTAACCACTGAATGGACAAGGAATGTGTTATTTTCAAGGAGTTTCTTTGGTGCCAGTTCAGGCAATAAAAACCCAAGGACAGGGTCAAATGGGGAAGGTAACTTAGTATATAGTTGCCCTCCTGATGCACTTTTTTACTGTAAAAATTGCATGCTTTATGACATACAGTCTCCAAGCCTAAACTGGATAACATGGAATGTCAGCTTCAGTTTACTGGAGACACCTTGATGGTCAGTTTTCACATATCCCATTGGATTGGTCATTTGGCACATTAAAAAGCCCACAAAGATGACCCAATTGCAGGAATGAAAATGCACCAATCTGACATTCTTTAGGATCACAGGTAGATTCTCCTTGGAATACAGTTCAGCCAAGATTTTGCTATAAATACAGGTGAGTTTTGTTTTACAGATGACATTCACATTAAACAAATTCCCAGTCTGACAGCACTTTGTAGGTATTGAGCAGAAAATGAAATGCTTTAAATCAAGCCTCTTTATAATTCATCGGCTGCTGACAATCTGTGCCCAGACCTGAGAAAAGGGAAATGGTGGGAGCCATGTGTACATAACTCTTGTGGTCCCCTCTTAGTTCTCCATTAGCTCTGCATGCTAGTGGGTTATTTTGTTTGCAGGAGCGATTTGCTGTTTCCTAAGTACAAAGGAAAGGATTACTATGTTTGAGAGGTGAACAGAGGGTAAGGACGACTCAGGTCAAACTATAGCATGATGGGCAGCTGAGGGCCTCCTTAGGCTAATTCCAATTCCCTCACACAGGAAGCATTTTCACTACAGAGGGTAGTTATTATACAGAAGGAAATAAATGAACTACTTACTACAAAATATTATTTATATATTAAATATTTTTAATAACTTCAAAAAACCCTGCTTTTTTGACACATCCACAGGAACCCCAAACTTTCTCTTTAAGGTGCTTTCTTTGTAGTAGCAATGGCTATAACAGAATTTTATCTGCATGGATTACAACATATTATATTTGTGAACATGTTCATGTCAGAAGAAGAACAAACAAAATGGGTTTGTTGTACATTTTTTTCATACATCTCACATATCAATTCTTGAACTTTTGATGAGTATTTTAATATATTGTAATCTGCCAAAGAATGTTTTTGATTTATGTCAAAACCTCTAAGAATTAAATCTGGAGAGGCCATAAAAGGAAGAAAGAAGGCCACTTTTTAAAAGAATGGACAAAAAGGCCTTCAATTCTAAATACCATGCCACCTCATTAATAAGAGGTGCCCAGTCATGCTTTTTCTCAGATATGCATTTGTCAAGTATGTAAACTAATAATTTAATTTTAATCATTTTTTACCAGTTAGTTTTTAAAATATTTTTATTTGCACTTATTGCCATCAAGATAGGTTTTAGGATGTAAATTTAAGTTTTATGTCTTTTGTCACCATTGTAAAGACCCACTATTATGTTATCTGCGTCCTGTTTGCCCTTTTAGTTGCTTTCTATTTTAGTTCCAGATTCTTGGTTAAGACTTTTCTACTGCTGCTCCTGTGTCTAACAGCATTTCACATTCTTTTAATCTGTTCTGCAATAAAAAAAAAAGAGATCTAAATTTGTTAACAACTGATGTTCGATAGTAATTTGACTCTAAATGAAAACCTACTGTATAAATTCCCAAGAAGTTTTGTGACTACATTTACTGCCAGAGTTTAACCTGCCAAAATACTGAGGTAAGGAAGAAACCTTGTACTATACGAGTCCTGCCCACCTCTAGAGACTAACTGAAAACTCAAGGAATACCCATTGCAACAGATTCAAGTTGACCAACTGCTGACAATTCCCTTGAAAAGCACTTAAATTTGAGAGGAATTTGTATCCTCAACTTCTTTTATCTTATCTTTGATTTTTTAAAAAATTTTTTAGATGTTGATGGACATTTATTTTATTCATTTATTTATATGTAGTGCTGAGACTCGAACCCAGTGCCTCACACATGCTAGGCAAATGCTCTACCACTGAGCCACCACCCCAGCCCCTTATCTTGGATTTTAAGACAATTGACAGTTTCAAAAAACCTTCGAGGTAATGTATTATTCTATATTACTTTTGTAACATGAGTGTGTTTGGCTTTTTCAGATTAAAAAGAATAGACATGTATGTCAGTTACTCAGGGTACTAACCCTGAGGTTGGCTTTGAACTCATGATCCTCCTTTATCAGCCACCAAGCCTCTGGGATTACATATGTATGCTACTGTGCCCAGCTCCTACCAGTATGTTTAACTAAGTACCAATCACCTGGAAACTTAGGTAGAACAGGAAAAGAATGAACACAAGTGTCTTTACAAGGAGCCTGTGGACACTGGACGCCATGCAGGGAGACAAAGATCACTCAGGCACTATGAGTCTGCATAATCTACTCTTCCCATTGTCACTTCAGCCACAGGAGTACGTGTCTGACTTTGCTGCAGCTTCATCATTATTGTCACCTGTTTTTTTATTTTAGTATGTTCTTAGTAATAATAAAAAATATCCAATAAAACACTTCTTAGGTATTAAAAATATTTTTAGTTTTACAAATATTATCTACTATTTAATTAAATATTGCATTAAAGTGATGTGTCAGTGTCGGAGATGTGTTCTGAGAAATTCATCATCAGGCACTTTTGTCATCATGTGAACATGAGACAATACTTTCCCAAACTAAGACCACTACAATATTAGTAGGAGATAGGATCTGATGGGACCTCTGCCATAAGTGCAATCCATCATTGACCAAAACATCATAAGGTGGTGCATATCTATATTTCAAAATTACTAAACTATTAATAATATTTTCAATACTGTATGAAGGATTAAATAAATGTCTCACATTTTAAATAGCCAAAACCAAAGTTGGCTTATGATACACATACTCTCTCTCTCTGTCTCTCTGTCTCTCTGTCTCTCTGTCTCTCTGTCTCTCTCTCTCTCTCTCTCTCTCTCTCTCTCTCTCACACACACACACACACACACATACACGCATCACAATGATTCACTGATAAAAGTAATGTCTTTGGGTATGAAACTGTTCTGATGTTACACAAGTAAATTTTCCTGTTCTACCTAAGTTTTCAGGTGATTGGTACTTAGTTAAAAATACTGGTAGGAGCTGGGCGCAGTAGCATACATGTATAATCCCAGAGGCTAGGGTGGCTGATAAAGGAGGATCACAAGTTCAAAGCCAACCTCAGGAATGGTCTCACTAAGCAACTCAGTGAGACCCTGTGTCTAAATAAAATACAAAATAGGGCTGAGAATGTGACTCAGTGGCTAAGTGCCGCCTGGTACAATCCCTGGTACAAAACTTTAAAACAAAAGTTCAATCCCTAGTACAAAATTTAAAAAAAAAAAAAGATAAAGGTAGGAGAGGCTATCACCTTCAATCTAGAAAAATAGGAACCATTCAGTTATTGATCTCAATTTTCATTAAAAAAAAAAAGTCAAAGTTTCTAGTCTCCCTGCTGTCTTGACTGCAGACTGAACACTCTTAGAGTGTTCTCAGCCAGAAGAGACCACTTTACAGTGAAGAGAGACCAAAAAAAAAAAATCTCAAAGGAAAAATAGAATAAAAGTTGGGTGAGGAGAAATTTTTCAGAGTCATAAAGCTGGGGAGAAACATTAACACCACAGACTTTTCAAGGTATGGACGATGTGTAGCCATTGTTTTGCTAGTTCCCCTGACCAAGTCTGCCTTAGCAAAGCTCTCATCTCAGTATCTTGAGAAAAGAAGTAACTCAAAAGGAAGTGTGGTGGAAATTTCCAAAATACAGAGAATGTGTTTGGACAAAAACAGTGAAGACAGGCTTCTATATTTAATGACAGGGCCCGGCTGCCTGTCTTCTGTGATCACTGGCTCTGTGTGGTACACTTTGGTGAGTTTATGATGGTGTAATTCGGCCTATGAATGAAGCACTCCCTTCCCTTCAGAGCTGTTTATTCTTAGCTTATGCACACAAAGAGCAAGAGAGTTGTCAACAACACATCCAGTTTATACACTGAACACTGCTAAAAGCCAGCAGACTCAAGTGAACCAAGAAATCCTTGTATCCTGAACGTCCTTCATTCATTCATTCACATACGCAAATATTGACTCTGCACCTACTATGTGCCAGGCATAACAGCAGAAGAGGTTAGTTGAGGAAACGTGAAGAACAGGGACATGGTAGTGGTAGAGAAGGCAGGAAAAAGGAATAAATAGTTTGTGTTTGTATTAATAAAAGAGGAGATTATTTTCCTGACACCCTGCAAAAATCTGTGAAACTCTTACTCTAAGGTCTCTGTCATTGTAAAAGAGTTCACTTCTAATCTGAACCATAATCATCTGAGAGTGGGCTACCAACTTGGAGACCTGTTCCCAATCTACCCCAAATTCTCATAGTAGTTAAAAAACACTCTGTAGTTCTCTAAACTAATGTAAACCTAAATAGTATACAACCCATATATTTCTAAAATAAAGACAATAGTGACTTGTTGCTTTTCATGAAAAAATGATAAATTTCATAATTATAAAATCACTTATGTCAATTTTCCAATTAGAAAATAAACAGATTGTCAGGCATGATGGTATATTCCTATAATCCCAACAGCTTGGGAGGCTGAGGCAAGAGGATCATGAGTTCAATACCAGCCTTAGCTAAGCAAGTCAGTGAGACCCTGTCTGTAAATAAAATACAAAAAAGGGCTGGGGGGTGTGGCTCAGAGGTAGAATGTCCCTGAGTTCAATCCCCCTGAAAAGAAAGAAAATAAACAGATTAAAGTAAATGTTGTCACAGCACCTAAATTCTAGTACCTTTGAAATAATAGTTTGGGGAATGGAATTGGAAAAGAATGTAAGACAAGTTTTTTAGCTGGAATTTGGAGGAGTTGTAAATCACTCTGTATCTTTAGAAATGGAACCTGCCCTTAAGGAGGAAATTTTAGGAGTTCTGGTCCATAGCAGGCTGTTTTAATATCATTCTGTGAATTGGGACAACAGAAATAGCACTTGCTCAGAGAACGTTTTCAAGTCATGATTTCTAGAAGTCATTCCACTTATCACTGCGTCAGAATATTTTTCTTCAGTCCATTAAAAGCAGGCTTTGCCTTTATGCTGCTTTCAAGGATTCCAAAGGTTCACTCACAATGTCAGACTACAATAAAACTCAGCGTAATGTGAACCACTCTATGATATTGCCTTTCCTTATTGCCTTTCAGTTACACCATTCTAAATGCAATAAAGGAGAAGTTGTTCTGAATGGGACAGAGAGAGAAATGAGTATCATTCCCTGAGTTGAAAAGTCACAGGCTGTAATACGCTAACAGCTTACAGGAGAATTTCTTATATTGATGGTTGGTTATGCGTGTTTGAACATCTGAGTAACCTGAAAAGCATACAAGATTGCCTATTTTGAATCATGATGGTTTTTATTTGGCATGCATTCCACAATGGGCAATAAAGCAGTGCCCCACCAGCTGCAAATGTATCAGGGTGTTATTCTGGAGAGCAAATCTGAGCAGCACTGTGTCAGAGGAAAGGGAAACT
The DNA here is from genome assembly GCF_045843805.1 of Urocitellus parryii. NCBI lineage: Eukaryota > Metazoa > Chordata > Mammalia > Rodentia > Sciuridae > Urocitellus > Urocitellus parryii. The sequence goes on along the minus strand of NC_135531.1, from coordinate 71,543,386 downwards.
AGTGGCCACTTGCTCTGCAGAACAGACCTTGTGAAAATGAGGTGCTTCTTTTGACATAGTGGCCTGACTCTCAGCAACAGGTCAGAGCTATTCAGGGGGCTGTAAACCTAGGAATGTTCTCAGAGCTGCCAGTGGGGCCCCAAAGCATCTGGAGCAGTTTGCATACAACCTCACACAGTACAGACCAGTCTTTCTGCATGCATTAGCCTGCAGGTGAGTTTCTTAATGGGAGGGCAGAATACATAGTGCAGCTTATTTTTCAGGATCTTGTGTGGACTCAAGCAGGAGCATCAGGGCAGAAAGCACTGATTTTTGTAGGTGATATTAGGAGCATTCCAAACACCAAAGTCAGATCTAAAATACTCAGAGTATTCAATGGTGATTTTATGTACAGTCATCTGTTTATTTTAAGATGAAAAGAAGGACGGCCAGACAATTCTAGCCTATAAATATCACTATCCTCAGTCATTATTTTAAGTGTTTCCTTTACCCACAAAGAAAAACAAAAGAAAAGAAAAAACTCAAAGTAACATTTGAAGAGTAATTATACTCATATTTTGAAGTAACTTATCTTAAGAATATGAATGATTCCTGTCCAGCTCACATCTTGGGCAGTTTCTCACAGAATTCCCACTAACGATCCCTTTACCCAGTACCTAAAATAAACCCATCTATCCTTCTTCCAGAAGGAAAATAACAAAAATCTCAATGGTCACAGGGAAATTATCCCCTATGACATGAGTGAGTCATCTAAGCCACTGAATGCAAAAGCTGCCTTTGACTGGTTCTCTTCTTCTAGAGAACCTGCTTTGCTGGATTAGGATGGGAAAACATGGGCTTTGCTTCACTTTATGCCCCAGAAATAACTTGAAGATTTGTTTAAAATTAATGCTGGAGCATAGTTGATTTTCACCATAGAGTTACAGCTCTAGACAAAAGGAAAGAGTTTCTCCTAAATTAATAAATACATTATAAAGTTAATCCATTTATTCTAGAAGTTTTCCAAATTTTTTAAAAATTTGTCTTCAATTTTGAATTTCCAGTTTTTCAAACGTTTATTTGAAGGTGTACAAGCATTAGAGACATGGGATTACTTTAATATGAAAAAAAAAACCTACCAGCAATTAGAGGGTTCTTTAAAATTAAGACTCTCCAGTTTGCCCAGTTGAAGGCAGTGCATTTTCTGACATGAATTTTCAGAAATACAATAGGAAACATTAGTTAGTATAGTTCTCCATTCAAGGGGTCAGTGCTTCCCATTATCTGTAAAATATTAGATATAGAATAGAAAGGCAAGAAAGTTTACATATAATGGCATATATTGAGCCAAATTTAATTAAATCTTAGACCCATGCCAAAACACACACACACACACACACACACACACACACACACATCTACCTTACTAAGTGGTTATCTTCATAGGGTCAAATCCTCCCATGAAGACCACAACACAACTGACAACCACAGAGAAATAAGCCATCACCTCAGCAGACCCAAATATCCTGAGAAAAATTTCTAAGAAAAAAAAATACAAAATAAGAACCACTGGAGTTTAGAACTGAAAGGAAACTGTATAGGTCAATGGTGATAAAACTGCCATTTGTGGAATAAAATAAAAGAATTGGGTAAATCATAACATTTTAATGATTTTTGATTGAATGTTTGGCTGATACATACAAATATAAAAATTTTATATATTTATGGGGCATCATGGGATATTCACTCACATATATGCAATTGTTAGGTTTAAATCAGGTTAAACATCTCTCTTTAGACATATATAGACATACTTTTGATGAAAATATTCAAAATTTTTTCTTCTAGCTTTTAGAAATATGCTGCACCTTATTGTTACCCATAGTATCCCTACTACACAGTAGCCCAGCAGAACTTCTTGCTCCTATGGAAGGGTGGTGCCCCATCCCTTCCTTCCTCCTACTTTCATCAGCCTCTGGTAACCACCATTCTACTCTCAACTTCTATGAGATCAACAATCTTAGATTTCACGTATGACTGAGATCATGCAATGTTTGTCTCGTTGTGTCTGGTATATTTCCCTTAACATCATGATCTTCAGTTCCATCAGTGTTATCATAAAAGACAGGATTTCTTTCTTTTATGGCTGAATAGTATTCTAGTATGCCTATCCATCACATTTTCTAGTTTTTTTTTTCTTCTGCATTTGGTTATTTAATTTTTCAACACCATTTATTGAAAAGACTTTCCTTTCGCCAATTTGTTGAAATTCAGTTAGCTATGGAAGCACAGGTTTGCTTCTTGGCTGATTCTGCTCCAATGGTCTGTGTGTCTAGTTTTATACCAATATCTGTTGTTTTTCTTTTTTAAATGAATTTTAATTTTACAGAACAATGGGTTTCATTATGGCATATGCAAATAACATACTTTGATTGTGTATACTTATTATTCTCTCTTGCCCTCTTTTCTACCTTCCTCCTGACCCCCTTCCTCTTCTCTAATAATATCCCTGCAACTTTCATATCTTTCCACCCCTATACGGGGAAAAGATATGATACTTGTTTTTTCTGAGTCAGACTTACTTGGCTTAACATTATGATCTCCCATTCCATCCATTTTACAAATGATGTGATTTTACTCTTTTTAATGGCTGAATAATAGTCTGTTGTGTACCACATTTTCTTTATCTACTAATCCATCAATGGGCACCTAGGCTGATTCTATAACTTGGCTATTATAAATAGTGCTGTGATTAACATGGGTATGCAGGTATCTCTGAAGTATGCTGACTTTGATTCCTTTGGATATATACCCAGGTGTGATATAGCTCAATCATAGAGCTCAATCATATTTTGATGACTATAGTTTTGTAGAATATGGTGAAATCAGGTATAATGTCTCCTGCTTTGTTCTTTTTGCTCAAGATGGTTTTGACTATCAGGGGTGTGTGTGTGTGTGTGTGTGTGTGTGTGTGTGTGTGTGTGTGTTTGTGAGTGTGGATGTGTATGTGTGATTCTACACAAATTTGGGGGGATTTTCACATACTGTGAAGAATGTTATTGGTATTTTGATAAAGAATGCGTTTAATTCATAGATTGCTTTGGAAAGTATGGATGTTTTAACAGTATTGATTCTTGCAATCTGCAAAATTTTTTATTCCATTTTTCTTTGTCATCTTTAAATAATTTCACCAATGTCTTTTTTTCTTCTGGTTCTGGTGATTTAACCCAGCCTTTTATATTTTTTTTATTTTGAGATAGGGTCTCTCCAAGTTGCTCAAATTGGCCTTGAACTTGAAATCCTCCTGTCCCAGTCTCCTGAATTATTACACATAGTCATGTGCAGCCATGCCAGGTTCACTGATTTCTATAATTTTAATCATATATATATATATATTAGCTATAATAAATAAAATTGCTTTTTTGATTTCTACTTGAGATAATTGGCTACTGGTATATAGCAACACTATTGATTTTTATATGTTGATTTTGAGTAAATGTGGCAAAAGTGGACATCCTTGTTTTGTTCCAGATCTTAGAAAACTTTCAGTTTCTCTCTATTCTGTATATAAGCTGTTATCTTATTTTATATGGCATTTATTATGTTGAAGTATGTTCCTTTTATACCTAATTTGCTCAGAGTTTTATCATGATGGATGTTGAATTTCATCAAATTCATCTTCTGCATCTATTAAGATGATCATATTAGTTTTCTCCTTCATTCTGTTGATATGTTGCATCACCTTTATTGGCTTGCTAATGTTGAATAATTATTACATCCCAGGGATGAGTACCACTTGATCATGGTAAATAACATTATAATGTGCTGTTGGATTCAGTTTGCTAGCATTTTATTGAGGATTTTTACATCTATGCTCATCAAGGACATGGGACTGAAGTTTTATTTTTTTTGTTGTGTCCTTATCTGGTTTGGGTAGCAAGGTAACACAGGTCTCACAGAATTAGTATGAATGAATTCTTTCCACTTCAATGTTTTGTGTACTTTAAGAATTAGTATTAGTTTTTCTGTAAGTGCTTTTTTAGAATTCAGTAGTGAAGCCATCTGGTCCTGGGTTTGTCTTGATAGGAGACTTTTTATTACTGACTTGAACTCATTATTGGTCTGTTCATTTTTATTATTTTAAAAAATTAATGAACATACATATTCTTTTAAAAAAATAAAGATGGTTCCAGCAAGGCTCAGCAAAATAATTATATAACCAGAGTTTAGCAAATTTTTATAACTTTAATAAACAGATAGTAGACAAACATTAGAGTTTGTAGCTCTCGCTTTCAGACCTCTCTCTACATTTTCAGTCACTTCCAGGTGACATCTCTATATACTATTTGCATAGGCCTACTTTTTATTGTTTAGATATGAAGTGTCCCCCAAAAGCTCATGTGTAAAACAATGAAAGAATGTTAAGAGGTGAAATGATTAGATTATAAGAGTCTTAACCTTAATCAGTGTGTTAATCCCCTGAATGGTATTAACTGGGTGGCAACCCTAGGCAGTTATTGTGTGGCTAAAGGAAGTAGATTTCTAGGGGGGGGTGCTTTTAAGGTATATATTTTGTCCCTGGAGACCAGATAATCTCTCTCTGCTTCCACGCTGCCATATCTTGAGCTGCTGTCTTCTGCCAAACACTTTCACCATGATGCTCTGCCACACTTTGGGCCCCGAGTAATGGTGCCTGTCATCTATGAACTGAGACCTCTGAAACTGTGAGCCCCCAAATAAACTTTTCCTCCTTTAATGAGGAAAAGTTTTCAGCTCTTTTGGTCATAGCAGCAAAAAAGCTGACTAAACATTACTTCTCATCAAGTTGACTACTTATTATCATTCAAGTATTAGTTGTAGCAGTTCAGCATGTTATCCCTACAACATGTATTTCCATTGAATACTATCATCTCTTAAGACCTCAAAGAATGGATATTAGAAATTCAGATAGTTAATAAACAATGAGAACAATATTTAGTTCCCAAAGGGCTTCAAATTTGTGTTCAGGCATGGTTACCTAGTCAGTAGACCAGCATCAGTTCCAAAAGTAGATGTTGCTAGATTTTTTTAGATGATGCTTCAACAGAAATGAATGGTAGCCTTTGTTAGAGTGGCTCAATTACAATTATATAACTGCTAAATTATAATAAATTCCACTCAGGGAATGGCTCCGTTCCTTTTCCAAAGCAATATTTTCATAATGCAATTTCCTGGAAATGGGGGGGAAAATGGTGGAAAGTGTGCCTTCCCTCATGAACATACACATCTTACTAATTAAGCCATGTGTTCTAATTTTATCTAAGCAAGCAGGAATGCACATAAAAGTGCCTAAATTTTAACATAAAATCTTGATCTAAAACATCAGCATGGAATAGAAGAGTAAATTATCACTAAGTGGAAGGTGGTAACATTAGTAGTTCAAAATTCATAGTCAGCAAAACAATGTTTACACAAACTAAGGCCCTAGGCATACCCTTCACTTGAGTGGCAGAATAGTGTGGAGCCATGCACCGCACACTGAAGAACTTTGTCTGTAGATAGTTGTGACAACCAGTGAGGCAAGTACCGAGAGTCACAACATAGCATTTTTAAAAGGGAGAATCATTCTTTGTGCCCATTGTAGTTCACAGCCTAGAAGCAATACTGCTTTAAAAATGCTGCAGTCTCTGTGGCAATCTCTGCTGGTCCTTTGAACTTCTTTAGCCCTTATCACTCTGGGAATTTCACTAGAGATTTCCAAGGTGCCAGCTACAAAACTCAGAGTCGTTCAAAGTTGTCACCACAAATTTCCATAGGTTATCCAGAAATTGTCAATCATGGAAGAAAGTAACGGAGAGAAACAGCTGTACCCTGAGACCAGACCGACCTGGTGGTCTGGCAGGACAAGTAGGCAGGTACTGGGGACATTTAGGCAACAGACACAATAAGAAGTCAGGTGGCAAGTGGACACAGCTGGGAGCTTCATGAAGAACTAGAGAGCTCCTGGGATCCAGAAGCACCTTTTCCATGTGGTGAGGGGTGTGGCAGTGATATACCCAGAGCTAAATACATATACTGGTCCTGTGCTCAAGTCTTGATGTGTGTTCACCTCTGAAGGCCACAGTGAGAGTTTGAGACACAGCACAATATGTATTAATAGAAAAAAGACCCGGAAAATGATCTAGAGAAAAGAGATGGGGGAGACAAGGTAGTTGTTTGTGAGGGTAGCAATGAAGAAAAGGAATGCCTAATAGGACTAGATCTTAATTCAAAAGTAGGGTAGATTAAGTAGGACTGTATTGAAAGGTCCATGAATAGTCTAAGCCTTTTTCCTTTAAAAAAAAATATTGCTTTCTCTGACATTCTGGATTGATGAGCTGTTGTTTCTTGCTTCTCTCATTTTCCTCAGTCTAGAAGTCCTGTGAAAATAACAAAAGCCTGTTAGAACTATATGTAAAATAAAAAATGATTAGACTCTGTAAACAAATGAAGGGCTCTTTTCCCTTTTTATTTTCTTCTTTGTATTTCTAGTTCCTTTTTACTTCTTGATTTCTTTTTAAATCTTTTTTTTTTGAGAGAGAGAGAGAGAGAGAGAGAGGGAAAATTTTTTAATATTTATTTTTTAGTTATCGGTGGACACAACATCTTTGTTGGTATGTGGTGCTGAGGATCGAACCCAGGCTGCACACATGCCAGGTGAGCGCGATACCGCTTGAGCCACATCCCCAGCCCAACTTCCTAATTCTTAACTATGGACTCTATGCTTGAAATACTGACTTGTTATAGGATGCATTAGTGTGTCAATCTTCTTGTTCATTTCCTCTACCAATTTTAGTTCTGAATTAAATGAAGACTTTCAAATGAAAATGGGGGTTTTGATACTTCTTTATGAGTCAAGATGTACCTGAAGTAACTCTTTCTTATGAAGTGTGATGATAAAAGTAGTAGTATTAGCTCACAATCTGAATTGTCATAAAAGTAAACACATTATTCAAGATAAACGAACCTTGTAGGGGCTCTTGAATGTCCATGGTATGCATGGAGAGTGTTCCTTTTGTAAATAGATTTCTCAACCTGCCTCATGTGGGATATTCTGATGATACGTGACAGATATTATACAAAGGTATACTTCCTTCAAAAAACAGTTATATAGTTTCTCTCAAAGTCCAAGAAATTGTTTTAAGTATATATGTAATCCCTACACTCAAAAGATTCACAGTCTTACTTGGGTGATAAACTTACCTTCAAGTACTCAACAAGGTGAGAGAGCATGGATAAATGTCAAAACTGGAAAGAAAGTGAGGGAGCTACTGACTTCCTTGTATGGTCAGTGGATATTTCTCTGAGGAGACATCATTTGGGCTCTGTCTTCACAGGACAAATACTTGTTTCTAAGGTAAACAAAACCCATAATGCTTTCTTGGAGGAAGAGAGTCCAGCTATAATCAGATTATGGTTAATATTTGGTAATCCATAGCTTGGCTTTGCTATGAAGAAGTGGTGTGAGTCTGAAAACTAGATGATGCATGAAGTTTTTTTATGTACTACTTTATCCTGTAGATGACAGCAGGCCATTGTAGCTTCTTTGCCACATTTGATAAACTTTTCCAAAGAATTAAAACACAATTTAAAAAGTTAAAAACACAATTTTTAGCTCTGTACCTAATTACCATCTCCCTTCACTCTTTTTACAAGTCTTTGTACATTTGACCAATCTTCAGAAATATGGTCATAGCAGAGTGGTCCTAGACCTCTCATGAGAGATTTAGTTACTGATAGCAAGATTCTTCAGTCCACAAGAGGCCACTTATTTTATACTTGATTTTATTTCCAAAATGTGTCTAGTATTTTTCACCATACTCAAATGACATAGAAACCAACCAACCAGTAAAACATTTCCCAACTCTAGAAATATTCAGTAAAAGGGACTTTATCTTGCACATTCCAGGAAAACATAATAAAACTTTCATATAAGAATTTATAGCATGATTGATAGCATCACTTCTGTCTCATGAAATTCTCAGTATCATATGAAAGTTCAAAAACAAATGAGAAGCCTTCACAATCTAGTAAATCTAGTCACCTTGCAAAGTAAAGTTTTATGGCTTTGCAGAAGGATGAGGTGGTGGGAAGTGCAACTGTTTGAACTGGTTCCGTGATATCACAGAAGACCATGAAAGACAAATTATCCTCACTTCCTGAGCATTATTGGGTCAGAAGGTAAGTTCAAAAAGTTTATTGAAGAATATAATTATTATAAGTATGTGCTCAAAGAAATGAATTTCTTTTTAAACTATATACACAAACAATGGTTTTATTTTCGTCACACTCTTGGCTCTTGTCTATCAATGACTATAAATGGATTGAACCAAAGCTTCAGAAGGATAGTGACAGTGAGAAGATCTGAGTGCCAGATAGATTATAAACTTCTGTAATTGGAAATAAAATGAATACCAAAAAAAAACTAAGACCAGAACTTCACAAAGCTCATAAATGATAAATTATCATTTTATTTTCAGTCTATTATCTCTTCCAAGTACAAAAAATCATTATCAATATAACCCTAATGAAAGTTTACAAAACAAAAATTTGTAAACTTTTCTGAAATGAAAATTGGCAGCAAAAATCAGAGCATATCCATGGTTTTCCTGCCTCCATGCTCTTATCTATTGATACACATTCTGATTTTCTGTATTTACTCTTTTTTTTTTTGACTGCTCATATTTTTAACCTGTTTCTTCATTTGAACACTGTATGGTAAATTTCTCCTTTCTTCTCCATTTGCTACTTGAAAATAAAGAGCTTGCTGTTGCAAATGTTTCACAAAGATTTTTATACTTCCTAAAATGTATAACTGACAGTAGAAACAAGACAGATGTTAAAGGTTATCACAATTATATTGATTTTCATTTTATTTCCATTAGCAACTTTTTGTTAACTTATCAAATTATGCATTGTTACCTTGACCCATTTTTTAGATGTCTCAATGGATCTGAAAGGCAGTAATTTGGGACTTAAAATTTGAACTTTCAGTTGCTATATTTTTAGTACAACCTAAAGGTGTTCACAGGAAAATGTGAATCTAAACTAGACAATAAGAGTTGTTTCATAAAAGCACCCACGTTTCTGGTTCACAAATCTTTTCATCTTTAATTTTTCCTGCAAGAATATTGTTAGCTAATATTTTTAACTACTTACTTACTCATGGCTAATGGATTATTTTTTTATTTAGTGGGTTTTTAAATTCTATCTCTCTGCTAAGCTGAAATAATGAAAAAAAATTTAAATTGTGTGTGCTACTTTAACTTCGCAACATAAATGTAAATTTCTCTTTTTTTACATTTCTTTATTATAATTTGCAGCCCAAAAGTTTCAGACAGTGAACATGGTATTCCAATTCCTAAAAGAAATTTTTGAGATTCAGGAATCATGAACCATGCCTAAGTTCTTGGAAACTATGTGTCTGCTATGGAGGCTGTTGGCTCCTGTGAATGGAAAAAAGTGCCACCGAGAATTTCAACCAACATGAAGCAACTGTTCCAAAGAATGTGGCTTAAGATTTTCAAAGACAAGTCAGACAGTTAATACATGCAGCTGTACTAGAAGGTGACCAAGAATAAGAATAGATGAATCACACAACAAATGCATTATTACAAGGCAGGTTTGGGTTGTCAAGATGAACTCAAAAGTTTTATATTTTTACCTGAAGAGCATTTATATTTCCAGAGAAACAAAGAGTAATATAGACAAACAACAAATTTTAAAATGAGCATCCATAAATAAACTGGTGAGTAAGCTGATGCCCAAAATCAAAGGAATTAGAGATTATCAAAGTTACCTTGACAACATGAAATACCTAAATCCTGTATGTTCTTTTAAGGATAGCACATATGACAATTTTAAATCACACTAAAATTCAACTACAAAATTCTTCCAGAATAAATTAGCTTCCAAAAATCAAACATTTTCAGAGAGCCTATAAAAAAAAGATAAGTGTGAAGTGTAGGCCTTCTGTGGAATCACCAAAATCTCTTAGCTCTTTATTCTTCTAAAAAGTTTCTCTACCGAAATATAATTTAGAGAACATGCAGAAAATAAATTTAGGACGGGCCAAAAAAGTAAGAGGCCTGAAGTTCCAATGACAATTTAAAGAATGTATATGTTATTCAACTTCAACCTATCTCTTCTTGGTGAACGCATCTCATTATTTGCTCAGGAAATGAGTCTTGACCAATATCATTGTGAGCTACTTATATAAATTAAATATGCTACTTCTATAGAAAACTTTAGGTCAGCAGCAGATGTTGGTAAATTCCTACAGAAATGCATGCCCAGAGAATGTTGTTTTTTTTTTTTTTTTTTTCTAAATGGCAGAAATCTGCTAGCTATTCCTGCCTTATCTGCAACAGCTGAGCAATCTTTCAGTGCCACGCGGAGACGGAAAACTTGGCTCAGATATAGCGTGGACAAGCTTGCCTTAATCACATTGCTCTTTTACATGTGCACAAGGACATCAACATTGACAGTACAGAGTAAAGCAGCCATTTGCTGAAAACAACTGTCAACGTTGTCAAGTTTTTGGAACCTCTTATAATGTGATTTGTATGACAAATCTTGTGGCATTTTGTTTGTCAGCAACAGTAGTGAATTTCCATGTATCTGGAAAGGAAGGAGAACTGTTCATAAGTGGATTGCGTTTCTTTACACAGACTGTATTAAAGGAAAACAGTTATTAATTTTAAAATGACAGATTTCAAATAGAACTAGAATCTTGAAGCGGAATTTCAGTTCGAATATCACATGAGAGTATGTCCCCTCTTCGGCTCCAACCTTGAAAATCTGCAGTAGTCTCTCAATCTTCCTTTGTTGCTCTAAGTTTCGAAAAGTGTTACCATAAAATTATGGACCTTTCCGGAGGCTTGAATCTACATCAGTAATTAGTAAAGTGTGTTGTAAGTGACAATAGTAGCACCAGTCCTTTCCTCAAGAATTAGGTGTGTATGGCCATAAAGCTCATAAAAGATGGTGGTACTAAATTATACATAGCCTACTGTACACACCAGTGTTATTTAACAACGTTCCTATTAAGAAATGATGACAGAGACCTTATGGCTCATTACGTTTTCAATATTTCCCTATTTCTACTCTGTGATGCATTTTTCATACAGCTCTTCCTTAATGTGCTTCATTGGTCTGTCCTCAGCCAAGGTCCTCCTCCATGTGGGTGGAGTCAGCTCAGACATGCTTGTGCAACCGACCAGGAATACTCCCTCTGAGCAGATGCCAAAATGCCCTTGGATGCCCTATACTAGAATACCAACCCAGCCAAGAAAATCTCAGGTTCTTCACCTCTACACTAGTTATGGTTTCTTTAGAACAGATTTGCCAAAATCTATTGAGAAAAATCTTTTTTATGCTTTCTTCCACATGGATCTGGTTAGAAAATCCCAGAAATATATTCCTTTGGGATTCTTTTCCCCTCTCCTCAAAAGTATGCTCAACATAATACTTAGGACCACCCTTATAAATTAGTAACTTGATGGTATTTTAATAAGCTGAATTGAAAATGATGGATATAATTGAGACACACTCTTATCATTGAAGGTCAAATGCTTTGCTTCAAATCCATTACACCCAGTTATCCCTCTTTTCTTTCTTCCTTTTATTTTTCTGGCAAAGTACTGAATGAGGTGCCCAGAATAGCCTTAGAAATAGAATGCAAGGTATCAATGCAAGCTACAGAAGTAATTATAAATTTTCTAATAGCTATACCAAAAAAAAGTTAACAAAAAGTGATAAAATTAGTTTTAATAATGTTTTATTAACCCAATAGATCCATAATGCAATATAAACAATATTAAAGATTAGCAATAAGATATTTTGTATTCCTTTTTCTTTGCTCTAAATCTTGGAAATATGGTATGTGTTTTACACATATAGTATATCTCAGATAGTAGGTACATTTCCAGGGTTCTATAGTCCCATGTGGCTAGCTGCTATCATGTGAATCAGCAGAGTTCCAGAGGCTTTATTCTAGTGCTGCTTTATCCACATGCTTACATCACTTCAGGTAAATTTCTATTCAGTCTCACATCCCCTGTCTTTTAAAGGATTTTTAATAACTTCTTCCCTATTTAATTTGTGAGTAGTTCGTGACGAGCACATGGAAAAGCATACATAGTTTGAAAATTAGAAAGTTCTCTCCAAGCTAAAATTCTTATTGCCATTTCCACTTTAGTTCCCCAGAATTCCTTCATTTTCCTTTCTTAAAAAAAAAATGTTTAAATTACTAGCTGCTGGTTAAAATCAGATTTGGGAACACTAGAAGATTTTTTAAAATTACTTCTAAATACTTACAGTGTTCAGTCTTCCCCAACTTTCAAGAGCAATTTGTCTTCATAAAATCTTCTTGCCTTTTCTGTGACAGTCACTATTTCTAAAGACACATTCCATGGTTTTGACCTCTTCCCATCTTCTAGTTCTACTCTGATGACTCTAGACTAGAACTCAGGTATGTGTCAAAGATGGGCAGAGATTAAAAGACAGGACTTCTATACCTAGATTTATATCAGATATCCAGCTTTTTCCTGTTTATAAATAATTAAAATTAATACACCTATATGTATTGAAATATATATGTTTATATATATATATATATATATATATATATATATATATATATATATATATATATATATATTTCCCCACGGTCCTCTTCTTCACCCTATGTGGTCTCCATTCTGAGTGACTATAGCAACCTTGGCTCTTTTAATTTTATTTTTTCTTTTTAGTTATACATGACAGTAGGGTTTATTCTGACATATATATACAAAAAATGGAGTATATCTTATTCTAACTCAATCTAAAGCTGTTCACAGGAAAACATGAATCTAGATGAGAAAGTAAAGTTTTGTGAACACAACCACCTTTTGTAGTTCATCTCTTTTCTTCCTTTATTTTTCCTAAAATGATTTTCAGCTAACAATTTTAGCTAATCACTTGCTCATGGGTAGGAAATCCTATCTTAGGATACTATAGTTCATTATTTAAATTCTGAAAAACTCCTTTGCCATGCAGTGGTTCTTAGTGGCTATTTTCCTCCCAATTTTTTCAAATTCGTAGCCATAGTGTTCCTTCTCTTGTTCCTGACTTCTCAACCTCTTTACCAAGTGTTTTTATACTAAGCTTTATTTTATGTATTTATTCTTACATGGTGCTGAGGATTGAACCCAGTGCCTTAAACATGTGAGGCAAGCATTCTACCACTGATCTACAATCCCTGTCCTAAAGCTCAATTTTAACTAACCCCTTTCCTTTCTCTACCTTTCCTCTCATATTTACCTTGAACTCACTGCCTAGGAGACTCTTAAGTTGGCTGTAAGAAAAGAGCTTTGGACTTTTTGTTGGTTTTCCAACTGTTGTCCTATATCCTGCAAGGATATAAGGTTAAAGAACTTTTAAATTTAACAGTCATAAAACAGCTAAACAAATCTAGCAGAATATATAAATATCACTGGCAAGCCAGCTCACCTAGTATCCCAGAAAAACAGCAATCTCTCTGAACAGTGATCTAAATGTTGTGGGGTTTTTTTAATGCTTTTGAATAAGATTTTAATCACCCTTTCCGGTGGTGTGTCTATATAATAGCTGCAGCCACACTGATTAGAGCATCAATACCAATTGATTTTTCCAACACATGGTTGCAATGTCTGTTGTATCTCATTGCACACTGTACACTATTAGTATTTAGCCAAAGCTAAGAGGGGGAAAAAATATTTTGTTTACAGAATACATGGGTTCAAGTGAGTTTCCTAATTCCCACAAGAATATAAGAATCAGGTACTCAATGTCATACTAAATGGCTTCTTACTGTTAATGTGTTTGGTGACCACAGCCTCAAATAATTCTCTTGTCCAGAGCCTGGGTTACTCAGCTGTATAATAACCTCTAAAGTCTCTCCTTCGAAAAGGACTCAGGATTCATGGCTTTAATTTTGCCACTGATAATATGAAAAGTATACTCCACACAGTACTGAGCAAGCATTCACTCTCAGCTCCCACTATAATGAAATTCTAATTGTTTCGAAAGTTTAGGAAGGATAAAATGGTTAATCTCCATGATGACAAAAGGAAGCCAGGAAAATAAAGTGACACACTTGAATGAACTGTGAGGAAATAAAGTGCACAACATGCGATAATGCCATGACTCCGTGTTATTGCGCATTTCTGGGCTGAAAAGATATGGCTTGATGGGTAATTTGTCATGCTGTGCAATAGAGAACAACAGTAAAGAGACTTCAGACAGAAGAAAATTACACAAATAGTAGGGTGGAAAGGTATAATTGAAGATGGCAAAAGATTGAAAGAAAGACATTTAAAATTACTGTACTGACCTACTAAATGCACTTGGGCGTGGAATCCTGGCCTCACAAGAAGAGGCATTAAATGACTGCGGGCTGTGACACTACTGCGGAGTAGTGCCAATCTCCTGAGCTCTCAGAGAAGAAAAACACCATGCACAGCCTGATGGAGCAGCCTCAACCTGCTTTCTTAATGAAAGGAGTCTGGGCTTCGGGAGGCAAACTTAAATCGGAAAAGTTTCCTGAACAAGTTTGTTTGTTAAAATTATAAATATATTTTCTTTAGTATTTTGTGGACTTAACTTTAATTTTCTGAAGTCAATAAATAGCTACTTGTACAACTATAAAATCAGTGTAATGTTGTTGTTTTTTTTTTTAATGAATCCATGCAAAAGAATTTTGCTTCTCATGTTAGGTTACATTTCTTTAAAATGGAAGAATCCTAGAGAGCAACATGGCATTGTGCAAAGCACATCCAAAGCTCTGAGAAACAGGAGACACAAGCACCACCCTGCCTCTTCTGCAGGCTCATTAATCATACAGAGCTCTGGGAAAGTCCCTTAACCTCAGGAAGTCCAGGTCCCCTTCTCTGTATAAGGGAAAGCATAGACAAGATATTTTCCCAAGACTTTGAAAAAGTCCAAAGATTCTACGGAAAAACAGCAGATGCTCAAAAGGACTTCTCCATAAAAGTTTTTTCCTTCCCGGGATTGCAAAGCAGGAGATGTCCCAAACAAGATTCCTTTGCAATGACTCAAGTCACTCATCTACTTTATTCCATTAAATTAAATATGCCTCCTATCATGTTAAGATGATTACACGGGAAATAAAATTGTTTGAGGCATGAGTTAATTATAAAGATCTTTCCATTTCTTACACATAACCATATAATCATAACTTATCTTTATAAAATTAATTCTTAATGACAATAAAAAACTTAATGACATTTTTTTAAAAAAGAAAAAAGAGGATGCTATCCTTGATGACAATACTAAGTGAAAAATGAAGTGGTAGCATTTTTCAGTTCTCATTATCATTATCATGTCCACATAGCTTACTCCAGGAAGAAGAAACTTCCAGGTTATAATAGATGTGATGCTCCATGAGCCACTCAAAAATATTTTCCAATAGGAAATGTCTCAAATACCTTACAGGTAGGGCAAAAATATGTAAGCAATATTTATAATAAATAAAAAAGGATTTCCATTTTTAAAATTTTTTATCATTTGAAGAAAGTTAAGTAAGATAAATGAAATCATAATAAAGCCAGTCTGTCTAAATGACACTGTACGGAATACACTGAGGAATCAAATTAGTAAGGATAAATAAATTCAAAAGGTATCTAGGAAGATTACACATGACAGATGTGTGACAGACTATGGGGAAAACATCAAGCTATGTCTTAGCTTTAAAGGCACAGTAGACAACTAGGCTGCCCGCAAAAGGACCTTAAAATCACAAATAGACTTTTGGGTTAAATTTCATCATGAGATATCATCATATTGTCTTCTGTTCTTATATTCTTTTTTTCCCCCAAGTTAAATGGTGTGTGTGTGTGTGTGTGTGTGTGTGTGTGTGTGTGTGTGTGTAATGAGTAGTGCTAGGACTGAACCCTGGACCCTGCACATGCTTAGCATATGCTTTCCCATGAGCTACACCCCCAATCCTTTTAATACAGTTCATGCATCATATTGGCAGATCATAATGCTGATGATAGTGAGCAGCAGATACAATTGGGTATACAACTTTATCCAAAGACATTTTTTTCTAATTCATTTCAGTATATGACTCTCTCAAGTGGAGAATGCATAAAACAAAGCAGACCTATATGTGATTTCTGACTAATGTCAATAAAATAATTTGTATATTTCAATCTAAAAATTTAAAAATAATAAACCTAGAGGAACATAAGAAAGTCACCTGAACTGGAGTTTTACACATTGGGGTTAATATTTTGAAGAATGTGGTGAGCCAAGACTCAGTCCCCAAAGACACAAACACTTATTCATGTACCAAGTAAGAGTCTTGATGACACTTAAGGTCTTTTCCTGCTCTGGGATCATACTGTGTATGAAAACACAAAATTGTGCTTCAGAAAATTCTATTCAAAATAATTGGTCATATGAGAGTCAAAAACCCAGAATTCTTAAGTCTCTATTTATAAGAAATCTAATCAGGGTCATGAAAGTTATTATTATTATTACCAATATACAAATGACCAGATCCATGTACTGATAGTTATTAAAATTATAATAAATATCACATTCATTTACACATTTGATGAATATTTATTAACCATCTACTATGTTCTCGATACTGTGTTAAGTAAGCATTAGGAACGGAGAGAATTAAACAGACATGTACCCTCCCAGTGTCTAGTTGAGAGAATAAATAGTGGAATGAGTAAGATGAAGGGTGGGGACAGTTAAGATGGGGCAAATGCAGGGAACTGTGATGCCACAGAAAGGATCTGTGAAATCTCCAAGGTGCAGCTAAGACCTAAGAATGAGTAAGGTAGCTGTTTTATGCACTGTGCCTCTACTTCTGTGTCTTGGCACATAATGCCTTCATTCCTGCAGTGCGCTTCCTTCCTCTTCACTGCTTCTCATCCTCTTGGATTCAGTTTCGGCAGCACACTGCAAAGAATTCTTCCTCCACCTGCACTAGTTGGGAGTAGATGCCTCTCCTTCCGTACTGTTCATTGAACCATACATCTGAATCCACTGGTTCAGCATAATCTCAGTCTCTTGGACTAATAAAATCAAAGAAAAGTTTTCTTGGAAGCTTCTGGGAAGGTTTTTCTAGCTCTTCTAGAAAGCCTCCTGATAGCCATCTCCCTCCCAGCCATGGCTGAAACTGATCCCCAGAGAGGGCAAACAATGAAAGAAAAACTAAGTCCAAACTACTGGATTAAACTGACCCTGAATCCACCCTCCCTCTGGACTTTCAGTGGAGTGAGGCAACAAATTTGCTTTTAACTAAAGCCATTTGGACTTGTGTTTTCTATTACCTGCAGGGAAGAACATAGTGTGTAATATGGGTGGGAAAACATGTCTTTTTTTGTCCAATACACTTTTTAGCACACAGCAGCTACTTAAAAAAAAAAAAAAATCCTGAATAATTGAACTAGGTAATTCAAAGAAAGTATCTGTACCTCAATAAAACTGAAAAATATTTCAGTTTTTCAACCAAGATATATTCAAAACTATATTCAGAAAGTCTGACATTCTTTATAGAGATTTTTCTATACTATAAAGAAAATAAATATCATCCTGTTTTGTTTCAAGCCTCCTCTTTCAGTATCTTCCACATTTCCCCACTATCTCCCTCAAGCTAAAAAGCACTTCCTCTCACTCTCCAGTGACTAGAGGCCTTCTATTTTTCTATCCAACCCCTTTCAAAATATGCTCTCCAGGGACTAGTGTTGTGTCTCAGTGATAGAGCACTTGCCTGGCATGTGTGAGGCCTTGGGTTCGATTCTCAGCACCACATAAAAATAAATAAAGTTTTTTTAAAAACATGCTATCCAGAGAGAGCTAGTAAGACTATTCACAGTGTAGTCTAATGATACAATTTAAATCAAGTGTTATAATTTTTAGAGATATTTGCAAAATCCAAAGATTTTAATCTCAAAGTATACAACTTCAGGTATCAGCAAGCAGATAAAAGGGCACTTGAGAAGCTTCCAGCTGACTCAGTGGTCATAAAACAGCAGAAAGAGATGATTGATTTCCCTCTACACAAGGGCAACTTCAGATATTGTCATCCATGGCCAGCCCAATAGCATGACAGGGTCCTTTCTTGTTCCTTTTTCTTAAAAGCAAATACATTCACTTACCAATGAACAATGTCCACCAAGGGATGTTCCTACCTCCAAGAAGTTGTGGCTGTAGACTTTATCAGTGGATAAGATTTAACACCATGTGTTCTGTGTCCCATTTGGAACCAACTTCACAATTATAGTAAGTGTCTGTATTAGAAATACCTCTGCCTCCAAATCCTATCAGCAAATTATAAATAGTGCTTAGTTTTTTACAAAAATGGGCAAACTCAGGATTCTTTGTTCTAGATCCTAAATACAGATGAAAACTAAACTCTCAAATGAAGTAGATATCCCAACATAAATTCTCTAGTCTCTCTTGGATGCAGTGGTGCATGCCTGTAATTCCAACGGCTTGAGAGGCTGAGGAAGTAGGATTGAGAGTTCAAAGCCAGACTCTCAAAAAAAAAGTGAAGTACTAAGCATCTCAGTGAGACTTTGTCTCTAAATAAAATACAAAATAAGACCAGGATGTGGCTCAGTGGTTGAGTGGCCCTGAGTTCAATCCCCAGTACAAAAAAAAAAAAAAAAAAATCTCTAATCGTAAGCAACTACAAACTGATTTGGCTACAGTTTTTTGAATCAGGTATTCCAGAGCCACCTTTATTGCCAAACATAAAAGCATCCCACTGCACACCTCAACAGAATTGCTCGTACACCCTTAATGTTTTTTCAAGTAATTTTATGCAGTCAGCACCCTATACATTAGGAAAAGAATGGACATGTGCCCTATGGATTACTTATAATAGCAATGAACCTTCATAATCAGACCCATTCCTTAATTTTGCTTACTTTTTTTATGCAGCTGCATTAATACTACATTGTCAGACAAAGACAAGGATGAACATGAGACATGAGACCTTAGTTTTAAAAAAAAGCAGAAGAAAACAATACAGCCTTCCAAGGAGCAAATGCTGAGCTTGTGAAAAAAACAGCTCTCATTTTATTAAATAATAGTGTTCCTGCAGGGATGTCTGAAGTACTCTGCAAGGCTAATTAGGACAGATCAATGTACACTTACCTCTTCAGAAGGCTGAAAGGTGTGTAGTGACTATGTGTCATTAAAAATTTACTTGACCATGGGCATCAGATGTCCATGAGAGAATGACCCTGGTGAGCACTCTAAGTTTCCGTTTTACTCATGTCATCCTCAATGTATCAAAAATGCCATTGACACCATTGCTATAATCTAGGCTCATAGCAGCTGATGTGCTATATATGTTTGAGAGGGTGGTGTCAATTAACTATATTATCTATAAAGCCATACTTGCAATTACTACCACTTCACAATTTATCATTAACACATTTGGCAGATTTTTTTCCAAAGTAACATTTATTTAAAGGTTAATCAAAATTCTTAGAACAGCATTTATTATAATGTGATTTTTGATAATTGACTAAATCAGTGGCTCTTAAGAAAACACCCTTGTCTCAGTCCTGCTCAGTATACACCACAGTGCCATTTGTGGAAAAGAAATACATATTAGAAATGTTCATTTCAGACCTCGTCATGGAAGATCATATATTAATGTAATCAGGTGGTACATTTACATGCTCATTAGTAATCCATCATTAGTCCAAATGCTCACTATTAGGAATAAATGTACAACGAGTTATTCAGAATACCCAGAAATAGTATTTCTTATTTAAACATTCAGAATAAGCTGACTGAAATAAGTGCACACCTTGAATTTGAACTTTCAAGGCACATCACAGAAGTCAATCAGTTATGTCAGGACACTCTTCCATAATAATCTCAATTATAAAATCCCTGCCCCTCCCTAACATAGGAGATGGGGGTAGTTCAAACATAGGAATCTCTCTAATTCACTGTAACTGCAAAAATTCCTGATGAAATGTGTGTTTAAATTTTATGCTTTAATACATAGCATGCCACTAAAACCACATTAGTTATGCTTTATGCTGTTTAATCATATGTCAAAATCTGTAAAATCTGTTCTTGCATGCTAAGGTAATTTAACTGCAATTAATCAATCAAGAAAATAAATAAAATATAATAAGTGCCGAATAATATAACTCCTTTAAAACAAACCACTATCTACGCGTTTGTTCTAAAAACTCTTACCAACCTCACAGAAGGAAAACACAATAAAAATTAGACTTTGCTGAATATTTCTCTCATTAGTAACTTGCTCTAAACATACAAATGGTTTACAGAGGGCTTTGACATGATCTGATTTTCCAACCAAAATGTGAGCAACTTGAGAGTCAGGCTTTTTTTGATTTTTTATGCTCTGTGCCTAATACAAAGCCTTAATCCTCATGGGTGCTCAGTTTGTTGAATGAAAGAATTGAGTGATTCAAATATCTACAAAGTAGATTCTTTTGCCATAGAGGTTAAGACTTATGAGAAGAACATGTTTTTTTCTTCTGGCAATAATTATATTTTATTGGTATTTAACCAAAGATAGTTACACTCTTCATAGTTTCTTTCATTCTTTCATAGATCATGTAAGAATCCACAGGGCAGGTTGGTAGATATGTTTGTATTTGTTCCTCCAAATGAAGATCTTGTCCAACTATGTAATTTAACAGTTTGATGATTATAGTTTTGGACTAAGACTAGGGAGGACAGTTATAAGTCCTGAATCCAGTCAGCAAGAACTTATTAAGCACCAACTGAAAAATCCATACTAAATTAGCAAACAAAAATACACCAGAGAAGTTAAAAACATGCTCTGCCTTCCAGACTTTAAATCAGAGAAGGCATGTACATGTCCATTCCACAAGCATCTCTGAGTACACCCTGCTTCATGCGTGGCACTAAAGAGGCGGGACAGCCAGCAAGTCTCAGTTTTCCTCAAAGAGCTAACACAAGAAATTAATGAGTAACTGTATATCAAGAAAAAGTCATGATATCACTGAAAAATTGCAAACTAATTCCCATGGGAAACTCAAGAGAGAAAACTGATGAACTCATGGAAGTCTTAAAGAAGCAAATAGCATAAAAATAGCTCCAGAATTTCCTAGATAAGATAAATTAGAGCATTCACTAGAGATGAGGGAATTGAAAGTAAGGGTCCAAAAGTTTTCAGAATAAGTTGTTTATTTGCTTGAAGATGACTTAACATAGCTGTTCTTCTCATCAAATTAGTTCTGGTGACATAAAATAATAACTTCTGAATTAATACCCACCCTATTCAAAGAAACCTGGAAGACTTTCCCTTTCAAGGTCCCTGATGGTAACTATTGATGAGGTATCTCACAGCTGAAAGCATCCCAAACACATTACAACAAAGGAGAGTTGCCTTTCCCGCCCACTCCATTGTCCACTGCGGTGCTGTGCAACACAGAAGCCCTGGCCACATGAAGCTACTGAGCACCAGAAACATGTCCAGTCCAAACTGATCGTGCTGTAATTGTAAAATGCACACTAGACTTCAAAGACTTTCAAGAAAGAAAGCAAAATATTTCAATAATTTTGGTATTAACATCTATTGATATAATGGGATTTTGATATTATTGACTGAAATACAAATATTGTTACATTATTTTCATGCATGTCCTTTTACTGTAGAAACTGGAAAAAATTAAAATTAATTTTATGACTCACATTACATTTCTAATGAACAATGCTAGTCTAAATGCATTGCAAAAAAAAGATTAACTTTTTAAAGTATACCATACCATTCAGCAATATGAGCTGATGCCTTAATACAATTCTCTGATATAAAACTTAACATAAAGAACCATTCAATGCATACTGCCCCAAAGTTCTGAAAAACAAGAACATTTGTCCTGGCTCCCTGGGGTCTCCAGCCCCACTCTGATCTCATAATAGGGACATCATTTCTTATGATTCCCTTTTCCTCTGAATGGCAGAAAGCATGAGCCTGAAACCAAGTTATTCAACAACTGAATATGGCTGGAGGGTCTTAGTGTTCTGGTTTAGTTTTACACTGTCCCCTTTTTATTGTTTGCCTTGGTTTTGCTTTTTTTTTTTTTTTTTTTTTTTTTGCAATCAGTGAGATGCCACACTCTTCAGAGTTTGGAAAGACTCATTTTGTCTGACGCCTTCTTCCTTATTACAATTGTGAGCAATGATAGACATTTAGCAAAGCAGGCCAATATGCACATTTAATATCACAAATGTGGACCTGTTACTACCCATATCTGTTACTAAGAGTCAGCTCTGAAATCATACAAACGGCTGTAAATAATAAGTCATCAAATCAAGCAGAGGTCAGAGCAATTATCAGAAATACCTAAAAATCAAGCAGGTATTGGTCATTATCAGATCTGATCCTGTTTTTTTAAAAAACCACAGAGTGTAATGCAGACATCGTAATAGCATCTAAGGATCCAAGAAAACTTAATAGATACTGAGCCCTTTTTTTCTAGAGAAGGGGATAATTTCTGAAACAAGGGAGCCACACCAGCCCCTGGGACGTAGTTCAGAGAAATGGCCTCCCCAGGTCTAGTGAACCATACAAATTTCAGTTGAGAATGAGCAGTAACATATAGCCCAGCTGTTGGAGCTGACCCACTATATGCACCCAATAAGCAAGAGAAAATTAAAGGTTTAAACATGCTTCTTGTTATCCAGGGACTGATGAGTCCCTGTCTATAAATAAAATTCAAAATATGGCTGAGGATGTGGCTCAGTGGTCAAGCACCCCGAGTTCATTCCCCAGTACCCCCCCAAAAAAAACTGCAGAGTTATATTGATGGCTATGCAGCTCTCATTCTCAAATTAATATTTCAAAACTATTCAGGAAACTTAAAAAATCAAGCCTCTTCAGTGGACATCTGAAATCTATGTAAAAGGCAACTGGCTTCCTAATAATTCCTATTCCTCTCCAAAAAAAATGCTTGTAACATTATTTAATAACATGGTTATACCTGCGTATCCAGGGAAAACCATGGAATATATGGAGTGTTATGTAATCTCGAGAACATCTATTATAACTGCATCTTAAAGATATAAATAAGAATAATAAAAAAGCCAACAATTTTCTCAAATATAGAGACAGAGATAGGAGAGGACACAGAAAAGACTATGGCCATATACAAATCAGGACCACATACTCACATAAACTACCAGAAGGCAAAAAAGAGTCATTCTAAGTCAGCTAGACTTTTGACATACTCTCTAATGTTTTCTTAGAAAGGTGTTAAAGCATGTAGCATACAAATAACCAGTTTTGTTTCAGAAAATCAAATTAATAAAATGTTAAAAATGAAACTTAGTACACAGTTGGCCTCAACAACAAAAGAATGAAAGTCCCAAGATCTAATCAATGATACATGACCTGTTACATGTAAAATATCCATAAAAAAATTAAATATGAGTCAAGGACGAGGAGTAGAAGGAGGAAGTAAGGGAGAAGAAGAAGGAGGAGAAGACATGAGTCAGAACTAAGTGGCCAATTTCACAAATTATATTTAGTCATTTCAAATTGTCTACTCCCCTGATGATGGTAAAGGACACAAACCAAAGCTGCCTATACACACACTTTGTGATTCTGTCTCAAGGAGACTCAGACCAGGTTAAAAACTCCAAGAATGTTTCCTTCCCAGGGAGCATTCTAGGACCACACAGGTGCAGACTCAGACCCCTTCTAAGTCAATGGTGACTCTAAAGGAGGTTCTCCTGGCATTGATAAGAGAAAGTGCATTTTAAAAATAAAAAAAGGAAAGAATCAATATATTTCTAGCCCACATATTATATAAGCCCATTTATTCATGGATTTGTGAAATTCAGAAACTACCTAATGAAATTTCTAAGACAACTGAGTTGTCACAATTTGACAAGAGCACAAATTCATATTGAGTGGCTTTTCTGGTGCCTCCTACTAATAACAACAAAACCCAAATACGGATTTCACCTAACATTCAGAGAAAATTCTACTTAGTTATTAGGAGGGAAAAAAACGCATATAAATTAACAAAACTCACGATATATTATCAATCTGTCACCAAATTAAAATGAGCTACAGCAACAGTAATAAAAACCCACTGCACCCATGTTCATCTTCACATGCAAAGGCTATTTCTAAGCAGATCTGAGCGAAGCGTTGACTGCTCCATGCTAATGGCAGAGCAGGCCAGAGGTGAGCCAAGGCTGTGTATAACAGAGAATTCATGGATATTTAAATTTGGAACCAATTTTCCTACTTACATTAGAGTGTGCTGTGGAAACACCAGACTCCTGATGCTTGATATGTACTCATTCTTACACAATAAATGCTTCATATGGTTAAGGCATTTCATACAGGCACCTGTGAGCAGGACATGTCATTGGGGTAGTGATGGTGGAGTCAATCTCATCCATTCTGCTTCTCCATTACTGCTGATGGAACCAAGTCCCTCAGACAAAAGCATGACTTGCCTGGAAAGTGAGAGACATAGTAGAGACATGGTTTTTTTAACTGGGGAATAGAAACAAGATATTTGCTGTTATTTGGAAATGTGCTGTTTCTCAAAGGTTTGTGTGCTGGAATTATGGTCTCCAATGTGGCAAGAAACTTTAAAAAGTGGGGCCTAAGGGAAGGTGATTACATCATGGGGGCTTCACGTTCATGTATACATTAATACTGTCTTACAGGGGTAGGTCAGGTGTGGTATTAGCTCTCAAAGTGGATTAGCTCTCAGAAGAGTGAATTGCTTTTTTTTTTTTAAGTGAATTTGTCCTATTCTTCAAGCAGCCAGTTTTCTTTTAACTTTTCTGCCATGTTGAGACGCTACTAAGACTGCAGAAGCATGCTATTTGGACCCTCCAGAATCAGGAGCCAAATAAACATAAATACTTTATAAAGTACCCAGCCTTGACTATTTTGTTATAGCAACACAAAAAAAGACAGTATTCCTCCATATATATACTCTATACTAATTCCTCTTGACTAAAGATTATTGCAATATATTATAATGAGCTATTCAGTTCCCTATATCCTCTACAACATTGCAATTATTTAAAAATTAATATGAAATAATTAAAATTAGCAAAAATGTACAAATAATTGACAGAGAAGCCCTGTGGATCTTTCACTCAGTCTCTATTTCCATATTAACATCTGTGATATCCAAACCTGGAAATTGACATTGGTACAATCTATAGAGCTTGTTCAGATATCACCAGATAGACATGCACTTATTTGTGTTTGTGTGTGTAGATCTCTAAGCAATTTTATCGTATTGTAGTTTTAAGTAACCATTAGCTCATGCCAAACCCTTAACTGCATCATCATAAGAATCCTACCCTTTTATGTCTACCCCTACTCCATCCCCTGCCCTCTCCCTTGCCCCTGAAAACCACTAATCAGTTCCCCATCTCTATGATTATGTTACCTCATAAGAGTTATATGAATGGAATCATTCAATAAGGTATTCTTTTAAGGTAAGTATTTTTCACTCAACATATTTTCTTTGAGGTTCATTTAAGTTGTTGCCCATAACAACAGTTCATTTTTCTTTATTGCTGAGTAGTATTCTACTATGTAACTAAATCACTCTCTATTTAATCATTCACTCATTGATAGACATTTGGATATTTCCAGGTTTTGGTTATTACAAATAAATTTGCTAACCAAGAATAAAAACAGGGCAAGGGTTGTGGCTCAGTGGTAGAATGCTTGCCTAGGACATGTGAGGTACTGGGTTTCATCCTCAGCACTACATAAAAATAAGTAAATAAATAAATAAGTTATTGTGTCCATCTACAACTAAAAAAAATATTTTAAAAAAGCAGCAGTAAATGTTGGCGAGGATGTGGGGGAAAGGGTACACTCATGCATTGCTGGTGGGACTGCAAATTGATAACAATCACCTTAGAAAGCAATATGGAGATTCCTTTAAAAACTAGGAATGGGACCACCATTTGACCCAGTTATACCACTCCTTGGTATATAACCAAAGGACTTAAAATCAGCATACTACAGTTAGGCAGCCACATCAACGTTTATAGCAGCCCAATTCACATTAGCTAAGCTATAGAGCCAACTTAGGTGCCCTTCAGTAGAGGAATGGATAAAGAAACTGTGTATGTAGACACAATGGAATATTACTTAGCTCTAAGAAAAGAATGACTTCATGACTTTTTCTGGTAAAGTAAAAAGTTTCTGATGCATCTGGAGATTATCATGCTAAGTGAAATAAGCTAGTCCCAAAAAACCAAAGGTCAAATTTTCTCCCTGATATGCAGATGCTAATACACAAGGGGAAGAGAAAGGAAGAATAGAAGTTCAGTGGATTAGACAAAAGGGAATGTAGGTGAGCGAGAGGAATAAGAAAGACAGTGAAATGAATCAGACATAACTTTCCTATGTTTATATATGAATACACCACAGTGAAACTCCACATATGTACAACCACAAGAATACTATCCTAATTAGAATAAGTTATCCTCCATGTATTTATAATATGTCCAAATATACTCTACAGTCTACTGTCATGTATATCTAAAAAGGACAAATTTAAAAAAAAAAAAAGACACACAGTTCTGGAAACTACCACTTGAAGCAGTGCAAGCTACAATGAATAAGGTAGAGTTACTACCATCAAAAATCCAAATAATAATAATAAAATCTGGACACACACACAAAAAAAGAAAAGTTGTTATGAACATTCACATGCAAGTTTGTCTCTGAAAATAAACTTGCAAGATTTTTTTTAAAGGGGGAGAGGGGGGTCTTCTTCACTATGGTATCTACCCCACACTGTAGGATACATAGTAGTTAATCAAAATATCTGTTCAAGAAATGAATGAATGAGCCACAAAATTTATTCTAAGTCCAGAAAATAAAATTGGATCATCTGGTGGGAAAGTTAGGTGGGAGGGAAAATGCCACCACGTGGTTCTACAAGCTGTACTGACAGTTGCAAAACTGCAGTGGTGAGGACTGGAGATGGAGTTCAGGGATAGAACACTTGCCTAGAATGCATAAGGCCCTGGGTTCAAATCCCAGGAACAACCCCCATCACCCCTGCAAAAGGAGAAAGGAGAGAATAAAGGAAAGAAAAAGAAAACTACAGCAGTTTATTCAAGGGGGTTTTCTACACACACTACAGTCAAATGTTTTAAAATTCATTTCAATTATTGAACTTCATATTAAGACACTGATTGGATAAATAAGGTATTGCTGAACTTTTTTGGAAACAACTGGGAGAGACTTCTTATTCTAGCCCAGATGAACTGACAGAGGGATGAGACAAACCTTCCTTCTTAAAACAAACAAACAAACAAGGAAGGAAGGAAGGAAGAAGGAAATAAAATGCACAATACAATTGTTTTCAAGACACAGGTCAACAGGCCATGAGGGACAGTGATTCCTGAGGGATGAAAAGCCAAGAGGTGAATCCCACAATCGCCTCAGAACACTGCCTTGAGGGCTTCTCAACAGCAGCATGGGGAGGACACCCAACTCAGGGGAGCCAAAGGCTCTGAGTTCAGGAAACAGAAGTGAAAGTATCAAAGAAAGTGGCCAGAGCTTACAGGACCAAGTCCCTGGGAGGAAAGACATGAAGCACAGAGAGTACCCTAAGAATTTAGCAGAGTACTAATCTGGGCATATGCATGTAGAAACTACCCAAGCCTGGGAATAAAACATTTTTAAAGAATTACAGAGGAAACTTGTGCATGGCATTAATACAGGGCTGGGAATAAACCTTTTGCCATCAGTTACAATGGAAAATTTCATGACTTCTGTGTTGTTAGTTAGAATCTCAACAGTGGGTGATAATTCACCCTGAACCATGCACTGCTCTGGTCTCGCCTAACATTTTAATTCCTAAAAATGAGCCTAATGATTCTGTGTAACATAATCATACCAAAAAAGAACAATTCCATATAGTTGAGAATCACAGAAATATGTACATTCCTATGAGGGGAGAGAATTCTGCACAAGGTATATGTACATTCCTAAAGATGGTGGTCATCCTGGTACTATTATTCTGAGCCTGTTGTAAATGTACTGTCACTTAAAGCTAATAAGCATACTAGTACCATTAAGAATTGGAATTGTCAGTTTAGAAGAAAGGGCAAATGGATAGAGGATTTGTGATTAAATTAAAACCTGTTGTCCTTGATGTGTATTAAATTTAAGTGTTCCTATGGATCTCTATGTATTTTGTCTTAAAAATTTAAAAAGGAAGTAGCAGGATTGCAAGTTCAAAGTCAGCCTCAGCAATTTAGTGAGGCCCTAAGAACTTAACAAGGCCCTGTCCCAAAATAAAGAAAAACAAACAAAAAAAAGAGAGCTGAGTATTCGACTCAGTGGTTAAGCATACTTGGGTTCAATTCCTAGCACCAAAAAAAAAAAAAAAATTAAAAGAACATATATTCTAGCTCTTTCTTTTGAAAAGACCTAGACTAAGGGCCATGTTAGTAAAAATTAGCTCTCCTAATTTCAAGAACATAATTTTTAAGTACAATTTCCAAGACAAAATTCATTAAAAAAAGAAATACAACTTTTTAGAAAATTGCCTGCTTCCAGATTTGGAAAGGAAAAGTTCAAGATAAGCCTGTTAAATTTTGTCATATCATTATCATGGAAATTTTCAAAAACTTGAGGTTCTTTGAAAAGTATATAGGAACATGGCTGGGACAGGGCTCACTGGCAGAGTGCTTACCTACCATGTGTGAGAAACTGGGTTCAATCATTAGCACCATATATAAATGAACAAATAAAATTCAGGTATTCTGTCCATCTACAACTACAATTTTTTTTTTTAATAATAGGAATCAACTGAAATAGACTGAGTAACCAAAGATGTAAAAATATGGGCATCCATAGGCATTAACAACTGTAATGATTGAAACACATCAATGTTCATAATGACATTTTAAGAATAATATTGATTACCTTTTGTGTTTGTGTGTGTGTGTGTGTGTGTGTGTGTGTGTGTGTTGCTGAGGATTGAACCCAGGGCCTTGGGCATGCAAGGCAAGCATTCTACCAGCTGAGCTATATCCCCAGCCCCATTGATTACCTTTTGAGGATGGTTAGAAACTCTTTACATTGTGCTAAGAATTTACAAATAAACAGAACAAATTAAGAATTTATTCTGATTTTCTTACATAAATTGAAACTCAAAATAACAAACTAGTTTATCTATAAAGAAGCATTCTTGATAATAAATGAAGCAGATATGATAGAATTATATTACTATTCTTACAAAATCTAGGAATAAATGAATTTAGGCAATGATCATCAATATCTGCTAACATCCAAAGAGAAAGAAAACAGTAGTTTTGCCTTCCCTCCCCTAAATAAATATGATCAGATTTTTAGTCTTAATTACAACAGTTAATTAAAACGTAAAGCACAGGGGACTATGGTTGTGGCTCAGTGGTAGAACACTTGCCTAGCATGTGTGAAACACTGGATTTAATACTCAGCACCATATAAAATAAATAAATAAATAATATAAAGGTATTGTGTCCATATACAACAACAACAACAAATTTTAAAACAAACCCCCCCCCAAAAAAAGGTAAGGCACAGGACAGGGGGTGTTATTAAACATCTCCACGGGAATCAGCAAATTCAGACTATGGAAAGATTCACAACACAACTATTCAGTTTTTTTTCAACAAATAAAGAAAATACACAGAAAACTGTAGTTGAAAAGAAGAGAGACACATTAACCAATTGCAATATGGACCTTATTTGAGTTCTGCTTCCAAAAGTAAAAAGTACAGGAAAAACTATACAAATGGGAAAGTTTGAATATTGGCTTTGTATATCTGAGGATAGCAAATAAATATCAACATTTTTGGTGTAATTTAACTTTTTAGATAAAGTTCATTTTCCAGCATTAAAAAAAAAAGTTGTGTTGCAATGAGTACAATGAATCAAAATGCATTCTACTGTCATATATACCTAATTTAAATAAATAAATAACAAGTTTTGTGAGAGCCAAGGCCAAGATTAGGACCTAGACCACGCTGCCAACCAGCAGACCCACACTGGAGCTCAGGCCTACCCCACCTCCTACATGGGACACTGCAGACATTGCCATAGCCTTCTACAGGCAGTAGTCTACACCTTGAGACAACAGATAGGGCCTGGAGGCAGCTGCATCTCCCAGTAGGCAACCCACCCTTTCAGCCCCATCTCTGAAAGTGGTTGCAGCCATCTTGGAACACCCCTACTGCTATTTGAGTTACCTCCACTATTACCACCACCACCTTTAGTTGCAATAGCAATTTTCGTGGGACACTGACTAGGGACTAGAAGTCCAACACCTTGCTGAGGTACAGATAATCTGCAGGGACACTACATGATTATAGGGTAGAAACTATAATATCTCAGATCTGCATTTCAAAAAAGGGAGACATGATGAATATAATTCATCACATCAATAAAATAAAAAATAAGAATCATATGATTATATCAATTGATGCAGAAAAAGCATCCAACATACAGAAATCAATAAATATATTTCATCACATCAATAAAATAAAAAATAAGAATCATACGATTATATCAATTGATGCAGAAAAAGCATCTGACAAAATACAGCACCCTTTCATGTTCAAAACACTAGAAAAACTAGGGATACTAGGAACATAGCCCAACATTGTGAAAGCTATCTATGCTAAACCCAAGGGCAACATCATTCTAAATGGAGAAAAATTGTAAGCATTCCCTCTAAAAACTGGAAGAAGAGAGTGATGTCCTCTTTCACCACTTCTGTTGAACATAGTCCTTGAAACTCTAGCCAGAGCAATTAAAGAAATGAAAGAAATTAAAAGGATACAAATAGGAATAGAAGAACTCAAACTATCATTATTCACTGATGACATGATTCTATCTATACTTAGAGGATTCAAAAAAGTCTACCCCAACTAGAATTAATTAATGAATCAGCAAAGTAGCAGGATATAAAATCAATACCAATAAGTAAAATGTATTTCTATACATCAGTGATGAATCCTCTAAAAAATAATTTAGAAAACAACCCCATTCACAATAGCCTCAAAATAATAAATTAATTAATTAAATACTTGGAAATCAATAAAAAAGGTGAAAGACCTCTACAATGAAAACTACGGAACACTAAAGAAAGAAATTGAAGAAGACCTTAGAAGATGGAACAATCTCCCATGCTCTTGAACAGGCAAAATTAATGTTGTCAAAATGGCCATGCTACCCAAAGTGCTATACTGATTCAATGCAATTCCAATTAAAATCCCAACGTCATTCCTTATAGAAATAGACAAAGCAATCATGAAGTTCTTTTGGAAAAATAAGAGACCCAGAATAGCCAAAGCAATCCTTAGCAAGAATAATGAAGCAGGAAGCATTATAATACCAGACCTTAATCTATACTACAAAGCTTTAGTAACAAAAACAGCATGGTATTGGCACCAAAATAGATATGTAGATCAATGGTACAGAATAGAGGACACAGAGACAAACCCACATAATAAAGTTACTAGAGAAAGGCGCCAAAAACATATATTGGAGAAAAGATAGCCTCTTCAACAAATTGTTCTGGGAGAACTGGAAATCCATATGTAGCAAAGTGAAACTAAAACCCCTATCTCTCACCATGCAACTCAACTCAAAGTGGATCAAGGGCCCAGGAATTAGACTAGATACTCTGTGCCTAATAAAGGAAAAAGTATGCTCAAATCTTCATCACGTTGGATTAGGTCTCAACTTCCTTATCAAGACTTCTAAATCACAAGAAATAAGATCAAGAATTAATAAATGGAATGGATTCAAACTAAAAAGCTTCTTCTTTGCAAAAGAAACAATCAATGAGGTGAAGAGAGAGCCTACATTTTGAGAGAAAATTTTTGCCATACACACATCAGATAGAGCACTAATATCTAGGATATATAAAGAACTCAAAAAACTTAGCACCCAAAAAACAAACAACCTAATCAATAAATGGGCTAAGAAACTGAGCAGGTACTTCTCAGAAGAAGATATACAATCAATCAACAAATATATGAAAAAAATGTTCAACATCTCTACTAATTAGAGAAATGCAAATCAAAACTAATCTTTCATCTCACTCCAGTCAGAATGGCAACTATTAAGAATACAAGTAACAATAAGTGTTGGCAATGATGTGGAGGGAAAGTCACACTCATACTTTTCTGGTGGCACTGCAGATTGGTGCAAACAGCCTGGAAAGCAATATAGAAATTCCTTATAAAACTTGGAATGGAATCACAATTTGACCCAGCTATCTCACTCCTCAGTTTATACCCAAAGAACTTAAAATCAGCATACTATATATAGTAACGCAGCCACATCAATGTTTATAGCAGCTCAATTCACAATAGCTAACTGTGGAAGCAACCTAGATGCCCTTCAATAGATGAACGGATAAATAAACTGTGGTATATATACCCAACAGAATATTACTCGGCTTTAAAAGAGAATAAAATTATGGCATTTTCAGGTAAATGGATGGAATTGGAGAATATCATGCTAAGCAAAGAAAGCCAATCCCAAAAAACCAAAGCTGAATGTTCTCTCAGATAAGTAGATGCTGATCCATAATGTGGGGGGAAGGGGAATGGGAAAAATGTATCAAAAACTTTGATTGGGCAAGCGGGAGGGAGAAGAAGGGAGGAGGTATGGGCCTCCTATGGTGGAATGTGATGGACATTATTACACTATGCACATGTATGACTGTGCATATGGTGCAACACTACATAGTGTACAATCAGAAATGAAAAGTTGTTCTGCAATGTGGAGAATGAATCAAAATGCATTCTGCTGTCATATGTACCTAATTAAAATAAATAAATAACTTTTTTAAAAAAGTTTTAATGCCTCCTGAATTACTAACATGAAATTGTTATATTTGATATTAGCTTCAAAATAATTTGGGGTGGAGGTGAGAAGTAGACAGAGAATGATGAAACAAAATATCCATGCGATGATAGTTTCTGAATGGAGTTGCAGGTTTACAAAATTCATTACACTATTATTTTCACTTTTTAATATTTGGGGGATGTTCATAGTAAAAATATAAATAATACTACATAAACAAATACAGAATAAATTGAGTTTGAGTTTAAGGTCTCAGAGCTCACAGTCCATAGTTCTGAATGAAAACACTTTCTCAGATATACAGAAAGCAAACAAGGGATTTTACAAGAATATTGAAGACTGATTTGTAAGAATTCCTTAGTGAACAGCCATGTTTTCTCCACTCATAGAACACTGGTTTCTGAGCAAAGATAGGCCTTTTTTTTTTTTTCTGAAAGTAGATAAGTCAATATGATGTGCCTGATTATCTTACTGAACACATGAAAAGACATAAAATGAGACACAAAATGTGGGTCCACAAATGTGGTTGTGGTTCTCCCTATTTTTAAATAAGACCAGTTTCTGAGAAACCTAATAGAGCATATGACTGCTCTCCTTTTAACAATATATTTGCACATATAACCCATGCATTCCATTTGGCCATTCCTGTCTTTCCTATTTGCCATTTATTGCTCTTAACTACAGTCTTCAATTCACACTTTTTTGGTTTTTAGTTTTGAGGTGAGGAAGAAGAATCTTTGAAGATGTTCAAAAATTTCCTTCAAGTCAAATAAATCATTAGAAAGTACGTTTTATCCAGAATCTAGTTGTTTTGCAGTAGGAGGGGCATTCTAAGTAGCTTATCCAAGGTTTTTCCAAAAATAAACAAACAAAAACACTTCTCTTTCTTCTTATCTGAATCTTATCCATCCAAAAGGAGTTGACCAAGTCTAACAAATGTAGCTCCTATAGGGTAAATGCTGGGTCATCAATTTTTTTGTGTGGTGTACTATTTTATATTTTATTTACAGACAGAGTCTCACCGAGTTGCTTAGTGCCTCACTTTTGTTGGTGCTGACTTTGAACTCTAGATCCCCCTGCCTCAGCCTCCCAAGCCGCTGGGATTATGGGGATGTGGCACCACACACATCTGGGTCACCAATTTTAAAATATATTTTTCATGGTCTCTAGTTCAATGTCCTACTAGTAATCAGCATTCAATAAATGAATTGACTGATTTTTTTAATCAGTGCAAATTTAAAATTTGTGATATAATTTTGTAAATCATTATTTTGCTTATAATATTACCATGCCACCATTACTATAAAAATACCATCATGCATCCTAATGTTCACTTTCACTAAATGCCTAAAAAGGTCATAGGAACAGATTTAAACTCTGATGTGTGTTTTGGGAGCAGAATCAGCTATGGAGAAACAAGGGTATTAAGCATTTATGTAGGCTGGTTACATTTTGAAAATTATTTGCAAGATTTATTACAGAAATTGTAACTAAACTTTTCAAAAATATTTATCATGATAGTTAGAACTTACACTACAGTATCTTTTTGATGTGATCATGTTTATAAAGGCCATTTTAAATTTTGCTACCCTAGGCTTATACAGCAATAATCTAATGTCTTTCTAACAATATTAAAAACATTTATCTCTGGGAAAATGTTGTAGAGAAATTCTAGTGCAATGATAATCCAAATACTTAAGTAAATGTAAAAAAATAATATTGTATTTCAGAATACCAAAGAATTGAATTTTTTTGAAAAGGGTATTTTAATTTCTCATGAAAGGAAAATATTACTTTCTGAAATTCAGTTGATCATATGACAATATTTTTGAAAATTCAACTAAATAATGTTGAAGTACATTTGTTCTTTAAGCATTAATGATTTGAGTTATAGTCCATGATAATGATATGCAGATAAGAAATAATTAACAACAATATTATATCTATACAGATTTTAATCTCTCCACATTTAAAAATGTGATCTAGACTAGAATTATGTTGTCTGATATTATAGCCACTAGTCACATGGAGGCTCTATAACTGTAATAAATTAAATATAAATAAAATTCCAATTTCAGTTGCTCTGTTGCACTAACCACATTTCAAATGCTTAATGGCTACATGTGGCTAGTTGTTAGCATTTTGAAAGTGTCCACATGCAACATGACCATCATCACAAAAAGTTCTACTGAACAATGTCAGTCCACTGTAGAGAGACCAGTTACTGATGAATGGAATCTCAAGAGTGTGTGTGTGTGTGTGTGTGTGTGTGTGTGTGTGTAAATAATTTTCCCTTTAGTGTAAGAGGTTGAATTGAATCTATCAAATTTAAATGATTTTTCTAGAAAAATCTATATTCTGATGTAGTTATAGCTGTGCCCCAAGCATTTCAGTATAGATTTTTTTTTCTTCTTGCATGAGAATGATTCCATTTCCTCAAGATAGTGAATTATATCATTAGTCAGTCTTTTCTTCAATTAGTGCTTTCTTTCATTATAAAGCTCTATTCTAACCCTTCCCTGCTTCCAACTTCGGCCAGCAATAGTTCAACTTCTATTTTGCAGCAAGGAATTCCTATTTTAGATAGCAGCATGTCAGGCCTCAGACTCCATACTTGGGAAGTTTGTAACTAGCATGACTTCCTTGTCTCATATTTTTATTGGGTTCAGAGGTTTTTATGCCCTTCAGATGTTCCATCAAATTGTGTAGCCTAACACAACTTCTTATCTCTCAATTCAGAAAGGTGCATTTTTGTAACATATAAAAAGAATCATGGAAATGCATAAAGAATGCAATTTGATATAGTTATGTGATAAACAAACTCTGTTCCTGCAGTTAGAGATTGAACATAAAGGGTCCCAAAAACCGTAAGTAAGATTCTCTCTATCATTTATGCTTAAACCAGGAACTACACTGCAGAGGAAAACTGGAAAGACACATGTAACAAAAAACAGATGAAAATATTATAAAAAACACACAAACCACAGGGCATTTAAAGGCAATTCTCAAAAGCCCCAGTGAAAAGTAATATGGCTATCTGTATTTAAAAGACCAGATAAATCAAATGGTACATCTAGAAGGTAGAAAAGAAATTCTAAATTACTTGAACATAAAGAAAAAAATAAGTATTTTCATGAAAAAGTATATAAATAATCATGAATAATCACATCCTAGTGAAAATAATTTGATTTTATAGGTAGATAGTACAAATATGAAAAAGATAATAATTCCAGATAAGGAAATATTTTAGTACAAATTTCAAATATTTTAGTAAAGGGTCTTTCTCCAGAGTGACAATGTGTTGCTTGGAAACTAAACTTCCACATTAGATTTTATAGCTTCTGAAAATAAATTTGAACCTTGAAATAACCTATAGAAATGTACATTAATTTGGAGGGAAAAAAAAGAAAGAAAATAATACACCAGCCTCCCAACCCTTTTCCCAAATATATATTTGCATTTTGGTAATTATACTTTCTTTCAAGATTCTCTGTGGAGTTTAAATAGATAACCACATCTCAGTTCTCATGCTTACTCCTCGAGAAGCCTAAAACCAAATTAATTGCTATTACTGTTTACCAGTAAGATATTCTTTTCGGACCAATTTTTTCTTCATTTTTGAAACTTAAAAAATGTTTTATTACACTTAGGAAACTAATCCTGGCACAAGGCCTCTGAAACATGGTTTTTCAGACACTAATGGGTCTTGGAAAAGTTTGAAACTCTCAATTCATTAAAACTTTGAGTAGCTGTTTTGTACCTAAGAATGAGAATTGATGGAGAGGTTGGGACTAAACACATAATTTTATGAAATATGATGAAAACATAAGGGTTTTGTTATGACGCACATAACAATCAAGAACCTGTTTCTTTTTAGCAAGCTCCTAAAAAATACCTCCCGTATAATTATTAAATAAAAACACTCACTCATTCAGTACTCAGCTAGCTTTTAAACTCTGAATAAGAGAAGTACACAGTGAGAGAGGTACTTACATGGTTTCCTTGGATACTGGATGATGCTATTCAGGTCTATGTTTTTATCTGAAAGTGGTGCCCTGCGGAGAAATGAGGCTTGGTGAGTGGCTGTTTATACATAGTAAGTAAATAGGAACTTTGTTTATTTTACAAAGCATTTTTTATTTTGACCCAGATTTCTTTTACTCATCACACCCAACCCTTGTAAACAGCAATAATAGGGTAGAACAGGTATTCTGTACAACTCTTTTTAACTCCACTTAAGAAATCATAATTATCAAGGCAGAAGCTCAGAATGCTTTGGCTAAGAATGTTACTCCTTAGGCTGCTTTATATATCTTGACTACTATATTTATTTCAGACATATTACTGAGTGTTGCCTGCCTCTCTAGTTGCCTCCACAAGGACTTTTTCCGAAGCTACCAATAGAGAAATTCATCAGAAAATTTCACATAAATGATAAATGTCCTTACCTTAACCAATGAATAAGAGAACCCTAGCTTTAGCCAGCTTCCAACTACCAGGGATTTCCACAGACATGAATTGCCATGTCAAGTGCTGCAGAGGAAGCCTAGATTCCCAATAGTTTAAGTGCTATGAGCACACAATTTCCACACTGGGTCTTACAGAGCTACATGCTTTCTAATTTTGGTAGCATGATTAATCCCTCCTATGTGATAAGTTTTAACCTTCTAATATTTCTTTGGATTGAGAAGAACAAATGAGCTACAGCAAAGAATTGCAACTAACTTTAATGCTTAACACAATTTAATAACCTGAAATGAAGTAAGTGTGTGCTATGTTTCCATTAAAAAGTTTCCAGCCACAATTAATTGAACAAAAACTTGTCTTGTTCCAAGATTATTCTTGGAAATGTAATTTTAAAGCCTGTGTGAAATGAGGAAACTTACTTTTTTATACCATATGAAAGCAATTTCATTTTTTAGGAATGATTTTTGGATAGACTTCCGATTGGATATTTTCCATTGGAACTAGTAGTGGAGGGGCTTTGGAGGGGGGAGGGGAGGGAAGTAATTCTGTGTTCTTTTGCCAGCACTGACAAAGGTCTGGTTGTCAATGATACCTTTACAGCTAAATTTACTCCAGAGTGACATGAACAGGTGCACCTCGGCCTGCCAGACACTTGTGCAGAGAGATCACGCATCTCGCGGCTTGACGATCAGGGGGCTAAGCCTCGGTCTTCATAGAAAAGGAGAGGAGGCAAGCGCAGCCCTAACTGGGGGGTTTCTCTTCAAAGCCAGCTGGTCTGGCTTTATTCTACAGGAATTTTTTACCTGTCAGAGTCTGGACAACAAAGCCCTCAGCAGGTGCTGACGGGTACAACTTCCTGGAGAAGCAGAAAGGCACTGGTGAGTTTCAATTGCCAAATTATATATTTTTAATCTCTAAAAATTGATTTTGTTATCTTCAAGAAGCCTTGCTGTGGTCCCTACGTTCACAGAGCTGATGAGACCATTGGTATCAGAGCCAACTAACTCAACAGTGGGTTTGCCTTCTGTACAAAATAGAACTGCTACTATTTGATAAATTTTAATTTAAAAAATTATAAAAAATAATTTGTACTTTTAATATTGGTCTCTCATTACTGTCTTCAATGTCAGAAAAATGAAGAGTTAGTTACATATAATATTTGCCTAACTAAACAGCATTTTAATCTTTCTTAAATCTAATTTTGTCATAATCTTTTTTGAATAAAATGATGTTTCCCAATAATTCTCCAAAATTAAAGTATGAAATGGTACACACTCTTTTCAAAACTTCCATGTGCTGGGCTTTTTAATGCGTGCATGTTATAGAAATATGATTAAAGATAATAAGGAATTAACTTAATTTAAACACATTTTTAAAAGATATTACACAGATAATTTAATATTTTAAAGTAATCACATTTTCTCATTACTTTACAAAGAGTTTTTGTTTTTTAGTTTGTTTTAGAGGAAAGTCTTTGAATAAACAAATAAGGCAGTACTAAAGCATGTTTTTACGTCATTGATATCCAAAATTAGTACATTTATATATTTGGTATTTTTGTTTTGTAAATTCAAAAGTTTAAGCAAAAAAAAAAATTTTCAGAATAGGATTTTAATTAATGGAAAAATGAGACCACATGTTAGGACATATTTTTAAAAAGTGATTCTATTTCAAGGACTCATTCTTTTAACTATGCTTCACAGCATTTCTCTACAAATTGTTGTATTATAGCAAATTGAAAACATTTATTTAAGCAAGTAAGCAGCTCAAAGCTAGAGACTATACATAGTAAACATATGTAACCATTTTAATAACTAAATTCCATATTCGTAAGCAACATGGGCTAATGAATGTAAAAGACATAACAGCATACATTGATCAAGAATGCTATAAATTATTATGCATAAAATCAATTTTCTGGGCTGTGGGGGGTAGAATTAGTACTTAAGAAGAAAAAGGCTCCTACCAATATAAATTACTAAGACTATGAGACAATTGTTTTATTCTGATGATCCCATAAATAATTTCCAATCTACATGCTTAATACATTATTTGTATAGTAGGAAAAAGAAATAAAATCTGACTTTTGTTAATGACTATTGTATCTAAAACAAAACTAAATCAATGATTTAGATATGACAACAATTTATAAATATCATTCTCTTTTAAAGTGGCTTAATTGTTTTTTAAAATCATGAAATATTTGTGATTTAAAAGTAATCAACAATGGTTCACCCGCCAAAAATTCAATATTTTAAAAATATAGACTTATCTACAAACACTTTAATGAACTCATATTTTAAAAATTAAGACCCAAATTTTCTTTTTATTATAAATTATTACATGTAAAACAAACTTTGAATAATTAAGATATTTTATTTTAAAGTATACATATATAGTGTTTCAAACTGTTATTTTCATGTGATATTTTGTCATGTTTCATTATATTTACTTGGATACTTGAGTAGCCATAGTCACTGAATGTTTTTATCTAACCTCATTAATCTCTTAAAGAATGAGTATGTATTTCATGCACTTGAAAATTTTTTTGTAGTGTGTTAGATACTACTTTCCAAATGAATCAGAACACTTTTTTTTAAGAGATGATAACTAATTACTGAAAAACTGAACAACTTACATTCTTAGGTCAACTTCAAAATTATATTTGTTAAGTTTTCATGTGCATTAGTATTGACTATAATTATCACATTGTTTGTCATTATCACCAAGGATAAACAATACAAAAGCTTCTATCAAACTATTGTTTATGACTCTGTCAATTTCTTAAGGGCAACAGAACCTATTAGAAACAATGTTAGTTAGATATAGTTCAAATATCCAAAATAATTAAAATTCACATTTTAATTGTGTCATCAGTTGAGGACTCAGTCTAAAATCCCATAATTTTTTTCTTTTAATTATGAGAAATCATAAATCTTTGTTCAACATGAGTTTGTCCTTTCTAATAGATCTTTGACATTGTGTTACAAAAATACTCATGCCAAATCCCTCAATGTATCAAAATGTTTCCTTTAATAATTTTTACTAAGAAATTTCTACTTAAAATGACGGTGACTCATGCCTGCCATAAAACTTGAATTTTAAAATCTATGTATCTTAAGCATTATTTGCAATACATATACACATCTTCAAGATACTTTATTTGCAGTGGGGGCAAAGTAATCATTCTCTTGCCTCAAAAAAAAAAACACCATATAAAACTGTTTTGTTTATTTTATGTATTCATATGGAAAATCCAGATTCTTCCAGCAATTAATTTTATAAATTATGTTGCAAATATCTATTTAATTTTAGTACAATGGAGCTTCCAGTTAAAGTAGTTTACTCGTAATTATTTAAAGAAACAAAAATGTTTTGGCAACTTTATATGTATATCCTCATTGACCAGACACCTGACTGACAGCTGTCAACTGTCTGTGGGCCAAATGTAACCCAGTAAAGATAAAAATTACATATTACTCATCCCCCGTTGATAATACCTGGTGCCAGTAAGTTTTCAAATAAGAATAATTAGACTATAGACTAAAAGAAATAAAAGGGGAATAATTCTACTGCCTACCAGTCTTCCTTTGTCATTAACGCATTTTACCTTCCTTTTCTCAGTTATCCCATTTTTCTCCTTGTCCATATGTATATCACATTTACGAAAAGTTCATTTCCTTAAAGGAATTTTCAGAGGGTGCAACATGTCTGTGTCCATGAAATACTAGGCATGCATGTAATGATGCCCACACATATCTTTGAATTATATTTTCTTTTGAACTTATGAAATCTTTAGGAGTCATGAGAAGGAAGTTCTAAAGTTTTAACTTCTCATTTTTAAAAAAATGAAATTAACCCAAAATCTCTGATATGGGTATTTAGATGCACCCTAGGGCCTGCCCCCAACTTCATATTCAGTGATATTTCTTTCATTTGACTTAAGAATTTGGACACTCAAACTACAAGATTGGACACTAACATATTACATTCCTTTCAAGAACATTTTTCAGTTACTAGTCAATACCTTATTACAGAAATATACACTTTGCCAGAGAACATTAAAATATAGTTATAAAAAATAAAAACATAAGCACATCAAACATCTGTGTTACAAACTCCTTTAGATTCTCTTTACCATTTAAATAGATTTAAACCTGAACATATTTACAAGGTATATGCAATAACAGAAATAAAAATAATCAATAGCAATATATATGTTTAAATGATGAAAGTAGAAATCAAATGTTCAAGTTGGAATTTTTTCTTGAAAAATCAAGGAATAATTTAAAATACTAAATAAACTAACACACAAGCATGTCTACAGTATTCAAGTACAGGATATCTTAAACAGTTCATATAACTGACTTAACCAACTAGCTTAGTATCTGTGTGTGAATGTGTATGTGTGTGTTTGTGTGTGTGTGAGGGCACCCATTAATTACCAAATCTTATGAGATACCAGACCCCTCATCAGCAAGGTGTCCTAAAAAACTTAGAAACCCTACCATTCAATAATTCTCTATTTATAAAGTATCTGATATTTGTCCAAATAATTACTAATTACATTAATTTATTTTGTATTTATAAAATTTGTTGATAATTCTGTACTGGTTTACTCAAGGTTATGAAAATAGTAATATACAAGAGTGTATTTCATTGTTTTCTGGCCCTTCAGAGAAGAAATTCTTCAAATAAAATCCATCATATTCTGAATTTAAAAGAATTTATCTTATCCCTGGGCTTTGGAGCAGCATTTTCCAGTGAGAAGTACAAATTAATTAGAAAAAAGGGGAGGGAGGATTTAAAATAATGCTATATAATATGAGAGGAAATTGTAGTTTCTTTGCAAGGAATTGATCAAAAATAATCAACAATTTTATGACTAATAACACCATTTAACAACTAAATGATATAACTAACTTTAAAAATGTATTTGCTTATTCCATTAGATCTATTTCAAATCAACATTAGGCATCAACCAGCAAACCATTTAACAATATGAGATGTTGTATGATTATGCAAACAATTATGAGCAAAATAGTAAATAATACCCACTTCTAACTATTGTGAAAGACAGGGTGTCAAGGCAAAACATGCAAAATCACAAGAATTTCAAGTAAGTTTTATCTTGAAGGAGTTTTAGTGAAAGTAGTGACTTGCCCCTTGCCTGCTTTTGAAGGATTATAAGTGTTTTCTCTTTAGAGCTGAAGAATGCCGCCCAAAAGCATCAGAGCAGAAATAGGAACATTTGCGTCTTAGTCTCTGTTTCACTGCTAAGTAATTTTGTGACT
Organism: Urocitellus parryii; assembly: GCF_045843805.1. Classification (NCBI taxonomy): domain Eukaryota; kingdom Metazoa; phylum Chordata; class Mammalia; order Rodentia; family Sciuridae; genus Urocitellus; species Urocitellus parryii. Next base: position 71,500,732 of record NC_135531.1, on the reverse strand, counting down.
GAAAACAAGTCACTTAACCTTTATGTGGCAACCAAATGGATGGGACTTTTTGCTTAGTAATAAAGGAACCATGGGAAAGGAGATTTTACCTATCCAATAGAAAGTAATTTCTCTGCTTCATGTGAGTAGGTCCCAAAAGGATTCTAGACCATTGGTGGGTTCCTATATGTAATGGCATGTCCCCTCCTCTCCATATTCCTACAAGTAGCCCATCAAGCCAGCATTCCAAATAACTGAAGCAAATAAAATATAGCCTATGAAGTCAGTGGGTAAAACAGAATCACTGAAGAACATTACAGACAAACAGGCCATATTTTTTTTCCCATTTGGATACCCTAGTAACATAAAGATTTCACCCCCAAAATTCTATTATCACACAGCTGGGAATATGGATTAGTCAGTTGTCTGCTAGGGTAATGTTATGAAGGCCCTTGTGATTGCTCAGCAAATTAGGTAATTACCAAGGTCATAAGGAACATTTGTATTGATTGAAAGTCTCTTTATTGTAAGGCCACACTACCAAAGTGATTGTGAACAGTTCTGTCCCCTTTGCAGGGAATCTAGGTTCAGGAGCAGCTGGCTGTCACTAAAGCATGCATGTGTTTTTGGGTTAGATGACACCAGCAGGAGATATCCTAATTGGAAGCCCACTTTACATGTTTTTCTGAAATACCAGATCTAAAGAACAGATTCCATCCAAAAAAAAAAAAAAGATAGGGACCATCACTCAGAGAAATAAAAATGAAGAGCTATACCAAAATTTGAGAGAATTTGCTTAATCATTTTTCTAATTAAGCAGTTTCCAACGGGCATAATATATGTGACATGTCTTTTCTTTTTTTAACTTGTTCACAATCTGAACCAAAGCAGGCAATGGAGAGAGTCATATCAATTTTCACTCTTGTTCTTACCATACTGAAACGTATTCATGAATGTAGAGTTTCCATAAAACTTTGTTAAGATTAGTTGAGAGAATGGAAGTGAATAACAGAGAACCAAAGAATGGCATTGGAAGATATTGTAGATCTTACACTTTCTCTTACCATAATACAATAGCATACAACAAAACATATGTGAAAAACACAGGGAGAGCCTGTTCAAATGCAGATTCCTGAGACTGGGGCTCAACAGGCTTGAGATGCATCCAGAAATATGCATTTGACATGAACCCTTGCTGATTCTGACATTGAAAAACTGTTCTCTGCATAAGTCTGCTAAGTTCCTCATCAGAACCATTTCTTATTCAGTGTCAAATCTCACACTCTCCGGTAGCAAGGAAATAGCACTTAGTGATCCCAGGTCCTGAGAGAACAAAAGGGAACATATAGACTCAGCTATAAATGTTAGCTGTTTTTATTTATTTTCTGGTGTAATTATTACCGTGCTTAAGTAGTTTATTCATTTTAATTATTTTATTTGGATTAGCAAATGATAAATATCACCCAATAGTAGTAAAGTGCCAAAAATCATTCTCAAGTATTATTGTGAGATTAAGCACTAAAAAAAAAAAAAATGTATCTTAAAATATAATAGAATGGCTGGATCTGACTCTCCAGCAAAGTCATTTTCGAAAAAAGCACAAACAGTGCTTATTATAAGAAGCTCACATGCATGCACATTCACCAAGTTTTAGAATACTTAGTTGTCACTGATCTGGAGGGTTTAAGAATTTATAGCCTAGTGATAATGTGAGGGAAACCACAGCTTTTATTCTCCTGTAGTTAAGTTATTTTATGGCCATAGGCTACATAGATTAAAATCTCACAGCTCTGTAAGGATGAGTTGAGAATGTGTAGATGAATGAGCATGAATGTTTCACAAATACTAGATAAGCAGCACAAGCATGGCCCTATTCATTGTGAGTTAACCACTGTTGTAGTCAGATAATTAAAGTGATTAATAACAAAACTGACCACAGAATTTCTTCTGTGGACACATTATCTATAGCATAAATGATCAATTATTATTAAAGTAATCTCCTTTGATAGTGGTATTTTATTTTGGGGTAATTCCAATAAATAGAAAAATATTACTAGTATACTATCTTATGGTTCTAAGACAGAAAATGTAACTTCACAAAGGAAAGAAAAAACCCAAATGTGGTTAATTGTTTTTTTTTTTTAATATTCTTTTAGTGGTGAGCGGGTATTTATTTATATGTGGTGCTGAGAATCGAACCCAGTGCCTCACACACACTAGGCACATGCTTTACCACTGAGCTACAAGCCCAGCCCTGGTTAATTGTTAATACTAGTCTTGCACATGTGTGTGTGCATATGTGTGTGTGTGTGTGTGTGTGCTCCTTTGTGGAATATACAACTGATAAGAATTCACAACTAAAAAGAGTTGAAGTAAAAAAGATAAAGGAATCAAGGGAGGGAGAGAGAATGGAAAAGATGGAAAGAAAACTATTAGTTAGCTGTTTAGTCATTGGTAAAGGAGTCAAGAGACAAGAAAGTTGCAAAATGTTTCTTAAGTAGTGTTCAAAATTTTTCATTTAGCCAGCCATAGCCACAGTGGTGCACACCTGTAATCCCAATGTCTCAGGAGGCTGAGGCACAAGGATTGCAAGTTCAAATACAGCCTCAGCAATTTAGTGGGGGTCTAAGCAAATTAGAGAGAACTTGTCTCAAAATTGCAAAATAAAAAATTTTAAAAAGGACTGGCAATGAGGTTCTGTATTTATATGCCCCTGGTATCGATCCCTTGTTAAAAAAAAACAAACAAACAAAAAAAAAAAAAACACCACCACAACAAAACATATCATATTTAGAATTATTATTTCTTTACTTCTGAATCTCTTCAGAAAGATTATGTTTAATACAACATGCATTCCATTTTATATGAATGCACTAAATTTACAAGTTTAAGGCCATACAATATTGGGTAATATTTGTTAAATGCCTTATCTTTGCACAGAGGAAGATGCTTTATTTGTGATTTCATGCAGGAAATAAAGGACAAAACAATCTTTGCCTTCTGACCCTAAACCTTTCCCCAACCTTCTTCTTTTCATCTAAGAATCTGCACAAATTCTCCAAACTGGGTTTTTATGCCACTTCGAGGCATTTCTGGAAAAACAATCACTAATTACACCTCTGGTGGCTTTTTAGGGGCAGAAGGGAGTGCACATACAATAAGTCTGAGTGACAAACAGTAGCTATGGCACAAGAGACGTGCGACCAACTGTGCAACCCATATGCAAAAAGTTATCAGAAGAAGAGACCAGAGAAATAGGACCTGAAATGTACAATATTTGAAAAAATGTAACAATATAATCTTCAAGTAGCATAATGATCTCTGCTAATCAAGTTAATCTTCCAAACCCAGTATTTTTAAAAAGCAATACATTTCTTCCTCATACATGAATTAGGCTTCCTATGCACTTGCATCCAGTGCTTGCCTCTGTGTGGACAATTAAGTGGCTGGTGGTGGGAGAGACCTGAGACATGCTGAAAGTCCTCCCTAAAGCACCCTTTAATCAACACGGCAGTGGATTTGTGGACCCATGGAACTCCTTTGGATTATGAACTCTTTTTCAGAAAAGTTTTAAAGAAAGCTTCACTTAAAGGAGTAACAACATTGATATCGTGTCATGGATCAGACAGCTGGAGCAGCAGGCTCTCCTGATAGAACATAATCCAAGAGAATTCTGGTGCCTAAGGGGGCTGCTGAGGAATTAAAGGATGTTGTAAGTCACATCAGTGGATGGCCAGAGGAAATAGAGGCACTCATGAAGGAGCTATTATTGATTATAAAAACTGCTGCTGGGTAAGTGGAACATGCCAAAGTGAAAGAAGGGCATGTTGAAGGTGAATGAAGGAAGGGCCTCAAAGACAGACCTTGGCAACTCCACAATTCTGCCTATACCACATAGATGGGGTCATTGATTCCAAAGGAGTCAGAAACTTAGATTTAACAGGAAGCCACTAATTCTACGCATTTATGCTCAGATTCCTTAAATTTATGTGCCAAATTAGGCAATCAATAAGCAATTTAGAAGATGTCTAAGGTAACTAAAAAATAAAATCTTGGAACCTTATTCTAGGCAAATGGATATATCATTACTTTCATAAGTCTAGTAAAATTTTTCAATGTGAACACAAAAACAAGTCTCCCTGAAAACAATATTATATGGAACCACTGACAAGGATAATATAAATGAGCAGCCCCTAATTTAAGGCTCCTTGGTTTAATATATATTGATCTCATCAATATACTATCATAAATTGTTATCTTTATTTTAAATATCAAATACTCTAGCATGAAATAAAACTTCTTTGCAGCATGAAACCTGGAAGAGAAGAAAATAACTTCCAATATATCATTGGATCACAATTACAGTAATATCTTTTTCAGCAATATGAGATAGTCCTTGAGAGAGAAATAAAGTACAGTGATCATTTATTGAGCATTTTCTACAGGCCAGGCACTAAGTGGCTACAGAAGTACAATGTCATGTCCTTCTCTCAGCAAAATGATCATCTTTGGTAGGTCCTGTCAACTCCCCATTTTACAAAAAGGACATAGAAAATTAAGGGGAAATGGTTATTAAGTTTTTGAGCCTGGATTCTAATCCAAGTTCTGTGATTTACCATTTTCTGCCTGTTTTACATTCTTTTAAAATAACATTTCCCATGCTGTTCTTGCATGATACAAAACTCTTAATTAGTGACTCCAACATTAAAAAAATTATCAGATTTTTATGAGTGCTACTCATCAAAACTCTTTCCTTAAAGGCTATTTAATCCTACCAGGAATAACCTTTAAATTCCTTGTATATTTGTAGTTAATTTCAGTTTGTGAGCCAGATATCAAATAATCTGATGCTTTATATTCAAATATTGGTTTCCATCCTATTCTCTACACTTGGTTTGGATCTATTTTTGGCAACAAATTCATCTTGAACCACAAGGATTTGCCAACAATCAGACCACTTTTAAGATTGTGTAGCAAATTCCTCAGGGAGATTTCTAAACAGACTTGAGCAAAGGCATCACTGAAAAAAATAACTAGCCTTTTAAAGTGCGCACAATGAAGAGGGTGGCATGTAAATGGGCATGTATCTCTGAAACCTTTTCAGTTTGGGGAGGGTGGGAGATACAAATCATACCACTTCTGCTCTCCTCAAGCACAGGTTATGAGTGTCACAAAACAGTATTGCATTGTAGCTAAGGACAGAGTTGTAGCTAAGGACAAAGGGCTAGAAATAAACAAATACGGTTTTGTGTCCTTTGTCTGGCATTTATGACGCTATGTGGTCCTGAGCAAGTAAGGTCACCTCTCTAAGCTTTAGTTGTAGTTTTTTTGTTTGTTTGTTTGTAGTTCTGGGGATTGAACCCAGGGCCTTGTGCATGTGAGGCAGCACTCTACCAACTGAGCTATATCCCCAGCACCCTCTAAGCTTTAGTTTTAAAATCTGTAGAATGGTGATAATAGTAGAATCTGTCTATGGGTTATTGTATGGATAAAAAGAAAGCTAATAGAAGTGATAATGCTGAGTCTGACAAATAGGCATTAAATGTTAGGCATTTTGAACTTATTTTTTCAACCGACACTCTAATAAAATAGTATTATTTTTGCATGTGTATTTCAAATAGTATTATAAGTATGAATATTGATGTTAAAGATTCAACTAAAAATACAGTGCAAATACATAAACAAACAATAATAGTTTATAGGAAATCAAGCCTCTCTTTGATTCATTGAATATGCTGGCAAAACAAACTAGCTTTAATCACCAATATTTTGTTCCATTATTGAGCTAAATCCCCAACCATTTTTTAAATTTAATTTTAAGACAGAGTCTGGTGATTCTTCTGTCTCAGCCTCCAGTTGATGGGATTACAGATGTGTGCCACTGTGCAAGATCAATCATTGACTATTAACTCTCACTACATTCCAAAAGGATGTAGAGACTCCGTCCCAAACAATAAAAATTATTTCTCTTCCAAACAAATTAGAATATGTGTATAATTATGTAGCATCTTATTTTTAAGTTTATATAAAACTATGGTGTCTTAGAAACTTATACATATATACATGATATTGCTTTCTTGAAAAAATAAAACCTTTTGCTTAGCTAAAAAATTTAGGTTATATAGCTGGGCATAGTGGTGCCTGTAATCCTGTAATCCAAGTGGCTTGGGAGGCTGAGGCAAGAGGAACATGAGTTGCTTTAGCAACTTAGCAAGACCCTAAGCAATTTAGCAAGACCCAGTCTCTAACTAAAATATAAAAAGGACTGGGTATGTGTCTCAGAGGTGAAGTGCCCCTATGCCCAATCCCTGGTACCAAAAAAAATGGGGGGCTTATAAATAATATATTTTAAAAATAATGTGATGTTCTTATTTCAGTAGAATACAATCATTTGAAAAATTACCTAGAAAGAGAAAACGAGGTATATTTTGCATGTGGTGGCCTTATTCCCTGCTCTCTGCATGCTTTGTCTTAACTTGGTATTTATTCTAAGGAATGTTAGGATGAACACAGATAATTTTTTATTAATGTCCTGAGTCTGTTTTCTGTAATATATACTTATACAAATCATTAAATCAATAGGAATTATAAGCACTCCAAGGGGACTTTGGAAAAATCAAAAAATGCAAAATGACTATAGCTTCTTTTTTTAAAAAAAGTGGTACCATCCCCTAGACATATCTGTAATGTTGATGAGTGATCTTCACAGAACGATTTCTAGGTCTCTTTTGAGCAGAATGCTCCATCAGGCATTCCATGGGCTCCCCACTTCCCAGCAGTCCTGTGCCCAGCCCAGTTGCCATACATGGCCTTCAGACATTTGGAATGACATCAGGAGACAATCTGAGCAGACTCTGCCCTGAAGAATTCAAGCTAATGGAGACTGAAGATATCAATGTCTTCTTGGCCGACAACAACATTCCAAAGGTCAACTGGGGTGAAAGGAGGATGGACTTGGAGTTTCCAGTGCCTCTTCAGCAACCAACCAGCTAACAAGTACAAGAAAGCATCCTTAAAAAAAAAAAAAAAAGACAAAGGAAGCCTGAAAGAAAGCCATGCCAGAAAAGGGGAATTGCCATCTCTCTGATGACCTACTTTTTTCCTTTTTCTGCAACACAGTATAGGTACACATGAAACCTGATGGGATAGAGGTGGAACTTATTGCATAGGAATGAGTAACTTCCATTGCAACTTGTCAGGTTCCAGGCCCTGTGCTTTCTGTTGAATAGTTCATTTAATTCTCATGCTAGGTTTTGAGGGTTTCTCATTATGTTCCACATATTATGGATGAAGAAACTGAAACACAGAGAGATTAAAAACTGGTGCATAATTCCACTGTTACCTGTGATAGAGTCAACTGGCTTTTGGCCATACATGGTCTTCCTAGTTCCATCAGTATTTTTGGTTTTCAGCTATGAAAAGGTTGAGGACTTCTATCTCATCTGCAAGCATTTGGAGAACTAAAATATTTTCTCTTAGGGCACTGAATTTCAAGTAGTATGGACTATAAACCTTTCCACCATTAGTCTTGTGCAAGTGATAAATCAATAACAGAAACAGATGAATACAAATACGGACATGTTCAAGAGAAATCCAAGTTTATAATTTGCTATTATTTTTAAATGATTATCATTCATGAATGCTCCTATCCGAACATTTAGTGATCCTTCACTAAGGGTTAAATTAAAAGTTAATTACAATGAAAGATAACAATATCAACATTCCATCCCCAAGTAACATTAAGAAATGCAGACGACAGCTGGGAGTAGGGAAGCTTGCCTATAATTCTAATAATTTAGGAGGCTGAAACTGGAGGATATGAGTTCCAGGATAGCCTAGGCAATTTAGAGATACCCTGTCTCAAAAAAGAAAAAAATTATAGAAGAAAGACATTTTATATATATATTAAAAATTTAATATCTATATATTAAAAAGTTAGAAAGTTTATACTTTGTCTAAATTTTTACGATGTAGTCTGTTGCTTTATGTTTCAAATAGTATAATTGGTGATTAAATTTTGATCATGTTAACATATTCTGCTCAAATTCTACCCTAATTATATCATAAACAATTTATCTGAGGATAATCAATGTGTCTGATGATATCTTTAACCAAACTTGAGGAAGATTATGCCTTGCTAACAATTCTCATCTCAGGTAACACACTTCCTCTCTGTCTTTGTAACTGTTTTTTAGCATTTATTTTAAAGGAATAATCCTATTTCCTCATAATTTTCAAAGTTAAAGTAAGCACAGTTATCCCAATTACTCTCTTAGAAAAGACATTATAAGAATCTATGGCAATACCAATAATACATTTTAAGTTTGAGAGACAATGTTCCCCATTCACCCTATTCTTTATTAAATAGACTTTCTTCGTGGATAAATGCTTAGCAGTATTTTCTCTTTTAAGAGAGTACTCCTGCCTAACATCTTCTCTCAGTTCACTTTTCCACAGTTAATTTGCCTAGCCAACCAGACAAGGTGCCCTGGTCTGGCACAGAGTGTACTGGGCCCTGTCAGGGGATCTAATCTTTTCAAATTTATTGCATGACTTTGAGTTTATCACTTAACGTTTCTAAGTCTTGTGTGAGGTGCTGAAGTGTTCCCCAAAATCTTCTCAGCAGAAAAATAATGAAATTCTAACTTTAAAACTTTTCATGTGGTCATGAAAATTTTTATGGTGGCACAGGTCTGTGATCCCAGCAGTGCAACAGGAGGATGGAAAGTTTGAAGACAACCTGAGCAACTTTTGGCTAGGCTCTAAGCAACCTCTCTCAAAAGAAAAATAAAATGATCTGGGGAAGTGACTCTGTGGTAAAGTGTCCTGGGTTCAATACCCAGTAACAACAACAACAACAACAAAAAACTTTTCATGTTAAAGAAATGAAAAATGCCCTAAATTTTCACTGGTAATGATCATAAAGCAACTTCTTTCTTTAACAGACATTCACCTTAACTCTACAACATCACTCTCCAGTAGAACCTTAAGTAATGATGGAAACAAGATTCAACATCTCCTTTTATAAGATAGCCCCTAGTCACATGTGCCTACAGAGCATTTGAAATGTGGGTGGTGTAACTCAGGAACTAACTTTTTACTTTAATCTTAATTAAATAATCACATGTAGCTAGCAGCTATCATATGGTTTCAAGAACAGGCTAAGAAACATTTTTGTGCTTCTGATATATTCAGCCATATACTTTCCCACACTTTTGGAGTATCCAAAGGTGGATCTGTCCACCTTTCCAGGCCTTTGTACAATGCCCCAAATAAAGCAAAGATCATATACATCTGCGTTTTGTGATGGCAATTTGCAAGGCATCCATGAACTGCTTCTGCATGCTAACAAATAAAGGTGGTATAACAGTGAAATGAAGTTTTGTTTTGCTTTTTGGTTTCATTTGTCCTGTACTGTCCCTAGTATCCCAGTTTTCCTTCTACTTGGTGGCCTTTCTATAGTAACGAATTGTACATATCCATCCACAGCTTAACTATTGGAGCTAGCGTTTGGCCTTTTAGTTTTTAAAATTCTGTGGATGCTAAGTGCTTAGGCTTTAGAATTCAGTTCTGAGTCTCTGTCCTTTCCTATTGCTTGGGCACGCAAAAACCCAGGATGGCTGGTGAAGCACAGGGCAGGATCTAAACCTGCACGAGGCACTCTTGCTCTCCCAGGCTTGCAAAATGCTTGGAGCGAGTGGGGCAGCCGGAGCAGCTGGATGCGAACTGCGTGCTAGCTTTGTGCACTGTGCGTGGGTGGGTTCATTTTTTTACGTAGTCGCTAAGAGCTCATCTCCAGCTCTTTGGGATAGTCTTTCGCCAATATATGGAAAATATTCTTAAGATCCCAAAACCAGACAAGTAGGACAACTGCTCCAGCACTGCCACCTCCTGTTTCCAAAGCCCACCCACTGCCACTGCCGTTGCGCCCTCCTTCATTCCCTAGAGCCCACCACGTGCCATTGGTACCAACAAGCCACCGTGTCGTTTTTTCCCAAGCCGTGACATCCCCCTTCTAACCAAATGCCAAGTCTGCACACCGCTTCCAGCCCCCACACCGAGACAGCGTGGCAGTCTCTTCTCCTCGCGTCCAAGCCCAGCAGGTCTGCGGGAGGGCCAGAGCACGCCTCCTTCTTGCCAGTGGCTCACGCACGTGGCGCACTCGCCCCCTGCAAGCAGCCTAGGAACTCCAGAAACACCCCAGGAAAAGAGCCCCCCTCCCCCTCAGCTCCTTGCACCAGGAGAAAAGTGGGTGGGGGAAAGTAGAGACCCGCAGAGAAAAGAGTATATAGGTGGGGAAAGCAGCGTTGGAGGGGAGGGCCGTAATAATTGGGCGGTGTTGTGGCTGTTGCGCCTCTCTGGAACGCCCAGCCAGCGCGGGTTCACTTTCCACACAAATTAACCCGAGGGATTCTTGCTGCCTGCTATCAATAACTCAGTGGAGTGAGCTGCTGAAATCAGAGGCATCCCTGTCTGGGTCTTTAAGGGGCCATGCGGACTGAATCCCAGCTCTCTGCTTTCCAAACAAAGAAGTGGGTTCCAAAATGCTGGATGAGATTTTTAACCCTACACTTCCACCCCAACCCCGGGTAAAGATCTTTGAATTTGAAAGGGCACAGACATAGTAAGGTATCTAGAAAAAAAGGTTAAAAAAGTAATGTGTAAAAATCTATTCCTTGAATTTAAGGTTCTGTGATATTTCAAGAATTTGCATATTTCAGTGTTCAAATAAACATTTAACAATTTTGTAGGTAAAGGTAAAGCCCCATTTAGCTATGCGTGTGGATGCCTTTGAATCAGCTACAAGCTCGCAAGCAAATTCATGATCAAGCCTTATTTGGACATACTGAAGCAGGAAAGGAAAGAAATATGTCATAATTTGTAGTGTCATTTTAAAAAGCCTCAGCGTATCTTTCAGATATTATTTCATGAAGATTGCATTTCTGGGAGGTGGAAAAGCCTTAGGAGATATGTGTCAGGATCCTCACTTAATAATAGACTGTAAAACCAAGCAGCTGGGAGAAAGGGAATTGGCCAGGTAACTTTAGACCAAGATCAAGTTTAGACTAACTGTGGGCCTGTACTTTAATAAAAGATAAAACTAACATAACCCATAAAACAAAATTGGCCAAAATGATTCGTTTCTCCTTAACTCTGAAGCAACTTAATAAAACTATAACTCATGGATGTCAACCCAAATAAAAAGGATTTATAAATGTCTCTTCACTATGAAAAGTCTTCCTGCTAATCAAATAGAAAATGGATACTGACCATCATAGTCCAATATGACTCCAGGTTAGTTTTCTTTCTGGGACTAGACCCAGTCTGAAGGAAAAGAAAGATTCACTTGTGTACTCAAAGTCTTGGACAGCTAGTCTAAAACAGAGATTAGAATACTAGAGCATTTGTTTGTGTTCAGTACTGTTAAACACTGCTTGGAAGGATAAGGTATTATTAGCAATAGAATTTATAAATGGTCCTGAATCCACAGCATTAATTCCAAAGTATCTTAAATTGGCCTTTAGGCAATACATAAAATGAGCCTTTTCTGCAACTTAAGTTGCTTTGCAAACATTTCCCAATTTGACAAATAACAGCTTGAAAATGATGGATAAAGTTAAAATCCCAAGGATCACTTTTTTCCTTGTAATTCTTCATCAGATATAAAATTAAAGATAAGAAAATAAAGATGATTAGATATGAAATATAGGGAAAAAATTAAGTCTTTCCTTGAAATAGCAAATCCTTTGTATATTGCAGATTCTCAACCACAAACAGTCCATATGCTATATAATCTGCTTGGGATAAAGCTGCACCTAGTAAATTTCTGAAATTCAGATATGTGACACTACTTTAATGATTATAACTATTATCACAATTGGTTATTTTAATTATTTTATTTCCCATATACATTGGTTTGGCTTAAAATCAGAATTATTACTTTGGATTTGAAGTTTTAGAAATAAATCTACTTTCGTGTTAAATTTAAAAATAATAAGTATGTGCATTTTTGTACTTACATATTTTAAGGTGCCAAAGAAGAGCTGCAAACTGTGAAGTAACTTCTATGAAGAGATGAAGTAAAGAATGGAAGGCAAATGACTGTCACAGTAAAGAAGTGTATGTGGTGAGTGCTTACATTTCTTTTAACATGTACCACAAAGTTATCAAAGGTAAAACTCTTTGACCTTAGGTATTTATAGCATAGAACTGAATAATAGTGTTAAAGAGTTAGATAACCATTAATTAGTTTATGTTATAAACAATATCAGGTTGTTTTGCTCACATCACTTTTCAGGGTCTACCTTCTAGGTATCTCTTCCAATTAGTTCATTTAATGGGAAGACATGTATATTTCTATACTGTAGCTGTAAAAAAAAAAAGATTAAAATGTTTAATGCTATGAAATTTGTATCTTACTGTTTTTAGAATTTTCTGAACTTCCATGTTCAATTATGTTTGTGTTGAAAGTATTCGGGCTGAAGAACAAATACTATACAGTTGAATAATCTTGAAGGGTAGATTAATCTATAGCCTTTCTTCATCTCAGGGTGGGTTGCTGTGGCAACCGCCCCAGCTCACTTTAAAATAATTTTTTAAAGCTCACTTCAAGAGCTACACCCAGCGTGGGCCAGGCTTAAAAGCAGGCAGACCCAGTGCACAGGGCTTTAGTGGACTGCTGCTTTAATGTAGGGAAGTAGTGAAGAGAAGAGGGTGGAGTAAGACAGTGTGTAGCTGAACAGAAATTGGAATATGAGCTTTCCCTAAAGTTAAAATCCCAAGGATCTCGCTCCTTCCCTGTAACTTCTTTAGCACTTTAATTAAATATATGGCCAAACATAATTCTTTTGGGGAAAAATAAGTTAATGCATATTTACATTTAAAATAAAACACTTAAAGTGCTTGGCCTAGCATGTGTGAGGCCTTTGGTTCAATCTCCAGCACCAGGTAGAAAAAAAGAAAAAAGAAAAGAAAGCACTTAATGAAAATTATTTAATGAAAGAAATATTTTGTAATTAGGCACCCCAACAGACACACACACACACACACACACACACACACACACACACACACACGAGCTGATTTAATACATTGATCCCAGACACCATTTTTTCTTAAAAGAAAGTCACCTTTTATTTAACTGGATAGACCCCTAGCTTCCAATTGGTTTCTATTTAAAGCATAGAACTGGAAGAGATGGGAGAACTCATTTCACACATAAGCAAACTGAAGCCTATAAAGGACACATCCAATAGTAACACACAAATCCTATACTAAATGGAGAATCCAGGACTCTGTAACACCTAGGATGAGCTCCTCCCTAGATGATAAAACATTCTGATTCTAGCCAAATACTATTAGGTGAGAAGGATCAGGGTGATTTTGCTAAAAAATAAATAATGTCCAGAGGTTTTAAAAGAATACAAAGCACACTCTGGATTAACCACTTTGTGAATTACTCATGAATAATTTTAAATCTCAGGTGACTGCCTATTGTACATTTCTAGGTAACTGCTTCTGTTCTGCTTCAACTATAAAGGCTTATGGGAAGGAAACTAATGCTAATATTAACTTAGGTCACACATAATTAAGAAGTTAAAACTGCTGAGGGAAAAATCTTATATTTTAAAAGGCCAACTGTGATACATTCCAGATCCAAATTATTTTCAAATTATCCACAGTGTGGGGTTGTGCATATTTTTGAATGCCTGTACTATCATTGATAATTATGGATTTGTTATAATGTTCATTATTAAATAATTCTTTAAAATGTGAAAAGGTAAAATAAAAGTGTCTTCTTAAAGAAAAATAGATCTAAACCTGAAGTGTACAGTGGTAAACAGGAATATTCACTATCACCCATCAAAAATAACATGATTTAAATTCATGTATTGGCTGTGTCTATTTGCTCATGTAAAATAGGCTGTCACAATTCATGACATTAATTTCAAGCATTATGGCAAGAAACTCTGATGGTTCTCATATGGTTTCTTTTGTCAGGACATTTGTGAAACTTGAAAAAATAATTTCATTTTACCACCATATATTCAAGATGTCTGGGTACCTTGAAATTTTTTATTTTTTTTTACAAGTTGTACCTTGAATGAAAACCTGACATAGATGCCCCTTGCCATATTATTAAAATGAACTCATAGCAGTAGCAGACTCACCATATGAAAGTCACACAGGCAAGCAAAATATATTATAGATTGCAATCTGCAATATATGGTACTATTTCAGATAGTTTGCTTTGTGACAGTTTTCCAGGCTTTCTTGTAATAAAAGCGATGAATTCATCTTAGCTGTACTAATAGTTACAATGGTAATGAACCAGAAGCTTGAAGATTGTTTAGATCTAGTTGTACTTGCTTGTAAAATCAGTCTTCTCCTTTCACATGAAGACTTGGGAGGGTGCCTAAATGTTGAGCCCACTCTTCTGAGAGAAGCTAATAACAACAAATAGCTCCTACAATGAAGCAGAAGGCTTTTTGAACCACATTGTCCTCATGCATTAAAACAGTCATCTGGAGGCATACTGAGGAACTTAACAGGAAATGCAACTAGTCATTGGACTAAACACACAGTGATGATAGGAATTTTTTTACAGTGAGGGAATATCTTTAATTAGTTAGATATTTCAGTATGCTACTATTATCTACTCTTGTATAGTCAATGTTTTTATGTCCCCTATGAATTTTCTCTTCTTCTTTCACAACGTTAAAAAATAAAGATTGCTCTAAACATTTTATATAATCTGTAGTTCTGCTGGCATCCAATCTTGTCTTTTCAAGATTTATATACCGGTTGATACATTTTATCTTTGGCTTTCTTGGGTGTGGTGTAATTGGCTAGGGCAGAGAGCAGCCCAATCTCTAGTAGCTTTTCCTAAACATTAACTATTATCCTATATTTTTGGTAAGGGAAATGTTTAATATGCTTTAACCTTAACATAAATATTCTTCCTTATCAGTCTCTATTTCTGCTTCCTGCGCTGCTGAAACTCTTCAGGATAAGTGAAGTCATCAGCCATCGTCGGGGTAGCCTAATGCATTTGGGAAGTTGGTTTGGTTTACATGTTAATGACCTGGATAAAGTCCAGTAAGGTGTGGAAGAAAGAGTGGAGGAAAGAGGGGGAAAATCTCCGAGGAAGCTGCCGCCTCGGTAAATATTTCCAAACTGATTAGAAAGTTCATGGCCCGCGATAAAGTGGAGATTTTATAAACTGGTAATTCTTTAATTATTTCATGAAATCTTTCGGTTCACTTTTTAGCCCTTCCACTTCTCAGGGCCGAAAACCACGTATTCTGGGCATGCATAAAAGCACGCTGGAATGGAGTGCTGCAGATTCTAGACCGTGGTTTTTACGCGTGAGTAATAGAGGAGGAGCGCGTGGAGCCGTGGAAGAATGAAGTAGCTAACGCGTATCTAAATGGGGGAAAAAGTCACAAGAACAACTATTAGGGTCGCGCTCCTATTGGTCAGAGGAAAGATCCCGACTTTAGAAGGACTTCCCTGCTGGCTGGCTCGCAGCGTCCCTGGGGAGTGAGCGCGCAGCAGCGGGAGACTCTGTTCTCTCCGAGCGTCCTATGCAGCCGCTCCGGGAGAGAAGCAGGGAGCCGCCGCTCACCGTGTTGTCTTCATTTCGTGCAATAAAGAATTGTCATTAGGTTTGCGTATGGCATGTGCCATTACCCCACCGTAAAACTAAAATTAGCAAAATGTCAGGAATGGAAAGATTGATTCACCAAGATGCAATTATCATTTAAAAGTGCTTGATTGAGGTACTGATGTTCAGTGATTTATTCTGCATACCATATACATAATTAAAGTAGTGTAGTGGAGTAATTTATCAATCTAGTTGAGACTGGAGGGGTGAGGAGGGAGCTGCTGTATGTTTGTTTTATTAAAATGCTCCGAGGTCTAGTCCCGCCCCCCTTTTGCAAGAGTGAAACTGATGATTTCTCCAGCTCGCGAGGAGAGAGTCAACGGTTTGGGATCGTGGGGGAGAGAGAAATGGGAGAGGAAAAGGCAGCGCGAAGCAAAGGCAAGAACAAAATAAAATAAAGGGGGGAAAAGGAAAGAAAACGGCACTTTCAGCGGACGTGCTGCTAAGAACCCCCAATCCTGTGTGCTCGGTTTACCCTGCCACCCCCGCCTCCCCTCCCAGTATCCTTCCATTTCCCTCGACACCCCCGCCCCCCCCCCCCGCCTTTTTACGCGATGTTTCAAAGGCTGTGAGCTGCTCTCCTTTTCCCATTCGTCTTCTGTCACTTCCTTCCTGGACGCAGTTTTCTGGTCGAGTCCGGTTACTTTTAATCCGACCGGCAGCGGAGAGCCACTTTCTCCTCCTCCTCCTCCTCTTCCTCCGCCTTCCTCCTCCTCCTCCTCCTCCTCCTCCTCCTCCTCCTCTTCCTCCTCCTCTTCCGAGCGGCCTTGGCGCGCGCGAATGCGCGACCCCGCGCGCGCCTCCCCCCGACGCGCGCTCCCTTCGCGCGCGCACACACGCACACATCGTCTCCAGCTCTCTGCTCTCTCTGCTCGCAGTCACAGACACTTGAGCACACGCGTACACCCAGACATCTTCGGGCTGCTATTGGATTGACTTTGAAGGTTCTGTGTGGGTCGCCGTGACTGCATGTTTGAATCAGGTGGAGAAGCACTTCAAGGCTGGACGAAGTAAAGATTATTGTTATTTTCTCTCTCTTTCTCTCTCTCTTAAGAAAGGAAAATATCCCAAGGACTAATCTGATCGGGTCTTCCTTCATGTAAGTACCTCTGACATTTCTTGAAAAAATAGAAATAGCCTGGGTATTGTCTCTGAATTTGGCATCAATATATTCCATGGCTCGGGATCTATCCCTGTGCCTTTTTTTGAAGGCTGAAGTTGAGACTGGTTGTGTATTCTTTTCGTTAGATTCCATGATTTCCTTGTGTGCTGCTAAAAGTAACTTTTTAGATAGTCGTATCCGTTCGCCATCAGTTATTGAAATCATTCCTGACTCGTTCCTGTCACACCAATATGTTTAAAGTTTCATGAAGTTTGTTCACGTCATTAGCATGTTTGATATGGTGGAGAGTGTGGAGCCTGAAGGATTTTAATATTTCACAGAATGTTCTGTGACCTTGAAGTACATGCTTTAAGATTTAGCAGTTAGTTCACTGTGGAAAGATGTTCCCACGAGTCCCCCCAAAGACTCTGATTTGCCCTAGGTTATGCTTCTGAGCCACTAATTCTTGGGATTAGTTTAAGCTTCAGCATGGCTGTCTGACTGTCAGAGTCTACCTTTGTGCATCTCCTTCCCTCACTAAAGTGCTGGCTTGGTGGAGGGCTTCTTAATTGGTGTGGACAAAAAGTAATACCCTGGTCAAAGTAGTCTACACATTTCAAAATTTATGTTTAGATTTCAGCATCTACATTGCGTTTAAATGTATTAAATTAAATTCAAATACATAGATATTTAAAAACAAACAAGGTTAAGTCACTTCAGTTGCCTTCTGTCTGGACTTTGGATGAAAGTTACTAAACTCAGTGATAAAGTTGGGCACAAAGGAAGCCTATATAGACATGGCACATTTCTATATTATTACATATTATGCAAGTATTTAGATTAAGTGTTAATAATATTTCCTACCAAGAACATGGCTATTAATTCTTACGGGAAATTTTATATCTGAATCATTTCTGTCTATTGTAGGTCCAGTTCTTTGGAAAAAGCCTTTTTTCTTCACATTTTAGGAATGGATGTCTTTTTTATAAAATACCTTATATGTAAATGCTGAGAGTATAATAAGTAGAATTAGGCTTTCTGCCAGTTCTTTAACCAGTCCTCAGTGGAGAATTGCTTTGACACAAAGTGCATTTTACTATTGTGAATATGATACTAACTCTAATAGTATCTGTCTTATGAAATGCTTACTGACTGCGTGTATTTTCTAACTGCTATAGAAGAAACTCCAGTCACCTCATTATGCCAATCCAAAAAAAAAAAAAAAAAAAAAAAAGTGACCAGACGCTTTTTTCACTGGCACCTTGCAATGGAATTGTGGTTGCAGAGTAAAGATGCTTATGTGGACTATAATAACTCCAATGCCTAGAGACTTGGTAGGACATGGAAATGTGACCACCTGTAAACCCCATTTAACCTTGTATCACATACCAATTTTAGCCTTAAATAGATCAACAATCTCTAATTTGAAGCTAAAACACCTAATATAATTTCTAAAATAATGTCAGTTTTGATAAGTAAAATAAGATGTCCCTATCTAACATCCCATCTCAAGAGGGGCAAAAATAATCTTTTAAATCAATGAGTGTATTTTTTTCCGTATTTGTAGGAAAATACATGTATTAGCCTACTAACTCAATTCTAAAACTTTTCATCGAAACACATTTTAAATACAACATTTGTTTAACATTTAGTTTCCAGTCAGGTTAGAGAGACAATAGTTGGTGGTTATCTTTACTGAAGTTTTACTAAAATTCATAAAAATCTATTTTTATTAATTTAATTTACACAGCTTTGGAATATTTGTCATATTTTTCATACTTCTTTCTAAAGAATTATACTTCATTCATTAATTATGCTGTTTACATCCTGAAAGCTATGCATGAGGAATATATTGAAAGATAATATTAAGGTGGAACTTTTATAAAACACTAATTTTGTTGATTATAGATTTAAAAACAAATGAACATATGATAAGTTAGTTTTCTATATTTCCTGAGTTAGTCATATTTTAAAGTGAAATCACAACATTAACTTTTCAGGATAGAAACACATTAACACTAAATAACTACATAAAACTTAAATCACAAGGACTTTTTGCACCTTGCTTCTATTCTTTGTAAGCAGGTTTAGTTTGCAAATTTGGGGGGTAATGACTTAGCCCAGTAGAGAAAGGGACTCTTTAATGATTCAAGATTGAATCCTGAAAAAGCATTATATTCTGTGTTTTTCAGGTATCTATTATTTTTTTTCTTGGCCCTCACTTTACTGAATCAATAAGTTGCATAATACAACTCTATCTTTCTAAGAAATTATTTATGTATTTGAATTTCTTTTATAAACAACTGCACTGATTAATTCCTTGATATGTGTTAACCTTATCTTTTAAAACTTTGTTCTATTTATTATAGTGTTTTTTGTGGTTTTATTTCCCAATTCTATGTGCAGTATATTTTGAGTCTATGCAATCTCAGAAAGTGACCAAAATGGGGAAACATCCATGCAGCAGTACTTGTGCTACACAACAACAAAGAAATACTTATCAAACCAGAGAACCATGGTTTTTTGAATATGATTCAAAGCAACATGGAAGAATTTAATATTCAATTTAGGGTCACTATGTGGAATGTAAAGAGATTATTAATAAAGTTCTACCTGTTTTTCAAAAGTATATCTTCTAAGAAAATGCCTGCCAAACTAATATCTAAAGCTTATAAAAATGTGCATATTCATTTTACGCACATATGGTAATGGTCTGGGCACAATGAAAGGCTTTTATCACTGATGTCAGCTGCTAAGCTCTGTGTGGAAGGACAGGTGATTATGATCCCCATCTTCAGCACTGTACCTTAATCTCATGGGCTCATGGGCTTGTGGACTGTCCTGCACTCACTAAAGCTTGACTGTTGCACTGAGATCTGTCACCTTTAGGAAATCAAACCAGATTACAGAGGCAATTCACAAAACCAGGAGCAACAACAAAGTCTGTGTACCTTACAAAAGGTAGATTACACAGTTCACGTGTTATTTTGATAGGTCAAAGATAAAAGCTGATTGTTGAAGAATGGCAAGATACTCCAATTTCAAATGATTGCTAGATAAGTATACTGCGACCCTGTTGCTTCATCATTATGAAGAGCCATTCAAGCCGTAGAAAACTCAGTTTTCAAATGATAGGCTTTCAATAGTACAGTCAAAGAAAACATCCTTTTTATTCATTGCTTAAATTTTAAGTTCTATCACTTTTCATGAACAGACTTAGAGTTGTCTGTTACATGAAGTGGTTATTATGAGACTGAAATTCATTAAACATTTTTGGAGGAGGTGTTGAAAAAAAAACCAGAATTTTCCAGTAATAAAACACACTTATGGTATTGAGAAATTGAGGAGAAAATGCATAATTGTCAATATCTATTATATTCTCTGTTACCAAGTATATGCATCATCAAAATTTGTAAATACATAACTATGAATTCATGCATCTGAAATATATCTAGATAAGTGTTTATTTGATCAAGTTACATATATACATATGAATATACATATATATTTCATGAATGTCATATGAAGATCTTTCTTCACAAAAAAATATGATGTTTTGAGGGTTTATTGCAGAAAATAAATTTTTGGATTACATGTTAACATTTTGAAAACCCAAACTTCTCATACATCCAACTCTTCAGTAATTTTTTGCTTCTTCTAAAATTGAAGTCCTTTTTTACCCAACTGATGCCTCCTAGTGTTTCACACAATAAAATACTAATGAGTCACCCATAAATGTAAACATTGCATTTTCATTGCCTACATCTTCTGTGATACATAAAATTAATATTTATGTGTTTAATTTTCTGTGCATTATTATAACAAGATAGGAAATTTTAGTGAATGAGATGTTTCATCTGTTTGGATTTGTGGCACACGCAGGTTTTCTTTGACCATAACAATATCTTACTAAGTTTTAATAAGTTTATTGCCTTTGGTTCAAATTTATATATTCCCTGTTTATATTCACTCTTATTCTAGTGAAAAATATAGACAAAATAGAAGAGCTTCCATTTTGTAGGCCCTGCAAATACATAGCTGAGTTGATCCTGCAATGCCCGATGAACAAATTGCAAAGGATCCAACCATTTATTTAAACACTAAACTGTCTTAAAAGAGATACTTTTTTTGTCTACTCTTCATAGTTACACTTGAAAATTTCTAATTTAAAGTTGGAAAAGAGGGTTTAGAAAAATCAAAAAGAAAGATAAATTTCTAAAATATGGAGTACATCACTTCATTAGAAAATAAGAACAGAAAGAAAAACTTGATGAGAGTATACAGTTCTACATAATGAAAGGAAGGCTTATTAGAAGATAATTTTTCATGACTTAAACAATTGCATTAATGAGATAGGAGTAAGTGGACACCAACTTTAGTGTGCGTTTTCTGCCCTGTACCTGTGATATTCTTGCACATCTGTAATTTCAGACAGCTCTCTAATTATACTTAGGAAGATGATTACTTTAGTTTCCAAATATTTTTACTTTAACATGTTTATTAAAGAGATGGGCCATTCCTCTAATGGGTCTTAAATTCAAAGGATGCACTCCAAAACTTGTAACATTCTTGGGCCTCTTCCTGAGTTGTCATACAACACACATGTGCACAAAAGCATTCATGACTTTCTTCCATTAACACTTAACAAATGTTCTAAGCATCCAAGCACAGACGCTAGACTGAAGTTAGACCATTGCTACTACTTATGTATGTGTCATTTAGTTATCCTGATTAAAAATGCATAGTATATTAACAATACTTGAACATCACTTAAAATTTTCTAATTTAGTCAATAATATAGTGCTATTACAATTCTATGCTTGTTGGACACATTTCAAAGAATGTAAGGGGGTGTGTTCCTTTCGTTCAAGGAAGCAAACATGTAGAAAGGGGTGGGCCTTTCCCACAAGAGCCACATTTCTTCCCTTAGAGAGTTGAAGCAAATATGCAGTACGTAAGAGAATAGCAGCATGAGAAAGAAAATAATTTGTAATGATCTATTATAGTTAGTGAGAAAAGGAAACCATCAGTTTTTTTTTTTTATTTTTTTAGCAGCGCTTACTGGTAACTTATCTCACACTGAATGTTGAGAAATATTCATGAAAGTTTTGTACTTTTAATGTTTTTTCATGTTCATGCATAAAATAACTATAAAGTGCTGTTGAATAATTGTGGTTTAGCTCACAATAGGATTTAGTAGTAACTGTCATTTTTACAGATAATATTGAGACATAAAGAAATAAAAAATAAATAATGCTGTAAAACTCTATTCCCAGCCTCTCCTTTAAGATATGTAGGTAGCATATCTGTGCAAGAAAAATAATTTTAAAATGTTTTATGACAAAGAATACCATTTTAAACAAAAACATTGTGGAAAAGATGACCCAATAATACCAATTTCCTTGGTATTATTCTCACTGCAAAAAGAAATGCATATTCCTATTAAGTATGGAAATTGATGTACATGTTATATAAGTCTATTGTTTAGTTTCATTTGATAATATGAGTAACATTAATTTGTCATCACTATAATGTATTTGCTATACATTGTCATTCCATTGCCCAAGTTAAATCTCTGTATTTATTTTTGAGACATAACCAGTGTAAACAAAGTTCAAAGTACACATGAAGAGAATCTTTTGAGTGCATTATAAAGAAAATTGGTGACATTACAAGCAATAAAGACAGTAAACCTATTACAGGCAGATTGCTGCAGGAATCATTACTCTTTAATAATGTAGACATTATAGAGACTTTATTAATTCTTAATGCTGCAAATTTGAAATGAATGGAGCAATGTTGTTCATCCTGCAAGTGGTTGCGATTCATGTAGAATGACAGTGCAAGTCTTTGAGCAATGATTTAAATAAAGTACCTTAAACTTCTTTTTAGAGACTGGAGGAACTGATCTGTGAGGCAGTCCCTAGTGAGAACCTGCTTTTTTTCCGAATAGCATCCTGAGCATGGTCTGGTTTTCCTCTTATATCTTGTTGTCATAGATAAGATGCACATAAAGAATTCATATAAATTATTCTCAGATATTATGAATGTCTAGCATTTTGGATTCTAAAAGTGGTGGATATGGTCCTTTGATAGAATGTAAAGTATTTTTTTTAATAGCCCAAAACTACCCTTGTATTTTTTTTCACACATCCGTGATTTTTTTTCAGCTAGTTAAATTGATAGCAAGAGAATGTATCCCTTCCCTGAACCTTAATGATAGGCAGCTTCATCTTATATATGCTTATTTGAAAAATTAGAAAATAGATTCACTAATAAAAATAAGTTAGAGCAGATAAGGAAATTTGCCTACTACTTAATAAAGTAAACATGACTTATTTATTTTATCTTATTGTATCTTCTAATTTAATTGGTGACCCTATATAAGGTGTACAACCAAGTCTTATGGAAAGCTGCTATTAATGCTTAATGTCACATCAGGGATTGGGATTTCTTTTAAAGTAATTTTGAAGATGTGATTATTTAGCAGAAATATTCACTGGAGCATTTTATTTTTAGAAATCATGGTCACACAAGGAAGCCTTTATAGGACCGACTACCTAATTGCAGTCAAAGATCTCTTTAATGAATGAACACACACAGAGAAGAACACATATTTTAAGAATATAATGGCCCTATATTTTTTAAATTTTTGCCACACTTTTTATATCGGAACAGAACATATGTGTCTAAGCAGATGTTTTAAGTTATATCCTTCATGTAGGTGAGTCTGTAAATGTACCATTTAACTTAAATGGCTTTGTGGGAAGGTAGTTTGAGGAGTTTAAAAAGGAAAAAAAAAAGGCAAAAAACCCTCCAGTTACTATAGTTCCAGCTCTTTCTTTTTTAAAAACAGTAATTACACTCAGGATAAAGAAAGAAAAATAAACTATTTTAATTCTTTGTAACATCCACAGTTTCTGAGGTAGAACACTTGGTGTATTTTTATTCCTGAATATGCAGGGCAGGTACTGGAAGCAGAGCTACAAAAGGAAAACTTTCTGGCTGCAGACCAGATACCGGTGCACAGTGCCACATCATAAACTTCCCCTCTTCTGTCTCGTAGTGATTTCAGCCCTAAGTAATGTCCTTTCTTCCCCTTGCGTAGGCTAAGGAGCAGAGGGCCTTTTTCCTGGGCACTAGAATTGGGAAAGGAAAAGAGGAATTTTTCCCTTTTGGAACTTGAAAATTCTGCCTCTTAAATCACTAAGATATTAATCGCAAAGTGGATTCAGTATGTTTTATTTTATGTATCCCCTATAGCAATTTAGAATGCAAAAAACAATAGGTATGAGATAGAAAATGAGACTTCCTCCCAACCCCCACCTCTAGAACAACGCAGGCCCAATTAAATATCTGTAATTTTTGGTTTTGCAATAATAATAATAATAATAATAATTTCTTTTCAACAAAGCCCCTGTGCATTATATTTCTGATATATTAGGTCATTTTGTGATGCAGATTAACATTGTACGCTTATTTATTTATTTAACTTTTCTTGGGTAATAGGAATGTTCCACTACACTATAGTGCTGCAGTAATCTTGATTGATAAACATTCACACTTAAATGGCCATTAGGTAAAAACACAGAGTACAAAGAGAAAATGCAGACTATAGTGTTCAGATATGATCTATGCTTTTCATTTGGAAGATTCAGTGTAAGTAATACAAAAACCTAATATCAGGCAAAATTAACTTCTAAATATCTGCATTAATGTTTCTTGCTTTTGGAACAGTAGCCTGAAAACTTACACTTCTTGAAATACAGAGGGGGAAAAATGTGTAAAAGTAGCTTTTAATTGCCAGATACATTTTCAACTTTTACCAATGTGATTTTTTAAAAATCTTATTAAAAATAATTTGTAGGTACCATGGTTCCTTTCCATCAGTAGCAGAAGTCTGATTTGTATGAGTTGCAGTCTCAGATTATTGCAAGCACACCTTTTTAAAACTAGCCTTCTCCCTTGAAAATGTATTAAATGGGAGCCTTCAGTAGAAAGGGTTACTATGAAATAAATATTTGTTCCAATTTTATTTTTAAGCTAAATTATTGATTTAACAGTGTATGACTAAGATATAAATGTTCCTAATGTACTAAACCAATTATTAATTGCCTCTGTAAAATTTGCTAGATCAAACCAACAGTTAAGTATAATTGAAATTTATTTTTATTGAAAATAGGTAAGGAAGATAATTTCAATACTGTTTAAAAATCAAGCAACTATTTTTCTTTAGATGCAAATGTTTACCAATAAAATCTTAAATTAATACCACTTAGATCTTTAAAAATGTAAAAGACAGATTATAAGAAAGTAATCACAAGGTCATATTCTTACTGTAGGTGTTAGGGGCAAATGCCTATAGCTAGCACCTTCTCAAGGACCATTAGCAAGTGAGAAAAAAGTGAATTTTTTGCATATATTAATATACATAAGAAGTCAATAATTTTTGACAGTTATTGCCTTGAAAATTAGACATTGTATTTTAAAATTCAGATGAAACATTTAAAAATATACTTTAATTTACAATATGGTATGAAATTTATTTATTTTTTTGTATTCTTTGGAATAGTTTTAATCACCAGCCTTTGATAAACATTGTCAGACCTGTTATCAGGTATCAATTGTTGAAAATGTATCCTGGGTAGAAATTTTTAAATAAAAACTAAACTACCTTGACGATTATTATTAAACCATACCTGATTAAAACATGACTTTTTCAGGGGTTTACCTACTAAGTAATTCTCCGGTTGAGAATTTTAGAAATTTTAAACTATGTTAACAAATTACAGTTATTTCTATAAGGTGCTTAATGTCCATCCATATTTGGGCAAACTTATTAAGCTATTGATTTCTGAGTAAAGGTTTATGTGGTCTAAAAAATTACACCATAAAAGGTAAAAATTTCTTTTGTAACCATTAATATTAATATGCTACAAAGGGATAAATGCAGTCCTAATTCCATCTGGATCATCTTTTTTAACTAAATTAAGGTTAACAAACCTGACTACTTGAAAAAGAACATATCTGTTCATTCACTTCTAGTATTTATTGAAAGCCTCCTGAGAGTTTGTATAGGTTAGAGATTAAGGGAATAATTTCTACTATGTTTTTCTTTTCTTTCATGTTTGAATTTTTCTCCCCTTACATAAACCAAAAAAAAAAAAAAAAAAAAATCCACAATGACATTAGTAGATTTCCAATGAGTTACTTAGTACCCATTGCTTGTTTCCTGATGGCCCTTTGGTCAAAATGAATCGGCATTGCCCCTCCGGTGGACTGTTGGATCTTACTTGAGTTAGAGTGAGTATTGTGATTTTTTTCCCCCTTCTATCATTTTATAGCTCAAAAAAAAAAATCAAAGAATTCTTGACTTCACTTTATTTTTTTTTTCAATTTTTATTGTTTTTGGATTCTCTGCTGTCTGAACTCTTTTCTTGTTTCAGAGTGCATGTATTTGGTTTTGCAAAAACAGCTGCAATTTTAACTTGTTTTGACTACACATGTGAGGTCACAGAATTGTTTCAGGTGTTATCTTCTTATCTCCTCATTCTTGAGAGATTGATGTGGTTCATCACAGCCAATGCCGTGTCATGAAAGAACGCTGAGCACCGATCTTGAAAAAGCAAGGTCTATGGGATGGATAGTTGCTTTGCAAGGAACTGTGGACATCTTTAGAATCAGTAGATGTTATAGCCTCAGCAAAACTATAGAGCATCATGAGCGCTCAGGAGGTAGTACAGTTATTGGACAAGTGGAACCAAATTGTGGCTTTCGCGATGCTTTATGAAGCATTGGGTCAAAGCTCCAAGGTGTGTGTGTGTGTGTGTGTGTGTGTGTGTGTGTGTGTGTGTACACACACGGCAGGAGAGAACACATAGACATGAAAGACACAAAGCATGAGAAGATGAGGAGGAATGCAAGAGAAAGAGAATCGTTTAAACAAACAGTACTTGAAGACCCTATTGCCACACTTAACTTCAGCTTTTTGATTATACACATGTGCTATTAGACAAATGTACCCCTAAACAATAGAGGGTAGTGATTAAGAGCAACTGCCAAAACTCAGTTCAAAAGCCAGCTTACTATCTAATGTTTGGTGGTTTTAGGCATGTTACTTAGCCGCTGCAAAGCCTCAGTTCCAGCATCTGTAAAATGGGGATAAGATAGCATCCACTTAGGGAATTTTTAAAGATAAAATACATTCAGAAGCATAATGAAAACATAGTAAGTTTTCAGTAATTATTTGAGTATTATAATGCCATACTATATTTAATTATTTTTCTTTCTGCTAATGATGATCACTTAGAAATGTCTAGTGGGATAATCATTTTGAACTTTTTTTTCATTAATACTTTCAGATTATTAAAATTGGGTCATTTTCAGGGCAAGTATCTAATTCTGATTCTTTGCTAGGTCAATTCTAATGATTGCTGAGTACAGTATACTCGTTTCTCCAAGAAAATCAAACGCTTTCATAGATCAGATGTTATTAAATATTACTTTTAGAATTAGATATGGAACCAAAGAAACAAAATATTTTCATCCATGAGTTTTAAAAGTCATCTGTTGAAAATTCTGAATTCCAGATAGGTTATTGCTTAATAATAATACTTTTAATAAAAGTTCAGTTTGGAGGAAGAGTCATTAGATATTTGTGAAAACAGCCTCCAAAGAATACTCTAGGATGGGGCTGGGGTTGTGGCTTAGCAGTCGAGCACTTGCCTTGGATGTTTGAGGCACTGAGTTCAATCCTCAGCACCAAGTAAAAATAAATAAACAAAATAAAGACACTGTATCCATCTACAAAAAAAAAAAATTTTTAATAATATTCTAGGATTTTTTTATTAGTATTACCCACTTCTGACAGATACTTTAGTGTTCCTTTTTTATTTTTCTTATTGCAAAATTTCAGCTTGGTATGGAGATAGAATCAATTTATGAAGAATGAGTGTCATTTTACTCATCTTTATGTTCCTTCTCAAGCACTCTTGCATATTAGGTATTCCATAGAATCTGTCGAATAAATAATCAAGTTGTGTTTACCCAAAAAGATAAATGCATTTTATTTGAATAATTAAAAAAATAAATAAGTGTCACTCCTACTCTCTTTTTTATGTCCAGATTTGAGGGATTGTTCATTATCTATAAGATGTATTTTGAATATTTTCATCCATGTGAGAAGAAATGTAGAGTATAGAAAATGCAGAATTTTACCTAAGAAGTATAGCTTTTGATAACACAAAGACGCTTAGGTAAAATGTGGATGAAATGGGAATATTTCTGTTGTCAGAAACTGTTTACCACTCTTTTGTTCAGTTTTTATATCCACTTAATTTCTCAAAAAAAATCATATTTTTGATGACAGGTAATGTTGAGGAGGCCTGCCTCGTTTATACGGCCTGGGGAGTTGTGACTGCTTCAAATTGTTCTCATGCTTTTGAATAATGCCCCTCTGGTGTGCACCTTGTATTTCAGCTTTCTTTTCTAACCCTGTTTTAATGCCTGGATAAAGAGTGCTCAGCGCAAGGAATACTTGCAGAGTGGACTTCCCTGTGGTAAAACAGCATGGACAGCTCCCAACACTGCAATCAAGGATGCCTCTAAAAGCTTTAATTTAAAAATAATAATAATAATAATAAGTCCGCATGAAGATGATGGAGCCCTCTAAGGCACACGGGCTTAGAGAATTATTCCCATCTGCAACCCCCTCCCCCTACTTAGTAGCCCTTTCCAGGGTTATGATTACTGGAAAATGGCTGTTAATCACCAGATTTTTTTTTTTTTTGACTGCAGCTGCTTCAGTCAGACTACTAATCTATTAAACAACTTCATCTCTAGTTTAAAATTTGCATTGTATACTGTATAGAATAAATTTTCATTGTAATCAGAGCATCCAAGAGAACTTCCTGATATGATTTATAGAAACACATTTTTTTTTTTTATGTATGGACCTCTCTATTGCTATTGAGCCAACTGTTTAAACAATACTGTGGTTGATCAGCATAAAATACCATTGCACTATTGAGTGCAGGCACCATTTACAATAGTTACATTTGCAGAATATTTGAATTGTGGCATCTTTGGTACTTGGCAGTATAATACCCACATAATTCAAAAACTTAACCCAGATATTTAAAATTTGACTTGAACCTGAAAGGGTTTTAAAAGTTTAGTGTTCGTATACCAGACTGTGGTAGAGTGGTTTGGCTTCTTTTTCTACCCTAATGCTTATTACATTTGCCATAATTTGAAGAAATAATCCAAAACCGGAGTCAATATTTAATGCTGAAAGAGGACAAAACAGCCTTAATTTACAAAAGATCCCTTTAAAACACATTCTTATATGTAAAATTGACAGGCTACAAGAGGTGGTTGGATGATGTTCATCATGTTGGAAAGAATGTTTCAATTAAAGTTGAGCACTTTCTCTTCCAGGTCTTTTTTTTCTCCATTTTTTATTTGCTGTGCCAAGGTATCCATGTGCGTTTTTCCACTGTCATCTGGCTCATTCCCAGCAGATGCACACAATCTGTTCTGCTGTCACTAACAGGGTTCGGTTTATGAAAAGAATGTGTCAGAACATGCCACTATAGTCACTTTTACAGGTTTTTTTTTAAAGAGTAACTGAGAATATATGCATTGCCCTAGTTTCATTGTACTCAGCCTCTAAGAGATTTCTAAGAAACTTTTATAAATTCGTAAACGAAAAGCTTTCTTCCAAAGGTTTTTGACCAAATGTTTACTTTCCATTCAAAATAAAAATTTAAAAGTCCACAAATGTCTTTCATCGTGGAACATGTTATAGTTAAATTCAATACTACATTCTTATAGGAATGTTTAAGAGAAATCAAATATTTTTTGGTAAATCATCAAATTTCCAATTATGAAATTTACTGCAGAATTAACTGTCTATCTTGATCTCAAAATCAAACCTACTTTATTACTTAAATCCAAGCTTTGCTTTAAAAATTCATGATTTAATATTTAGAGTATGGTCATAAATATCAATCATTTGACCTGATAGATAATATGATTTTCCTCAAATCTTCGATAACATTAAGTCAAACTAAAAGTAGCTAAACTGTCATACATTCCTATCCTCTATAGACACTTGATAAACTGTACTTTCACAAAGCATTGTGACATGTTTCTTTTGTATGTGTTCACACTTTTAAAAGCATAATAGGTAAATATAGATTTGTTTATTATATTTTTGTTCATTAAGATTTCTCTAGTCCCATCATAATAAAAATTTCAGATTTATGTTGTGTTCTTCATAGACAGTAATTTTTTTGTTTTTATCTAAATTTTTTAAAACTTGAGTAATGGAAGTTGCATTCATTCCCAAATTAATGAACTTAATAATTTAGTAGAATTTTAGGTAGATACACAAACCACATATGTATCCACATGCAGATAGTTACTGGACACATTTATATTTTATGTTCAGTTCATGGTGTTTAAACACCTCTCAGAATTAAAGGCTTTAAAGGATACTTAGATGCTAATTTTAGGTTTTTAAAATGATTTTTGACTTAGATTACTCAAAATAAAATTTAGGAAAATCAAACTTTCTTTACTCAAAGTTAGAATTCGCATGAGTAAAAAATGCAGATTAAGAATATATATTAGGGAGTGATAACATACAAATTAAACATTAATATAATACATATTTATTTAGGAAAATTAGTTTTAGTTTTCTGTACAAAATAATTCATGAAGCACATTTGAGGCATAATGTGTGACAAATTTTTCTGATTATGAAACTGATAGTTTCACATACAACTCAAGTGATATAAATAGGACTTTTTCAAAGACTACTCTGCATAGTGTAGCAAGAAAATAATCTACAGCTGCAATTCATTGGCACAGTTGTCACACCATATAGATTAATTGCTACATTATCTGTGGAGAGATGAAACACATGATTGTTAATACTAAGTTTCCTTAATTCCTAAAGAAAAAGAAATCCTTATTCATTATACTTGAAATATTTTAATGCATATGTCTATCTTAACTTGCCTTTATCATGTTCTTGATTAAAGGAATGTGGCACATAGACTCGGGATGTCTTAAAAGATAATTATGAAAGCCACTTTTTCTTTCTGACATTTAATAATAAATAAATTTATTGATGTTTTATATGTTTTTATGTAACTTTACTTTTAAACTCTTCATAGGCACTTGAATTGCTTAGTTTTTGCAGATCCAAAATGTTTGTTCTTGGCATAAAAGGCCAAGAGTCACAGGTAAACTAATAAGACATTTGGACCAAATCCTATGGGATGTCACAGTCTCCTTTTCCCTTAACTATTAGTGCTGGTGCTGGAATAGAACTCTAATGTGTTTCAAGAGGATGGACTGACCCTTGCCATCTCCTGCCAGTATTGAGGAAGGGGTCACGTGGACATGGAGACTCACTAGACTCTTCAATTGTGGTACAATTTATATATAAGATCATTTCAAGTGAAAACTCCTTGGGCAAACTTAGTTATACCTGTTCTGAATTACTAATCTCTGAAGTATATCACTCAAAACTGTAAATGCAATCTTCAATTTCATTAAGACCGTAAAAGCTTATTCCTTTTAGTAAGATTCATAGAACTTGAATATTGGCAAATACGTTTTACCTTGTGAAACACTTATAGATACCAGGTCTTTAAAAAAAAGTACACTCTTTTATTTAATGATGCCTTATAGAGAAATTCAGATTTACCTTCTACCTTTATTTTTTAATTAAAATAATGGTTTTGAAAAGTGAATTTTTTTTCTTGTTCTCTAAGAGATGAACTTTGGAGCCATTTTGTCTCAAAAATACTTTCTGGCAATTAACAAGTTGCCTTGATTTCCAACATAGTGGAGACCTGGGGACCAGCGTTCTTTATGGTTCGGAGGTGATGCTCCTCTTTGCTTTGCTTAGTCATGGGTCTCTTTGGAGCAAAGATAGATTCTTTCTGTGAAGCTTTCCCTAAAATATGTATTATTCATAGACTAAGAAACCCATCAAAGACTCCTCTGCATGCGTAATGATAGGTTGGACTGCAGTGACCAGAAGGCTCTCCACTCCGCTTTCTTTAGAGAATTTAAAGACAGTTGTCTTCTTTTTCCATCTGCACCGACATATGTTGACCAGTTGGTTTTTGGTTCTTGCTGGCTTGGTGGTTGGAAGTAGGACTGATCTTCTATAAATATAATTGATACTTTCAACTATGACTTAGGAATTCCACTTTTACTTTCCTCCATTGTCACTACTCCAGATATCTCCAGTAATTCTGATAACTTTTATGATACATGTAAAAAGCTTCTTTTATTCATTTGAAAGTGCTATTAACTATAATTACTCTTAGGTAGTCAAAAATCACAGCAAACATTTTTGAGAACTTACCGTACACTCCACAATGTTGTAAGGGCTTAAAGCTTTATATGCATTAACTCATTTATTCATCAAAAGCTCCATTTTACAGATGAAAAAACTGAGGCAAAAATTAAAAGAATAACTTCTCTAAGGCCATGTACTCAGTGGCAACAGGAGAAGCTCAACCCAGATAGTCTTCATATTCCACTTTCTTACTTACTAAGCCCAAATCTCACACACGTTATCACATCTGGAAGATAAGGGAAAGGAAAGAATCAGCTACTGAATCTTAATTGTGCCCAGCTTCTAGGATAAAATTACTCAGTAATCCCTGAATGACTTTTTAACTATGCTTATATAAATATAACTGTATGATTTTAAAGAAAAGCAAATTAACTCTTGGTCTATGATATGTTCTTCATTGTTAATCTGGAGGGGAAAAATGTATTTTATCAACTCTTTGATAGATCTTCTTTTCACAAGCAATGTCTTATCACTATTTGTGAAAATTTATTTTTCTAGTTATAATATTAGCCTTGATTGAAATGCAAACATCTAGCTTTGTCATCATTGTTTAGTGACCCCCACTTAGCTTCTCATTTCTTGAGCTGTTTTAATTTTTTAACCTTAAGTTGCAAGAATCATAGTAATTTATATGGTTTTTATTTAAGAATGTGAGCTTTTTGACAGAGTCTATAAATGGATATTAAATGGATTTAGGAATTATTCAATTAATATAGTTAGTGCAGATGGATATTCTAGACAATTTGAATTCAAGCACACCTTTCAACATTTTTTGTAGTTCCAAAAGAAAACAAAAAACCAAAATCTTAAAACCAGAGGTGGACATGAAATAGTGATAAGATAGAACATGTACATTTTATATGTTAAAACTAGGAAATATTTTATCAAGTTTGTTCACTAAATGCATGCTTTTTAAGTTTTTAACTGAATATTTCTGGGCTTAGTAAAAGACCTTTTGAAAAGGGAAAAGGATCATTTTTAAAATTTTCACTATGAGAAGCAATGTGAACTTTCTTTCCTCTAATAAACAATTTCCTTGTTTTTTTCACAGAAGTATTACCATGCTCTTAACTAGAAGTGAGGACAGAGAGGCTGGCATAGGTCAAATGGGACTCATATATTTCTGAATTACCAAATGTATAAACTTTGGACTTCAGAATTAATAGCTACCATATTTTTAACATTATGGTTTCCTTGCCAAATTTCCACAGTTCATATTAGTAACTACATTTGGTTCCGCTTTGCTTCACTGTTGAAGCAAATGAAATGCTTGTTTGGATTACCATGCAAACACCAAAATAATATATGTTCTCTGTATTTAAAAATGCTTTATTAGAAATGTGATTTGAAGATTTGGATATTCAATGTGTTATTTGAAATTAATTGGCCACAGTGATAAATGACTTCCATACACTTCATGGTGCCCACTTGCAAAGAAGATTTGGTGTGCTTTGTGCAATATGAAGTGCCTCTGG
This sequence comes from Urocitellus parryii, assembly GCF_045843805.1. Lineage (NCBI taxonomy): Eukaryota > Metazoa > Chordata > Mammalia > Rodentia > Sciuridae > Urocitellus > Urocitellus parryii. The sequence goes on along the minus strand of NC_135531.1, from coordinate 71,467,127 downwards.
TAGTGCTCAGCACTCTCTCTTCTCTTTCTAATGAAACCACTAAGACCAGTTATGTCTACTTCCTAATGTGATTTTGACTACAGTTGTATGAATTCCCTTTCTTTGGAAACTTCCAACTCTTAACTGAAGCACACATTTAAGACTCTATAAAACATTGAATTTATATTTAGTTCTCATTTGATAAATATACAGGAAATAAGTATTTACTATAAAGGCCTGAGTTACCCAAAACCTAAGGAGGAAGTTATAGATGTTGGTTAATTCTATAAAAGATAATTACATAAATTTATTAGGAATATTTCTGAAAGAGGATTGTGGTGCGGCTAATATTGCATTTCAAAAACCTTTTTGAAAAATTTAATCACATAAGAACTAAAATCAGCTAACAAACAGAGGCCATTCAAACACTGTGAGCAGTAATTGATCTTAGGTGTATGCTAAATAACAAGGTCATAAGTATAAAACATGGGGTTTTCTTTGTATAGTTAGTTCAGATCCTGTGTTCGCAGTCCTGGATAGGCGAGGAGGTTTATAAAACTACCAATGCCCAGGTCCCACCTCCAGATTCAGATTTAACTGGTCTACCATCTGGGCTTTGCGATTTCTCTCTCAATGTAAAGCCTGCATTGAAAACTTGAGTTAAAAGGTTAAATGTGAATCTTGAACTTGAGCATGCATTCTGAAAGTGATAGAAATAGCCAGGCACAGTGGCACACAGTTGTATTCACAGCTGCTTAGAATTTTGAGGCAGGAGAACTGGAAGTTCCAGACCAGCCTGGGCAATTTAGTGAGACCCTATCTCAAAATAAAATAAAAAAGGACTGGGGATATAGCTCTGGGTTCAATTCAATCCCCAGCATCACAAAAAAAGAAAAAGAGAAACAAACATAACTTGAAGACTACCTGGGACTCTGCCCTTATAATATCTATTACTGCTATTCAAGACTTCCCTTCAAATACAGATTGTAAACTTACTAATTCATCAGTCTAACATTTAATAGGTCTTTAGTGTGGGAGGTTGCTAGCATTAGGGATGCAGAGGTGCTTTCCTGCCCCTGAGGAAATCCATCTAATAAAGGAGATGAATAGGCTAGGTGCAGTCATACAGGTGATGTGATCAATATACACTGCAGGCATGTTGAAAGTGAAGTGATGTAATCATCAACTTTTTCTGAGGATGACTGGCCAGGTCAGTCTTCAGTGAGGACGGGACACCTAGAGGAATTTTAAATGATGAGCCAAATCCTGGCAGTGTTTTGGAACAAGGCATCTGTGGGACAAGCGCACCTCCAAAAGCATAATAGGCCTGCATATTCTCAGCTATGCTTTCCCATTTGGAGAAGCAGCCTAAGCCTTGCCTAGGTTCTGTTGGAATTGGGGGCTGCAAATGAAACTGTGAAGATGAACCCCAAAATAGGACAAGCTGAGCTGATCCCCTTTCCATTCTCTGGTATGCCACCCAAACCTCGCTGTTGTGGATTGCAAGGTAGCTCTGAGGACCGGCTTCTCCTGCACTCCCCCTCATGCCCTATTTCCTAGACACAGCTGAAAGGAAGGATGGCCTTAGCCAGGTCCTCCTCTGCAGTCCAGTATTTTGACAAAGGATATAGAACAAGTTGTGAATAAGAGAGAAGAGCACCAACAGGGAGATGCCCCAAGAATACTTTCTGTAACAGGGACTCAACTTTTATCTTCTACAAAAAGTATTAAAAGAAAAAAACTTCAACTGGTATGTCTCCTTTTTTTTTTCCTTTTTGTTCTAAAAAAGCAAAAACAAATAAATAGAAGTCCTGGAGGGGTGTCTTATCATTAGGAAAAAACCTTGTGTATTTTAAAGAACTCTGTTAAAGGCACTCTAGTAGAAGAGAATAAGTTCATAATTCATAGCAAATCCTAATCTTATAGAGCACACAGAATCTGAGAAACTGGACCTGCTTATTCCATGTTACCAAACAAGGATACAAAGTACACACACACACACACACACACACACACATGCATGCACGTTAATTAGAGTGTGTGTGTGTGTGTGTGTGTGTGTGTGTGTGTGTATACATATGTATGTGTCAGGAGACAGAAAAAGGAAGCCATAAAAAAGACATACAAGTTCTAATCCTGCAAGTTACATTTTTAAATGTTTTATTATTTCACAGGAAGCATTACCTTAAAACAAATACATCCAGCTCTGTGTGCCTGAGGTGAGGTGATGATAGTCTGATAGTCTCAGTTATGTAAGGGAACAAAATTCCAAGTCTGTACATAAAATTTCAGTCTGTTCCAGCTACTAGACAATGTTGCCTCCACAAACCAGATTCTTAACGAAATAAGTGTGTTTACATGTTGGAAGGGAGAAGGGGAACTAGGTTGCACTGCTTCGTAATATTATTTCCTAGTGATTAAAGTATAGAATTAGATCATTTATGAAAAACAGAGAACTTTAATTTACGGGGCTGACTTTTTTGGAAGTCTTACAATGTAGTGAATTTGATCTCAAATAGATAATACATTAACATCACATATGCAATTAGAAAATTGTCACCTTCTCACCTTCGATAAATTAAGTGTATAGCATGAAATTCAATTAGTGTATTAGAGATTTACAAGGCAGTAAATATATAATACAGTGAGTTTTTTCATAATTAATATTGGAAACTGTCCAAAGATTTCTTCTGATCCAGGTGAAAACAATTGGTTTTTAAGACCCCTAAACACCCAAGATTGGTTCTGTAGAAAAGGCAGTGCTTTCTGTGACCGTAACTTATGCATTTGTTGAGAATAAGTGAGGTTATCCTGACAGATTTTTCCTCTTGTCTCAGGCAGTAGCTGAAAAGCTCCTTCAGGTGAATCAAACTGTAAATGACCAGCCTAATAAATTTCAAGGACATGTACCACCGAAGTTAGATGTTGCAACAAATATATCTGTATTGGTGTGTTTTATTTTTAATTGAGTTAAATACAGTGAATTTCAGATCTCCCTACATATTTGAATTTAGTTTTTAAATAATGGTACCAGGAAACGGGCTCCTATGATTCTGATGTCATTGGTTTGTGAGAGGTCTGTGTGTCAGCCTTTAAAAAATAAAGGTCCAAAGTAGTTCAAATGTATAATCTTGCTAAAAACATCTAAAATCTCATTAAGTTTTGAGATATCTTTGAACATTAAAGTGAAATAAATGTATTTCACTTAGAATTACTTACCTTCTAACTAGTGAAATAAGTGATTCCTTTACTTTATAACAGGAAAATTTTCTCTTCCAGAAATTCTTCCTATACCCAGTTTAAGAGACCAGCTGCATCATTCCAATTATTAAATTATTGACATTTTTAAAGATGAAGTAACAGGGGAAGTGATGAACTTTATAAATAGACTGCCTAAAATATTTGGCATGAGGGGTCAAGATGTAGGCGAAGTTGGAAAAAGACTTTAGTTTGGGTATTAGCCAAAGGCCAACAGTTGTTAAATTCCCTAAATTTCTTTAAGAAAGGAAGAGTAAGAATCCATTTAAGAATATAATTTTTTTTTCTCTAATGTATAGTCAGTGAAACCCAGAAGGGGATGGGGAGAATGTACCTTTTGAGCCAAAATTAGGTCATGCCAACCACAGCAAATTGGAAGCTCTACTTAAAATGTAGTCTTGCAGGATTGCTGTGGATCATCTTGATGTCACGCATATGGTGGGGCCAATGCTTCCAGATCGTGGCTGCCCAACTTGGCTGAGCAGGCCTGCTCTGCCGACAAGTCTGATCACCCCAGCAGGACTGCAATGGCTCACAGACATGACCTAAGGCTGTGTCTGAGAGGTATTCTCTGGAGGATGGCATATTTTAATGCAAAAAAAAAAAAAAGACAGTTTCTAAAAACAAAAGAATGCATTTTGTTTTGTTTTATGATGCTAGTGCAGAGAAATGTTAAAGGAAACAGGGAATGGGCTATTCAGCCAAGTGACTAGCCATCCTCTTCTAAGGACAAAGGCCTAACTTATCTTTAAAAAGGAAAAAGAAAAGGAACCTATAAAGCAGTAGTATATTCATTTATTCATCTGTCCACATTGAAGTGGCTCTAATGTTTTTTTCCAGCCACAGGAAAAGTGGAATAAAATTGAGAGGTACTTCATTCATTCCATTGGCACGTCCCATCATTATTAGAATGGCAAACCTACTATAAAATGCATGTGATTTCCATTATGTAAAAGAAACCATTGCATTGCACTTCTTTACTACCTGCAGAATGTAGTGTTTCACTGGTGTTTCTAGTCATTATTAAAATGTTGAATTGGCCATAAAAATGAAACTTATTTCCATTACATAAAGAAATTTATACTTTTTCCTACTTGCAAAAAAAAATGATTTAATAAAATTGTAAGACCTGTAGGGTTTAAGGAACTTTATCATTGACTGCTCTACGGAAATTTGCCAAGTTGTGTAAAGAAAATATCATTGTCTATTATAGTTGCCTATGTATTCATTCTGTTCTCAAAAGACAAAAAAGTATTTCTCGCTGTTGTTGATCTTGACTGAATTCACTCCCATAGGGAGAGGGATGTTTGAACTTTCTCCTAAAGGAGCAAATACGTTTGCATCTGAAGGCCTGGTTTGTAGCCATTAGCTTGACTACAATATATCTGCAAAGAGAAGTTTTTCTTTTTGAGAGTAACTTCCCAGTGTTTATGACTAGTCATCAGTGTTGTTTCCAAATTATTGGTTTCTCATAGGATGAGGTAGCACTGGTTATATAATAGTCTGTCTGTTATTAACTGAACTGGGATATTATGCAGGAGAATGAAAAAAAATAAATGCTTTCTTTCTGTTCTAGAACACTGCATTCTTAATTACTTAACACAGGAACTTTCTTGTGTTAAATGGCATTCTCCTTGGTTTTTCTTGCATTCTGGTTCTATATTCTTGATAACTAGGAAATAAAAAGCCCAATCTGTTCTATGTGTGGATTCTGGAAATACTTTATCCCAATTTATAATTAATTTGTGTCCCAAATATCTGCTTTAGAATTAATGTCTGGAATTTAGTTTTCATGGGAACTGTTTCCCCCCCCCCCAAATGATTGTTATCTCGTGAGCCAACAAAACCCCACTGTGTGCCCCAAATAAAAACTTTAAAAATAGTAGAGAGCCACACAGGTGCTAATACAAATACTGAATCAAGTTGTTGAAGGTTTCCTTCATTGATGCTGTTAGCCAAAGTCTTCTGGCAAGACAGGTGGAATGATTGTGGAAATGAAACTATTTCTCAGTTTTTGAAGTGTAATTTAGCATGTACGGGCCTTAGAATGGTTTGCACTGCTCCTTCAAAGTACAGATTTTTCATTAGCATGTTCCTGGGAAGAACTTGCCACATGATATTTAGGTGATTAAAATATTTACTGGAGTTTGAGGACTACTGCTGAAAGCTTCAAGCATTCTTAGTTAATAGTTTCTTTAGAAATAGCTTTTTCTGTAGCTTAATGCAGATATATAATAAGCATCACTCTAAATGTTTATTAGTTATCTTTAGCTGACATGTGGAACATATGAAAAAGATATTTCCCCAAGGGATAGCTGAGCCGAAACCAAAGAGGAGAGAAGGGGATTGATAATGATGCGTGCATGTATGAGAACGCCTGAGAGGGATGGAAGTAAACTAGCATTAAGTCTCAGGCAGTTGGACTTCAAACTCCAAGCCCTCGTCAGGAGGCACCCTGCTGCTTCGCCTATTCCCTAATTAACTCTTACTGGGCCATCTCCTCCAGAATGTCCCAGACAGACTTGGAGTTACAAAACTGCCAGGTACGTGGCTAATACATACTTATTAAATGAGGGGGCAAATAAGTTCCACCAGTCTCTTCCTTCTCATCTCTTTAGATTCTTTCTCATGTTGGGTCTGCTGAAGTGTCTGGGAAGGTATCTTGAACACATTATAGGTGGATACTACACATGAATTGAATAGAGAGAGGTGAAGAAAAAGATCAAAAAGATTGAGGGGCTTAAACTAAGAAGCTCTATTGCAGGAGGTTTATCATGAGATGATTTGCATATGTAAGGAAGTGGGGGAAGGATAAGGAAGATTTCAATTCCATAGGGGTGGAGAGGTATGCATTCAGTTCATTTGAATTTGATATTCACAAGTTGGATTTTATTATCAAGAAATGTCTAAATTTACTGAAATTAAGTTAATAGGAAAAGAGTATTTTGCTGAATATTTTTGTGAGTCAAAAAGCAATACTTTGTGTATGTAAATTTTTGTTGGTGGTGTTTTATTAACCTTCTTGTTTTTAAAATCTTGCTTTGAATTTTTTTCTCTATACCACCTGGACTTGAACACACATTCAGCTATGCAGGGAATCTGAAGAAAGGGAATGAAAATTCATGCATTACTTTATTCACTGCCTTTTAAATCATTTATCAGCCTAACTATGTATTTTATTCTTTGCTATTAGAAAAAGAATCTGTGAGGAGCTGAGAAAAATTTATGCAAAATTATTAAAAGAAATGTGTCATCTTATTACTATGTGTAGAACTGTCTTAAAAACTATAATGATGCTTATTTGAAACATGAAGTAATTTGTTTTGGAGATAACGATACTTTCAGATTCTTTCAGAAAATAAACTTCAATGTAGGATATATTTCAAATTATTTTATATAGCACTTATGAAGACTCTTTCAAGTTCCAAGATTTTCTAACAGCAATTAAGAAATAAACTAAGCCGGAGAGAGAGTTCCAGAGCTCCTTGTTAAAATTTGTATTGTTCATCAGGTTTCTCCAGCAAGAACAGCACTGGAGTCTAAGCCCTTGGTGGAGTGACCCATGGGGCTCCCTTCCTGCACATAGAACACCTTGGGGTTCTAGAATGGGTCAGTTCAGTCACATAAAAGGAAAATTAGAGTGAATCTCAGTTCTCTGAAACACAAAATTGAAACCCTAAAGACTCAACCGAAGACAGTTATAATTCATTGCAGTCCTTTTTTCATATCACAGTAGGAAGAATGTCAATTTTCGTGATTTTAGTAACTACAGTTCTCAAGGATGAATGAAATGACATATGTGCAATAGCACTGTAAAATGGAAGCACTGTATAAATGTAAATTGTTCTTTGTCCACATTAGATTGTAAACTCCTCAAGCTTGTAGACTGTACCTTATTCATCTTTGTTTTTCTGATCTGAATAAGTCTGTAACATAATAGATACTCCATCATTGTTGAATTATATTGAAGCAAGTGAGTAAATAGTAATAAATATCCTAACTTAAATGAGAGAGACCTGAGAAATGAAGTATGTCCTCCATGAGGTGTTTCCCAGTAGAGATGGCCTTCCCATATTTGACTTTTAGAGGACTTTATGATGTTCACTAGTTTCTGTGTGGCACTAAAATTAATATTAAAAGTGGCATGTTTCCCACTTTGGCAAAATTTAAGCTCTTTGGGTTGCAGAGATAAAGTTTTATTCATCTTTGTATTTAGGATATATTTACTGATAAATTTGTCATCTCTCAAGTAGCAAATTACTTTTTGCACCAGAGCTGCTGTATATAATATCTGACTGGCCAAAAATGTTGATTATAACTACTTCATAAACCCATGCCAGTGATGTCTATTTATTGTCTGCTTCTACATGTCTTGCAGCCAGGGAATCTGAAGCTTAGACATGACATGGACTAAAACTTTGATCTCTGACTAGAGAGCATGGTTCTTTTATAGCTACAAAAGGCTTCTCTCAGTGCACTCTAAATCATTTTGTATGCAGGTAATAGATAATGCTCCTATCCATTTCTTAATTATCATTTTTATATTTCTTTCTCATATTTTCCCCCTGTAAAAATCAGTAATTATTGTGCTTATTACTAATTATTGTGGTTCTTATTTATGTCAGTAGTGAAAATCATGAAATAACAATATTGTCCTAATTCTAAAACCATGTGGAAAGATACAGGTATGATTCACTAGAAGATATTATATATCATATTGGCCCTGTTTGGCATTTAAGCTATATCCAATCTATTCATAGAAGTTGATTTTTAGTTTTGTTTTGTCATGAGCATCTAAGGGATTGATTTCTTATTCCTGTAAACAATATGAAGAATTCAAGTACATTGGAAATGGTTTACAGCTCTTATAAACCCATTATATAGACAGATAACAAAAGGTAAATCATGTCTTTTATCTATTCTACTGCTAGTTAGCATCAGCAGATGTTGAGGATAAGAAAATCGAAACAATGGTTAAATCATGAAGTTTTGCTCTTCACTAGCAATCTTCATAATACATTCATTTTAATATAATATTGTTTTCTAAAAGGATCATTTTTACATTTCATGGATTTTGTTTATGCAGGCAATTTACAGTTACCTGCATCTATTTAATTATAGTAACTTAATACTGTTTTTAGTTTACTGAATGTCTAGATATTGTATATACAGCATTTCTTCTTAGTAGTCTAAAAGGAAGATGAGTTAGCTACCACATGAATATAGGTGTTTGATAATTGACTCTTGTTCAGGGGTGTACAAGTTTGGCCCAGAAACTTCATTGCCGATTAGGTTCCCAAATCAGCTAGAGCTACATTCTTCAAAGCAACAGACACATCATGTTAATTATCGCTTGGAAAATAATTATAAACATTTTGTTAGAGAGAGCTCATCTTATACAGTACACTTGCTTCGGACGATGGTTAATATAGCCAGGATTCTGTGTTCATAAGGTGAACATAGCCTTGAACAGCCCTTCACCAGACTTAACTTTAGAATGTGATTCCACCTTCTCTCATCATGTTGCGTAGGCATGTTTTTCCTCCAACTGCTGTTTCTACCATTGGTGTTTTGCAAGGTGTGCTTTCCTTATATTTACTAATAAAAATAGCTTTATAATTATATCTTTACTTATATAGAAGATATTTAAGTATAAAGTAAAAGGATGTGATTTTTTAACCATAAATTGTGAATCTTCTGTTGCTGATATTGATCACAGTTTAGTGTGCAGTTCTAAAACTGTTTTAATCATGTCTGAGAAGATACCAATAAGTTTTTTATCTTGATAATGTCCAAGAATTAAGAGCATCCTATATATATTACTGCCAAATACAATTACTTTTGGGTCATTTAAATTTCCATTTAAAAATAAATAAGTAAATTTTCTTTTTGCATTATGGAAATGTTGCAACCTAAAATGCAAATACAGTTTAATAATTTCTTTATATTCTGGATATCCATAGCACATATGGATTGAGTCTGATTGTATTGATTGCATTATAAAGTTTCAAGTAATAATCATCTCAGTATGTTTTACTACAATTAGAATACTTTAATCTTTTTGAGATGCTGAAAATAGATTTTATAATTTCAAGTACTTATGATAAATATTATAGCTCATTCACATACATAAATGTGCATAAAATCATTCTAATTTAAAATAAAAAATAAAGAAGTTTTATTACTAAATATTGAATTTTTAAACCTTAAATTTGCCAACTGGTCATCCAGAATGTGAGTCTTAACAATTAGTGGTTTATATAGAATGTTAGCATGTAGTCATAGCATTATTCTAATAGTGAAACAGAATGATAAGGTTTTCTCACTAAAGAACTATGTAGAGGGCTGGGGTTGTGGCTCAGTGGCAGAGCGCTTGCCTAGCACGTGCGAGGCCCTGGGTTCGATCCTCAGCACCACATAAAAATAAATAAATAAAATAAAGGTATCGTGTCCAACTACAACTAAAAAATAAATATTAAAAAGAACTATGTAGAAATTCTTGATTTTAAAAAGCATATGTGAGAGAGAGAGAGAGAGTGTGTGTGTGTGTGTGTGTGTGTGTGTGTAATATGTGTATATAATGGAGATCATGGAAGTCCTGGTATGTACGTAAGTCCTGAGATTTCCCTGGCTGCTGCATGTTGAAGTGAAGGTCATTTTAGATGTTATAGTAGCTATGAAGAACAGTCCTCCAAAGGTTGCCTCCAATTCTGAATTCTTCCATAGGCTCATTCACTTTTGCAAGAATCACTCAATTGTATTAATAAAGAATCAAAATAACCATCTTTTTCATTAAGATGTTGGATTCTTTTTAGCATGATGATAAAAATGCAAATACTAGAGTCAGATGCTTAGCCTCCAACCCTAGATTCATCATTTATGATGGGCAGGAAAAGTCTTCCATGCCTCAGTTTTCCCATCTGTAAAAAGAAGTTAACCATATACAAAATGTGGTTAGGATTAAATTAATTAGTTTATGTAAAGTAAATAGAACAGTGCATGCATGCTACAAAACAAGGATTAACAAACACTATTTTGTAACTTTTAATAATCAAAAAATCTTTGCTTTGAAGGATTTTTGGTTTTGCCTCTTTTATAGAAGTTCTCAGAAATAGATTTTATAATTTCCTATCAAATTTGACATTACCTTACAAATTCTTGTCATTAACACAACTTTGCTATTTTTTATTGTACGTTTCCAAAGTTTAAAAAGTTCTTGTAGTGGAATTGTAATGGTTTCAATTCAGATTATTAAATTAAAAATTCAAATAAGAATTGAAATGCATTTCCCTGTCACATATAAATTTAAAAAATTAATTAAAAAATTCAACTAAGGAATGCTAAATAGACTAATGTTTAGAATTTTCTGAGTTTTGAAATGTTGATTAAGACTAGACAGTGCATTGAAGAAACTTGGAGATTCATCTCCCTGAAAAAAAGAGAGAAAACAGAACTTTAATAGGGGTCAATCACTAATACAACCAATATAAAGTTAAATATTTAGACAACACTAAATAGGATGAATGTGTTGAACTGTTATTGCAGTTTTTAAATTAACCTTAGAAAAAATTTTGAATTGGCCAAATATTATAGTCATTTTCAGTATATTTATCATGAACACATGACCATATTATTGATTTATTTGTAACCAGTAGGTCTCACCATCCCTATAGGGTTCACTAGAGATATTTCCCACAGAATTCAGCAAAGTGACCCAAATCATGTGTGTTGGCTCTTGACATGTCAATTCTAAGATTTATGCAGTTAGAACATGTGGATAAAGCTTTTATTTTCAATTTAAGTGGTTTAGAAACAAGCAGATTAAAAATATATTAAAGTGTTCAGTACCGTTGTATTTTTTTAAAAAAGTATTTTTCTGCATTGAATAAGTTTTGTACCAGTGAAGAAAGTGTAATACTCCCCCATGGCCCACCTAAAATTTTAAATAACCAGTTCATTGATATAGAGAATCTTTTAACTAAATCTTTCAGAAAAAAAGACATTTTTATCCCTAGCAAAGTCAATTTTTTATTAAAATCTAAACTTTGTTTTCATCAGTGTGCCCCATTCATTAGCGTACATAGGATGAATTCATAACTTAAAAAAAAAAAGTTCCTTACCTTAGTTTGGAGTAAGTAGTTACATTACAGTTTTCAAACTGTGTCTCAGTTTATCTACCTTATTTGACTAAAATAGTCATGAGAATTAAATAGCATTTGTAAAATACTTAGCATATTTCCAATCATTACTATGTAGGGAAATGAAAATGTGTGGAAATGTAAATTTTTACATTAGGATATGGTTTTAATTCACATAAGATCACAAAGCAAGAAATTTTAAATAACTAGAAAGTTGTACCCATTCAACCAAACTTCTGGAACTAGCTTTGTCTTTAAAATTGTTTTGGCTACCAGGCATGATGGTGAAGACTATGATCCCAGTGACTCAAGAGGCTGAGGTAGGAAGATCGCAAGTTCAAGGCTAGCCTCCACAATTTAGGGAAGCTCTAAGAAATTAATAATAATAAAATAAATTAAATTAAAAGGGCTAAGGGATGTGTCTCAGTGGTGAAGCACACCTGGGTTTAGTCCCTGATACCAGAAAAGAAAAAAAAAATAGTTTTGACTACCAGAGCTTTGAATTTTCAAATATAGATCACTATTAACTTTTTGAATTATGTATATCTCTCTACACCCTAATTTTGCTAAGAATTTTTATTAATGCTAAATTATACTACAGGACCTTTGTAAAAATGTTGATAATAAAAAAGATATAAATCTTAGCTAAAACATTCGATATGAAATTTATCCACATGTTCCCATTACTAGTTGTAAGTTGGCAAATAGAGTTTATTTGTATTCTGTGTATTGACAATTTTTACTTACATGCTTTATAAATAAAATTTCTTTGAATCTAATTGTAATTCAGATAGAATTTGTTTGTATTCAAACACAAATTTGAGGAACTTCTTTGTAATGCATTTGTGATTCCACTCATCACGAAAATTGTGTAAATATAAATGAGTAAGCAAAATAGAAATAGTGATCTTATGTGAAAGCGATAGATTGGTATTCAATCTTAGTCTAATTATGTAACTGGCCAGCCTGTTGAAACTCTGTCTAAAGGTCTTGGGATTATTCTCTTTTTTAAGCAATGTTGTTTTAGATGAGTTACAAAACAAAACAAAACAAAACAAAAGGCAAAAAAGAAAGAAAAGTGGTAATAGAGGAAGTTGGCATGGAGAATTGTTGCTGTACTCAGCTCTTTTGATCTTTTTTCTAAATATAGTTTTAAAATATTGTCCTGGTCAGCTGATGCAAGTAGGGAAGTGCTTCTTCTTGTCTTCTTTGTTTCCTAATCATTTCAATAATGTTTTGTTGAATTAAAGGTACAATTGAAACAAATCAGTGCTGAGCTCCAGTATCAGATTGAGAATTGAAATTACAAATTCTTCAGATTTTTAATATGTTGCTAATCTCAAAACCAGCCTAAATTGGTATTCCATGGCTAAGGTAGAAAATTTTTAATAGAGATGTCTCTTACAAACAAGTCTTATTATAACATTCTGGAATACCATTTATTCTTTGAGGGTGTGATTTATACTATTTAAATAGAAGCCCTGTAAAGGATATGTGTTCATCTATTTTTACTCTAAGTACATAAATATGTCTGCTACACTCTAGTCAGTAGATGTATTCAGAAGCCAATATGCCTACACTCTCACATTTCTTCTGTAAATGATGAATAATATTGATAAATGAAAATTACAAATCTGCAATAGAGCTTAACTATTGAATACTAAATCATTCTGTTACTAACTCTGTTCCAATGACATTTTCTTGATAAAAAAAAAGTCATTCCTACATTTAAAAAATATTGTGTGCTTTTGCAGCAATGTAAGCAAATGTTCATTTGAAAGAAAATTCACAATGCAGCCACAAATAATTCCCTTTAATATTCAAAGTGCCATTTTCAAAAAATGGTTCAATTTTCAAAATAGGATATTTAAAACCTCCTTCCTGCCAGACTATGTACATTCCACGTGTTTGTTACAATTAAAATAGAAGAGTGATGGGAAGAAATTCTTCCATCTATATTTTGGAAAAACACACTTACTCACCTCAATTTGTCAGTGTACATTAAGAGGCTGGTCATTATGCAGTAGAAAAAGAAGAAGAAGGCAGCTCTAACTCATGTGACTGACATATACTGAACATGGCCATTAATACAAGTTGGCAGTGACCTTGGAGGCATTACAGGTAATCTCCTTGCAGGGATAAACTGTATTTGAATGATATTTCTACCATGTTGAGCACAAAGAGAACTCTCCTTGGAACTTTACTGTTTAATTTTCTTTTATTCTAACAAAATAATACTTTAAAAGTGATCCCTATAATGATTTTCTTTTCCCCTTTGCTCCTGCAGATGAGAGTTTACTCCAGTGCATTGTTGCTCTCATCTTTCTGTCATGATGGGGTACTGCCATATATTTGGGAGCACTTTCAGAAAGAATTGAAGTCAATTTTATTTTTATTGTAGTTATAAATCTGCAATCAAATTTTATTGTACCAGTCACAACCAAAGTCTTAAAAGCAGAAAGTACATGTAGAGAAGATGTAGTTTCAAAACCTGATATTGAAGAAAATTCTTTATAAAGAATATATTTTATTTTACAATGATCTCAGCATCATAGGTTATTACTAGTTAGAATTTGTTTAGAATTGAGATGAAATGTGTATTTGTACCACAACTTCTGAGATGTTTGCAATAATAGATTCAAATGCATCATTGCTTATTTCTTGCTTCTGATGGGTTTATCACATAGGTAGAGAACTTTAGTTCATAAAAGATTTAGGTAAATGAATGGAAAAGATTGTGACAAACAGTAGAGATTACAAAATGTAAAGATATAATCTTATTAAAGTATTTTGCTGTTGAAATAGAAGATTGAATAATATGTCTGTACTCAAATGTCTACAACATAGAAATGTTGCATAGTGGAAGTTGGTTTTAATAAAAAGTCCCTAAGCAGGTCATAATTTCTTACTTACAGTTGCTTCTATGTCGTATTTCAATACAGGAAATGAACAGTGACTATAAAGGAAGAGTATTTTTTTCCCTAATGTGGATTCATTTAAAAACTATTCCTTCCTGAATTGTTTCTGGGGTCTTTTGGCAATTTGAACCAGCTGTTGACAAGAGCATTTATAGGCGCCATTGATACAGGAGAGTATGACAATTTCAGTTCAGTATTCATACTGTTTGTAGTGTGGATTCTAAACTTTTGCACACAATTCAAATTAATTAATGCATGGAATTAAATCAAGTTTTGTGGTCATTGCCATAGTATTCCCTGTATTAGAAAGTTGCTTACAATCAAACAGGCATTTCAGGTGCACAAGGTGAATTATTTTCATATACAGAACCCTGAAGAATCATTGAATAAGGAGGACATAGAAATTTATTAGGTATGGCATGTTCAGTTAATCATTGCACACTGCATTTCTCATCAATCCCCCTATAGATTTAACCTTTAGGGGCACCTGTTTCCAATTCATTGTCAGGTTGATCTGTATAGTCAGAGTTCCTAATGATGTTTACAGTACTAAGGCATACCAAATGGAAAATTAGAAGTATCTTATTCCTGGCTATAAATTTGAAGTAAATGATTGCCAGAAGCTATAGCACTATTTAAAATCTTAACCACAGGGAAAAGAGTTATCCTTAAGTATAGTGGTGCATGCCTGTAATCCTTGCTACTCAGGAGGTTAAAGCTGGAGGATCCTAAATTCAAGACCAGCCTCAGCAACCTTGTGAGACATTGTTTAAAACGAGAGAGAGAAATATTTGTCTTTGAATAGGCTATAAATATTATATTAAGTAATACAATTTGAATCAGAGAAAAAGTTAAATTTACTTAGTATTTTTGTTGTGTTGTATTTAAACTACAAATAGCAATATACTTTAATCTACTTTCCAACGTATGATACAGAAAAGCCAATCAGAAACAAAAAGACTGTAGTGAGAATCAAACTTTGAGAGATTTATTTTTAGACTAAAAACTCAGATCATGAATTTATTTGAATTTGATATCTGTCCCTTTCTGCTGATTTAGGACTTTGACAAATAAATTTTAAAACAAAATGAGGAAAATATTTCCTTGGGATTTTGTAGATCTTCCTATCACATGCAGCAGTACAACAGAAACGATAAAAACTTGGTATATAGAGTCAGCCTTCCTAATCTCTAAACCCAGTTCTGCTCCTCACTTTCAGTATAGAGTTGGACAAGTTATGTCAATATGATATAAAGTATGATTATTGTAGTATGGATTCAGTCAACCATAATATTCAATTGAAATAATAGAAATAACATGCCTGGGACATGTTCATTCAGTGTTACTACAATCACAAGAGGTTAAAAATGTGTTAACCACTGGTTAACCAGTTGTTAACCAACAATGGTTAAAAATTATTTCAAAAGAATAAACTATCAAGGCAAATTTGTCACCAAATTTGTAGATTTTATTCTTCGGTTTTTCTCCCCTCCCCTTTCTGTGTTTTCAGTCCAAAATAGATTTTCCTAACATAATTATCTGGATAGTCATGGATATTGGCTCAAAAGATTATAAATCATGAAATCTTTACTGAAAGATAAAAGAAAAATATATATAATCTAGGTAATATCTCTTGATTTTTTAGTGGATAAATTGAGTCTTAGAAACAAAATATAAAAATTGAGTGTTAGTATTATGAAAATTTCAGTTTAAATGTATAGTATGCATTGTCTGCCTAATTATTGATCTGTCTCACCTTTTGCACAGAATTCCAGTGATAGACTTGGATTTTTTTTTAACCTTAAAAAAATGGGTTTTAAGTAATATATTTGTTTACCGTTGAGGGTTTTAAAAATATTTTTGATGAATTTATTTTATTTATATTTCTAAAATTGTTTGTAAAAGAATTTAAATGATACGTGTACACATACTTTGTGGTGAAATATATTTATGTCTGGGTGTATAAGCACAGCAAGAAGACAGATAAGGTTTTAGGGAAAGGCAAGTGGCTAATGGAACAAGAGACCCAAGTAGGAGTGCATGTTGTGAATTTAAAACAAAACAAAAGCAAAGAAAAAAGAGGTTTTATAAAGTCCTTCATCCAAGAAAATAATAAATAAGTGAATCAGATAAGAAGCACATTGAGATAGACACAGAATCACCATCTCTTAGATTGGGATCTAATGAGATAAATTTTTTGTGTCTCCCAGCCAGTTGATTGATGCTGTCTGTATCCATCATACCCTTCTCCTTCTAAGGCAGGAGTGAGGAGAGGCAGTAAGTTTCTCCAGATGTGTGGTGAGAATCATCCTGTGCCCTTTCCAGTTTAGACATTTCACTGCCATGATATTGTCTATCCATAGCTTCAGGACTTTTGGAAGAGGAAAATTTGTTTTTTGTAAGAAATTGTTGAGATCCTAACCTAGAATATCACCTTTAAAAATGATTATTATTATTTTGATTTTCATAAACACATGAAAAATTACCCAGGAAGCTGACATCCTGGCAAACACCTCTCTACATTTGAGATGTGTTTTCTGCTGTATCTTACTATTTTTTCTTCCTGAGAATTCTCCCAACATATTTAATGAAAACTAAAGTTATGACAAAAAATCATCACAGCATTTCCCACTTCATTATTTACTGTAATTTCACAACTGATTCTGTATTCATAAATGCTCAGGAAAGGATATTTGTCACTGTGTAATTTTTTTACTTTAGTTTTTGCATATGATTGATGTCTGTAATTGCACTCCATTTCTAATCTACTGTCTTTTATTATGTAATAGTAATTGGTCACTTGCTCTAATCCTAATATTTCTAAATATTGCAGTCATGGATTACCCAGATATATAATATCAGCAAGCGTGGAAGTGAATTGCCTTTCTTGATTTATTAGCATTTTTCTCTTTCAATAAGGTTAAGAAAATATTATTTATTAATTAGTTTAGTGATATAGGCAGGAATTGAAGGTCTGAAAAAATTAAACAATAAAAAAGATTAATATTAATGTAGCAGGTTCAGAGACCTGGATATATCACAAAGACTCCTTAGAAAGTTTAGTATATAAGGTAGAAGATTACACAAGTGGACAAAGAATATTTCATCTTGGATTACAAACATTCAAAAGGTGGGGAGAATTGTTGGGTTGACTAAAGAAGGACCTGCATAAGAAATGGAAATAAAAGAACTGAGAGAAAAGGGGAAAAAATGAAAGTAACATGAAAATCGAAGTTCTAAGAAATAGTGAAGACTTGAACTGGGATAAAGAGAATCGAAATTGAGGTAATCTTTATACATGTATTTAGTTAAACCAAAAATACCACCAGCAGAGAATAAATATGGCCTTTTTTTAATGGGGAAGGGTAAGTAAATATAGTTAATACCAGGAATGTGTATGTACCAGGAGGGCATGTTTTTGTCTGTTCATCTCTAATATATCTCACCTGAATTAGTCCCTGGAACATAGTATTCCAACACTTTTTTGTTGAATTAAGAAATGATTGAAATATTTCTTTGCTTTATTTTCTACCTTTATTAAGCAGAGAAATGAACACATGCTTGTGGCTGCATACATGAAATGTAGCATACCTATGTAAACTGTGGAGTTGAGTGATACTAAGAAACAGACTTCATGGAACTCCTAGGCAGGATTGATTCAAGCCCAAGGTCATTTAATAGTAGGAACTATTGTAACAATGCTATTACATATCCACAAGCTACTATCAAGAATTTTTGAGTAAAGACTAGGTTATCATAGTGAGAACCTCTTTTAAAGGAAACGAGGAGTGATTCTAGGAACCATAGGCAGTAGCTTTCTTGTTTGCAGACTTACAAATAAATAAATAGGTGTGTGTGTACACATTTTTATATATGGAGAAGTCACAATGAAATCTATATGTTGTCCATCCTATAAAACTCAAGGTGTGAGTATGAACCAGCATCCTGTAAGAACTGGTCTCATGAGGGTATTTTCGTCTTCAGTGATAAAGTGTGCAGGAGGAGGAGGTGGAAGAGGGGTAGATATAATCTCAATTTCTGAAGGTTCATGATTGCATTCAGTATGACATCCTCATCCATAAATTGGGGAAAAAAATGTCCTCTAAACTGTACAGATTTTAGTGGTAGCTAAAGGAATAGTGATATAAATAATTTAGTCATTAAGTTTTAAAATGCCAATAAGTCCTGCATAAAGAAAATATTTGAGGTTTGGCCCTTGAAAGATAGGACTGGAACTCAGCATGACCTTGGTAAACTGGAGAAGTAGTCAGAAATCATGAGGAAAAAAAAACAAACTCAAATACAAAACGTGAAAAAGTTGGCTAGAAACAAGTCTGGCAAGGAAAAAGAGGCAAAATTAAAATGAAATAAAAAGGTAAATATTCAAGTTAATGTAGTGTGTATAATTACAAATATGTTTGATAAAGATACAAAAAGTCTTTTTTTATGATTATTTTTAGACTACAGAGCTAAGATAAACACATGATTTGAAACGAAGAGCTGCAAAGATAGAGGAAAGAAATGTAGAAACTCCAGTAAGAAAAGAAGTAAAAAAGTAGGTATGATTTAGTACAGTCTTCAAGTATATGAAATGAGGACATGTTCACCAAATGTCACTGTACAGAGGACAGAGCAAGAGGAGTGAACGTAAAGTATTCTGTGAGGGATTAGCTATAAGTAAGAATTTCCTGAGTGAGAGTTGTGAAATATCAAAATAGGTTACTGAGGAAGGTTATGTTGCTCCTTTTCCGGAAGGCCTTAAAAATAGGAGAGGTGGAATCTTTGTGAAATAATTTGGGTATGGTATTATCTGAAGGAGGGGAAAATGATATGACCTTGCGTAGCTGTGCCAATGTTAATATCCAGCATTTCTACTCTTACCTTGACTGAATAGGAATACAGATACACATTTCTATCCAAAAGAAACAATTTTTTTCTCTTTTCTGACATGGCAAAATTTGTCTTTCTCATAAAGATCCATTGTAAGAAAGGTGAAATGTCCAAGCCTATCCTGAAATTCACCATAGCAAATTTTGGAAAACATATACACACATACATATATAAAATAACAAAAATTATTTTGAAAAAGATAGTTAATATGAAAATTAAAGATAAATTAAGATAGTTAATTTTCATATTAACTATCTTTTTCAAAATAATTTTTGTTATTATATATATGTATGTGTGTATATGTGTATACACACACACACATATATATATGTATATATATATATATATATATATATATATTTAGAATCCTCATGGATATGCAAATCATTATCTGCTGTGTCAAATAGTTATTTGATGTAAACGTTCACTTTTCTGGCATCTGAGAGTAATCACTATACACTCCTTCCCTCTTCAGAACACTAGATATCTGAACCCACCAATGGTTGTGAGTGACACTGGTGTAGAAATTATTAGAGAGGTTCCTTCCCTTTGGAAGGCAGTATTTGCTAACCAGTCCTTTCTTGCTGAATTAGATATCTAAGCGATTTCCTGTTTGCTGAAAGCCCAGTGAGGGTGCATGGGGCAGAGAAGCAGCCATGTTGAGCGTTCCCTTCAGTCACATGCCCAGTGTCTCACATTGAATTCAGTCTTGTCTCTAACATGCCATTGTCACATTGTTTTTGAATGGTCCTAACCCACTGTTCTCATTGATTAGTGCAATAACATATGTAAATACATAAATGAATATGTATGTTCTTATTTGTCTAGCATAGTGTGGTATTCTGCCAATGGAAGTATGAAAAAAGTCTGACACATGCAAACATGTAGAAATAATTATTTCCTCACTCTTTGTGGGCTTTGATAAAGGAATTCTACACCATGTACTGTGAAAAAAAATTAAAAACAAAAAAAACATCGACACAAACTGGTATAAGGCACCAGGGTGTAGTTTTTCAACAACTGTAAATATATTGCTAATTGTGTTGACTGTTTTTTAAACAATTAATTAGTATATTTTATTTATGTAACATATACAGCTGATAGCCATAAAATTACTTCTAAAATAATATATTTACAAAGAGTTTGAGTTGTAGCTCTTCAGAGCTCTCAAATACAAAGAATTCTGAAAAGGTAGGTAAATGCAAGAAGTTCCCCACTGCATGCAAATAGAAGATCATTAAAGTAGCCCATAATTTGAGAAGGAATAGAAATGTATAAAGAGAGGGGAGAACAGAGGAGGAGCAGCAAGGCTAACAGAAGCAGACCAGGGTGATGGGAATGTTGATGAGGTCTGGTTTAGAAACCCACTCAGGGTCCTTTGAAGGAAGACAAGATGACTGCTTCAGGCCTTGGAGAATGAGAAATTTGTAATAGTCTATGGAATCTCATCTTCATAATAAACAAAATTGCCCCAATTATCAGGAGGACATCTACTTTGAGGATTTTTTTTTTCAAAAAATGATGCATTCTTTCTGATTTATGTACCTTTACCTGGTTGTCCTTATGTGCAGCCACATCAATTTGTACAAACTGGAAACAAAGCTTCTGATGATCAGCCAGTAGATTTTAACTTAAAGACAAATATCTAACTCCAGTTTGGTTCTTCACCCCTGCAAGCACAGTGAAGTAAATTCATCTTTGTGGAAACAATAAGAGAATGTTAGATGAGTCTTAAGAACACTGATTTGATCTCGGAACATGTTTTTGGAATAGATATTTAATTTTTATGCACCTTTTGAATATTAACCTTGCACCATGGAAAAGTATCCAGGTACGTAGCTTTAAGTACTGAATCTGGGACTAGATTTATACAAGTTGAAAATTTAGCCTTAACACTCACTGTGTGGCTTTGTGCAAGTTACTTAACCTCTTTGTGCTCCAGTTTTCTTTTCTCTTTTTCTTTTTTTCCCCAGGGGAGGGAAGCAGTACTGGGGATTGATCCCAGGGACACTTGACCACTGAGCCACATCCCAAACCCTATTTTGTTTTGGGGGTTTTTTTAGAGACAGGGTCTCACTGAGTTGCTTAATACCTCGCTTTTGCTGAGGCTGGCTTTGAATCCCCAATCCTCCTGTCTCAGCCTCCGGAGCCACTGGGATCACAGGCATGCGCCACCTTGCTGGCCCAGTTTTCTTTTTTGTAAAATGAAAATTACAATAGCACCTTCCTCATTGACTGTTGTGAGGATTTAAATATATTTAAAACATTAGTATCTTATTAAGTATTTTATAATTCCAGGCTTCTATGGGTTTATCCAACTTCTAAACATGATCAGGAGTCCCAAGTACATAATGTAACCTTGGTCTTACCTGCTTGTATTGCTTGAGGCTGAAGTGAATGAACCTTTTAATGAAAAAAAAAAGTGCAAAAATTATGTTAATACGGACATTAAACATCACCGTGAGCTTACTGTTTTTCATGATGTCACCCTTTTGGGAAACATTCTGACCCACTTTTTTCGACCTTTCTTGAATTGATAGCATTTAGGTATTTGAAAGGGGTCTTATAATTTGAACCCAGCTCCCCTTATATGTCTGTAGAAAATGAGACCCACAGGCTTTGACTGGCCAAAAGGCATACAGTCAGTGGGTAGCAGAACCCAACCAAGGATCTGATTCCAAATAGGACTTTCTTTCTACTGTGCTCTGGGCTTTGTGCTTAGTGTTTAGGCTTTGGGAACAAACTGTACTCATTAATTGGTAAATATTTTAAGATATACTTTGAAATAGATTTTGTCTGTATTTTTATTTTAAATGAAATGTTCTCTGCGCCTGATCTCACAGATGTGCTTCTTTGTAAAAGTGAAAGAATGATTTCCTCATTTCTTCTATATGATACATAGTATTCTGTTGTCCTTGTTCAGGGTACGAAGCTTGGGGCATTCCGCAGTGTGAAGTATTCTGTCAGCGGAGGGAAGCAAGCACTTTACTTCTTTAGATCTAACCTTACCCAAAAGATAGTCCAGGTAAACTGGGAAGTACTCCAGGTTCTAGCATTCAGCATACAGAAGAATGTGACAAACCCTGAAGCAACAAAACCAGTCTTCCAAATACATGTGATTTTTCTGGCTTCTCCCTTCCCCTTAAAGGAACAGTTCTTTTAGGATTCTTAGTATCCAGAATCTTTGAAATCTACTTTGGAGCATGCTAACTCAGGTGCTTTAGGATCTTTAAACAGAGTCATGAGGTAGTCTATACCTATGGGTGCTTTTCTTTTAGATTCCAGATTGGAGAGAATCAGGCTCAAATAGAGTCCATTTTAGTAACTTCTGATGGTAGCATGGTGTTTTTCACAGGGGAAGCACTGTAATTCTTTCCAGTTAGTATTATCTGCCAAGGATGACTTGGGCTATCCTTGAAAACAGCCTGGGACACAATGTGTAGACATGCAGAGATAAGGAGCCTCCTGCCAGGCCTTCAGCCTCCAAACGTCTCAGCTCAGCTGTGGCCCAGGCGCCGTCTCTCATAGCACGCTTGCCCTGGCCCTGCCTGCATCGAATGGAGGAAACATTTTGCTTGTCTGAGAACACCTCTATTCCTAGCTCTTTGACAGTTTCACTTGCCATATCCCCTCAGTTCTAAACACGTGGAAAAGGAGATAAAGAAAGGTGATGAAATTAAAAAATGGAGTAGGGAATGCTACAAGTAAAAGGAAGAAACTCATTTTTACATGCCTGGTTTGTGTGCAGTCATGACTAGATTTGGAGGTAAAGTACATGTACCCCGAAGGTCATCGTAATACTAGGTAGGGGACCAGGGAGATGGGAATGCCATGTTAAATACCAGTTAGCTTTGAGAATAAAGTCAAACATTCTACGATTTTTTACTATAAATATATATTTAGTAGTTCATTTTGGAAAGGAAAAAAATACCATTTAATTTTTAAAGCTTTTCAAATTTATGATTCTTTTTCAAGTCATTAGATCACTTAAAAATAAAAAATAGATTAATGTTAATTTAGGCTTCATAGAAAATTGTTTAATTTACCTTATTTACAACTGATAAATTAATTTCATAAATAGAAAAAAACATGGCCAAGGATAAAGGATCAAATTTATACTATCCCTTCCAAAAAACGGCAGATGAAAGATGTTATAAATGTATACTTCTTAATCCTTAAGTAAGGTTTCATTGTAAAGGAAATTTTGACCTCCCCTCCTCCTCAAGTTGCTGTAGTTCTTCATTGGACATTTCTATTTCACAATTTTTTAAAATTAAAGTGTGAGTAATTGTCCTTCATTCTAACTTCTTACTTATTAAAATTCATAATCCTTAAATTTGTACTTTTTCCTCTTAAAAATGCTTTGATTTAAAAAATACTAGATAATTCAATTTGTCTATTCATTTCAAGTTGGAAATTAATGTATTTGGCTTGAGGCTACGTAGCTTTCTCTCATTAGTTGGGGTTGTCCAAAGATATGTGAATATTTCTGATACAGTGAGACAATGGGATTTTCAAATATTGCTGAGATCTTAATCAAAACTCTGCTGATTGCTTGGGAGTTGGGTCCTTTGAGAGAGAAAACAAATCAAGCTGCCCTATGACTAAGTTATATTCCTAATGTTGTAAGATCACTTATTTCTAAAAGTTAAAAGTGTTTTTTTTATAATTCCATATTTTATATTTGCAGAAATCTTGCATTATACTTGGCAGATTGTCCAAAGTGCTACACATATTTAGCACTGGATTTATGTGCCCAAGAACTATTTTAACCAGTGGGCATTAATTCCATGAAATACCCAATTTCAAGGGAAGACACGTCTTTGGATTCAGTTGGTGTCAGCTTAGAAATCTTTTGCATTATACTGCCTTCACAGTGCTTCAAAGTATTCATAATCTTTAATACTGTCTTATTTTTAAGATACATATCTCACTGAGATAGTGTTATCTCAGTGAAGCAAACAAGTTTAAAACAGTGAATTTATGAAATGAATTTCATTCAGTGAACTTTTACAGACGAGTATGATGCTGCTTTTTAGTCTCAAAACCTCATAACAGAATGTACATGTTATTATTCCCATTCTATAGGTGAGGAAATTGAGGATTAGGAAATTATGACTTGGCCAAATTCATACCACCAGTGACCAGCAGAGTCCTAGAGTACTTATCCTCAAACAGTGCCTCGGTCCATCACGGTTTAAGTCTTCTCTTAGATATCATCTTCTTAAACAACCCTGAAGGCTATCCAGTAAATGCCATCTCTACCCTTCCCTGCTGAGTCACTTTAATTTTAATTTTATTTAATTTTAATTTTCTCTAAATCACTTCTTTACCTAAAGTCATCAAATTGGTGGGATCATATGTTGGCAGCCGGTTCACACGTCTAAGCCGGAATCTACACTGCCAGAGTGCTGATAATCCCCACAATCATATATTGCCCCTTTCTCCCTTTAGAATATAGACCTCGTGGCGTTTTCTTTTTGTTCACAGTGGTGTCCCTGGCACCACACATCATGCTTTGACACTTTTACATCTCTGTGACTAATGGTTGAATGTTTTCATTGACATCTGTGATTTCGGCTCCTGGTATCCTGTGGCAGCAATTAAGTCCACGATAGAGTTTAATTTAAAGTCTACAATAAGAACACACTGAATATGTTACAAAAGTCTAGCTGCCCCAAAGCTGTGGCAGATAGCTGGGACTGCCTTGTGACACAGGCTCTGTTCTGACTGCATGTACCTTAATCTCATTTCTGACATTAACTACCATCCTTCCCAACCATTACCCCCAACAAAAGTTCTAAAGTATTAAAGCTCTGTGTCATGCACAGCCCTAGCGTGTTTTACAGTGAGTGGGGCAGACATGGAGAGTCTACTTGTCCAAGAGTTTTGCACAGATAAAGGAAGGATATAGTTTTGAGAGGAATGCTATAACTACAAAGTGCATCCTGAAGGCCATTTAGCTCACAATGAAGGTCTGTGTTTTAAAATAGCACTATAACAAAGTAACTACAGAGTTTTGGCAAGGGCTTCGGCTATTTATAGAACTAAGTAAGGCATGGTAAATAGTGACACAGTACCCAGTTCTGCCTCGCCATAACCCCAAACTTATAAGAAGTACTGTAATTATATTTTTCTACTTTAAAAAAAAAATCATAGTAGCCATTATCAGTTTAACCATACGGAAGCTCGGGCTGAGATTTCTTTTTTAAATGCATAGTTTTGATTTTCAACAGCTGCACTGGGTCTTTAATCATATATTATCTTTATGAAGCCTTTTTCTAACATATGTTAATTGGCTGTTTTCTGTGACAAATTATGAGCTCTTACTTTGATGAGGTTCAATTGCAATCATGTTGGAGTCGAGTACGTAGAGTTTCCACCCCTGCTGGCTCCTCAAACCACTACAAACATCCGCACGTCACTACAGTGCTGAGTAATGGCAGGATTTGGGCTGGCTGATTTTGCTACAGATTTTTTTTTTTTCCCACAGGATATTTTCAGCTTCTTTGTACTAAATCTGTTGCAGGGTTTGCCCTTTTTAGCAGAAGCATGATCTAAAATTAACATCAAATCTTATTGGAGATTACTATAATACAGTGAGAAATATTTCATAATACCACACCCCAGCGTCTGTTTGGCTTTACTGAAATTTCAGCACATTTATTACACACTTTAAAAAAGTCAGTACGTTGGGAGTTTGATATTTTCTATATCATTAGCATTTTGTAACAAATGTTTGAATTTTCCTCTTTTGAGGGGCAAATGTATTGAGTTTCACAATCCAAGTATTATATATATATATATATATTCAGCTATCATAAAGAAATAAATACACACAGCTATTTTTCCTAGGTGTTGCCAAAGGTAACAGAATTTTTAAAATTAGATTATATATTTTCTTTTTGTCTTTTCAGTTACATCTGTTGGTTAAGTAATAAAAATAACTGCATATTCCGTTAAGGTTAATGTCTTACTAGATATACAGCGTACATTCCATTCTCTATCCTAATGTCAGCTTTTAATGTATGATTAGGATCAACTGAAATGTTCTAATCCATCTGCTCTGAAAAGTGTGACAGATAGCTTGCATCAAAAATGAACAGATGATCAGTGGTAGCTATAATTAACAGTAGATATAAATATAAAGTGCATTTGTTTATATTTGGCGGGACCTAGTCCAGGTAATTGATTAAGTCCTTAAGGACCTGCTTCAAACATCAGTCATACTGGTATTGAGTTAACTGTTTCTGCCTTGACATCTAAGGCATAGGGCCCAAGGTAAACTGCAGTTATCCAAAAGCCAAAGCTGGGGGTCACATTTCCATACAGGTATGTATTCAAGTTTAGAATAAGATGAGCCAGATGTGAATAGGCGCTATTCCTCCTCAGGAGGCTGTTTTTAATCAGTCATTTCCCTGGAGTAGCACACAATCAATGAGCTCTAAATCCTGAGGCTACCTGCACTGGTACAAAAGCCTGGGAACATCATTACAGAACTGACAACTGAGCATTTGTGAAAAAATTAGAACAGAAATTAAGGGTAGGAAAGGTTAACTTCAGAAATATTTCTGTGGTATTGCTTTTTTTAGAGGGAGGTAAAAGAGATCATTTCAGATGTTTCGAAAAAGGATTATTAAACCCAACTTCTTTACTAATTAATTATTGATTGATAATTATAATCAATAATTTACTAATTTATTATTGATTGATATTAGCCAGAATGCTTAAACATGTGTACTATTTTGAGAATGTGCATGGGGTCCCTTTCAGCATGAGGAAATTGGCATAAAGCTTCTTTGTCGTTAGGGTCAATGCAGCCAGAGAAAATGGCTTCAAGAGCCTGAGTGAAACTTCAGTGTGACTGCAAATCCATGGATGCATGATGTCTTGAACAAGTGTACACAAGGAAATTTAGTCCCATTTGATAAGACACATGCTTAATTGGCTTTAAGAAAATAAACCAAGGTAAAGAACAATGTGTAAATGAAACAGAGAACTTGACACTTGACTGTATGGGAAGCCCGTGAGCCATGTGGCTTAATTGGGGCCAGTTGGGATCATTTAATGATTGCTGTCAGAAGATCAGATTTAATTCTCCTTATAAGAGGACCACAGTGGGATAGAGTTAAACAAATTGTCATCAGAGGTTTCAGATGAACAAAACCTTAATTAGGTTGATTAGGATGCTGTAAAAGAAATGAAGAGAAATATAAAAATTGATGAACCACTGGGTTCCACACTGAGGTATGTAATAGTAATATTGTCTTATATGCCATATTATTGAGGCATTTTGAATGTTCACTTCTGTTATCCTGTAAGGTTTTCATATAAACTTTCTAAATGTCTAAAGTTTAACTGGAAAAGAAAAATACGTGGCATTCAATTTAAATAGTAAATGTTTATCAAGCAACAAAAATGCTAGCAGAAGGACAATGTTATTTCTTCCCATTTTTAAGGTTATCTTTACATATTAAATAACTAGGAAAAGTAATGATAGTGTGAATATAGAGTAAAAGACAGACTTCACTTAAAATGTCCCTTTGACCATTCATATCACAGACTGTTTAACTGGTGATCATACTCGGGTGTCTTAGAATGTATTCTTATTGTTTGTTATCCATACATTTGGAAAAACTGAACTGTGTTTTCCCATATGCTGTGCATACACTACAACATACACAAGCACAAATGTACAATCCATATAGACTTCTGAGAAGAAAATATTCATAGAACATTTCCATTTTAATTGTGAAATGTGATACAGTAAAGATTGAAAACATAATGAACATATTATTTTTCCTATCAGGATCATGAGGTGCCTGGGAATTCAGATTTTTGTCATAATAAGATGAAAATATATAATAGCAACGTGTCCCACTTCAAGCCTAGCTCGCTTGCTTCAGAGGCTGACAATTTTGTTTCGCTGCTGGTGGTGGTGTATATGCTTAACTTTCTTTGTTCAGGAACAGCAACAAAAAATCCAGCTGCATGTGCTTATTGAGAGGTTACAGCTGGGGAGCAGAACGGAATCTGTGATGCTAAATAGTAGCTCTTGCTTTGTGCTGAAGACAGTGTGGCTTTACCTTTGTGGTAAGCCTTGCCACATCACTAAGTGGCCTCTGAAAACACGGTGGCTGCACTGTTATGAAAACTTAGGAAAACAAAGACATGCTAGAACCCTAAATTAATTACTGAATCTGATGTGGAAATACTGAAAACTGTGGTGTGGTTGAAGAGCATGAGCCTTTTGACATATGTAGACCATTTGGAGTTTATTTTGGCATGAGGATTGCAGAATGCTGTTTTAGCTGCAGTGTGAAAAAAAAAAAAGAAAATGTCCGGGACAGACTATACTATGCATAACTGTGACAGGAAAGCTGTATTTCCCTCATGTTTATTAAATTGTTTATAATGCACTGCCATAGTCTAAAGGTGTGTGTCTCCTAAATTCTGGAACTGTGTAAATAAAATGATTTATGTAAGTGATAATGGCAGGTTAGGCATACTTATTAAATTAATTGCAGGGGTTTTCAAAACGAGTTCCTTTTTAGCCTTATTATATTTCTGACATACATTTCATCTCCTTTTGTCCTTGGGGAAAGATATTAAAGTAGGACTAGAAGCATTAACTTAGAGTTTCCAGCAGCCCTGGTCATTGGGAAAATTGATATATTTCCCTAGTTATTTCTACTTTTGCAGCCTGAAGCTCTTCCATGGCTGATACTTAAGAGAAACTTCTTAATTTTTATAATGTTATAAATTTTTCTTCATATAGTGATTATTGTTACAAGATAAATGAAGCATCGTCTGTTAGAAGCAGTTCCTCATTAACTTTGTAAAGTGAGGTTTTTGTGGTGTATAGTAAGGACTACACTGTTCGCTTGATGGCCTTCTTCTATGGTATAACTTTCAATTTATGCCTTAAAACTGAAGCAGTCTCTCAAGTAGTAGCCCATGCTCCCAGTCCTACTGTGTACCCAGCAATTCATGACCATCCAGCAAATGAAAAACTATTTTTCTGATTTTTGTTAGGACAAGTAACAACAAGTAACTGTTGTTCTGAGGGATTTAATCACCAGTCCCTAGTTATCCATGCTAGAATTCAAGCTCTGAGCTTACTGACTCCAGAATCTAGTCAGCTTCCCCTGCTCAGTATGAATTATTCTTATCCTACTTATGAGAGGCTATATAATTTTGATAAAAATATGTAAGTGAGTTTATCAATCTATTTCTGTATAAGCAAAAATAGGAAAATGTTCTTAGGAGTAGACATTAAAAATAGCAGCTAAGGGAAATACCTCAGCTGAGGGATACAAATTGTAATAAACTAATTCAGTTAATCAACTAGTAGCTATTTAGCTTCTACTGTATGCCTGGCTAGGGGATATAGACAGTGGGAAAACAATAGATTTATCTGGCAAACAATTTTTACTATGGTGAATACTGCAAAGGAGAGAGACTTGATCCTGTGTGACCTTGTGACAGGGTAATTTGATATGAGCAAGACATGGAGTGCTTCCTTAAGAGGGGAAACTGGAGCTGGTACAAAAGAGAGGAGACTTTAAGGAGGCACAGAAGGGAAGGAAGAACATTCCAGGCAGAAGGAATTGCATATGCAAACGCCCAGTGGTAGGAAGAAGTATGACAGAGATTGGAAAAAACTCATCAATCCTATTTGTTTTATGCATGTGAAATATCATATTACTAGAATTTAAAAATGATTCAAAATTTATCACATTGATATGAAATTGGAGTAAATTCAGAAAATAACTTGGGTGTTTGGCATGGTGTTATTTATCCAGTGGAAAAGAATGGCTGTTCTTTTGTTACCCTGAGAAGGATAAGTCTTGGCTATATGACTTTAAAATTAAGTATTGGCCTTCTTAGCTAGGATAACATGGCATATAGTAAGTTCAGAAACAGAGTGACTTTCAGGACCAATGAAACATTCTCAACTCATCACATAGTCAGGCACCAATAAGAATAATAATTTGGTTATATCATTTGACGTTTAGAATAGCTCTTTAGGGAAAGAAGGTAAAAGTTCTGCTTGTTCTTTTTAACCAAAGTATAATTGCACGCCTCATATGTCTTTCAAACAAATCATAAAGTAGAAAGTTAAGTGTATCTAAATGCAATATAATGAGCTAAGTTTTCCACCTAAAATGATAATGAATCATTTAATTGTTGAATCAGTAATACCAAGCTTACAGCAACTGGGCTTATGATCATTTTTGACCTTTAGTAGGTATCTAGCTTGTATTAATTTTACAGTGGCATTTCTTCTTGTATAATATAGTGTGCTTAATTTTCAGCCTTGAGTTTTTATGAGACATTCTGTGAGGTTGCTAATGTTAGTGAAAATGTAAGTCAATGAAAAAGTTATCTGCCAATATGAATAAAAGAAAACCAGAATGCTTTCTTTGCAAATTGACATCACATATTCTAATGTTTTATCCTTATTCATAGGCTGTTTTTATTTAAGTCACTGCATTGTACTTATTGTAGCAAAATACATGCTTTGCAAAGATAATTTTAGCAGAAGAGAATTAATTTCTTCCCACATCTTCTAATGTGGCATGGCAGTCTCACTTGAAGATCAAAACACATAACTGAAGGTTATGTTTAATTTCTAAATCAAAGTGTTGTGGGAAGATGATTGAAATCTGACGATGACTCAGATCCATTTGATATGTGGCTTTCTTCCTACAGAAACTTTATGGTAGGCTGCCATTTCCACATTAGAAAAAAAAACTACTAGTGATAAGATTAAAATAAAGTTTCACTATAAGCTGAAAGTTTATGTTGGTTACTCCATTTGTTCCTAGTATGAATTTAACAAAAAAAAAAAAAAAAAAAAAAAAACTTGGAACTCTCAGTAACATAATGATCCTTTTCTCTCCCATATATCATCATCTTTTTTTTTTTTTTATTGTGAGGATGAACAGGTAGTCAATGTATTTCACCAACAAACTTTTTTTTAGTCCAGTTTTTGTGATTCACTTTTTTTTTTTTTACAAACAATTATAATTTATATATTTTGGTTCTTTGTTTGTATAGAATTCATTTGCCTTGAGGGAAAGACTATATGGCTATATCAACTATATGGCTATATTAACTATATGGCTATATTAACTGTGTTAGATAATTTTGGTACAACACAATAGATGGTAATTGAGATATATCTGCTGCTTCATCAAAGTCACTGTGAGTTTTTCTTCTTTTTGTTTCTTGAAGTAATTATAACAGAACACAAACCTAGAGCTGAAATGGTTTTTTGTTCCTCCAGGTATTTTAAAGAAAGAAATTAAAAATCAAGTCCCAGGTCTGGATTTCCCTCAGTGTCCCTTATCTGAACCTCACCAAGGCCTATGTGTGGGGTGCTGCCCAGCACACTCAGACGGTTCTGCTCAGAGAAGGAAGTGGAGAGTTTTGGTTCCCATTTTACACTTCTGGAACAGTTTAGGGAAGGAAGCACCTTTACACCTTTTATTGTTCGTGGTTGCTGACATCACATCCTTCCCTGACCAGTCTGTGCGTGTTTCCTGCCATTCTGTCAAGATTCTTCTGTGTTACTGGGAGGGATTTGTAGGAGGGAGGGAGGGTGGAAGGAAGACAGCAAGAAAAAGTGAGGGAGGAAAGGGGGAGGGGAGGAGTGTGTCACTGGGGGGAACTTGTTTGTAAATGAGAGAGCCAGTGGGAGATGGTCTTTAGCATCTGCCCGGAAGAAATTCTTCTCTACTGGGTCCCAAACACTTTGCCTTCATCTGTCTGCTTATGCCAAATTCAAAGTGAACAGAAGCCTGCCATAATGAAGTTCCCCTTTTTAGTAAGCAGCCTGATTTTCTTTTTCTTTTACTTAGGTTGGCTGAAAGGGGTGGGGGGAGAATGCAGAAGACTATAACTCTATAGAATGTAACTATAGTAAAGTATTTTTTCCTTTCTTTTTTGGAATTACTAATTGTTGATATGTAAATTTGTCATTTCAAGAATGGTTCTTTTATGTGGAAAAAAATAGCAGTAAGACTCCTGGAATTATTTTAAGCATACGTTTGTATATAATGAAAGTTTTCAGTGTAATTTGGAATTCTACTATAGGTTGTTTAGCTCTTATATTATTTTCTTTTTTTTTTACATATGTGAAAAACAATTTAACAGATTACTAAAGTTATATTATGTCTTCCTATGCCTCTTTAGGCCTCCTAAAAATTACTACTAGAAACTGACCTTACAGTATAGTCTTCATGTAAAACTCAGTTTAGAAAAATAGTTATGGCTAAGAAAACAATGTGTGAGCTATTGTTAACCTTCCTAAATCTTTGCATCTTATTGACATCCTTGAAATATGGTGACCACAATCAAATGCTCCAAGTTACATGTTTCATTACATATTTTCCTTTATGTATCATCCCTATGAATTGCATATGAACTTTTATATCAATTTTGCGTATTATGAATGTTCAGAAAGCAACACTACAAGAAATATTTTTTCACACAGAAAACAAAAAAGTTAACTTCTGTTGAAATTTAAACTTGTGTCTCTCCATTATCTTGCATATTTCAAAAAGGAAAATATATTCAATTTCTAACAATCATTTTATATATATATGCATGCGAATGTGCACACACATACATGTACACACACACACACACATATATATATATATATATACATACATACAATACATTCACACATACATTCTTTCTGGCAAAATATTTTTCATTATGTTTTTAAAAAATTGTTTTTAAAGTCTGCTCTTTCTAAAAAGCCTCTCGTTTCAAAGTTGTGAAACACCGGTGGTGATGCGGAGCAACTCTTATGAGTTGGTTTATCAGACCCTCGCTCTGTCTTTCTGAGTAGACTTTTTTCTCCAGGATGTCTGGCTACTTGTTGGGTTATTTGTGTTTTGAAATCAGGGTCTGTAGACCTTCGAGTCTCCTCTGCCTTGTCACCACGCTCTAATCTGTTCACCCTGACCTTCCACCTTAAAGTGAATAAGCGCTTAGGCAGGCAGAGTTCTGTAAGCCGATAGTGCCACCCGCCTCAGCTAAATGAAAGGAAGGGAAATTGTCCCATGTTCATTTACCATGGATTCATGGATTGGTTTTTCTGAAATAGAGAGAGCCTCTTTGTCTCTTTGGGGTCTGGTACATGTGTGGGAAATACCATTCTAATGTGCCGCTTGCTTCTAAGGTAAGACTACAGAAAACACAGGGAAGTTGCCCAGTTGAGTGATATTTAAGACTGATTCTAAAAATAGATGGACAATGTTTGGCAACATGGACTACATGATGCAATTGTGCCGTGTGGATTTTTTTATATTTTAATGTGATTTTAATAGAAGTTATATAGCAAATATTTTCGTGTAAATTTGTCAAATGTGTGTTATTTATGGACCTTTTTAAAACTTTTGAACTCGGCCAACATTTAAAAATGCAGCTGGAATAATAGTATTTGATAAGCACCATGGTCAGGATGTAACTCAGCATGTACATTCTGAGAGGCAGAACCGACCTACAGGTTAGTAGAAAGGCATTAAGCAGAAGAGAATGGATAGTCTTAGCATTTAAGCAGTGCTTAATCCACCAGAACTAATTATATCATAATAGCTTTTGCAATTAGATAATCACTGAAACTTACATTTAAAAAAATTTATTCAAGGTGACAAAAATTTAGAAATTAAGTTTGAAAAATCAAAAGGCAGCTGATGATCAGACGGAATACCTAACAGCCTTCCTGTTCCAAGAACCTTGAACTGGAGCCAAATAATCTATTAAATAGCCAGGACATTGGCTTAGCGTTACATAATACATGTGGGAATTTATCAAGTCCGTGTCAGACATCAACTAAAATAAACAGGGAAATTCTGAACAGTGTGTAAAGTAGTTGTATTCATTGACATAAAATGAGATGAAATAATTGAAGCTGTTGCTTGCAAAGAAGAAACCATTGTGGAATGCTTTCTTGTTAACTCCCACATTTCATAGCAACTCATGCTCATTATGTTCAAATATTTTCACATATAATTTAAAATTTACTAAAAATATATTTTAGGTATTCTGTGTTCCTTGAGTTTACCTCATGTAATTGATGATCAGCACTTTGATTTTAATTCATGACCTAGAGCTCTCCAGTATATAATATCAAGCTTCTTTAATTTTGTATCTTACTCCCCAAAGAGATATGTCTTATTTAAATGTTTAAATTTAAATGGCTTGTTATAAAAATATAGTTTTAAATGGAATAATTAATTTGATTTTTTTGCACCATTACTTTTCTATCATCTTTTTTTGATTCTTGTGCTCAACATACAGTCTAAGGGCTTTCAAAAGGAGGAGCTCTCACTGCTGACAGATGCTTATAACGTAAAATGAAATATACTACATTACTTTAACAGTGTTCTCAGAGCGGGGATTTTTTAAAAATATGATTAAAGGATTTAGATTTAAATTAGTTGACATTTACATATACCAAATAGCACTTTCATAATCGTCCATCCTATTTGCATAACTAGGGACGTTATCACCTCTGCTGTCAAAACACGAGATTGTTTTCCCTTCAGAAATGAATTAGCTGCCCTACTTAGCATACACAGGTATATAAAGGTTCATTAACTCCCTGATTTAGGTAATTTTTCATAACAGGAGGGTGAAAATTGTCACCTAACTTTATTAAAAAATATTAGGAAACTCTTTACCAAAAAAATGCATTTCAAGTGTTTGGCGTTAAAGCAGTTTTCATCATTTAAATGAAATGTCTTGTTAAATTACTTATGAGGTTATCTTAATTACAAAAGCAAACAATTTCTACTTGATATGCTACTGAATATGATATACCATGTGCTTTAAATAAATATTTATTTTATTATTTTACTTCCATATAGTTTATTTCCTGGATGAAATTAGAGTATAATTGTTCTTCTGAAACAGGCTTGCTGTTAAAGTGTTATTTAATTTTTCTTTTTTGTTCAGCAGGAACGAATGCAGGAATTTGGGAACTGAGCCGTGCAAGTGCTGAAGAAGGAGATTTGTTTGAAGGAAACAGGAAAGAGAAAGAAAAGGAAGGAAAAAATACATAATTTCAGGGACGAGAGAGAGAAG
Source organism: Urocitellus parryii (assembly GCF_045843805.1). Lineage (NCBI taxonomy): Eukaryota > Metazoa > Chordata > Mammalia > Rodentia > Sciuridae > Urocitellus > Urocitellus parryii. The sequence goes on along the minus strand of NC_135531.1, from coordinate 71,431,840 downwards.
AAAAACGGGGACTATGGGGAGAAAAAAGATTCAGATTACGAGGATTATGGATGAACGTAACAGACAGGTGAGTGGGGTAAAAATTTTCTTTGTATCTTTTTTTTTTTTAAGTAGGCAAAAAAAGATTTTATTCAAGGTTATTATACAATAGGGAAGGAGGCCAGAAGGAGCTGGAACTTTATTTTTATTTGCATCTGTCTTTGTATCTTTATTTCCTTAGATTATTTAGTACATTTTCCTCAGGTACGTTAAGGGTACTGAAAACATTTTGAACTGGTAAATATAAATGATAGGTTTTGGAAATTAATTGTGGCCAGTTGAAGTGCTTAAAGTCTTTTACACGTAAAAGGGAAATAAAATCACCTTAACTGTTAGAAATATCGTTTAAACATTCATGATTATTCACTTGTTACTTCAACATGAATTTTAAATGGGAGCTGTACTTGTATGACATGAATAGCTTAATAATTAGGAGTTAATAAGCATAGCATTGCTACATTGCACGCATTATCAAACAAAGATATTCTTATATTCATGGGAACTAGGCCTTTTGTGGTCATCCATTTGAAGGTTTGTAATATAGGCTAAATATCCTATCTAAAAATGAGTTTCATTCTTTTCACCATGAAAGGGCTTTGAAACGTATCCCAAACATTTTAAGATTGTACTGACAACAACAACAAAACACCCATACAAGATATTAGTTAACATACGACATATAGGCAAGAACTTTCAGTTATCATACTATTTTCTTCAAATCTTGAGTTTTATAAACATAGAGGCAGATGGTGTCATATTTCTTTCTAGAACTCCAAAGATAATGTCTGTATGAGACAATCAGTTCTGAAGACTTTACACATCCAAATGTTCTAGTTGACATTACAGACTAGAATGCCTTTGGTCTAATTCATGTGTCTTCACACTTGAGAAGAATAGATTTAGCTAGGCTGTGTAAAGGCAGCTTGGTGATTTGTACACATACTAATGTTAAATATCAAGTAATAGTCCTTGGGAGAAACTACAGTGCTGCTGGACCCCAGCTTTTGCATATGAATCATGGAACATGCAGAACAGCCATTCCTTGGCCAGGGGAGAAAAGACTGTTGTGCCTATTACCTGTTTGCCCTAATGAAAGCCAAAGATAGTATTGGGATCATCCTCCAGTGATTCCTCCCAAATAAAGATCCTTATCTCTGCTAAATGTCCCTTTTTATCTTCCTAGACTTGCAAGGGAGACTAGAATGAATTCATTTTTCAAAACTCAAGGTTGAGATATATATGTACACACACATATATAGTATGTGTGTGTGTGTGTGTGTGTGTGTATATTATAATGAATAGGAATTGTTATTTATGCCATCAAAGTTAGTAGGATATTAAAAACTCAGGAGATTTTTAGGTGTTCAAGTTTGTACCCCTTTAAATTACTATAAATTTTTAAGTTACACAGGCTAAAGGATGAATGATGCAAAGATTTAAGATGGATTCCTTCTGGGTTTTCTTACACATTCATTTACTACCATAGGTCAAGACAAACAGCAATAACTGTCAATATTAAGGCATTAACTTTTAATTGACTTATAGTTTAAAATTGAAATTAAACTGAAGTATCAACCTTCATGTACCATTAACTGTCCAGAATTTGTTATTTGGACTAGAATGTGTTTTGATTGCAGTCAAAAATCACATGAATTAGCTTTTACATTGTATTAATTTATAGTGCCAGATAATTTTTAGGTTCATGAGATTCATTGTATCCTTCTCTCACTTAACAAACATAGAAGAAAAATTTGCCAGTTGAATTCATGAGCTTTCATTATGGTTTATTAAAAAAAAAACCAAAAACATAAAACTCACCTAGGGTTACAAGAACTTTAGCATCATACTTTTGAGCTAACAAGTGAACTTTGAAACTTTAAGTATGGTTGTGTTTGCTACTTCCTGTTACTCTTACCTATGTTAAAAGCCATAAGAATTTTAGGAAAAGAAAAATTATTTAAATTTAGTTTAGTTTGACTTCTTCTCTGATCCTAAAGATAGATTCCTTGATTTTATTCTGTAGAGTTTAGGATCTATTTATTCTTTTATCCAATCTGAAAGTATAATAGGATGTTTAATACAGTGCTCTTAAATGGAAGAAGTAAAATAGAAAATCGTTGTGACTTAATATGTATTTTAGTGATTGTTTTAGATGGCTGTTGACCATTTTGATCAGCTCTCTTATATACTCATGTTTTTCTTGCTTACCTCTCCCCTCCTCTGAGAGTTGTCTCAAGAGTCTAAAGTATGTAGGTCACTTCTAATAGATAATCAAAACCAGCAGATCTGTGGAGGCACCCCTAAACTGGGCTTCCTTTAAACATGCATTCACATGTTAAGAAGAAGTATGCTAGCTGTTTTGCCCTTCTGAAGCTGCCCTGCCATACACAGTCTAGTAGGACCTCACATTGGCTCACTGTCATGTTTCTTAAATGGGGTAAGAGCTGCTTTTCAATTGCACTTGTCTATTTGTCTCTAAACAGAACAGGATATGTTTTTACCAGGAATAAAAAACAAAAACAAAAACAAAAGTGACTTAAGGTATACAATGAAATGTGCTATATGATAAGTTGTGTATCATTAAAAAATAAAACTGTTATAAAACAGCCTGGCTAACTGTTTAAACTAAATTTTGCCTTTTTTTAAATTTTTGGCTTTTTAGTTGTAAATGGATCTTTTATTTTATTTATTTATATGCGGTGCTGAGGATTAAACCCAGGGCCTCACACATGCCAGGCAAGTGCACTACCGCTGAGCCACAACTCCAGCCCCAAATTTTGCCTTTTTAAATGGAAGTACAGAACAGCTAAAATTCAGAATCTGTTTGTATATGTAATATAATTTAGGGGAGGATAAAAATTAGAAGTTTTTTATTTGAAATTTTCTGGAGTTTTAAGTTTGTGAAAATGACTTACTTTTTGATCTAGCAAGGTGAATTTCTTAAGGTAGTATGTAAATATAAGTTAAATCATGAATTATCAGTTTATTTTACAGATATGTTCTGACAGCTTGATAAAAGTAGTTAATGTCTATGTTCCAAGAACTATTTGTTATTCCATTTAATCCTTAGTAATCCTATTTTATACCTGAATAAATGTATTTATTACATCAACAAATATTAATAAACTGCAGTTTGCCAAAAACCAAGCTTCAGTGATAGATAAAAATCTCATCCAGATAATTGTCCACACAAGGTCAGCAAAGCTGTCCACAAAGGACCAGATAGCACATATTTTGGAGCTGTGTTTCAACTACTCCACTTTTCCCTGGTAGCTTGGATACAATATGTAAATGAGTGAGTACGTCTGTGTTAAAGCTTTCATAACATCAATTGAGGTGGACTTGAGTTGGCCAGTAGGCCATAGCTCATAGGAGACAGGACCTATGGAAGTATGAGATGAAAATTTCATTCATGTGCTAGGAATGAAAATATGAAAGCACTATGAAATGTCAAAGAGGTATGGTATTTACCATGGAGGGTTGCAGAATGGCCTCTTTAAGGAAGTGCTAAGAGATGGGAGCTAAAAGATTAGTCAGGCGGGTGACAACATTCTGGAGGAAACAGAATTTGCCAAGCTTCTCAGGATAGGAAAGTGCTCGGCTGTGGAGTCAAAGAAGGCCACTGGGACTTGAGCCCAGCGTATAACTTTAGGAAGTTGAGAGGAAAGACTGAATGCTAGGCAGGACCCAGATCATGCAAAGCTTTGAATATCCTTGCAAGTTTTGATGAAGATTATAAAGTTAATACCAGAAAGTAGCCAGAATTCAAGCCCAGATCTCTCATATTCAAGACAAAACAAAGCATGTCTTGATGCATTTAGCCATATCATTGTTTCCCATACAGCATCCAGTAAAATATACTGGCTAAGAGTATGGGTTTTTTTTTAGAAATTATACAAACCTAGTTCTACTTCCAGTTGCTGCATCCTTCACTAGCAGGTTACTTTGAGCCTCATTGCTCCTCAGTAGAATGAAGATTAAAAAAAAGAACCTACCTCACTGCATCACTGACGTAATGCAATGAGGTGATAAAGGGAAAGTACCTAGCACATAAGTGCTCCCTTAGTTGACCTAATAAAGACACATGCTCTTTGAACCATTAGCTCTTACGGTTAATATGATTTCTGTCAAAACAACTCCTGTGCTGTGTTGCATACCGAAGAATGCTACCTGCATCTTCGTTTCAAGGGCGCTTTACCTTAAAAGGGTGTTAGAAAAATGGAAGGAAAAATGAAAAAGAAAGCAGCAACACGAAGGTGCCTTCAGAAGCTAACAAGGGGCTTAGAATCACACCCCAGCAAGAGCCAGTTGATGCAGAGAGGATGGTGTGTAAACAGGAAAGCAAAATCACTCAGGACTTTGAAGAGATGGGTTTATGATGATGATAGGGAGTATTTTCCTAAATTCTATGCCCAAGGGACTTCATTTTCAAATGTGTGCTGTTGATCAGATTGTTTTTAACTACTCATCACCAGTTTTTAAAAATCATTTCTAGCATCTAGTCTTTGCTAACAGCACAATTTCAATTTCTTCAGCTACATTTTTTTCTTTTTCACTTTTTAAATATCTGCTTGAATTAGGCCATCATATACTCTTAGCCTCTTTCATATGATACCAATTTTTAACTATTGATGCCTGAAACAGGTTTTTAAATGAGTCTTGTCCTTACGTGACTCTTTTTAAAAGCAGAATATATTTAGAAACCTGTTGTATCTGTTATGTTAAGAAGAAAGATATATAAGAATTAGGCTTGCTTAGCCTAACTACATACTGTGCTCTGGAGAAAACTTGTATGTTTGTATTCAAATTTTTCGGCTTTCCTACTTTGGAAGGGATAGGAGAGGTAAAACCAAATTTATTTATGAGACTTGTTATTTAAAAAAGACACTTAAATATTTAGGTAACTATAATGGGAACATATTTGCAAATAACACAATTAGGGTCTAAAGTATTAAAAGTTAAGAAAAAATGTTAAAAATGCCTTAAGTTTTCTTTTTTCCATCAGATCTGGCACACTAATAGCTTTTGCCTGCAAACAAAATTTCATGTAATTATCAGTGCAATAACTGGAGCACAAATTAAAGACAATTAGCTACAGTCTCCTGTTAATAGAACAGAAGAATCCCCTTATGACTAAAAAGAATTCAGAGTTCATAGCTGTTAAATTTTCTAACATTTCCTCTTCTCGTGTTCCTATCTGTTTCTTTATGTGACTCATACATTATATGAAATGAGCTGAGGGAAAAAAAAAGCTGGAAAAATGTGCTCAATGTAGATGCATCCTCTGACAGTTTCCACATACTGACATTTTTCAGCTAAATCTGATGTATTCTACACTAAACTAAAAGGGGATGGATTGATTCCCTCAAATGACTCTTTTGAAAAGAAAAACTTTTTTTTTTTTTGCTTCTTACTTTCTTCTGTTCTCCATTGTTTTCAGTCCTTAGAATTTTAGCTAAAATTTCAAAGGGATTTTTAATGTAACTTCCTTTCAAAGTGATATCCAGAACATCTGTAAAGGGTTAATTATAATACTAAATTTGGAAATTTCATCCTAAAAATCTTATATAAAATTTGTTGAAATTGAGACAGATGCATTGTTTAAATGTGGGCAACTGGTTAATTGAGAAATATGAATTAATTGCTTTGAGAAAATCGCTGTATGGAACTCTGAAGAACAGTGCCATGCAGTCACACAGTCAGAGGCTTTTCTTTGCCTGAAGGAACAGAACTTCCAGGTTCATCAGTTTTATTTCTAAATACTATGGCAGAGTTGTCTTCCTTGGTCAAAGAATAGCTGGAAACTTTTTCAGCTTTAATGAGAAGCTAATCGATGCAAAAGTGTTCATTGATTTCTAAACCCCAAATAAACCTTAAAATATCTTATAATAATGATGATATGCGCCTTTTTTTCCTAGTATCATTTCTTAATAGCTGACTGCCTATTCTACACTTGGATTAAAAATTAAACTAAACTCATTTATAAGTAAAATTAGGATGTATCATAGTAATATATTAAGATGTGGTACATCTCAGAATTGAATTAGAGAGTACATTGATGCATACTGGGGATGCCTACTTTAAAAGTTTCTCATGAATATTAGTTAAACCGTTCTTTCATTAATCTCAAAATCACCAAAATCTTTATTCACAATTGGAATTACTGGTGATTGAAAAGATTGAGAAAGAAAACCAGAAGGAAAAAAAAATGGCATAAATTATACTTTCAAGGATTTCCAAATTAAGAAAAAAAAAAAAAAGCAGTAGCCAGAGTGCTCACATGTGTTTGACAGGACATCATACCATTTACTTCTGTTTATCCCAGAAATTTGAAATAATTCCTAGCAATTTAAAATTATTCCTAGCAACTTTGAAAACAATTCACAAGTGATCTCTCCACTATGAAGTTGAATCATAGTAATAGTCTGCATTCTCTACAGTGTATGACATTTATGTTTTGTTCTTTTGAGGCAGGGTCTTGCTAAATTGCTGGGGTTGGCCTCAAACTTGCAATCCTCCTGCCTCAGCATCCAGAGTCTCTGGTGTTACAGTCATTTCCCACCATATCTAGCTGATGTGTGATGGTTTATATTTATAAGTTCTATCTATTCCACTATTGCCAGAAAGATATCCCAACTGCTGTCAAACCCATTCATTAGATTTTCTTTGGTAGTGGTAAATACAGGAGAAGCCAAAATTTTCACAAGGGAAAGAACTCTGTCACTTTGTGTAAAAAATATATTTTGGAATTGAGGGGGGGGGGTGTTACAATGTTTTATTGTTTCATTTATAATTTCTATATCTCACATAATTTCTATTCAAAACTGTGACTTAAAATATTCTGTTGCTTTTATTTATTGTACCTCATGCATTTTGTGTAAGAAGTTGACATCAACAGCCCTTTCACCTGTGAGTCCATGTGCACAATAGTTCTGCTTACTACAAGTCATTTTTTGCTTTGCAAAAAGCAAACTATGTATGACACTAAATAACTGAGAAACCAGCACTAAAAATACTAACATTATAAATAAACCACATAAATGGAGAGATTTCTTTCAAATTGTAGATTAAAAGACGTGTTGCTAATTATTTCAAAGGCCATGTCCTTTGCAGTCAAAATTCCCCTTAAAACATTATAATTTATCCATTTAAAATGCAGCACCTTCAAAAATTAATAGGGTGAAAGTATTTTTAAGGTTTATATCCCATTGCTCTCTAATTGAAAACAATTTGGAAACTTATTATTTTTTTTTTGAGAATAATGGCTGTGGCTAAGAAAAAAATTAAATAACATAATTAAATTGAAGTAAATTAAAATTCCATAATTTGCAGTGTGCATTTGTGTTTCTCTTGAAATATGTTGGACCATTAATAGGAATAAGAGAACCAATTTAAATGTTTGGAAATTTGACTTTTAATTTTAAATTGGAACAGTTTAGCTTAAGAAATCACTAACATTTAAATAACATTTCAACAAATGTAACTGTTTGGAAACTACAACCGAGACAGCCTCCTGCCTTCTGTCTTGCAAGGATTGATTTGGAAGGCCCTGAGGGAGAAAATATTGGAGTTAGGAGGTAAAACTGAAGCCATTGTGGAAAGGAAGAAGTTACACTCTTCCTGTTATGACAGGAAAACATAGACAAATGTGCTTCCTGAGCTTTTGCTCAGCAGGGAATGAAGCATTCTTTGACCTTTACCTTAGGTACATTTTGGCTTTGTTGAACTAGTAAACATGTTTTTGCCCCAAAATATTAATCTGGCTTATTTGATTCGTTGCAGTTTCAGATTATATATTTTATGTAGATGAGGTAGAGAAACAGAGGTATTTATTTTATGACTGCTTCTACAGATTGGATTTAGAATGTAAATCAGCCCTTTAACAAACCAAGCAGATCTGAACTGCACATATACAAAATTAAAAGCATATTGCATTATAGTCTTCTCTTTTAAAAGCCAAAAACACTCCTAGACTTAAAAATAGGCCACAATAAAATCTTTTAAATCCTGGCAAATTTCATCATTTTAAATCAACCTTCCCTTTCCTCATGGAGACAAATGTATCAGAATATTGAAACCCATACTTTGTGAGTTTGATAATAAACACTCAAGTTCATGAATATGCACTCAATTATTTGGGATCAAATTTACTGTGTATTATTTTCCCTCATAGTACAGTGTACAAGATGTAAAATTTTATTTTGGGATTTGAGTTGTTGTCTTAGGGTGAGGAGTTGGTAGAATTATGAATTTTATACTCTTCAGCCCTTATGTTAATCCTTTTATCTTGTTCAGAATTTTAGGAACTACTGCTTGAAAATCCTTTGCAAGTACTACTATGTTTCAGTGAAACACACTCGGTTTGCTTGAGGCTAGCGAGGACAATGGTCCTCTTTGCAGCAGAACACACTGCTGTCTCATCCTTGCAAGTTGTGCTGGAGGGTTACAAGCACATGGTAGCAGTCTGCTTAAAAGAGTCCCTCACTGCTCTTTAAAGAGCCTTTCATTTAGGATGGCAGGCCCCGTCATTGTATAAAGGAGTGCTTGTCTAGAACACAAGTCTGCAGTTGCATTGCTTCCTCCCACCGAGAGTAATCATCAAGCCTAAAGCTCGCAAGCCTTTCTAATGACAGACTGAATTAAACAAAATAAAACTAAAGAGAAATACTTCAGAACAGTCGTACCATTACTTACTGTCAGGAACAAGGGAGGGGGGAAATGGAGCATTTAGGAGGGCATTTCCCTTTTTTTCAATTAAAGATTGTTGTTACAGACTCTTGACTCCGTCCCTAACCCTTTAAACACATAGGGAGACCCAGTGGCTCGTGGATTACAGAGTACTTTGTCTCTATGAACTGTCCATCTTCTTACTCATTAGCCATTCAGCCTTCCTAATTGGGAAGAAACAGAGATTATCCAGGTGGGGGGATGAGGAGAATGAGATCTAAAATATTTTCGTAGAATGAAAATTATAGCTATCATGATTCTATTTGAAGAAAGAAATGACTAAATATAAAAATATTGACAATAGAATTAGATGGGTATATTAGTTCCAAATACATTATAAAACCAAGAAATTACTGTTATTTCATGAGTAAAAGAAATGGGCAGGGTAGAGGTACAGCTCATAGGCAGAGCACTTGGTTAACATGTGCAAAGACCTGGGTTTAATCCCTTGTACTGCAAAAACGAAAAAGGGGACATGGGTAAAAATAGTCCACTCAGTGAGTACTATGCAGTTTGACTAATATTAGGCCAAAAGTATTCTGATTGGTAGAAAGAAGTGTTTGTGACTATAGGTAAAGTTAATGTTGCTTCCGAAGTCCTTTTAAGTTAGGCTTCAGTTATTCTTATAGATGTGGGTAACTTCTATTGCCAAAGGCCCTTCTCCTTCATTGGTTCACAACTCTTTCCTGTAAGGTGCAAGAACTCCTGCTGTTAATATGGAGGAAAGCTCTTCTAAGGTGACTTTTTGAATAAGACCAGGATTAGGATGGTGAATGAAGGGAGGAAGGGTGTGGAGTGGAGACAGATCATGAAATACCCTTTCCATATGCAGTCATTTGACTAGCTTCCCTGTCCCACATGAAATGACATAAAACCTGTCCTCTGTTTTCAGAACTTGTTTTTTACATTGTGTGTAAATCAGAGGTACATCTTTTTTATTCTTGCTATAATCAGGCATGTGTTTACTACCAAAATATTTCCCACGTTGTGAAATGTAAACTTCCATAAATACAAAAATAGTATGGACCCACTTATGCCACACATGGTCCTCACTAGCTTCAGTGGAAATGACCTGAGTGTCTGCAAGCAGCCTAGGCTGCAGAGATACACAAAAGCAGCTTTATTTTATAATAGAGACCCAGAAACCAACTTGTTCTTAGTATCTTTTTTACTTCAACCTAGAAAGTTATCCTTAACATTAATTAATGTTACTACTACTCCATCCTTACATTAATTAAAGTTATCCTTACATTAATGTTACTACTACTACTACTATCCTTACATTAATTAAAGTTTCCTTACATTAATTAATGTACTACTCTGCTTGTACTCATCAGAATTTCTGGTGGTTGTTAATGTCACAAAAGATAGTATCTGTATCCCACTCAATTATCACTTGACTGGTCCATGCTGTGCTAAATTTCAGCCCATGAAATGTACAGTCAACTAAAAGAGGGAAGAATCGCTGACTAGAGAAGGATGAATTTTGTGTGAAAAAGATTCTATTCCTAGTCCATCCAGAACTAGTTTTGTGGCCTTGGATACGGCAATTCAGCTCTTGTTTATATGAGAAATGGGCATGATAAACTGTGTCATCAAATGTTTTCAAGGAGATACTGTCAAAAGTAGCAAGATAGCTTATTATATGAAGTCTTTGAACGTCTTTCAAAACTTTGCCAAAGTCAACACTCTTCTCTAAAAGTAGTATTAGATGACATATGATATGTTCCAATTTCATCAACAAACTCATACACAAAATTTGTCGCAATTGTTTTTCTCCTGCTCAGTTTCACTAAATGTTTGTTTTTTACTTTACGTTAAAGTAACAGAAAAGTAAAACAACTATGTGAAATTTTCCCCTCTTTGTGGCAGACTTCCTGTTAACATAGTCTAAACATAAGTAAGAATTTTCATTTACCTATAACTTTTTGATTGCAAGAAATGCATAATTCCTAGATTCACCTATCCCCTCATTCATTATATAAATATTTTGCCAAGTATTGTTCTTGAACTTAAATTATAAAGATGAACAGAAGGTGGTCCAGGCTTTCAAGGAAAGCCCAGGATCTAATTGAGAAATACAGCCTAATATAGACATTGCTAATAATTGTAATAAAAATTTACAAGTCCTGAAAGAGCAGCCTTTTGCAGTATAGAAGAAGAAATAATTGAGCCTGGCATATCAGAAAAAAAAGATACTGCTTGCCTTGTGTAATGTTTCACAGTGACAAGTCACTTATACTTGTACTATGTCTTTTAGAAAACTCCATAAAATGCCTATTAATTCCTCTATTTTACAAGTGGGAGATAGGTTCAGATATTTTAAGCAATTTACCCAAGTGCATACAGTTCATAAATAACGTGACTCAGACATGGTTTTCAATCCCCATGTTTTTGCTTCTTACCACGTTGACAGTAATGATGCACAGTAATGATACCCTACTTCTTTAAAAATATTTTAGAGATAGGAATATAACTCAGTGGTAGAGGACTTGCCTAGCATGTGAGAAGCCCTGGGTTTGATCCCTAGTACTGGAAAAAAAAGTGATAATGTGTATTTCCTACTTCTTCAATTTGGACAGTTATTTTTCTGTGCATTTTCAACACATCAGGTATAACATTGCTTAAATTCTTGGCAGTCTTTTGCATCTCCTCTAACTATAAAAAAAAGGGACTTCATTTTATTTTTGGTATATGTAAATTTTAAGTGATAATTATAAGGTATTGATGAAATCAAGTAGACAAAACATAAAACATTCTATTCATGTCACTAACATGTCAACATGAAACTATAGCAGGAAATGCTCGTTTTGAAACGTATACCAACTGCTGTAATTCTCCCCTCGGTAGTGCACTACCAATGTATAGAATCTGAATATCTAAAAACTAGAATAAGTGTTCCAGTCCAGTTTCCTTCTTAACTCAGAAACACCTTAGACAGAAACCTTGATATCCCCTTCATTTGAGCATGTTCAGGGAAGAGCTTGGTGAAACCAGGCCCACTAGGTACACTCTGGTTCATTCTTGGACAGTTCTCATCACTAGATTTTTCCCTTCTTTTGAACTCCTTACTCTTTTCAACAGTTCTTTCTAACTGTATTCTATAAAACAAAACGAGTCACTCGTATGCCTCTTTACATGGCCTCAGCCTTTTAGACCTTGGAAAATGTTTAACACATTCGACTTATAACTTTTTTTGGGGGGGAGGGGGGAGTAGCATTAATCATACCGGATTTCCTTAATGGCTCCTCATGCAAAATTGTCTCAGACCCTACATCAGTCTGTTCGCCATCCTGTAGATGATCTAATTTAGTCAATGCCTTCTTAACATGTAACTATCAACACTGATTATAGTGCCAAAGGTGGTTCTGACTAACAGAAAGATCAGAAGCGTAATTAATTCTCACTGTGGAACACAACAATTTAGATCCTTTTCCCCAAATCAGTGACCATTAATCTTCCTCAAACTTGGGCTTGTGTAATATGAATGCAGACTTTAAAATTACCTCTGTTTGATTCATCTTGTTTGTGGCAGAGCTTCCTAAAGTCTATAGAAGGAGCTGAAGATGCAGACTCTAGCAGCCATGAGCTAACTCTGTAGCCCAGACTTACGTTCTACACAAAGCTAGTAAGCATTACCTTCATCCAAGCCACTGATAAAAATGTTGCCTGGGAACAAGAAAGTTGTTTACCTCCATGGAACTATACTAGAGACTTTTCCTTAAACTTAACACGGATAAGTTAATTCAACCTCTGTAAGTATAGTTCTTTAGTCATGTATAAACCAGCTAACTTACTATCAGCCGGTCTCAAATATATAATATTGTACATGAGGATTTCACCAGACCTTCTGCCAAGTACATATTCTTTAAAAACTCAGAACTCTTCAGAAAGTTCAATTAAGTTTTTGCTCAACAAATGCAGTCATCCTGAACCCTTGATCCTCCCCTTTCTCTCTGTATCCTGTGATTGTAAAATGCAATTTTTATCTTTGGATTTTTCCATCCTTCATGATGAGTCATCCAGGCAAGGAATAAAAGCTATTCTACTCTGAACATCTTGAAATATTTGCCTTTAAGTCTAGAGCATCTGTACCTACATCTTTCTTTTCAGACATTATCTAATTTTTGTTATAAATTCCAGAATAATATAATTACTTTCTCTCAAGATTCATGTCACTAACATGTTAACCAAACTTTTAGTTTTAAAAAAAAGTATACATATCCAGAATCTTATTTTTGAGAAGTTAAATTGTCAAAATATAAGAAAAAAAAGTACCTACTACTAGCAGAAAACTATTCTGAGACAATCAGACTTTAAAATAGTATTTCCATTCCACATCCACTCCCTCAGCAAAGTGTGCCCAAGTGCCTGGTGCTAGGAGCCTGCCTGTGACCAGATGGAAGGGGAGAGGGCATCAAGCCACAGTTGCTCTTCATCAAGTACAGGATAAGATATGACCCAATATGGTTGATTTTATTTCATATTCGTCTTGATTGGTTTAACACCTACTATTATTTTCCTTGATCACTATAGAGAAAAAGTTGTCTGAAAACAAAAACTAAATTCACCCAACTCTGCATAAAAACACAATTCCAAATCATTAGACATGACTAAAAATATAACTCTGTTGGCCAAGTAATGTATTTTGTTCCCAATAAAGAAATTTCCTTTCAAGCTTTAAGGAGTTAAATGACTTTTCTCCAACCACAAGGAAGTGACATAAACAAAAGAGATATTATTTCATGTAATAGAAGCCACAGCACCCATCACAAATGTCTGCAATGGAGAATATTCAATAAATATCTTTTAGCATAATGTTTGGCATATAGAAAATGCTTAATAAAAATGAATCCAATTTTTTTATGTTTCTTTTGAGTGGATTATCTTAACTTCTTCATAACTGAATTTTATGTAGCTGTTTTTGATGAACATGTCTTTTCTCAATTGCAAATTCTAATTTTAATTTCTGATTCATACCCCATAAATTCTTTAACCATTGTCAACAAAGTGGTGTGATACCTGCCCTTATGATAGGATTTAAAACTCAGGGTTACTATGAAACTTAATAATGAAATATTTTCTTACAACATGATCAACAACATTTGGGGCTATTTAAAGATTCAACAGGTAAAGAAAATAACATAAAATGGCCAGTGTTTACAGTGTAGTTTTGCCTTCCATGCATATATACTTTATTAATAATCTCTTTAGTTCTAAAAACTAGATGTTGAATTACAGTGCCCACTTAAATAATATTGGCTTTATTCTTTTCTGGATGCACCTTGATTAATGAAAACACTGGGAAAAAGCATCTCTTTACCTAACTAGTATGAAAACAGCATTCTGTCTCACCTAAGGTTCTCAAAATATGCTATTGAAATAGAAATATGGCCTCGTTCCCATTACCAACTATTGTCAAGTTATGAAAAATGTAATCATTACAATACATTATTATATTTAAGTATAAAAGCTCTGGATTGCAATCTTTGTCACTGAGTGGCAGATTTAAAACGAAGAGTAATATTCCAGATCTCTTTGGAAAACTTAAAAACAATTTTACCTAATGATGAACAATGAGAAAAAGCATTATAGAATACATTTTGAGTATGCTACGAAGAAAATGAACATAATACAGAATTAAATTTAGAGCAATTAAGAGTAGATATTGGAGATATTTTCTTAAATGCTTTAATATAGTCATCATTTCAGTTTGCAGTTTTAATGAAAAGAAGCTATATGCACTGACTTTTTTGACAGGTATTATTGAATAAGTATGCATTATCCAGAAGCCTATTTGATTACACAAAAGTTGAGGTGGATCTACGAGTAAACACAAATGTAGTTTTAGTGATATTTTTGTACAGAAATACACTGTGATGGCAAATGTTGTAACATGCTAAATTCTGAGGTTTAAATATGATAGAAACCATACTGTATGAGACATTCCACCTACAGTTTGTGGTCATGAAGTCTGATTAAAAGTAGTTTCAGACATGAAAGTATTTTAGCCAGTGCCTTCTGTTTCAAATATATTTTGTAGCCTATTTCACTGGATAAAATACCAGCATGCAATTATAGTTTCATATCTAAATTGCATCTGAAAGAAACATTAAATGACATTTTGAATGGCTCTATGTAATTAATGATTACATTTCTTTATCCATTCCAAAAAGGTGGTCTCTAGCCCATCCTTAATATCAGTTGTAACTCATCTGAGTGAACCAGAACAAAGTTTCTAAAGTAGTGTGGTAATCAGATATGAAAATAAAATCCTAGCTATATTTTTTTTCAGAAGCACTTGAGAAAAACAATAATCATACATAGAAGGTGAGACACTGGCAATTATTTCAGAAAAAAATTGTCCACATTGAATGCAAGCAACATCTGAATAGATTCAGACTAGCTGATGTGTGCTGGCTGATACCAAATGCTTTTTTCTGCAGAGTATGGTCGGCAGGGATAGTTCAGCTTTATCTTTCCATTGGAAGTAGCGGCTGCCTCAAGTAGCCCTAATCAGTGGACTCTTCAAGACACCAAAGCATGTATTTTGTTAGTTCATTTCCTGCTTAGTCAACTAAGAAATGGATGGGAACCAAGATTTATGGAGCATTTACGCTAAACTCTGTACTCTGTACTGCACATACATTATTTTATATAATTCTCACAGTGAACCTGACAGAAAGTATTATCTCCATTTTATAGATGAAAAATCAAACTCCAAGAAGTTTATGTGAATTTCTCATGTGTAGTAAAGAGCACATTCAACATTTAAATCCAGGGTTATCTGAATCTAGACTCCACATTCTTTTCCTTTCTTCCATGCTACCATCAGTGCCAATACAATAAAGTTACTTATTACTAAGTAAAAGTTTATCTTTTAAAAATTCTATGTATGAATTTTCCCAGAAGAAGTTATCACATAATTTTATATAGCATACATCAACTTGTTACTTCTAAAGACTTGACACAATGGTTTTCCCTATTAAGTTTTTATTCTACAGACATTTACCATGTACTTCTATATGTCTACTGCTCTGGGCACCAGGATACAGCAGTGAGCAAAATGAAAATGGCACATATCCTTGTGGAGCATGCACTGTAGTGAAAATACATAAGTTAAATCATGACAAGAAATATACAAATTATAATATGTACGTGCTGTTAAGGAAAAAGGAAAGGTGAAAAGTAAAACAATAGGGGCTGAGGTTGTGGCTCAGAGGTAGAGCACTCACGTGCGAGGAGCTGGGTTTGATCCTCAGCACCACATAAAAATAAATAAAATAAGGTTATTGTGTCCAACTACTACTGAAAAAAAAAAGTTAAAAAAAATCCTAGCTATCTTTAAAAAAAAAAATAGTTTAACAATAACGAGCTACCAAAATGGGGAGGAATGAGAAGACTGGGGTCCAGGTTTTCTGTCTGCTAGCCCATGGTTTCTGTCAATACATTTATTGAGGTGTTGGGGTTGGGAGTAGGAGTGGAAGGAATAATTCAAAGCTCACTCTAAGCTGGGCAAGATGGCATAGGCCTATCATTCCAGTGGCTCAGGAGGCTGAGATAGGAGGATCGCAAGTTTGAGGCCAGGCTCAATAACTCATTGAGGTTCTAAGCAATTTAATGAGATCCTATCTCAGAATAAAATCAGAAGGACTGGGGATGTAGAATGTATCTCAGTGGTAAAGTGTCCTGGGTTCAAGGCCCAATACCAAAAAAAAAAAAAAAAAAAAAAAAAACCCTTACTCTGAGTAGACAAAGAGGAATGAGGGGAAGGAGGAGGAGACAGAAAGGGGAAATACTAGGAACTGAAGTGGAACAAATTATATTCCATGTTTGTGTGATTATGTCAAAATGAACCCCAATATTATATGTAACTATGATATACTAATAAATAAGTTTAAAAAAAAACCCCTCAGTCTTGAGTTTGGACGGTTGAGCTTATGAAGAGATGGTGAATCCAGAAGGGGAAGTAAATTAAAAAGTAAAGATAATGAGGTTGAGCTTTGGAGATTTTTCTATTCCTAGGACATTTTGATCCATGTAGGACTGCAGAACATCCATTGGGTATCTGGAGACAGAAAGAGAGAATGGGATCTAGATTTAGGAATTACAAACACATGGTAGAAAAAAATTGGGCTGGCCTCTGCTGGATGTGAAAGTGAGAAAAAAAAAATTAACTAGTCCCTACTGAAATCAGTAGCTAAAATAAGTTAGTCAACATTTCTCAGAGTGTATGCCTCCAAAACCTAGTTCTCAAGAATCATAGTGTTAAAATAAACAGAGAAACAAATGGTTCTATCAGCCATAGGATGGGAAAGCAGGTTAAACAAAGGTTTAAATCATTTCTTAGGCTCCTTCCCAAACATACTAGGCCACTGAACTTTTCTCGAAGGAGTATTTTACAGGATTGCTCTTCTGCCTAATATGTAGTGGTAAACACTAGGCCATATACCGCCTTGTAATTGAAGAAGTTCATTCCTTTTTGGTGGGCACGCTGGAGTGCGAGCTGAAGTTCAATCAAGAAAAGACTGAAATGCAAAGAGTGAAAGATATTGCATTTACTTTTGGTGGGATTGACAGGTAGGAAGAGAACAGTGCTAGAATGGAAGCTGTTGGGGACAGCTCATGAGAAGAAAGACAGAATTTACAGATTGAGATGAATTGAGGAGGGAATGATTGCAGGCAGAGAGATCCTCTAGGACAGGAAGCTGTGAGGCTGGCTGAAAATGAAATGATAAGGGCACGAGTGATTGAGTCGCCTGGGAAATAGACAAGTGTGAACTTGAGAAATATTTTGAGGGAAGGAATTATGGGATTGTTGGTAGATTAGATTAAAGAAGAAAAAGTCAAAAATAACAATACGGTTTCTGGCCTGAGAAGGGAAAATAGATAAGCAAAAGAATAAAAATCCTCACAGTATTATGGCTAAAGTACTTCCCAATGCCTTGATGGATTTCTAGAAAACAAAATACAACTTTAAGAACACAGTCAAGGTTTACAGTGTTTTCAATGAAGTGGCATGAGACTGAACAGTAAGGAAAATGTTAAGATATATGAGCAGTTCTCTAATCACCTTCATTAAGTTGCTGTATGTTAAATCTTACATTAATAGTTTCATGTTCTGCAACAAGCTAGGAATGTCACATTTTAAAATTCTAAGTAGAAATTCGATTTATTTGCTTTCTCTCCAACTGCGTTAGTGCCCAAAGCTCTGACAATTACACACCATTGTTTTCTAAAGAAAAAACAACTGTAAACCCAGATAGACCATACACACACACACACACACACACACACACACACACACACAATGCACACGTATTTTTTCTTAAAAAAAAAATTTTTTTTGCCTGCTATCTTTTTTCCAGGTGACATTTACAAAGAGGAAATTTGGGTTGATGAAGAAAGCTTATGAGCTGAGCGTGCTGTGCGACTGTGAGATTGCACTGATCATCTTCAACAGCACCAACAAGTTGTTCCAGTACGCCAGCACGGACATGGACAAGGTGCTGCTCAAGTACACAGAGTACAACGAGCCGCATGAGAGCCGGACAAACTCAGATATCGTGGAGGTGAGAGAGCAAGCTTCTGAGCCCCAGGCTTTGGCAGAGGATTGTGGGGTGTGGGTCTCCTCCACCATACACACACCCCCTTTTGCCTAATCTGTTCACGGTCTCATAGATATCTACTCAATTATTTCCCTCCCAGTGTCCTCAAAGTGCAAGTTAAAGTGATAGGATAGGGACAAGGTAGAATCTTGCCTTTGTTGGAAATCAAGTTCCAGGGTCAAATTGATCACCTTATCCTTCATGAGTGATCACTGTTCACTGCTCTGTATCAGGACTCCAGAGTCAGAAACTGGTTAGGGGCAGCTCATCCACATTTTACATAACTTCTGATGATTTGAGTATGTAATAGTTCCAAACATAGTCTTAAGAAAAAAAAAAGTTTTAAAAATGTTTTGAAAATGAACTCACTCCAACCTTATACTTTGAATTTTTCACTTCTAATTCATTTTTTCATATTCATTCTTTCCAGAAATATAAAGACAATTATTCTCCTAAAAAATATTTTTTCCTAAAAATTGTATCATTTTGCTTAGCAGTGAAATATGTTGCATGGAATCAGAAAACAGCTGAATATGAATTTCTAAATGTTAGTTCCATGTTTTATCAAAGTCAGATTTAAAGCATTGGTTGTGACAAAAATAAATGAGCATCATGTTATAACTCTCAAAAATGTTTTAGATTGGCTAGGCTGAGTCATATACCAAACAATTTTAATCTAAATTTTATCCCATTTAAATGTTGTGGCCTGGCAGTGCCTTTCATGAGGGATGACCCCTAGGCCAAAGAGAGAATGTGTAATGAAGATGGCTCTCATCTTCCTCGCCTGTTTGTCTGCTCTTGGTTTACTAGTTTGTGCCTGCTTTCCCAGAATTTCCCAGAATGAAATGAATATAATGTTTCAGAAGTATGTTCAGTCACTCTTGCTGTGGCTGAGGCTGGAGGCTGGTTCCGTATTATGAAAAAAAAAAAAAAAACCTAGGACTAATTCTGATCAAATTAATATGCCTCCCACATCCACCTCTCTTTTATATCTACTTGTCGTAATTGTCTAAGACTAATTCTCATTTCTTTGCTTTTATGTGAGAGTTTTTCTGAAGTGTTGAGCTGATCGATTTTTAAATTTTATTTTTTTAATATTTTTTGTCCTAATAAAGCTAAGCAAATAATTTCAGTAAAAGAGAAGTGAATAACTGGACCTTCAATGGCATGTGCTTAAGATGCTACACATCATTTAGTTTCCCGTTGACTGATGATTTGAATTGTGTGCTTGCCTTGATCATCCAATTTAAGGTTGCTTTGTAAATTTACCTGCATTTCAGAGTTTTAATTCACGCACACCTAAACATGAAAATACATGAACAAACACAAAGTTTGAAAGGTACTAGTGGTTGTCAGACCTCAGAGGTGTATGTGTGTGTGTGTGGGGGGGGGGGGGCACACACATTTATAACATTTTCTCAAAACAAAACAGCTATTATGCCCTGTCATTACTAAAATCATCACAATAGAAACTTCAGGTTAACAAACAATTTGAGCTGGAATTTGTCATCAAACTATTTCAGTTCTTAATGTGCCATGAAATGCAGTAAATTTATAATGAACCAATTGGAAAATGGGTTGACTATTAAAATTTGTTCCATGAAGGAGTTTAAAATCTAGAAAAATCATCTTCTGAGGGTTTTGCTTAGAAATATACTCTGTGACTTAAAGATGACTTAAAATTTTTACTGTATGAGATTTTCATATTCCTGTACATGTGGATATCTGAGAGTCAAATAAGATCTTAAGGGCCAGTGAGAATGGTACTGAGTCAAGGGTCAGAGGTCTTGCATTTTACTGTCTGTCAGCATCATGCTGTGTGGCAGTTAACCTCTCTGGGCTGATATTTTCTCATGTCAAAAGTGAAGAGAGCCCGGGATTGAAATTTAGTAACTCGGTAGAGTTCCTCCGTAGCATGCATGAGACTCTTGGCTCAATCCCAAGCACCAAAAATTAAACAAATAAGTAAACAGATATTGAATCTGAAAACTCTTTGCAACATCATCATCACCATCATTTTTATTACTGTTATTGTTATTATTATTTAATATCAGAGATTAAACCCAGTGGCACTTTACTCCTGAGCTACACCCCAATCCTTTTCCTTTTTTAAATTTTATTTTGAGATAGGGTCTCACTAAGTTGCCCAGGCTGACCTCCAATTTGCAATTCATCTGCTATAGCCTCCTGAGTTGCTGGTATTACAGGCATGTGCTACTGTGTCTGGCTAAAATTTTTTAAAAGCATTATTTTTAGAAAGACTAAAGCAGCAGCTCCATTTTTTCTTTTACTTTTTATTTCTTCTCTTCTTCTTTGTTTTGGTTTGTTTGTTTATTTTTTTGCATTTAACATCAGTAGATGTTATGAATCTCTCAACACAACATCCTGGAGCTGAGGATGTAGCTTAGTGGTATAGCACTTGCCTAGCACACACCAAGTTCTTTGTTTAATCCCCAGCACTACAAAACAAACAAACAACAACAACAAACAAACAAAAACAACCCACAACATTCTGGGGCTCCTTGATCAAAATGAAAAGATTCAATGGAATCTCTGGATGAACATCATGTGCAAATCTAATACATTGTGAGTCTGCCCTCCTCAACGGCCTGAATCACACATTCTTCACATAGCTGCCTTTCCATATTTTAGTAATGACAGAGATGATGAAGAAAGGAGTAAAGCAAGCTTGATTAAATTTTATAGCACCCTCACACGGAGTGTTTTTCAAAGGGATGATCATTGAAGTCAGAATGCTTGAGATACTTGGTGGAGAAGAAGCGCTTTGGGTGGAAAGTTGTGTTTATAACAAGTTCTCCAAGTAATTCTTGGACACAGTAAGTTTGAAAACCTCTGAAACACCAAAATATAACTTGTATTAGAAGCTAAGAACCTGCAATACATCAGGGACTGGAGAAATCCCATTTTAGAATGGATCTAACAAAGTTGAAAGTTAAGATAGTTTACTACTCCTGGGTCAAATTTTAAATCCTATTTATTTTAATTTAATGGAATACATTTAACTGAGCAAGTTTAATGAGGAGCATAATATGTTTCATGAAGGGTCATTAGTTTTATATTTCCCATTTGGACCATTACCTCTCTCCCCAAACCCTCTAAAAACAGTTTACTCACAAGAAGAAAAAAAAAAGGTGGGGATATAGGGGGAAATAATATGATTTCCAGCATTTAGACTGAAATACAAATCTCTGGGCCATACCAGAGTAGTGTTATAGGGTCATAGGAAGTGGTGCGGCGTGTGGGCGTTGAAAAAGATTCCTCCTTTTAGCAAAAAACGCTCTGTGTAATTATCATGTCTTTGCTGGATAATTAGTACTACTGTTACAGTGGCACAAAGATTCACAAAGCCTTAACAGACAAACTGGGTTAGGCTTTTTCATTATTATATTATAATGCAGCTTGAATATCTGTTTAGATACAATATATAAATATGCCAGATTTAGTAAATGTGTTAAATTTCTAATCTTTTGGTTTATTTAAAAAAAAACAGTTATTGTATTAAAAGCACTGCCTTTGAAGGCAGTCCATTTTATTTAACTGCCTGACACATACCCCGGATATTTATCCAAAATGTTAGTTATGAGGCTGTTTGAAACTCAGTTGTGATTCTGATGAAGGAAATGCCCACTTCCTCACTTCCAATGACTGGCTCTACTCCCATTCTCTAAACCACCTAGGAGAGATTACCCTAGCAGTTTCTTTAGGGCTCTGTTCTTGGAAGAAGATGGGGTTTTTGAACATTTTGGGATGGATGACCTGAAGAGAGCAGATCACACAGGACTCGTTAACAGGCCTGTGCTTCATTGAGCAGTGACTCAGCATGCTCCAGCTTACACTCAGCACTGTTTGGGGGATTCTGAAATAGCAGAAGATAGGAATTCTTGTTAAAGATGTAAAACATATATGCAAGAAAGGTTGGAGGCAACTGGAAAGCAAAGAAACAAAAGCCTTAGCACAATCTATGGTGCTGAAATGAAAGGGTAGGTTAAACAATTCAACAAAACTTTCAGACAGTATGTATTTGGTTAGCATATTCCAGGTGCTCCTTGAAGCCCCAGACAGGTCACCCCGATATCCAGCATAATGAGTGTATCGCTTGATGCCTAAGCAGGAAGGAACCTCTCACCCCTCAGTAACTCAGTGAATTCTACTGAGCTGCTCATCCATCCGGAACCAGGAGTCCAGTGATTATCTGTGAAAGGGGGTCAAAACACAGGCTCTTCTTTGCTCCCCAGGAAGTATGAAGGTGGATGTAACTCTTGCAGAAGGAACTTTTGATGCACACCTGTCTCAAGAGAGGATTATTAGTTTTTATTTTTAAGTGCAAGGAAGGGCGAGTATGGTGTGGGGGTGGGAAGATTGAGATTACATTTGCCTTAAACTTTATTTTCTGCCATCTGAATTCTGTTTGGATTCAGAAACATCTAAAAACCGTTATTGCACAAAATGTTTCCTTTCATGTTAATAGTTATGAACTAAATTGGACTTAAAAGACCTTAAAATAGGTTATAATCTTTATTGCTTCAGAGTGCTACTGGAAGTTATCAACAAGCTAACTGTCCTTGCATATAGTTTGGTGAAAATAGTTGAATGCAATTTTGTTGCAAAGCAAATGCCCCATTTATAGAATTGGATTTACTTTACAAATTAAATATTACAAAATTTGGGAATGGATGTAAGATGACAAAATTTATATTTTACTTGAGCTTTTATTATATCTTAACCAATTAAATTGATTCCAGTTTTATAATTATAAAATATATACTCATAAAATCATTTTTATGTCCCATATAGGAAACCACAGATATTTTTCTTAAACAGAAAGTATATTCTGTTATTTAGTCCTTTATGTTTCATCATCCTTTCAGTCATTCACTGAACAAAGATTTTTTGAGCTCTTAACTTGTGCTACATGTTATTTTACTCCCATCAATTCCCACCCAACTCTCCAATCCTGTATGTAAGACACATTAGATATATTTATACCCTCCAGCCTCTCCACATTCTGCTATGTCTTCGAAATTTTACCAGGTCTTTCCATGGCTTCTACTTATCCTTCTTTCAAGTTGTGTTCTAGTTAACGCCTTTAGGAAGTCATTTTTTAAAACCCTCAATATTGTATTAGGTGCTTTCTTCTATTTCAGTAATAATGTGTTCTGTCTTCCCCTCAGACCTCTGTTCAAGTTGTTATTCAGTTGCTGTTTCTACATTATACTATAAACTCGTGAGGGGTACAGATGGTATGCATTTTGCTCATCATCACATTCCCAGTGAGGTCTAGAATGTAGGTCCTCAGAGCATATTTAATAGAATAATAAGCGGGAGACAGACACGTAACCAACATAGCACCATGTTACTCATTTAAAATTTGAAGAAAGTTTTCATAGGTCCAATGAAAAAGTTCATTGAAATTGGAAAGAATTTATCAAAGGATTGTCAAAAACAATTTCCATCTGTGTTGTCCCATGTGGTAATCACTATCCACATGTGGGTCTGCATGTAAATGAATAAGAATTAAGTAAAATGTCCAGTTCAAGTCCTCAGTAGCACTAGCTACTTTCTAGGTGACTTGTGGCTACTGAATTGAACAGGGAAGATATGGAATCCATGGGTCATCACAGAAGTTCTATGAGATAAAACTGTTCCAAGACTGAAATGTGAAAGGGGAGACATATAAACTAATCTTTTTCTCAAATTAATGACAAGATTAATTATTTGGCTAATTTTATTCTTATATAAAATATGAGGAGTACATTTCCTTTGTGAAAAATTGAGTAGCCTTATCACTTTAGATCCAAAATACAAATGTTCACTTTGAGACACCAATTTAGAACTAAACATTCGTTACAAAACTAAAAGAGTACATCTTACTCCTAACCTTGCAACTATAGAGTCAATCAGTAAACTCACTATCTGGTCAGCAAACACCTGTAAGCTTTCCAGGCTGACCAGGATCCTTGCCCATCAGCCCTGACCTTGTAAGCTAGGTAGTGTGAGCTGGATTGTTTGTTTGTTTAATTTGGAACTCATGAACAGAGAAATGATAAATCTTTCTTGTTACTATCTTAAATTTACTTGAAGCAACATTGGACCCAGAATTTAACTTTATAATAAGTAACTTAATTTCTTCAGGAAAACAGTCTATTTCTTTGTGAAAGAATTTAGAGAGATAATATTCTTGAAATGCATTATAAATTCTTCTTAGGTTTACTTTAAAATATAATTGAAATGGTTCTTACCGCTAATGAGTCAGCAAGCCTGCTCTGTCCTCTGTTAAATCAAGGATATAATTGCTCTTTAATTGATAGTTTGAAAAATGAACAGATTATTAGTATATTCCATAAAGATTTAAACCTTCAATGTTGAGGCTTCCAAGGACAAGGGTAAAAACATGATTTTGGAAAAAAAAAAGTTTTTGCATATTTTTCATTGTTGTTTATATATCTGTAAATATTTCTACCAATACCTGTAAGTCATATTTGCATTGGTTCCCAAAGTCTAAAATAACAAATGAGACTAAAACTTTTTAAATGTATTCATGTTTCTCAAAAGTATATCACAATGATTTTATATATGAAATTTGAAGAACTATTTCTGTTTAAAATAATGTTCTTACTTAATTTGCATATGTAAGCATAAAAAGCTGCTTCAAATATCATTTATTAAAAAAATAATCATTACTGAACGATAGTGTGCATATTAGATTGCTTAAGTCATATGTACAAGGCAACAAAATGAACTTCTCTCATATCTCCAGTACTGCATAGCTCTAATGGTTTGTAGGCATTAGTACTAACACAGTCAACAGAAAATTATTTAATAGTAGGAATAGAAAATGCAAACCTCTATCAGTAATGTAACTTCTTTACCAGTATTATTATTTTATATGAGCCTTCTTGAGATAGAGCAAACCAAGGTCCTCATGTGTTTGTTTCCCCAGTAATACCTGAAAGTGAAAAGGGAAAAAAACATTAAGCTTAGAACAGAATTGTCAATTTTTAGTCATATTTATAGATTTCACAGCATGTATAACTCCTGCTGTAGCAGCATATTGGAACCTAAGGTTGCATCCTAGTCATCCATAGCACCTTAAATAAATTAATAACATTGTTTGGTTTTAACAGGTATCAAATAAAGTATGAAAGATTAGAGCATACCGAGTATAAAATGAAACAGTCAAAAGTGAAGATTTAGTAATTTTTTTAGTCCTTCCTAGAGTCAGAATAAAAGAAATGGCTCTTACAACATCAAAGGAATGCTTATTATTTCTGTTTCTTCACTGTATTGCTGGATTTTTGGCTTGGTTTTGTTTTGGTTTGTTTTTAAATTACGAACCTCTTTTCCTATAGTCAAACGAATCCATAGGACATTCTGGAAGAGACTTGATAAAACTCACAACAGAGTAGGAGGATAGATTTTATTACTGTGAATACATCCTGTTTTACCACTAGCTACTTGGCATATCATCTAATCAGACTCCTCCATGCTGTTGTATTCTGTGCTACCTTAAAATTTAACCATATGATGGAAGTTCTGCATAAGAGAAAAAATTCTCTGTCAATTATTTCTAAAGGTCATAGAGTTAATGACTAACTGGGAGGTTAATTAGATTCTGAAAGCCTCTTCATATCAATTAAATCTCTTATCTTTATGTTTTAGTAAATAAACTCAGTAACTATTTAGAGCTACTGTTCTAGAATAAGAAACATTATAAACAGTAAGCTGTACAATGGGTATTTGGTTTATTCTTACATCTTAAAAATTTACAAGAAAATTGATATATGAATTAATAATAGTAACTCCTCTTCCACCGCTTCTGAATTAGATACATTTGTTTTCCAAAATAGCATGCAGATTACTACTTAGTCATAAACAAATAGCATTACATTTCCCCAAGGAAACCATGTTATAGAAAAACTGAGGTTAGAGTTACCCTGAGCATAAACTACTAAGCTAAAACCAACTCCATTCTTTTTCTCTTTTTTGTTTGAAAACTGAACCTCTTTCAATATTACACTTTTTTGTTTTGTTTTGTTTTTTCAATGCTGGGAATTGAACCCAGGGCCTTGGATATGCTGGGCAAGTGCTATAACACTGATCTTTATCCCTAGTCCTATTGTACAGATTTGCAAATAAATGATGTATTTAGCCTCCATGATATAACAATTACAAACCAAGTCATTTCTGTTATGTGAATTCTTCCTGGATAATAAAACCAGATTTCAGATGAAATGAAATAGATCTATACTAACCAATAAGATAGTCACTAGTCATATGTGGCTGTAGAAACTGAAATTAAAACTACAAGTTTAAGTCCTACTTTTGAGTAACCATACTTGAAGTACTCAATAGCTATATGAGACTAGTGGCTCCCATGGAGAATTGTTCATCATCAAGGAAACTTTGTATTGGGCAGGGAAGTAAATGGTGAAAGTGGTCAATCTAACACACTGAGGTAACTGGCATGATGATTGATGGATACAGCCTACTGAAGGACACATAAACTGGAGAGCAGTTAGTTATTTCATCCTGTATTCCTGCAGCAGACATTTATTACATGCCTACGGTGCCTCAGAACCTTCGAGGCAGAGAAACCCAGTTAGGAAAACTGAGCCACTCAGTGTTATTCAAGGAACAGAATATTTGTTAAAATATATGTGATGTTTGTGGAGCACACTAAAAGAATAGAGAGATCACTGAGCCTGAAATTACTCTGAGGAAGAAGAGAAAATGGGGGAAGGACAGGGAAGATGAGTAGTAGTAAGAAAGTAGAAATAAGCCTGGTCTTTTCTGAACTTTTCCAGCAGGGGAAAAAAATAAAAGCGTGCATGCACACTGTTTCTTCTCATTTTTCCAAATTAGATATGTGTGGAATTTTATCTTCATCCAGGATTCGTGATTTTGTCTCTTTAGCTGTGGTTGTTCTGAATTAATTTCATGTGGGGAAATAGAAATCTATATAGTGATTTTTCTAGTGTTATTTAAAGCATTATTATGAGAGTTCATCTTTTAAATTTTACTTTTAGGGAATACTTTAAAAGCCCCACAGATTTGGAGGAAAGATAAAAATTTTATAGCAACATCACACAAATTACATAATCTTTCTTGTTGGGTTTCAGGTCTATTCTCAGTGTTGGTATCGTCTACTCTGAGTTCCCTCTAAGGATTGACAGATTATAAAAGGTACCAGGGCCCATGGTAAACTGTTAAGTTATAAACGTTGGTTTTATTTTCAAAGTCAAGATAAAAGTTCAGGGAATAAAAAGTGATAACCATAGAGAGAGAGAGAAAATCAGTGACCACTTAATTCAGGATTATATAACCTTTTATGTTAATAAGTCTATCATTAAGTAAATAGAATTTTATATAAGTAACTATAACATTTTACATAAACTAAGAAGTTCTAACGAAAGTTAATGGATTGATTTTTTTTTCTTTTCCTCAAGTATTTATGAAGTATTTATGCAAAGCATTATACCCTGGGAAATACAATGATTATGACATATTTACTGCCCTCCAGGGCCAATAGTTCAGGTGGACAAAACACACAAAGGATCCATTCTTCGTTCAGCAGATATATTGATAAGTATGAAGACCATGTCGGGCATTGTGCTAGTTACTGATGATGCATCTGTGACTCACATAGTCAATTATCAGCACCATAGTGAGACCTGACGTGCAGTAGGCTGACAGAGGCAGAAGAAAGTAATTACAGCTATGATCACCTGAGAACATCTCATAGTGGATTTTAGACGAAAGCATGACCTTGAATGATAAGTAGAATAAGCTAATATACTAAGCAGTCTGCAAGCCATTTATTCCTATTTAAAGTAAAAGACTAATAAATGTTGTGATAGACATTAAGTGCATAGAGACATTAAATGCAGATAAATGTAAGTGTAGCAATATGTAGACATTAAATGCATGTATATACCTATATGCACACTTACTTGTATGCATAGATAGCAGCCTTTATTTTGTTTTCCTGTTGGCATTGGACTTTTAAGTATATACTTACTCTACAAACAGATGGTTATGATTTCTTGAGAAATTCCACAGAATACAACAAAGGTTAGAAAAATGCAGTAAATATAACTGCCTTTAAGTTTGATAAAAGGTTCAACCTTAAGAGTTGCATCCCACATCCTTTTAAATTCACAGATGAATTCTTTTCCCCCTACAAATTCTAAAACATGATACATTTGGCTGAGATGCTGGAAAATTGTTACATGCCTGTGTAACATTCTTATAACCTAATCGTTCCTCAACTTTTCTTGCAGTTTAATCATTGGAGAATGTTCTTTGTTTTCGTAGTCACTGTTTCACATAGTAACAGCTTGTTGTATTTTGGTCTGTTTGCCAGAGGGTAGGTTTATTTTTAAAACCCTGAACTCTGAATTTTTCTTTATTTTTCCAAGATTGAAAGCAGCTGAAATGCCTGGAGTTACAGGTTGAAGGCTGCTTTTACAATATGTGGAGGGAAGCTTCTTTCCCTCCTCCCTTTGTGTGTGTGTGTGTGTGTTTTAATTTTTTCCCTAACAAATGTCTTCTAACTGGCAGTTGTCTAAAAATAGAAAACTGCTTAACTAAAAATAGCCTGGCTCTCAGTCGTGCCAAGGAAAATGGAGAGGAATAGGCGTGGAATAGAAGGCTGAGTAATCCAGTTCTATTCATTCAGAGAAACCTTTGAGAATGCGGGCGATGATAAAGTGGCCTCCAAAAACCACAGGCCTGACTCTCTCTTCAGACTTCTAGGTGCCAATAAACATTTTAGCCCCAGGATACTTTTTTTTTCCCCTCATAGGTTGTAAACATTTTCTGAAAGACAAGGCTTTGTTTCACAGAATGTGACAAATTGCCATAACTAACTTTTGTAAGGTCCTAAAAATTCATAATTGTAAGATGCATTTTAAAAGAGCATCAGAAATGAAAGTGCTGTAAATTAATGTACATGAGGTAATAATTAAGAGAAAACTATTGGAATAAAAAAGCCCTCTTACTGCTCCCAAACTCAAAACTTTAAAAGAGTTTCACAGAAAGAAAATTATTCCTGTGATTCACCGTAGCTGGAGAACAGCTGACTCATTCTAGCTTAGTTCCCTTTGACATGAAATGCTGCTGCTGACAGTACATCCCCTTGATAAACCAATATTATTCTCTTTCTTAGCATTATAATTTTCACCCAAGTAGATTTTTACTTCCAATTTTTTTTAATGAAGTAGAAATTACTTTGAAAAAATAACATTTTGAGAGTAGGGTGGCTTTTAGTTTCAGGAAATGGAATTCTGAGTAACCCATAAAAATATTTTTAAAAAATAGACTGGGTTTTGCAATGGTAATGCTCCCCCCTCCTCATTTTGTTTTGCTTAACTAATCTGAATAACCAGGTCAAACATAGCAACAGGGTATGGAACTGTCAGTACAGTTCATGGGGTTATATGGGTCTGAGCATTGTTATGTTCAGTTCCTGTAATGCTGCTGGTGATAAGACTCTTGAGACAAAGGACGATAATTGATGAAAAGAGGCTTAAATCATTGCTAGAAGAATCAAAGTCCTTGTATCTGTGTACATCGACTCTTCTGGGCTCCTTCCGTTTTGTAAAGCATTTTGTCGTCTTGCATGTTGGCCCCCTACTGCTCTTTGTAATGGATGCAGACCACAAGTGATTCCTTTATGCAGCATACAGGGTGTAATTGTGTCTGTGTGGTGTATTAGTAATTACCAAGCTGAATTCCCATATTGTATCTTTACTGCAGGCATGGAAAAATAGGACATACAATCCTGCATAACCATTTTCAACCTAGATAGTGAGCCACTTAGAGCTCTATTCCAGGGACAAAGCCTTTCATATGCACACTTTTTAAACAAAATTTTCATTGTTGAGTCATTTCTGCTATGCAGGATAAATTCAGTTTTGTGAAACTATTATCTTTGATGTTATATTATTCAATTTTGACTCTTCAGCAAAACCTTTGTAATGTGAAAAATACTGGCTCTTTTTAATTGCTGAAATAAAAGATTTAATATTGCTAGAATATAATAGTGATAGGTGCTATAGTAACTCTGCTAGACTATAATATGGAAAGAACAGTTCATGAATTATACCACATTTTGTAACATTCATGAACATTAAATATTACTTTAGTAGCATTTTCACCTTAAATTTTTACTTTCAGATATAATGAATTAATCTTGGCTCAAGCACGATTCAACTAAAGAAAAAGCTGTTGACAAATTTCTGTTACAGTAAACAGATATAAATTAATTATTAATTCCTTTGCTATAAAATTTGTATTCATCCTTTATGTATTATGTAGCTGATATTGATTTGACTTCCTCCTAAGCTTTGGGTATTATTGTTCACAATATTATCTATCTACAATAAAGTCAAAATAAGGCAAGTGGATTGGCTTAAACAAGAGAAAGTATAATGACTTTTTGCTCAAATGTTAAAATGACAGTTAAAAAACCATCAAATAGAATAGAAAGAAATCAATATGGTTATTTCATTAATGATAATCAATGCAACTAGATTTATTTGTGAATTGTTGATGCATACAAAATTCTAACTGTATTTTTACCTTCAAATCTAAAAGTGGTCTTCCAATTTTTTAAATTTATTTTTACGTTTACTGTATATGTTTTTATTCAGGCAATGATTAGATTCCTAGGATGCACAGAATTCCATAGTGGTGCTAGAAGAGAGAGAAGTTTGGAAGACATGATCTGTGACCTCATAAAAATTAGTGTAGCTAAGGTAAAAACTACCCATGGGAGTCACAATATAACTGAGATATTTGGTAGAGGCAGCATGGCATGGTGTCAGGGGGCATTGGTTCTGGGGATAAATTGCTGGATTCTTAGCCTATTTCCACAGCTTGACTAGCTGTACATCCTGGGCAACTTACTTAAACTCTCTGTGTCTTAATTTCCTCATTTGCAAATGATGCCTAATAATGGTACCCAGTACATAGTCACTGTAAGAATTAAATGAACGAGTATTTGTAAATCACTTAGAACAGAGCCTGCACATAGTAAGGTTTACTATGGTGGTAACAAAAAAAAAAAAAAAAAGATGATGATGATGTTGATGATGACACACGTAATCAAGTAATAATAATTGCTAGGAAGCAAAATATTTTAAAACTCAGAAAAAGGCAGCCATTACTGCCATTTTTTAGGCTCAAAAAAGTCAAGATCAGAAAAGTGGGTACGGACTAATGAAAAGATGTAGCAGACCTTTCAAAAGACCAGTTATGCAAAGTCGCAAGAAAAAAGGGAATAAAGTCATGAAAAATATTAGTTTTATAGGAATAGAGTGTTCACATACAGGAAGAGACAGAAGGTAAAGCAAATGGGAACAAGGAGACAGGTAAATCAGGAGCTTGAAATGTTTGGTGTGGAATTAGATACAATAAAATAGATATGAGAAAGGTAACATATCTCAAGCAGAATGTAATAATGACAACCAACTCTTGAGGAATATTCTATTCGAAAATATAACTATCTCTAGAAGCAGTGCAGTTCAAAAGTGGAAGTGCCAAAATATTTTAATTTTGAGTAGTATATGCTAGAAAACCTTAAAACCTTTCACTAGTATATTTTAAGCTATGTAGGTCATCCTGTAAATATCTATGCTTACAATGTCCAACAAATTAATTTTGAAATAGGCATATAACTTCAATTTACACTGATAATGTACACATCATTTCTCTGAGGACTATTTATCACCAGTTATAGAGACCACAGGCAGTATATTTTATTTTATTTTTGGCAGTATATTTTAAACTCTCCAGATAAAGTTAAAGAAGAAATCAAAAACAATAAATTTGAAAGTTCTCAGTATAATACTATAATACGTGCATTCTTAATGAACACTTGAACAGATCAGGATTATGGGTGTAGTTTATACTGCAAAATATAAAACCATTTACACTTTTCTGTGTATAGTAGAAAGCCTGCTTTAACATGTAAAGAAAGCCCAGCTTGCTGGATGCTGTGGCACACACCTGTAATCCCAGCAGCTCGGGAGGCTGAAACAGGAGGATCTCAAGTTCAAAGCCAACCTCAACAATGGGGAGGCACTAAGCAACTCAGTGAGACCCTGTGTCAAAATAAAATACAAAATGGGGCTCAGTGGTGGAGTACACCTGAGTTCAATCCCTGTACCAAAAAAGAAAAGAAAGTCCAGCTTTATTATGTAAGACAGTGTGGTATGGGAGATGAGCAGAGGTGAGTTTGGGAGTCAGACACACCTGGATTCTACCACTTTAATAAACTCTGATCTTGGGCAAATTTGTTAACCTTCACTGAAGTGGTTAAATAGAGATAGGAAGCCCCTCATTTGGCCTTTTTTTTTTTTTTGTAAGAATTAAGCTTTTACTGTGATTTACACATACAAACACATACCTTTTGGACATCAAAAGCTTTAGTATATTTTGTGTTTACATTTTTTAAAGTTGTATGTAAACCATTGTATATAATACATGTATAACTATTTTCTTATGAATTTCTTCAGATATAAAATCCTCACTATACAAATTTCAAAACTAGGGAAAAGGTAGGTAGAAGAAAAAAACCATGAGTGACAAAATAATTTTATTAAGTAGCGTCAAAATAGAGTTGGAAAAAAAAATAAGTAGAACCCTCTCAAACAGAGGGCTCTCCCCAAGTTCTGCTGGTGAACTCTGGTAGATAGAGTTAGGATAATATCATTTATTCCTTGTTGTCCTCTGTGAACTTCTGTGTCTCTAAGGAAAGTCACAGTTACACACACAGAGAGAGAGAGAGAGAGAGAGAGAGAGAGAGAGAGAACAAGAAAGGAAGAGAAGGAGAGGAGGAAGAGAGGGAGACAGTAAGAGAAGCAAGGAATTGACTGAGATTTTTAAGAAGAGTAATTGCATATCCCTATGCTGCTAGCTTCTCTTCTGACAAAAAAATAAGTAATTGATTTCATTAAAGTACTATCCAATCAACGGTATTTAGTGTGATGGTATTATTAGCAATAAAAATATATACATATCTTGCATTGCTTCTAGTATGAAACTGTAACTATCTTTGCCCTGGCTTCCTCAGTATTTTGATGGCAGTAATGATACATACTCTTGGAAGTGAGCCAAGCACATGCTAATATATTACACATTTGGCTCAATTCCAAGTGAACAGGTGTTTTAAATATTCCAGTCACATACTCACAGTGTATATCGCTACTAGGGAAAGGAGACCTTTTCTAAACCACTGATGTTTGCTCGAACCACACCTATTTCACACTGTGAAGACTTAGCAAAGATGAACCGGGATGGGGAAAGAGCTCTACTTTTACTGATAGGAGTGCAGCAAATTCTTACCTCTGAAGGAGGCACCTTAATGTCTGGCTGCAGAGATCAAGGCACTTGCTGATCAGCCTTAGGAAAAAAAAAAAAACAGACATTTCAGCACTTGCTACAATTGAATTCCAACAAATGTGGAAGATTTTATTTATATTAGTAAAAAATGTGGTAAATTAGATGACAGCAAATTGTTATATTATGTTTAGGGGAAGAAATTTGTTTTTCATTAGAAACCACCATTCAGTGTGCAAACATCCTACCATTAAACAATCCCACTTTCCTGGGATCCTAATTACTAAATTGAACTATTTCTTTTGAGAGGGAAAGAAAAAAGATAATAATAGCTGCACAGAAATACATCTACCCGGAAATAATACTGAAACTTCTTTCAAAATTCTTAGCTTCATGCTATATACATATTCTTTCTCTCTTTCCCTCCCTCTCTCCCTCCCTGTGTGCGTGCCCCTCTCCCCCCCCTTTCTCTCTCATACATTCACCAATGTGTGCAGTTCGAGCAGATGAACTCATATGTAACTTCCATTTCACTAAGCACAAGTTCCTCTGTCAGATAAACAAACTTCCATCGATCTCTATCTATGCCTTTGGCTTCAACAAGAAAGTAATGCACTAAGGTTGGAAAAAGGATTTCTAACTTCTCCCAGCCACCTGCCTTAACCTCATACTTCATCTTGGTATACCCCAGATTCCTTTGATGATTAGTCAATAGCATGCATTACCTCATGGAAACAGACTTTGAACCCTGTTTTGCTTCCTCTTTTAATGGTTATGTTTCCCCTCATCTTTTACCAGTGATCTTTAAAAAGAAGTGAGATTCTGCTCAGAATGATGATGATGGCTGTTTGAGGTATTTTGAAAGTATTAGGTGGTTAATATGTGGTTAGTATTATTTATTCAACAGAAAATTGACTTTTTAAGTCCAGGTAAAAAGCCAAGCATCATCACTGTAAACTTTTAAATATTATACAACTTTGTTTAATTTCAATTTTCAAAAACTCCAGTTTCCCATCTGGGAGACTGGGGTATTGGCCTAGCTGTGGGAAGCCTCCAGAGAAAACAAGGGAGCTCGCTGCGCCGTCAGTGCCTGTGGGTGGCATTTTCTCTGCTGAGTCAGGTCCCGCCAGCTGTTCCCCAGGCTTCTACCAACAGTTCGGATTTTCTGACAAGATGCAAACCCCAAGTCTTTGTGGTTCTTGAAACTCTCCTGTAATTTTCCTCTTCTCCTTAGAACTTTGGGAAATTTTCACCCAAGATTGCATCTTGCTGTCTTCCTCATAACTGGTGAAGAAAATTGGGAAGTTTTATAGTCATTTATTTTATGTATCTTGTCATCTGGTCTGTAAGGAAAAACAGTGCTACCTGCATCTTTTTGCAAAAAAAAAAAAAAAAAAGGAAAAGGAAGAGTTTGTGTAGCTATGACTAGAAAAAGAAATTTTATAGTGTTCACAAGATTTCTTCATGAACTCATCCATAGCTTTTGCCCAGAAAGAGATAATATTTTCTCCATAAATTTATAATTTTTTTCTTTTCCTCAACATATCATCTCAATTCCAGAAAAAAAAAATGTAATCTCATTGTTATAGGACTTTGCCTTCCTCATCTACTCAGGCATATTGAACTCAAGAGCTGAGCAGTTGACTTAATCTGAAAAATAAGGTGCCCCCAAAATAAAGCAAGCAAATTGTTTTCTTAGTAACAGATTTAGAGTTCTTACTAATATTATTTTGATAATTGCAATAAACCTGCACCTTGTTTTACCCAGAAAGCTTATGTAGGTATGTAGAAACTCAAAAAATTAAAGATTTGCTGGGCATTTTGTTCAAAGGATACATAGACATACTCTTGGCTATCATATTTGGGGGGGGGGGCAGTGCAGGGAATTTAACTTACAGCATTGCACATGATAAACATGTGTATCCCCAGCCACTGGGCAGTCTTTATAATTGGATAGGCTTGCAGAGCAAAAATAGTCCAGTAAATAACCAAGAAAGTAAAGCCTGGAGCTCATACACAGATTCATAAACTTGATTCTAACCCTCATTAACTCTGTGGACTTGCCCAAGTTTTTGAACCACATCACGCTTCTTTTTCTTCATCTGTAGAATGGCATTCATAGTGGAAGAATGGTTATGAGGACTGAGAAAAATAAAATTTGTGCAAAGCTGCAGACTTGGTCCCTGGCATAGATGAATGCTCAATAAATGGTAGGTGTTATTGCTGAGGAACAGATTCAATTAAAATATTAAGAAAATTAATATTTTGACAGTGAGAGAAGACTGGTTTAATTTCCTTTTCATGCCATAGGAGAGGAAATGTTGTTTTTATAATTACCTAATAAAGAACTTGGAAGAAATGATTGGGCAAATGAAAACTCTTAAGTGTACCACTGAACTAACAAAATCACTGAGATTTCATACGTTATGAAAATTGAAACATCGAACTTAAAACTCAGGTTCTGTATATTCCCACTGACAATGCTGCAATTACTGAAACCATAGTATCTAAAACAGCCTCAGTTGAAGACTGCAGGGGCCAGGGTCCCAAGTCCACAGAAACTCTTTGGAGAAAGCTAGAAGGAGATCCAGAGGACAGGGCAGTCTGTGGGGCTGGCAGCCTCTACTTGACCACACTGAGTTAAGACAACAAGAGCCCAGCTGATGTCAAGGATGGATATCAGGCTGAACAAAAGTGCTGATGGCCTGTTATAAATCTTTATGTTAGAATGTAAAATGCTGAGCCCAGACACAATGAGTGGCCAGCTTACATACCAAGGGTCACTTGATGGGATGACTTAATTTTTTCCTCTCTTTCACAGCACCCTGAAATTCTCGCTCCATCATGAATTCTGATTTCCTCTTTTCCAATATCTATCATCTCTCTATCTTATGTTTATAATCTCTCTCATTATTTTCAATCCTTTCCCTAAACATTTTCTCTATATCCCTTACTGCTTTTCATCTCCCAATATTCTCTCTAACATCTGTAACATCGTGTTAAATTGGAGGTGACTGAATGCAGAACCTAAGAATATTACTATCTGTGTAATATATGAAGTCATGGGAAATGTAATTTTGTGAATTATGATTTAGGTCTAAGATTCTGGGACCATAGATTCGTATTTGGGTAGTATTCATAGCATAAGGAAATTAAATTGCAACAAGTTTGGTTTTAATTATTAGTTAATTTAATTTAGAAATATAAATTTAGAAAAATTTAAGCCTGCTCTTAAAATAATTTAGTCAACGAAGGCCTTGATCAGCATTCAATGGTAACAATACAAGGCTTTCCAAAACACTTCTTAGGAATATATTCTATTTATAGGTATTTAATTTAGAATGAAAGGTCCTATTTTTCACATGATGGAATGTATTAGGTATTTTCATAATCTGTAGATGAAACTTACATCCTATTTAATCATTATACTCAGTTCATAATTTCCTACACTAATAAGAAAGGACCCTTCACATTAATACTATAAAGTAGCAGGAACTACAGAATAAGTCCAGGAGATGCAATCCCTGATAACAAATTAGCCAGGAAACTAGAGGGCAAGTCCCTGTGGAAAGTTAACCTAAGGGTCCTAACTCTGAAATGCTACTGGCACTTTTGATGTCACTCCTAGAAATACTCTGGTTATTTTTCTAGTACCAGCTGGAAATAATTATATTGTTAAGAAAGCAAATAGTGGTCCTTTGATTAATGAACTCAAAGTCTGCACTAATATATGAAAGTCGAAAGGCCCAGTAGTCTCCCACGTCTTAGGGAGACTCAGATAAAAGGCATAGGCTCTGAGTCCTGTGTGGAGACTGAGGCAGAAACTATGTCACGATGTGATTGTGAAGAACTATAATAGAAATACAGGAAGGGTGAGTTTAAATAATGAAAGCAATTGGAGTGATGCAAATATAGCAAAAGTTTTAGGGAAAAGGCTGAGACAGAGTTGAGGCATGTTTGTTTTTAAGCAAACTTTTTATTTACTTGAAGCTCGTTGAAAGAGTACCATCCACATTTTGTCCACTGGACATCTACCCAAGGAAGTTAAACATAAAACCCAACACATGTTATCAGTTCACATGCCAGTTTTGTGGCAGTGAGGCAACACCTATGGAAGACAAGTAGACTAGACTTTGTCTTTCCTGCAAGTTTAAGTACCATAAATACTGTAGTTCATAGTATGATGGGTGAGGTAATAAGTAGGAACCAGTATAAACTTATTTGCAAAAAAGAAATGAGGGGCATTGAAATGTACTGCTGTGCATTTTGGAGATTGAGTCTGTGGGGCTTTCTCAATACCTCTGTGAATGTGGATAGGTAGAGGTTTGTTCCAGTTGACATCACATAAACCTGACAACCTTTACCTTCTAGCCAACCCTTTCAACCTTCAAGGAGGCTTCCCCCTGCCTCCATCCCTGATGTCTGGCAGCTTTCTGGCCTTGTTCACCAGAGTTTCCTGTGTGTAGATCAGATTTGAAGAAACTCCACTGCATCTTGTCTACTGGTTTAACTGGTCTAGCCCCAGCCACTCATTGTATCTTGGACGCTGTCTACTAAGCAGGAAGTTTGCCATTGCATCAACCAGTAAATGAAAACATTAATGCTGCATTAACCAAGTCCCAGGAGAAATTTTATGTTGAAAGAGACAACCAGGACGAGTGAGGCTGGAGACCAAGACTGCTGGCCTTTGACAGAATTAATATTACTTAGGCTAAAGGAAAGAGAGGAAATTCAGCATTCATGGTGGGGAAGCTTGGATTTCTGGCCACTAGCTTTTGTCTGTCTGAGCCTCCTTATTGTCTGTCACCAGGCCGTCGTTAGCAGTATTCTCCCGTAGGACACCTGTCCAAAGGAGTTAACTGATTTGTCACAACATTCAACTGCCAGATACTGTGTTAGTTGCCAAGGATAGAAAGCCCTCAAGAGACTTCATGTCTGCAAGAATCTTATCATCTAGAAAATGAGATAAAAACAATAATACAGGCATTGATATGAAATAAATGGTATTTATAAAGTTCTGTGGAGGAATAAAAGGGACATATTAATTCTATTAACTCTGGTCCACACAATTCTTTTCTTTTGTAATTTAAATTCACCAGTGAGAATAGTGGATAGTGGGGTTCTGCAGTGGGTGTTGCTAGGGGTAAATGAAATATTTATCCTGAGTACAAAACTGGTAGCTTCTGTTTTCAGATCCCGCTGTAATTCCACTTTAAATAAGAACTTCTGGTTCTCTGTAGTCTTGAGTTTCATTATTCTTTTATTTTTTGAGAAGCACCCATGTGCTGGGCACATTAAAGTTGCTTTGGATATAGAGGTAAAAAAGATAAAGTCTCTCCTCTTGTGGAGGTTTTCTCTGACATTGAGACTTCCTCCTCTGGCAGCCACAGTGACTGTGAGTTACATATTGTCCTCACATCATCTCAGTAATGCTCGGCACTCCTGAGACCGTGTTTCTCTCTAATACATCATAGCAAGTGAGTATTGAGCTGTCCCTGCTAACACAGTTGTCAATACAGTCTCTGGGATGTCATGTAACAGGCTTAGGCACAGCCCTCAGAATTTGGGTTCAGGAGAGTCTTCCCGGGAGCTAACTGGGAAGATGGAACAGATCTCATTGCAAGTCAACATGGAATAACCAAAACAAAAATTTTAATGAAGAGGGCTAAAAGCCACTCATTGGAGAGCAGACTGGTTTATTAGGAAGAGTGATAAATTAATTTTTAAAAGAAGATTCAAACCTCAGGTCATGGAGGAAGAAGTTGAGGTTACCATCCAGAATTGGCTCTTCAGAATCTCTCCATCTGCCATTTAAAAAATTGAGGGATAGATAGCCAAGCACAGTGGCACATACCTGTAATCCCAGGAGGTTGAAGCAGGAAAAATGAAAGTTCAAAGCCGGTCTCAGTAAAAACGAGGCACTAAGCAACTCAATGAGACCTTGTCTCTAAATAAAAAATACAAAATAGGGCTGGGAATGTTCAGTGTTCCATTGTCCCTGAGCTCAATCCCTGATACCTGACCCCACCAAAAAAAAATTGAGGGATAGAAAAGAACTTAGTGAATATTTTCACCTCTGTCCCAGAATGAAATTTGTTATTGGTACATGTTGGTCCTGTGACTTAGGAAATGAAAAATATAATACTGTGAATGAAGGGCAAAGAGAGGGTTTCCCTACTCAGGCAACCCAGATGGGTCAGGCTCAAGCTGGTTAGAACGCTAGTTCTCTTGAACCTTCAGAGTCCCAGGGTAGAAGAAGCATGTTAGGCAGAAACCCAATTTAACTTAAATCCTGGGAGTCCTTTGCTAAATGAGGATTTGTGAATCTCCTCAGGTATCATAAATATTGACAATCATTTGCCAGCCCCCAGTTTTTATTTTGCATGTCTCTTGAAAGCTTGCTGTATATTCTCCTTTTCTGATAAGCTGATGATAAACTAGAGATCCTAAGCAACAGAAATTCCTCAAGTCCATCAATGATAATGTCCTTGTTTCCAATTGAATCCTAGAAATAGAGGATGCACAGAGATGTCTCTTGAAATAATTTTGCTTCTCAAAATGTTCATGTCCTCATGGCAGTAACTTAAAGCACCAGCAACCACAAAAACTCCAGAACCATGAGCAGGAAAAAAATTTAAGTGCAAATAAATCTAATCATTTGTTCCTCATGCACTGTGTATGTGTTATCTCCATTGTTTCTTTGGCTCTCACAGGAATATCCTGTGTAGTAATCATGAAGTCTTTACAGAGATTGCTTTAACCTACCAGAACTTGAACGCCTAACTTGTTGATGTAATAATCTTATTAAAACAAATAAATAGCACTGCTACCTAGGGAGACCATACAGCTCATTTCAATTAATCTGTCACTGTTAGAAAATATGACTATCAAGTTTGATAGGTTATTCATTTATCCAATGAACAGTTAACTAGAACCTATACTGAACCTTCATGTTAACCAAGTGTTTGTTAGGGACCAGAGATGCCATTCCTTATAGGACTTGACATATGATGCTGACAGACATGTAGAAACATAAATGGCAATATAATATACCCCATATAGAAAGGACACACATACACAAAAAAATCAAGGACTGCAAGGGTACAGAGAAGGGAATCCCTGAATGCCTATGAGTGCTAGGAAAAACCTTGCTGAGCAAGTGATGACATGAGGGAATAGGTATTCCAGTATGACTCAGGTCTGTGCATCAGAGAGGGGAAGTAAACAGGAATATTCCAAACAGGAATAAATAACATACCCAGAGAGTGTTTTGAAGTTCGTACCTGATTTGTAAAATGCTCAAAAATCCCCCTTAGCCAGAACACCACATGCTGGAGAAGAGAGGAATTGAGGTGGGAAGAAGAGGTGGAAGGTTTGTGTGCAAGCTCTTGGGTGTGGCTCTTGGGAGCCGCCGTGGATTTTAAGGAGAATTCTGATAGGATTAGATTTACATTATAATTAGGCCCTGTTGGAAGTATGAAGGAGATTGACTGGAAGGTAGGGTCAGAAAATAAACCAAAAATGGGAAACAAAATAGAAAAGTAATGATAGTTGAGTCAAGAGATGATGAGATTGAGAGTGATTTCTGAGCTTCTGGCTTGAGCAGCCAAATTGTAACCTTTGCTGAAAAGGGAACAGAGATAGGTGGAATCAAGAAAATCAATCAAGAAATGGTGTTGTAGTAGAGATATGGGAAATCCTGTAAAAACAAGGATACATCTGAAAGCCCTGAGCTGATGACAATAAAAAGGTGTAGGCTGTAGGCTACTTTCATTTCAAATGACTAATCATGTGTTGACTCAATTTATGAATAAAAAGGCATTTATAACTAGATAAGATTCCAAATCATGGAATCATGTTATGGTTTTTGTTTGCTTGCAATACTGAAGATCAAACATAGCGTCTAGTGCATAGGCAAGTGCTCTACCATGAGCTCCATCTCCATTCCAAAAATTATTGAACTTAATCCAATCATCCAAGATAACATGCACCTTTTTTATTGTTGTTAAAATAAGTTGTAATGGTTTGTAAAAGATGCTCCAATGAATTATTTTTAAAGCATCAGCGTCTAGATTCAGCCTGTCCCATTTGCAAGTAAAATGCCACAATCTAAGAAGTTGGCATGTGAAGTTACATTCACATCATATACTTTCGTAAAACCTACTTCTAGATTTTTGTTACTTTTCTCTTGTTCTCAACCTTTTTTAAATTTATAGTTCTAACTCTTATTTTCCTTCCTTTTTTACAAACCAACAGCATCCATTCTTCAAAACCACCTACAATTCTTTTGCATAACAGTTCTTATTTTCTTAACTTACTTTTTAACAATTATTAGTATTTACTGGGTATATTGTCATGCATTTCAAATGTTACATAGGCAAGTGCTTCCTGCTTAGTATTTGACTTAGGATCTCTCCTGGTTGCAGGATATCTGGGAGTGTTTCATGGCTGGAATGTGCCAGATTTCCCAGCTCAGCCCTGTTCTAATCTGACCTCATGATGCATGCCTTGTCCAGGTTCCAGGAGAGCTGTGGTGGAAGAATCCTTAAAAACTCCAAATGCTGACCTATCCTGAGGAAATCTGAATCATCCAATTGGCCCTAGAATCACCCTGATTTTCCATGAATTCCCCCAGGCTGAGGTTGGCCCAGAACAAAACCAATGTCAGAGCCTAGCAGAATAGTAGAGCAGTAGACCAGCATCCAAGGATTAGGGGGGGAAAAATGAACTTTGCCCAAGAATTTTAAAACATGCTTATTTCAAATTTATAGTATCTGACTCACGTTCACAAAAACTTCCCGTGCTCTTTCCTACAGAGCTTTTGTTGTTTTTTTTCCTAACATTTACATTCTGCTGAAAACACTACTCCCTTCTTTTCTGCTTCCATGCTAAATTTTGTGCCCTTTTTCCTGCTACCCTTTAGATCACAGATATACTTATGACTTCCTTCGATGATTTCTTCAATATGCTTTTTTCAAGATTCCATGTTTAAACCAATATCCCAGTTTCTAAGCATTCAATGATATGAAGCTCTTGTCATAATCAGTTTCATACATAGTACAAATTATGCCTATACTGTATTGCTTTCAGACTTAACAAGTGTGTATTTCAAAACATGGTAAATTTGCAACAGTTACTTAAAAAGCAGAATATTGAATTTTAACATAATAAAGAGTGATATAAGATCACAAAAACATAATATAGTTGCAAAAATACTCCCTGAGACTACTCT
The DNA here is from genome assembly GCF_045843805.1 of Urocitellus parryii. Lineage (NCBI taxonomy): Eukaryota > Metazoa > Chordata > Mammalia > Rodentia > Sciuridae > Urocitellus > Urocitellus parryii. The sequence goes on along the minus strand of NC_135531.1, from coordinate 71,388,871 downwards.
TTCTCTTTCTAACATTTGAAGATCCTTTTCTGTTCTCTTCATCCATCCACTAAGTCCGTCATTAAGTCTGCAAACATTTATTAATCTCCTAGGGATTGATGACTAGTCAACAATCCCTACACTCCAGGAGCTCAGGATGATGGGAATAAAAACATGTAAACAAATAATCTGGGTCACAAATTTAGAAAAAGTATCTTTACATCCAGAGGACCACAAACAACCCCTGACACATATTAGTGATTAGCAAATATGTTTCAAGGGGTCTGGTCCCACTACCATCCCTGCCTCCAACCAGCCAGAAACCTCTGCATACATTAAAACTGTGGAAATGTGTGTTCTGTTCATTCAGCTAGCATTTATGGAACACCTACAGAATGTCAGACTGTCTATACTGAACCTCCAAAGTGAATAAATTAAATGACTTTGTTAAGGATCTCTCAGGGTAGCAAAGGAAGTAAAACCACATACATGATCATTGTTGTGTGATTTAGGATATAATAGAAAAATGTATAGAATAAAATGAATGCATCAGTGTGGGGAGAAATTAATTCAGCCTGGGTGATGAGAAGTCTATAGAGAGGAGATGGAAGGAGAGTCCAGGTGGATAAAGGACCTCAGTGTGAAAGGCAAGTTGCTATGGACATTACTGCTCACCTCCTGGGAGGTATGAGGAAAGGCCAGGTGATCCCTGGTGATCTCATCCACACTGAAATCCTAATACATCTACAAACTGTCACCATGTGAATTTTTATATGAAATAATCTATGGCCATTAGGAGACAGGTGGTGGATATATCCTCATGTTTAGTACATTAAAAGTCTTTCAAATCTTTAATTAGTGTATTTTATATTCTGTATTGAAAGACAAAAATAATTCAGTGAAAAAATTCAAGCCAATATTAAGATTATCTTTTGAGGTATGAAATAAAAACAAAAGCAATAAAAATCTCTAGTTTTCCCCTCTCTCCCCAGTAGAAGTAAATGCCTGGAATCTGGAGAGAAAAAAAGGTGTTGTAAGGTTGTATATTTTCAACTTGTTAAAATTTTTTCAAAATAAATGAATACCTATTGGTACAAGTTAACTTCCTTATATTCTGTATTGACTATGATTTGCTTATCTGATAAAAATCTACCTAACAATTGCACTAGCTTTGTGGCATTTTAATATACATTTTTATTTCTAGAATAAAAACAAAGAAGAACCATGGTATAGAAAAAAAAGTCAGACAATTTTTGCAGTGTTGATTATTGAAATGTATGGAGAAATTTCTTAGTACCTAGACCTCTCCTTGCCTAAGTGATCTATGCTGGAAAGCACACACACACACAAATTTTTTAAGTACACTATTATAGGATAGTTCAGAGATTTTTATTTTAAATTTATATTGCCTTCTTTCAGATACAAAATTGTATCTGGCACATAGTTGGTATTTGGTAATTGCTATATACACGTTAGAAGACGTAAGTCACAGGGCACCACCCTTAAGTGGACACTCCCCTGATGCTAGAGAGTCGGAAGCATCTTTGTGATAATGGGCATATCTGTGAGCCATATGAATGTTTAACAGCCATTCTCAGAAACTTTGTTCATGGCTAGCATCCAGTTCATCTACACTTCTATCCCTACATGAATTTACTACTTTCTAAAGACTGTTTAGCTCATTACCCATAGACACTTAACTATTATAGAGCTATGAAAGACCAAAAAAAAAAGTTTAAAATCAGAGGAAAGGAAACTACCTTTTCTAAGTCAATATCTTTTCCCTTGGCTTTTGTGTGAACATGGCATTCATGCAACTAATAGTAATAATTCCTTCACGTGCTCTTAACACATCAAACCTCTAAAGTCAGACTAACTAGCTATGAAGAAAGGGAGGTTATTTGGATTTTTAACAAAGGTTAATAAGAGTAATTTGGGGTTTTTCACAAAAGGACTTCAAATTTTAGCTGTACAATGGGAAGGCATAGAAAAAAAGATGATGAAAATATATATTCTGGAGGACTGAGACTGCAGACATGAAAAGAAATTGACTAGTCAGAAGCTTTTTCTGTGATGATGATTCTCTAACAAAAAGCCAAATTTTACTTAAATAGTATTGATACAATATATAGCATCCTCATAACTGAAAAAGGTCAGTAATCTAGATGTTTCTTTTTGCTAACAAGGCATAATTTTAAAGAGAAAAAAATAATAATAATTAAAAAATAAATTAAGAATGAAACCACCACAGTGTAGGAAAGGGATTTTCTAGTTGATAACATAATGCCTGAGACAAGAAATGAGAGCTCCATGTGGCATTCTTTTTCATTTATATTCCTTGCAGTAACGAAATAGAATCTGTTCCCTTACATCTATTTCATTAGAATTTTTGAAGCACCTGTCACCTATCATCATCATTTTATACATATTTCAAGTTTTTTTCTGATGAACAAATGTAATAACACAGGTCCATATGTGCTCATGTCTGGGAGGAGAGATTCCACGTGGTTTTTGGATTACCTATCTGGACTCCTTCTCCCATTTATTGTTTGGAGTGTGTCACCTTCTGTCAATCTAATTACTTCTCTAAGAGCGGCTGTTCTCAGCTCACTGTATGACAATCGCTACTTTGCGAATATACCCGAGAAGCCTCAGCAGTCAATTGATGTACCCCAAAAGTGTCACTCTCAGGTGGCAGGCTAGCTCCGGTACACCAGCTCATTCCAGGTGTACAGAGTTCTCTGGAGGAAGAGTTCCTTTAGATGCCTAGTAAGAGAACCTGGTGGTTTTCAAAAGATTTCTTGCTTTTTCGTGACATACAGAATCAACCTTTTCAAAATGTAGTCAGCTGAGAGACGTTTACTATATATCTGGAGGATGTGTAGCACCTATAAGAATAGCAATTAAGTACATACATTGCCTGACCATTCACACTTGTAAAAGAGCAGAGAAGCTTTCAAAGGCCTGTGTCAGAGATTTTTATTTTGATAGAACAAGACTTGAAGGAATAATGCTTATTTATCCATTTAGTAAGCTCTTTAGTTCATATTGACTATTCATTACTGTGAATAGAGAGACTTGGCTGAATCCAACAGTAATTCCTTAGTCGTCATTAAACAGCTGTAGATTTTTAATATAATAAAGATAAAACTGCTCTTATAGCTCCAAATTCACACTATGGTATTCAAGTTTGTGCCATCACTTCCATTTTCAGAGCTTTATAATTCCACCATAATCATTTGTTCTTGGCAGAAATGTGTTATACAAGCACTCAGCTGAGGATAATATTTTTGAACAATTTTTTAAATGTTCTGGTGATGTGATTATGGGAATTTGGAACTCAGTATTAATTTGCTCTTGAATTTTGCGTTTATATGTCTCAAAAAGCCCTGTTTCAAGTAACACGATTTAACTTGAATCATTACTTAAATACTGGCAGTATGCATTGCAAGATAATATAATCAGATAAAAGAATTTATTGGTAGAAAGTGAGTCATTGTCCTCCCCCCTCCCCATCACTGCCGTTTCCTTTGTGACTCCACACCACCTGCTTTGTTTGCTTAACAATTCATATAATTCTTCAGGTACAAAGTGAGATGTTGATCTAATTGGTTTTTTAATCAGGGAGCTAAGCATTTCATTGAACAATAGACATTCCCACTTGACTAAAATTTGATGTGCAAGAAGTATCAATATTTTAGCCATATTCTCATACTTCAAATTTTCCCAGAGCAAGTTTTTTTTAAAAAAAAATTAGAATTTTTTATTTATCATTTATCCCAGTATTCAGTCTGCTACTGTAATTGAATATGAATTGGAGAAATCTAGTCTGCATCTCTCATTTCACAAGCTTAGGAAAGTTTGGATGGGGAAGGGCAGTCTCCACATGGTCACAGGCAATAGCTGATGCTTGGATCCTCATATTTAGCAGCACTGGCTGGTGTAAGATTTCTGTAAACTCGTCGTGCAAGGATTGAGAGATAATGAGTTAATATTCGTGAAGATTATTCAACAAAGTGTAGTTGATATTTGAATTTTTATAAACCAAACACAATATCTATCCCCCCAAAGCTTTGTAAGAATATTTAGCACACATGCATGTGCCAGATGGATTGTAATGACAGTTGATAGGCCTCTCCTAACCCTTGCGTTCTGTTGTCAGGAGTCTGCATAGCAAAACAACTAGAATTTTTACAATAAAACTTATTGGGTTAAAGACATGGGTGCACATTGAAAAATCTACTGTCTACTAAGACTATGAATTCGCATTACATAAGACTTTAAATCAAAGGTTTGTATGAAGATATTTTAATATGCCCTATAGAAACATTAATGTTTTGAAAAATATCAGGTATTCTCTTGATCTTGCCTATTTTTCTCTACACAAGTGATTTCTTATGAAAATGTACAATATGATGCATTTTTTTAAATAAGTGTAAACATTTGCAGATATCAAAACAGAAACACATCATGATATGACAAATTGTTATTACCCAGAGAAATGCTCTTATGGTTGAGCCTAATGCTAACAAAATGAGTTTAAAGCCTAGGAAGTTAAGTCAGTGGATGAAATTGTTAATGTTTTATGATGTCCTTTGGAGTACTATTATAAAACCCTCTACAAGTACTTATTCTGGCCCAAAAATGATGGCTGTAGATCTTTAATAGGGGGACAGGTGGCCCCACCAATTATAAATTCCCCAAGATTGTAAATGTATATTTTATCATCTTGTGTCAAAATATTCATTTTAATATTCAAACATTTTACCACATAATAAGCTGTAACCATATGTTTATTTGTTATATTATACTACTATAACATTAATAAATATTTACAGAGTAGTAGTGTACCCTAAATGTATTGCAATGGTAGCTTTTAGTTTGATTTTAAGTTAAAATCTTCAGTGCCTCAGAAATTCATTTTAAGTAATATTACATTTGTTACACATTGATAAGAGCCAAAGAATTAAAATTTTCAGACTGACACTCTCTTTTAAACTCATGTTGTTGTATTTATTTTCCCCAATTGCATGGATTAAAAATGGAGTGTTATCTCAGCTTTTAATTCCTTAGCTTAATGTTGCAACTTTTGCTTGATTTTTATGTGAATTCTATCTTTAATAAAGATGAGCTCTACTGAATTTTCCATTAGCAAGAGGCACAAAGGTACGCATCACTTTGTAACTGATCTTGGTAATACCAGGAAAATTAGGAAATGTTGCTAGTCTGTTAGTAATGAACATGGTGGGCTGGGGTTGTGGCTCAGTGATAGAGCACTTGCCTAGCATGTGTGAGGCACTTGGTTTGATCCTCAGCATCACATGAAAAAATAAATTAACAAAATAGATATTGTGTCCATCTACAACTAAAAAAGAAATCTTTAAAAAAATGAACATGGCAAACTATGTGATTAATCAGATGTGTTATGGTCTATAAAAATATAGCATCATTTCTGTAAATCAGGTTGTATGCAATTGAACTGACAACCATCAGCTTTGTGACAGCTGAGACCAGACCATACCTACAGGAGGAAGAAAGGAACTTTTAAGAAAAGGCATCAACTTTTCCCTTTCTTGTGTTGGAAGATAGTAGGAATCAGGGTGATTCCTACTCAGCTAAAACCGGGTGGTACTTTTGCTAGTTAGTGACTCGGTTGCCTACTTGGCAGTATTCTTTGGATCCCTTACTCAGCTCAGGGTAATGAAGCCCTAAGTTCAGCTGTTTTGATTTTTCTCGAAGCCTATGTTTAGGAAGATAATTTCTCAGTATTGTAAATTTCAATAGAGATTTTCACATATACTTTCTAACAAAAGTAATTCTCCGAATGAGCATGGCGTCTCAACATTCTCAGTCAGTGCTCAGTGAGCATATTAGTCGTGTTCTCATATGCCCTTTTGCTGTCAGGGATGTGGGAAGGGGCCAGGACACCATTGTTAGAGTCAAACTAGAGGTGTTTCCAACATTTCTGTTGTTGTCGTCATCACAGATTCTAAAATAGTTGTGCAACATCCTGACTTCTGATTTTTCTGTGGGAAGAAAGAGTGCTGCAGTTTGCCACCTTAATTATATTCTGCTGCAATTGTTTTTCACTAGTTAGTTCTTAAAACCCGTGTGAATTCCAAATCACCATACTTTGGTCCTGAAACCCTCTTGGTTACTTGACTGAATTTAGTTGTGGAAAGAATATATTTGTTATTTTTGTTTAAACAGATGATGAATGCTCTAGTGAAATGAATCGTGCTTTTTACCCTATGGTTTTCTAAACATAATGTAGCATGTGTAATAACCTGAAACACTGGACAGCTTGAACTTTTGTAACATCCCTGATTGTCTCTTACAGCCTTTGTCTAGGTTTGAACTTTCCAAAAATTATGTATTTCAGACGTTGAGAAAGAAGGGCCTTAATGGCTGTGACAGCCCAGATCCTGATGCAGACGATTCAGTAGGTCACAGCCCTGAGTCTGAGGACAAGTACAGGAAAATTAACGAAGATATTGATCTAATGATCAGCAGGCAAAGATTGTGTGTAAGTACTCGGAACTCCCTTCATTTTTTTTACTCTTGGTATTTCTCTGAACCTGGCAGGCATTGAACAAGAAAGAAAACAAAGGCTGTGAAAGCCCCGACCCTGACTCCTCTTATGCACTCACCCCACGCACCGAAGAAAAATACAAAAAAATTAATGAAGAATTTGATAATATGATCAAGAGTCATAAAATTCCTGTAAGTACCAAAGGTAGATGGCTGGTCTGCTGATAACTGCTGCAGTAACACACCTTAACCCTCTCAGTGATGGCTTGCTTTAAGAAGCACTCAAAGTCAGATAAAATAGCCATCTCATCCCATGGGCAATGCATTTAGAAAGCGAACCCCTACGGGATGCTGAAATTACATAATTGCAAAGAATTGCCATCGAGAAGTTCATTCCGAGGTAGAACAGTTCACAGGAGGAAGAGAAAGATCAGTGTGACACACCCTGAATTTACACAACCTTTTAAAACACAGTTCACATAAATCAAGATACATGAGTAAAACAGTAGAATCACTTTCTGAAGAAGTTTGAAGATTTGCTCTATAATACGTGGATATATGGTGTGCTGAGACCAGATGCATGAGAAGAACTGCAGTTCTCTCACACAAAATGACAGTCATCACTTAAATAAAAGCTGATTTCTGAATAAAACTTCTCCCCTCCCCCTACACATGAAATTCAACAGCACTGAAGGGTTAAAGCTAATGCTCGCTGCAGGGAACAGACTGCATGAAACCTAATGGTAAGATTCCAACGTTTGTGTGCTGGGGTGATTTTAAAGCTTTATCAGAACATTATCTGCTTTGCCTACACCAACAAATTTCATGCTTTAACATTTGGCTAAATTTTGTCTTAACCAGTTCAGAAAATTTCTAACAAACAATCATATGCCTTGCCAGATATTTAAGAGAAATAACTCTGCATGTATTATTTTGTTTGCCCACATGTATAGAGGAAAAATATATACTGTTTATTACATTGTCATCAATCAAATGAAGTTAATTTTGTGCCATATAGGGATGATATCCAAGGCTCACTTGCTTTCTGAATAACTAATATTAGTGTCTGAACCTCACTGTACATAAGCTCCTCAGTAAGTAATTAATTAATTATTTTTCAAAAAAGTACACTGTTTTGTAAGTTAGCAAAACAGCTTAAATCTGAGTACTGAGAACAACTCTGCAGCAAAAACAGGCTTTGTTAATTACACGTGTAGATCTTTGGGGTCAAAAGCTCTAGGCTAAATCCACAACTGCATCCACAAGATAAATGGATGCTTGGCCATAGCGAGTGCACACTCAAACCTATTTTGAATGAAATTGGTGGTTTAAAACTTATTTACAAAATGTATGCATATTAAAATTTCTGTCCTCAAAAACACATGTCTGTTTCTTTTGTTAAATTGAATAATATCTGTAGTAGAGCTTCTGTTAACTCAGAATTATTACTATACATATCATGAAGGAAAGTTTTATGCCATAAATTCTGAAAGATTTCATAAAACCAAGTACTATATGCAACACATTCACAGTGGGTACTTTATCCCATGAAATATTTTCTATTGTATACAGGCCATGAGTACTAGCTAAAAGTACTCAAAATTCTTAAGTGATAATATATCCATTGGGATTTTATCTTTCCCAGGAGAAGGAAAGAAACAGCTCCTTTGGGCCACCTTTCAGTTCTTAAGGCCTGCATTTTTCTTGCTATCTAGTCCATCATTTGGAGTTTGAGTTACAAAGTTTTGTGAATGTAGAATATTAAGGCAAAGCACCTCTGATGTCTCAGATAAGAGGAATCCTTTGCACGGCTAGAGAAAAAGCAAGTATATGCAATACTGCTGGATCACTCTCAGTCTAGGTGATCCTACATGTGGAAGGAGATTTAACCCCCAGATTTCCAGGGAAATGTACATTGGATTGTTTTTCTCATATTTGAAGAGAAAAGAGATGTGTTGCGTTCCTGGATTTTCTCACAGTATTTCACTCTGTCATGTAAAGAGTTCAAAATCAAGACATGTGATTTCTTAAGAGGTACAGTGGTGTGTGGCAGGGGATGAAAACCACATGAGTGTTTACAGGCAGAGCTGTGAGAAGGAACCACACTGCTCTGAGTTGTTCAAAGAATCTTCATGGCTTTCGTAAGTGCTTCAGACTTCACGATGAAAACACCAGTTTTTGCACATTGCTCTCAGTTGCTGGAAGTCGGTGTTGTTGAAAGTTTCCACAGCTGCTAAAACATTTACAGCAGAGCAAGGACACTCTGACCTTTGTGTGTAGTGAGTGTCTCCACCTCTTTAAAAACATTATAACACTGTTTTTCTTTTTCAAACACCCAGTTTGAAGAGTTTTCCTTTTAAAATAGAAAATTTAATATTGCAGTCACCTGTTGGAATCATATAATTTATGCCCATATTCCTCAATTACGTGAAATAATTCACGGGTGATTTGGAATCTTGTCGACCAGCATTTCCTCATGCTGGGTTTGCCACAGTTCATGCTGGGCTTCACAGCAAGCAAAAACAGCTCCATTTGAGGAACCAGGAATTAGGAAATGTGCTGAATGAATGAGAGGTGGATGCAAGACTGGTTGAGAGTAAACAAGAAGGGAGGAAGTGGAGAGAAACAGTCTATATTTTATTCAAAATAATGGACTGTGAAGAAAGAGATAATGCTTGTACCTAGGATCAAAGGAGGGAGTTAAAATGAAAACACTTGACATTATTTATGTACAGAGAAGAAATGCTTCAAAAAAGGAAAAGAGAACACATAGGTACAATGGAGACAAGTGGTAAAACTTCTCAAAGGGAAGAAGGATGGGGCCTAAGCAAGAAGATGGGATCTAAGCAAGATGGAGAAGAATACAGGAGAATCCAGGTGTATTTAAGGTGGAATGTGGGTAGGGTGAAGGCAGGTGGGTAGCTAAGAGTGACCGTTTTTTAACTTTTGTAGGAATTGAGGGGAACAAGACCAAGTGCTCACTAGAGGTCAGAGAATAATAGGCCTGGACACTGAGGAATTGTAGAAGGAATGATCAGGGAAAGACTACAGTCCTAAGAAAATTTAAATACCAGCAGTGGTAGTCACTTCATTAAAATCCTGGGTTTCTTTTTTGTTTTGTTTTGTTTTGTTTTTGTTTAATTTGCTAGAGCTCTGAAGCTAGATAATAGTTGTTCAGAATATGAGGGTATCGTTAGTGGCAAAAAAAAAAAAAAAAGATTCAGTCCAGTCATTCAAATCAAATAAAAGAAGGCCCATTCAAAAATAGTTTATTAGAAATGTTTATGTATATGAAAATATCTAAATACCTAAGTGAACCCCACCATTGTGTACATCCATAAGAACGGGGTCCTAATTAGAATAAGATATAATCTGTGCATGTATAATTTTATCAAAATGGATTCTCCTGTCATGTATAATTTAAAAGAACCAATAAAAATGTATTACTTTATTTTTTATTGGACTTTTCCTGTGATAAGTTTGGAAATGTAGTAGATTTTGGATTAAAGTTCCAATATCTATGATGACTTAACTTCAGAAACCACCATCACTTTGTTTAGGGATAGAAATTAAGTTGTTTTAGCCATCATGTCTGTATCACTTAAAGGCAAGAGGACCAGCTTCCTGTGCCTGTGACCTGGCCCTGCTCTCTGAGTGCTGCGCTGGATTAAATGCTGTACCCTAATTGTCTTGAAATTCTTAAAACTTTGTTTATAATATTTATTTTTTAGTTACAGGTGGACACAATATCTTTATTTTTATTTTTATGTGGTGCTGAGAATTGAACCCAGTGCCTCACACATGCTAGTGAGCACTCCACCTCTGAGCCACAATCCCAAACCAAAATTCTTAACATTTTTAAACAAGAGTTACATCCTCTTTTCATTTTGTACTGGGCTCTGACTACAGCATTTTATTCAATCATCCCAAATTCTCCCTTTGATTTGAATGTTCTAAAAATTTGGAGCTAATCCATGAGATCTTTGCAAGTTTAGAATTTTAAACTACTTTTTGGCTTTCGTTTTTTAGACACCCCCCCCCCGCAATAAAATTAAATAAAGATGTTTTTAAGTTTTCTAATTTTGAAAAGTCAAGAAGAAAAAGAATAATGCCAATTTCTTGGAAGCATTTATATGTAACTATAACCTTTGCATTTTCCCAAAATGTTTAGAGCCACTTGGTCTCTTTATGGATGCAACCATTCCATGCCTCAGATAAGGAAATCAAGGTCAAGAAAGATTATATGACCTGCCTTATTTAATGGCATTTTACTATACCACCTGGACCGCTACTAAGATTTCTGATAGCAAGGCTAATATTCTTTCTAATTCTTTAACATATTTTCTCAGTGTGATCATTTTTAAGTTTATAACTTGCTTTCAAAATTATCATAGCTGGTTTCTGATAGGGAAACAAAGCAAAATATTCAATGAAAAGGATGTTAGCATAGTTTATGAGTTTTAAATTTTTGAACTATACATGTAATATCAGAATTATATATATTTTTAAATTTTTGTGTAGCTGTAGGTGTTTATTTTATTTTATTTTATTTGGTGCTGCGGATCCAAACCATTACCTCACACGTGATAGGTAAGCGCTCAGTCACTGAGTTACAGCCCCAGCCCCCAGAATTACATTTGACTGCTACTTAGCCAATCACAGTAAGCTTTACAGTAATCACTACCAAGTTTTTTATGGCTCAGAATGCTAGAAAATAAATAATTCTTGGGATGATGGTCAGAGGAGGGGAAAAATAGAGGACAGTTCAGAATTTATCACATATTTATTCAAAATCATCTATAATTCTGAAGTGCATATAATCAACTAGGGACTGGATAAGTGGACTTTTTTTTCCTAATGAGACAGTTTCAGTATTTTAAAGAATGTTTAGAGAAGATGTAGTTTTATAGCTGATCCTTAAATATCCAACAACAGTGAAATATTTATTAGTAGGAAGAGTGAGCAAAAATTTAAACATTTGCAACAAAAAGAGTTTTGAAATACCTATTCTCATTAAATACCGAAGAAGGGGGTCTTTAAGATTTACTTTTTCCCAATATTTCAGTCACTCCAGTGTGGATACTCATCCACATTCCATGAGAACCTGTTTACTTTATTATTTATGTGGTCCACAAGTAATAGGCTACTATTGTCAGCTCTGAGTCAACCAACAGTATGATTTCAGACAGCAACATCTTATTTGTCAAAAACATACACAATGTTGCACAGTGATTCAGTAGCAAAAGCAAGACTCAGTCACTAACTTAGGTGGCCTTGGGTCACTTACCAAATGTTACTGATTTGAAAAGGGGAAAATTATACCTGAAATGAGAAGATGTTGAAGGAGTTGAATCACATCATGTATTTAAATTGTGCAGCCTAGTGCCTGCTCAATAAATAATACACAGTAAATGTTAAGCTTATATTTTATATTAGTATAGTATCTTTCCCCCCATATTTAATTAGAGTGGGTTTTGCATTGCCTTATAGCAAGAGAGTTTGTGGAACTTTGATGAAAGGGGACGGTAGTCAGTCAACATCATAACTGATTTTATGAGAGAGGAGGGAGATCAGGAGAAAGGCAAGTTGCAGAAATAAATGTGTTGGTCAGTATGGGCTTTCCTGAGGCCAGGTTCTGAGCAGAGTTGGAGGAGGTAATGGAGTAACCACAGTAATGAATCAAGAATGAGGGAAAAACAGACTGACTGGAGAATACATGATTGAGGTTAGTCGAAGCTGGAACTCACAGGACTGCATGGGCCATTGAAAAAAGTCAGGTTCTACCTTTAAGGAGTGATGAGAGCTCTCAAAGGGTTTTGAACAGAAGAGTGCATCATCTGATGCTTTTTAAGGATCAAACTGATTGCTTGGTTGAAAATAAATAGAAATTGGGCAAGAACAGAAATGGGTAAATCTGTTAGAACACAAAGACAGCAGATTTCCAAAATGCACCCACCTCTGGACTACTACTGTTCTAAGCTTAAAAAGTTACTATTATAACTGAAAGTTGCAGCATGAAACAATTGACAAATTCAAAAAGGGTAACTAAAGAAATTTTATTTAAAGGACTGTGTATAGATGGACACAGTTAAAGGAAATTTGAGAGGATAATGAATTACATCAGGGCTTGCAACCTAGAAGCTGCTCTCACCACTGAGCCCTAAAGGAGGAAGGAGAGGAAGTCACCAGGGCTCAGCAAGAACTATGTCCATAAGAGAGAACAACCGTATTCTCCTGGCCTGCACAGGAACAGAGCAGCCTCTGCCAATATGGCTGTGGCCTAGCATGGATGCTGCTGCTGTAAAAAAAAAAAAATTGCCCTGATCTTTCTTGTCCATACTCTGTACTGCCACTGGTGCCTCTTCCACTGGCTGACCTGAAGCCACATGTCAGAGGACCCTGGTTGCTGGTATTGTAGGGTCAGTTTCTGGGTACAGAAGAGAGTGAACATGATGGAGAATGGCTTGCAGGACCAGTGGAGGATGCCTGGCATGTGTGTTTTCTCTGGTGTGCTTCATTAGCCTTTTAATGAAGGAATACAATATTTTATTCATTCTATGGACATTTACTTTACCACATACGCTAGTATTTTTGTCTTTAATAGGGCTCTAGAAATTGGGGTACATTCATGCTTAGATGTCTTATCAAAAATTCCATGATGTCATGGTGTTTATCCAAAATTATTTTCTGTTACCATTTACAGCAGATTTTCTGTTGCTGTTTATCATTTCAACACATAAATGACCTAAAAAAGTCTATATTATTATATCACTTGAACTTTTTTATTTCCCTCAAATATAATAAAGAATCTAAAGAAAAATGCACAAAATGTTTACTTTTGTCAATATCAACATTTCTAAAACATGAAAGAAAAGAAACATGGGAAATGAAGAACATGGGAGCATAAACATAAACAGAAAACAGTACTGTAATCAGCAACATAAACACAGAAGTGCCACAGAGCACAATGTGTGATCCAGACCAGCCAGTCAACCAGTAAAAACAAACAACAACCCAAAACAAACAGCCACACATACACACACATTTGAACTTGTACAGTGGTTTACTAAGAACCTCTGAGGGCATGACTTGTATAAATCCTGTATTCATGCATACACATATATGTATGTATGTATGTGTAAATGTATATATGTACACATATACATGCATGTATAAAGGATTTATACTCATGTATATATAATGTATATATACATATATATAATTTTATATTGAGAATCCTGTATGATCTGACACCGTGAGTCCTCTGGTAATATATTCACACAGTATTTTCATTTGTAATGCTAAAAATAGAGAAAGAAAGGGAAGGGTATTTACAACTATTAGTTAGTTCAGGCAAAAACATAAACCATATTTTTTCTTCAGTTGCAGAAATAATACCAAATATCAATAATTGAGACCTGAATCACTATAACTGGGCATCCATACAGCTTCAGTTCACTAAATTTGCCAACTGTCTTGTTGGAGACAGATCTTGCCATTTGTCGGTAGTAGTATGTATATACCCAAATGTGAAACATATTTACTGAGCTATCATTTTAAAATGCAAGTTATTGAATGGTACTTGTTCTGTTGAAACCTGTATCTTAAAATGCCTATTATTTTTAGAGTTAGTTTTAAAAGATTTTTTAAAATAATAATTAAATTATATGTGCTATTCACATGCCTGGGGATGATTTTATATCATTAAACTTCTGCATAAATATGCTTCAGTAAGCAATTAAACCAAAGGCTCTGGTTTGCATTTTAATCCTCCTTTTTATCTGTGAAGTCATCACAGTCATGTACCTTTGATCTTGCAGTCATTTCTGGCACCGGATTCAGACATCACAAATGAACAATTATTACTTAATAGAATGGAATTCAAAGACAATGGAGTCTAATGAAATGGGGCTTTGTTTTAAACAAAAGCGAAACCTTTTCTAATAGTTGCAAAGAAAGAGCTCTGAGCATATTAAAGAAATCAATTTATGATCTCAACTTCTTCATGGTCTTCTGCACACCATGGGGTTTGGAATTGGAATGTTTCTTGGAAAAGTAAGCACTGCCTGTACTTGAGAGCTTCTGTTGCTGTTCTTTTCTTTTACCTAAATTTTTTGGGTTTATTTGTCTCTGTTCCTACAGGCTGTTCCACCTCCCAACTTTGAGATGCCAGTTTCCATCCCAGTGTCCAGCCACAACAGTTTGGTGTACAGCAACCCCGTCAGCTCACTGGGAAACCCAAACCTTTTGCCACTGGCTCACCCTTCTCTGCAAAGGAATAGTATGTCTCCTGGTGTAACACATCGACCTCCCAGTGCAGGTAACACAGGTATGCCCTCAAAAGGACTTAATTTTAACAAGCCATTGGAGGGAACCCCTTTTGGCAAAGCCCAGGCTGTTTTTTCTATGAGATATTCTTTGGTTTCCTAGTTATGTGCCTTCATCCTTTCATTGCTTAGCATCCAACCCTACTAGGTCTTCTATCTGATAAGCCTAAATCTTTAGCATATCTTTTGAAATCTTTCATAGTCTACATTTTGTCTTTTAGGGTGTCACTTATCTACTTATCTGCTCACATGGCTGGGTTTTTTTGTTTGTTT